>NW_024349519.1:26586723-27269248 GCF_902729225.1 Pteropus medius
ATGGGATGGAGATGGAGGTGGGAGGCACGATGAAGGGCAGGGAAGGGGGATGCTGAATGTGCTGTGAAATAGAGCAAGATCACAAGGTCTATCTGTAAGTGCTTTAAGATAAGGTGCAGAAGCCGACTGCAACGTCGCTAGTACTGCCCTATGTACATATTCACAAGAATAAAAAATTCCAGCTAGTTCACATTTTCTCAGCCGTTCTGAGGCATCCACTCCACCATGCTGGCCTTGACCGCAGGCAATGCAGCACACCTCACTGCCCGTGTGGCTGTTGGTCCTATGACGTCCTTGAACTTGAGGGAGCAGCCCTGGGAGATCCAGCAGGCTCTAGAGATACGCGTCTACCAATGGGCTGGAGTCCTGAGTTAAAAAGAAGCTCCAGTACTGGAGTTGGACACAGCAATCAATGTTCTATTGTCAAGGCTTTTTCCCTTAGATTTGTCTAAAATAGGTGTCAGAGAGAAAAATAAAATACAAACAAACAACAAAACAAAGCCAAGAAATCCCAACAATCACCAGGGGAAGTCAAAGGCTTAACAGCTCTTGACACGGGCCTGGGTGATATCTGACGTCTTCTTGATGACACTGGCCCGGGTCTCCCGGTCTGGCCGACTGCTGCTGGGTGCTGGGGTCATGGAGGAAGTGAGGGGGTGATCTGGGTAAGGGGGCCAGGAGCTGCTGAAAGGCAGTGGGTAGCTCTCCTCTTTGATGGTGACCTGGAGATCTGGCTTGTTGGAAGTCACGAAAGTCGCCATGCTGGGCAGCAGGTAGGTGCTTCGTGTCCCCATGTTGCTGAGGTACTGTTTGCCTTCAATGTTCCTCTTCCGCCAGTGTGGTCGTCCCTTTCAAAAGAAATAATTAAAATAGCTATTTTCTTTGCCTTCCATTGAATGGCTTTTTTTTAAAAAAAAAATACGCCACTGTTTCCCACGTGTTAGTGTTTAACTGAACCTCTTAGGAGTTGTGGAAAGAACAGAAGCTTAGCAACTCTACCTCCCTCAACTGAAATCCGTACCCAGCTATCCATACCCCGAGCAATGGTTTCTCTTCCCTTTTTTAGCAATTCCCATTTGCTACCTCCCAGAAACACAGCCAAGACTGTTCTATGAAGGCAGGAAAAAAAGGCGGCAACTTGGTTTCCAGTTCCCTCTACTCTGGCTGCCCGGCCTGATCACTAGGTAGGTTTTGGGCCATGATGGCTGCTTTGTCATGGCGACTCGGTTCCTCATTGGTGGCCCAATCCGATCTTTGAGTCAACCTGCATTTTCAAAGGGAGGGAAGTGAGAAACTCAGTACCAGACAGTGAATGCCCCTTGATGGCTTTCAAGTGGGTGCAGCTTAGAGCTCCAGTGTACCAAGCAAATACCTGGCCTCAAATGTGGCTTCCTTCAGAGAAGTTGAAATCCTGACCTTGAGAAAATGGGGTCGGAATGTATGTGAGCATCTACACCTAGCATTGCCTTTTCAGAATTCCTGGGCTATACTTGAAAGTATTTAGTACACTGGGAAATCACTAATTCGAACAGTCATTAGTCTCTGTCCCTGTTTCTGCTTCTCTCTCTGTCTCTCTCTGTCTCTCTCTCTGCCTCTCTCTGTCTCTCTCTCTGCCTCTCTCTCAAACACAGACACAAAGCAGGCTTTAGCAGGAATGCTTTCCATCACCGTTACAGCCATTTCCTGCCATTGTGTGAGCCCAGCCTAGAGGAGGGAAATGGGAAGCAGGCGACTGAAAATCAAGACTGAACACACACCTGGCCTCTGTGGCCTCTGGGCAGGGATCACAGGGGGAGGGGACTCCAGGTACCTGTGGCGATACTTTTGCTTAGCACTTTCTGACGTTCACTTCCGGTCATCGCTTTTGGCCACCCGGACATTCTATTTCTGCTTGTGAATTCGGATGTTTATAGTAGTAAGATCAACATTTCCCAGCCTCGACTTCAATTTCCTTTTCCTGCCGTCATAGCCTCTCTTTCTAATGCTAACATCTCACTCCCTTTCCTCCCATTCGGTTCCCAAAGCTCAGTATTATAATTCAAAATCCAAAAGTACGGTAAATTTAATGTTCTGTGTATTTTACCAGAGAGACACACACACACACACACAAAAAAAAACGTCCGAAGTAAAAATCACGATCAAAAGAAAAGAAACTTAACCAGCGGCAAGGAAGCCCCAGTGCTGGTCGGGACGCCTTCCCCCCACGTGGCGGGAGTGAGCCGCGGCAGCCGTCCTTACCTCGGAGCTCTCTTCATCACTGGGCACACTATCGGTAGTTTCGCTTTCTGTTCACAGAGAGAAAAACACAGAGCCATCATTCCCGCCACACAAACTTGTTTCGAGGCTCAGGCAGTGTTTAAGAAAATGTATCAGCACTTCTCCAAAGATAAATGAGTAACTACACTCGTAATCTTTGTCCCCTCTGTAAGGTCAAACCCTCGTACTTGGGAGATGCTAGAGTCAATATGGTTCTTCTGATTTTAGCCCTTGGGAGAAAGGTTTTAGAATTGAGGAGTGGCTCACTTTCCAAGGGCCAGGCTAAGTTGACTCACGGCCGCCACGTCCCAGGATGGGGTGCTGGTCCCCCTGGTGCCCGTCTCCCGCTGCCCCCTGCTCACTCCTGCCTCCACGCCAGACCCAGTCCTCACCACTGCTCTCCCCATGATGCCCCACACTGGTTCTCTCCTCCAGTCTGTGTCAGAGTTCATCTAGTCCCAACTCAGAGACTCCCTAGATCAGCGGTCCCCAACCTTTTTGACACCAGGGACCGGTGCTCCTATGAGAATCTAATGCCTGATGATCTGAGGTGGAGCTGAGGCAGTGATGCTACATTGGGGAGTGGCTGCAAATACAGACGAAGCTTTGGTCACTTGCCTGCCGCTCGCCTCCTGCTGTGAGGCCTGGTTCCTAACAGGCTAAGGATTGATACCAGTCCACGGTCCGGGGGTTGGGGACTCCTGCCCTAGATCACCCCCATTCGACTGATCCCTCCTTTACCTCGTACCTCTTTAGCACTTATATCTTGGATTTATCAGTTGCATCTCCCACCCGGGTTACTGTGGATGGACAGATTCTAGGGTGGCCACCATGCCCCTCATCCCCTGGTGTTGACTTTCTTGTGGGATTTCCTCCTTGAGATTGTGGATGGGACCTGTGACTCCAACAGAACACGGCGAAAGGGATGGGATGATGTGTGTGATTGCGTAAGGTAAAACTGAAATCTGTCCTGTGAGGAGACTTTCTCTTGCTGGCCTCGAGGAAGCGAGCAGCCACGTTCGTAAAGCTCACATGAGAAAAAATTAAGGGCTGCTTCCAGTCAACATCCAGCAAGAAACTGGGGCCCTCGATGTGATAACCTTCAAGGAACCACATTCTGCTCCAAACCACGGGGACCTGAATGAAAATCATCCCCTTCGGTCCTCAGACAGGACATCAACCCTGGACTGCATCTTGACTGCAGGACTGTGCAGCGAGTACCCTGAGCAGAGGACCCAGCTTGGCCATGCCTGCACTCCTGACACTCAAAACGGCAGGATAATAAATGTGTGTTGTTTCAAGTCACTAGGTTTGTTCGTTAGACTGTTATGCAGCCACAGATAACTAATTCCATTACCATCCTGATTCTGCCTGCCAGCTGTGAGGCATGGAACACGTTACTTAACCTCGTTGAGCTGCAGTTTCCTCGTCTGCAAAAGGGGAGTATACATGTTCCAAAGAGGGCTGCGTGACGAGTGCGTGAGAGTGTGGGCAAAGGCCCAGCGCAGGGCCTGGTGCACGGCACACAGCGCACGCTCAGTAAATGCTACGCGTGCCTCTGAGCCGAGCTCCTCAGCCCTGGTCCACACTGGATGTATGTGCACATGCTCGAATAACAGACTCTAAGTTAATAGCTAGTGATCACATATCACCTGTACCTATAATACAAGATTTAAGTAAAAAAAAATTTTTAACTTTTTAAAGTAAAATTGAACATTTTTTTAAGTAAAAAAATTGCTGGTGTGCAGTTGTTCAGTGCTCACAGCTTTGAGCAATGAAAGTACAGAAGGTAGAACTTCTGACGTACACAGACCCTTAGCAACCCCTGAGGCTGGGCCGTTCATTTCACAGATGAGGCTTAAAGAGAAACCGTGACAGTGACCGTTAATGGAATGCAGAGTGCCAGGCTGTGCGGGCGCCTTTGTAGGCAGGGGTCCTTTAGCCCTCACGAGAATTCTAAACTGGGGAGCAGCTCCTACCGTCCCCTGTTAAACTCCCCTTCAGCCAAGCCTACAGAGAAACTGGTCTCTAGTCTCACCTCTTGCTGGTGGCATGGCTGGGACAGACCCAGCCCAGGCAGAGCCCTTTCTAATGCCCAGAGCTCCAGCCACAGCCCAGACTTTCTATGCATTAAAGGCTAAAGAACAAATGGACACACTGAGCCAGAGGTTCTTTAAACAAAGAAAACGAGAACTCCACATACTGGCCCCACCTAGAGCCTTTTGGCATGTTTCTCGGTCACCGTTCTGCAGTGACTTCTCCCGGACACGAGTGATCACGGCCGAGAGTGACCGTGAGCAACTGAAGACAGGTTTATCGTCTCCTCAGACCGAGCAGACTTCTCTAAAGCTGCCCTGACTGGGAGCGACACACCCTCAGCTGGTAATGGCACCAGCCAGCAAGACAAAGTGGCAATGCCAGGCGGGAGAAATGTTACCACTCAAAAACAACAGAATTGTTTTTGGAACAACAGAAAGGAAAATCCCCAACCCCTTCCTCACAGAACCCTCCCGCTAGCTCGCACCCCGAGGAGGCAGGAATCAGTGTGCCACTCCCAAGAAAAATGAGGAACAGAGATGTTGAGAAACCTGCCAAAGTTGCAGACTGAGTCAGCGTAGAGGAGAGAAAATAACACGGCACTTGTGCTCGGGGCCTGAGGTACTGAACACAGCAACTGGTTCTGAAGCATGCCCGCCGCTCCTGCCTCTGATGGGATTTCAAGATCCCCTTTCCGTTTTAATGCTCAGCTTTCTCTGTACTCTCAAGCCAAGGTTTCTCTTCCTTTCATATATGTCTAGGCCTCTCCACTCCTGATTATTCCTCATAACTATCATCATCTTCTGTTCCTTTCCCCTTCAAATAAAAACAAACAGATGCTAACGGGCATGCTTTGGGGGCTGGAAAGATGTGAAAATGAGCAGTTAACACCAAGGGCCTGGTATCCCACCACAGCCCACGTTGTGGGAGAGTTGGAACCTGTCAGACCCCGGGTGAGACCCCTCAGAAAGACCTTGCACAGACCAGGAACGTGGTTAGAATGATAACTGAACTTTAAGTGCCCAGTTTTCAACTTCAGGGAAATAGCTGGAGACAAGACACACACGTTCTAAACTGTTAATTTAGACATAAATGTGAGTTGAGAGCGCTGTTTCTAAATTAAGATCAACTGCTTTTGAAGTAGTTATAAAGATTCTTCGTATTAGCACACTGAGATTTCTAATCGTTACTGTTTAAAAGAATGGCCTTGGGTGCCTTCAGCCTAGGAGCAGAAGATGCTTGAAGCTCCAGCCTGAGGACCCAAGGCCCTGCTCTCTAGGATAAGAGTGGTTCTCATAGCTACCCCTGAAGTGCTTTGTTGGGGGTACTCATGGCCGTTTTCCTCTGTTTGCATGGTTTGACTTCACCAGCGCCATGTTCAAGATGACTTCTTATACCCCAAATGAGCTCACTGCAGCTGCTGCTTCCAGAGTCACGTTACTGCTGAAATATCAACACGAGTTATTTCATTTTCCCCTTTGATTCATTCGGATTTGTTTTTTATTTACTTTGCATCCAACAGAAGACAAATATTTGAGAGTTGCTTCCCCAGCATGGTCCGAATAAGTCGAAAGAGCATTAACAGGTACATGAGTAATTCCTTTCATCTCTCTGGTCTCAGTCTCCCTGAAAGCAACCAGGTGAGAGGGAAGGGAAAGCTTTGGATTAGATGAGCTCACAGATTCTCCTTCCAGGGCTGCAGAACCCTCGTTTCAGGTTAAGACTCCACTTCGGCCCAGTTTTTACTGTCAAACCATCTCAGGAACATTATGAGGGGGAGACAGTATGTTTTATGATGAAGCATTTCTGCACTCTGACATCCTGGTCCATCTTCTGGAGGGCTCTTCTTCAACAAGTCTTATTAAGATTGAAGAGGATTTCTTGCCCTAGATCGTTTCCTCAATTACTTTCACTAGAAGCCTCAATGGAAAGGTTTAAATCGAGTTGTCTTAATCTCAAAGCACTTTTATCTCTGCCACACCCAACAGAATGCAATGGTTTCCATAAGGACCCAGAATCTTCACTCCTGGTCGCTGGTCATCGGGCCATCTCCATTCCCTCGGTTATAACTGGTTAATCCTTTGTACCATGTTTTCTTTCTAGCCAGCCTCCATCCTCTTATCCGGCCTTCCCCAAAATGCTCTTGTGGCTTTCTTTTACGAAACCATCGAGAACCTAATAAAATCTTGGTGCCACACATCAAGCAAGAGGCCACTTTATGGTCGACCTTTGAAAATGAAATGACTCTCCTCTAGTTTCCCAAGACTGGGCTTTGGGACGTCCCTCCCCAGGATGAAAGGTTTACAAATCCAACTAGAATTTCACGTTGTCTTAAAATGTCCCATGCAAGTATTTCCACTCGAAGAAGCTGTCTGTCTTCTTGCTCACCATAGTATTTAGACCATGGAGAAGACAGACTTGCAAACTGAATGTGGTTTTGTAATATTACTGGGATTATGTTTCAGTGATCAGTAGGGGGAAAAAATAGCTAACAACAGCCTCCAAATACCAGTTTCCTAAACAAATGAATGGAAGTGGTTGGAGGAGGCTGAAATTCAGTTGAATAATCCAAACAAAAAAACCCTGTCATGGAAAAAAGGCAAACAGCCAATCCTGTTGGAGAACACGAAGGTGGGAAGGTGAATACAACCGAAAAGCTGCCTTTCCCAGCAGCATGCTCTAAAATTCCTGCCTAAATAAGACAAACTGGCCATGGTCAGTAAGGGAGACATTTCTTATGTGTCTGTAGGCTCTGGAAAAATAGTAGTGATGAAACATTTTGGCTCCAACCAATATGCTTCCCTCCAAAGGGTTTTGGAGAATTCAGACAATGAAAACAACAGAAAGAACTAAAGGCCAGGCTCCAACAAAACCCCGCTGCCTGCCAGCCTGGCACTGAAATCCTTTTTTTTCAAACCTATGCAAATATCCTGAAAAGGGTAATGAAATTTTCATTTCTCTCTGCATGAATCAGCTGTTCTTGGGATTCTTCTGTTAAAGCAAAATGCCACTGCTGGCAGAACAGCAAGAAGAGGTCTTTCCAGAATCTCCACGAAGACTTTACAAAAGTCTTACTCAACACAGCAACAGAAAAAGTCTATTCCAAAGCCCCAACCCCTTAAAAAAAAAAAAAAAAAAACTACATGGGATGTAATGCCTGCAACAGCATGATACAGAAATAAGTCACAGATTTTTAGCCAGAGCTATGTAAACATAAGCAGAGTAGCTTAGTGTTTTAAGCTTCGGTTATACCTGCTATAAAATTAAGGCAGAAACATTCTGCTCTGCCTCCCTTGGTGGGTCTCTGAGACCATGGATGTGGCTGTCCAGGGCAGCATTAGGACAGAAGGATGAAGAGCAGTCTTTTGGCATAAGCTACACGTGGGTTCCAACTGTGCTGCTCTGTTGTTCATCCTTGGACACGCTGCTTTACCCAGACTGGCCCTGAATTCCTAACTTTTCAAGAGGGAATAGTGATGGTACCCAGGCTGATAGGGTTATTCTTAATACAATTAAGGCAATGGATTCCAAGCATCAGCACAGCTCCCAGGGCACAATACACATGCAAGAAATCATAGTTATTATTAGTGGGGACTGGCAAAGGCCAACAAGGGACCCGCACATAGGAGTTCAAAATATGCTTGATGAATAAAAGTAGCTGATAACAAGCTTAACCTGTTTGACAGATGATAAGCTCCTTGTAGGCAAGGTTTGGTCTTACATTCCTTTAGTGCTCCTCGCACAAAAGAAAGTTCGGACCTGAGGACATCACGTAAGTGAAACAAGGCAGTCGCAAAAGGACAAATGCTGTATGATTCCACTTACATGAGGTGCCTAGAGTAGCCAAATTCATAGAAAGTAAAATGGTGGTTGGCAGAGGCTGGGGGGAGGAGGGAGTGGGAGTTAGGTTTCAGTTTTACAAGATGAAAATGTTCCGGAGATGGCTGGTCGAGAGGGTTGCACAACAGTGTGAATGCGCTTAATGCCACTGAACTGTACACTTAAAAATAGGAAAAATGGAAAATTTTATGTTATGTATATTTTACCACAATTTTTAAGAAGAAAATTGTGGTTCCGGTTATTTAGGACCGATAATTCACAAACAACCTGTCATTTGAATCAGCCTAATTCTAATGCTGATTCTGTGCCAGTCACTGGGGTGGTCCCTCAGCTGAAGGACACTCTATTTGGCCGCACATAAAAAAGACACTGGGAAGAATTCCTGAACCATTTGTTAGAGCTGACTGTAGTTACTCATGATAGGGCCTCTGCTTTTTATTTTCAATGTTTGCAAGCAATAACACTGACTCGTAATTTATATTTTCTAATTACAATTGCGTCCCAAGAAAACTAAATGGAGATCACTTGGAAGAGAGCATAAGATGATGTAACGCTAGTAGGAAAAAGAATCCATCAATTTATCCTGTAAAGATGGAAGAACCAACTGAATCGGGTTCTAAACCCGTCTGGGCCAGTTCTTGCAATTATGTGGGCATTCCCTGGGGAATCAGAAATGGGCTCAGTTGCCTGGTCCAATCAGAAGCTGTACTAAATCGAAAAAGAAAGGGAACATATGTGGAAGTGACAAGTAAACCCGGTGGAATGAAATGGGTCTTGGGGTCTGAAAGTTTAGTTCAAGTCCTGACCCAAACACTTACTGGCTGTGTGACATGGAACAAGTCCCTTCGCTTCCCAAAATGAAGGAATTGAAAGAGATGATCGCTAAGGTCCTATCCAGCTTGGTTAAACTCAGATTCCATTACAAACACTCTTCCAAATTTCTGATAATTCGTGCAAGTAAAGTAGACTCGGATGAACTACTTTCCCCCAAAGAAATCTTATTTATTTGTTAGTCATGCATGAAAATGTTATGGGTGAGAACAAAAGTGTCCAAGATGATTTTGGTTGAGGAAATTAAAGCAAGAACAATCCCCAGGAGAGAGGAGAGGTTTTTTTTGTTTGTTTGTTTGTTTTGTTTTGTTTTTTGCCGTGTGGTGAAACGGGTGACCCTAGACTAAAGGACTGCCTTCCCCTGCTCCTTGCTCAGTTCCACCGGTCCCCTCCTCCCCCTTACCTGCGTAGGAAGACACAGGAGAAATCTGCAGAGGGTAGAGCTCACTCATGCTGACCGGCTGTTCATCGCTCTCAGTGGTCACCTCCACAACTTGGCAAATATCCGGCGGATTAGTGACAATCTCTTGATCCTCAATGTTGCTGTCCAGATGTGACTGTCCTACAACTTCAAAGAAAACAGAAACATCATGCACCAATGTCTCCTGACTTCACAATTCAAGTACACTCTACTCTCTCAAGACAGAAAACCTTCCCAAAAGAGCCAAACAGCCAAGAGTCAGATTCTTAGTCACCACACGTCATCTGCCATGAAACTGAAGAGCAAACCGTAGCTTTGGGTTAACGTCTCCAGAGAAGCAGCTCGCCAATAACCTGGCTCCCCAGGACTATTTCCAGCATGCCTGGCAATGGTGCTTACAGGTGGCAAAGTCCCAAACTTAATCCAGTCACAGCCAAGGCTGTAGGACCAGAAGCTGCATCCAGACCCAGCCCCAAGGCCAGCTAGACAGTGCTTTGAATCTGACCCACTTCTATTCTCTGCTCGATCTCTGATGGAAGCCGTTGTTATTATCTGTGTCCTGGGGTCTAGAGAGACATTATTAAATCTTAGTAAGGAGGAAGGACCACCAAAATCCGCCCCCTTGTGTCATTTCTATCTGTGAGGTGCTCTATTCTTACTCCTAGCCCTCTTCCTACTCTGCAGGCAATGTGAGCTCTGGATGAAATCTCAGAACAATGGAACGGAATGGTTTCCCTGTTCTAACACGCATCAGCAACATCAACCCCCTCAGAACACTGTCAAGGTGAATTCTGACCACCTGGCTCTAAATCTTGCCTCGATTTTTTAAATTAAACTTTTTAGTTTGAGATCATTGTAGATTCATACATGGTTGTAAGAAATAACAGAGACCCGTGCGTCCTTCGTGCCCTTTATCCACGTTTTCTCTGATGGTAACATCTTGCAGAAACATAGTATAATATCAGGATATTGGTAACAATCTACGCACCTAGTCCAGATTTCCTGTTTTACTTGTACTCCTCTCTGTACCTGTTAATGTGTGTGAACTTAGTTCTACGGAATTGTATTGTGTATGAAGTTTCATGTACCCACCGCCACAGTCCAATACTGAACAATTCCATCACAAGCATCTCTTGTTACTCTTTTGTAACCATATCCACCTTCCTTCGGCCTCCTCCCCTTGGCTCTAATCCATGACATCTACTACTGTTTCCCATTTCTCTAATTTTTGTCATTTCAAGAATGTGTCATAAATAGACTCACATAGTAACTTCTTGAGATCGGCTTTTTTTCACTCAGCATAATTCTCCGGAAATTTATTCATTCAAGTTGTTGTGTGTATCAATAGTTGGTTCCTTTTCATTGCTGAGTAAGATTCCATGGTGCGGATGTACCACAGTTTGTTTAACTGTTTGCCCACTGAAAGACTTCTGGGCTGTTTCTATTCTTTGGCTATTACAAATAAAGCTGCTTTGAACGTTTGTGCATAGGTTTTGTATAAACATAAGTTTCCATTTCTCTCAGATAAATGCCCAAGAATGCAATTGCTGGATCATAAGTAAATGTTAGCTTTACAAAAAAACTACCGAAATATTGTCCAGAGTGGCTATACCATTTTACATTTCCACCAGCCTTTGCTACTGTGACTATTTTTTTGCTTTAGCCTTTCTGATAGGTGTGTAGTAATCTCATTATGGCTTTCATTTGAATGCCCCTAATATCTTGCCCTGCTTGTAAATAGAGCTGACATTTTATGTCAGCTGGCCATTAATTAGATATAATATGCCTGAAAACTGGTACCAATAAGCACATGGGAACAACAGTGTTTTCCTGAAGGCCTCAAAGCACTTTGCCATCATAATCGATGTTCCACTCATGGTTCATGTATCAGTTATTTTAACATTTCATCCCATGAGAATGACAGAGAAATCATCATTATCCTGTTATAAATGAAGAAACCCAGGCACAGGGAAGTAGAGTGACTTGTCCAAAGTCATATGTTTAGATTATATGCAGTGCTCTATGTCCCTGACAGTTTTTAGGCCATCTATAAAACGTTCAGGTTAGGAAGGAAGGAGTCCACATTCAAGGCTCCTGGAGAAGTTAGCTATCATGGACAAGCTCCTGTTTTCACCGCTCAAAGTATTTTAATTGCTCAAGTATTTTTGTTTAGAAATGAGTTCCTATTATGATTGCTTTTTGGGGGGGAGAAGGTGATGAAATGACTAACATAAGGCAGGGAGAACATTAGCTGATTTCTACTCTGGGAAGGTTTTAGAAGAGAGTAAGAATACGTGGGTTCTCTAATGAAAGAAAAGACACCACGGAGGCTGGGAAAGGAGATGTGGGGATGTGATAAAAGAGTCCACAAAGCCACAGCATGCAGAATGGAAGGGAAATTGGATGCTACTTAGGTTTTCCTGGAGGGGATAAAGTGAAAGAAAAAGAAGGCAGGCTAAATATGGCAGGCAGACGCCCAGATTCTTATTTTATCCTTTTAACTATCTCTTTGAGCACGAGAACATCAATTATGCAGTTCACTAGACACAGACCGAGCGCTGACACTGACCTCTCTCAAGTTTCTTCTGTCTCTTCTCCCAAACAAAACAAAAGAGCAGGAAAACGAGATTTCCCAAATCCTAAGAAGCAGTTAATGAGTGGAGACAGAAACCAAATGGTGTGTGTGTGTGTGTAAGGGGTGGGTACGAGCAATACTCTGAGGCAATTCAGCTCTTATATAAATCTGATTTATATCAAAGCCACTTTAACTTCCAATACTCCAAAGTTCATTTCCTTTTGCACTGTCATTGTAAATAGAGAGATAGCAAGCTAATTAGGAGTATAAACAACGGCAGCAATTTCAGCATTTTTCTAATTATATCCCTCTGTTCTGACTAACAATTCTCTCCCTCACTGTTTTTCCCCATGATGCCCAACTTGGTGATTCAACCGACAAAGCTTTATTGAGCACTTACTTTGTACAGGACATTGCTGTCAAGAACTAAGAGGGGCAGAGAAAGGTCAGTCTAGTCAAAGACCTGGTTGATACTAAGTCCAGTAGGGCTGCAGACCAGCACCTAATAACCTCGAGAGGAAGTTTAGGACAGTAGTGAAAAGACAAAGGAGGGGGAGGCAGGGCAGGACCATGTGATGAGAGTTGAGGAAGTGGAATTTTTTTTTCCAGTTCGAGGAATCAAAGACTTCAGTGAAGCAATGACACAGAGCGGGGAGGAAGTAGAAGGGGAGGGTGAGCAACGAGCAGTATTCACAATGCCTCTGGTTTTTTGTGGTGTTTTTTTTTTTGGAGCCTTTTCTTGACCACCCCAGAACAGACTGACCTCTCTTTCCTGAGCGCCTCTCACTCACTGTCCCCACTGCTCAGCCAAAACTCCAACGTGACACGACCTCGTGACATTTCTTGACTTTCTGCCACGTGCTGCAAGTTAATTCCATACATCTTTATTTAACTTTTTATTTGTGTGTCATCTCCTAACCTAATTAGGGCCCTTGAGATTGTCGAGAACCTGCACTAGAACTTTTTGCAGCAAGTCGTAACAACACTCCTGCCTGCACCAGAGCGCTGCTCAGCGAATCTCTGCTGAACAAACAGATGAACAAACGGACCAGAGCTCGCTGACTGCAGCCAGAGTCCTGCATGAGTCCATGACCTCTGGCAAGCCCGTATTTAACGATAAATGTTTTCTAGAAAAATTCAAGACTTCTGGCAAGTGGGCGCTTTTTTACACCTAGATGAAATGATAAAGCAAGCCATAGTTTCAGAAGCTGAGGGCAGAGGTAGGAAACGTTACGGGTGATGAAAATGTCTTGATTACAGCGGTGATTACACGACCGAGTGCTTCTGTCAAAATTCACAGAACTGTATGCCTGAAAGGGGTTAATTTTACTTAATATACATGACTTATGGCCAAAAAAAATAAAACAAACAGATAAGCACCTCTTCTCAAGTATTATGTGTATCCTGAATGCTGGTAACCAGGATACAACAAAAAACTGTTGTTTTCTGCGCTATGATCTGAATCCCCAGTTAATGCAATCGCCTCATTTCTACAGCCAAACTATCTCCTTAGGAATATGTCACTTTATGGCTCAGGCAGGGATGGTCACTTCTCTCCATCTTAACATCACTGAGGGCAGTTTAGAAACTTCCCAGCTCATACTCACAAGCCCAAGAGAGAGGCAGGGGAACCCCAACATCTGGGACGCTCTCCGGATGTGCTGCAGGCACCCCTGCTCATCGGTCCATTTCCCTGTCTCTCTCTTTCTCTGCCCCCGCCCCCTCGCCACGGGGACTGATTACCTGAACTACCAAAACTTTGCCCCACGTGACCACACAGACTGTAACGCTGAGTCCTGACGACAGAAAAGCCACAGGAATAACAAACGTGTATAATCTGCTATAGAAGTGGCACCCTTTAGGTGTCCAGCATCCTGACTTGATAAATAACAACAAAACCTAACGTTTCCTGAGCTCTTATCTTTGCCTCCTCCCCACCACCACCACCCACAACACCTCACACCCCATGAAGAAGGTACTGTCATCAACCCTTCTTAGGCACAGGAAAAATACTGGGGAGAGTGAAATAACTCAAGGTCAGACGGTCAGTTAAGTGGCAGAGGCAGGATTCGAATTCAGCTTTCTCTGACCGCAAAGTTCAACTCAAGTACTTCAGAGGACAGTCTCCCTAACAGAAAGAGTTAATGAAGTTCAAACTGAGCTACTCTTGGCTTTCCAAGCCCCGCTTAGGATAAAAACTTTCGAATCTCACCTTAATGAAACTCTGGGCTCATAACCAATAGTGAAATTGCTTTTTAACAGTTCTATATTGGGTGCCAAGGAAAGTCTCCAATGGTTAGAGGAGCTAGAAACCCACTAAGCTTCCCCAGCTTATTAAGGTCAGCACTGGAGGAAAAGAGTCACCCACAGGAATGCAATTTTATCTGGACCTAGTTGCTGAGAATTACAACAATATTATTCATGGCTGGTTACTGATGAACTGGTTCGATTCCTTAAAAGGTCATTCTTACTCTATCAACAATTGTTGGCTTAATGTGGGGCTCCACCTGAGAAATCAGTTGCCCCATGCCTCAGGAAAATCTTTTGAAAGTAGAGACTGTTAGAAATAAATAGAAAGGTTTTTGAAGGTGAGTTGTTCCCACTGCTTTTCAGCTGAGGAAAGCTGAAACCCAAAGAGGCCGGGTAAATTGCCAAGGTCACCAGGTGGCTGCAGGGTCAAGAATAAAGCTTATTAGGGGGGGGCATATAAAATCAGGTGATCCACGTGGTACGTGGAGAGAAATTCCTCCGTGCCCCAATCCGAAAGTTTGAGAATTGAAACTGTTAATATCAGCCACGATGGCACAGCACAGATGGAGACTACCTTCTTCCTTAAATACATTTTAATGTATTTTGGTGGTATCGTATTATAATCACAATACCATTTTACCACCTTATAACAGTGCTAAAATAATATTATGATTATGATTATGATATGCTATCTGTTCTACTCATCTGATCCTTCAACAACCCTGTGAGGTAGGCAAGACCAGCATTATTACTTCTCTTCCATATATGAGAAAACTGAGTCTCAAAGAGCTTAGAGAGTTTGCCCAAGATCAAGTGATAAGTAAAAAACTGCAGAGCTGGGCCTACAACCCATGACTTTTAACTTCTAATCCAGTGTTTGTTTGTTTTTTAAATCAAATACGGCCATGGTTTCATTTAGTTCCCACGAGCGATGACGGGAGAGACAGTCTGGTAGGGTTAGTAATTTCAGAGAACAGAGCTGTGTTCCGACGCAGGCAGACAGCCCCAGACTGCAACAGGCTGACGCAGGTACAGGGAGAAACAAGAATGTGACTGGCACAGGATGTACTTTTCACCCTCCAAGGAAACAGCATCACAGAAAGGGGAGCAAATAAGGTGTCCCAATCAAAACTCAGTAGAATTCATCAGTCATCTCAAGGGTCAACGTCCTGGGAGCAGAAACCTGGGTAAGACTTCTTGGGTTGGCAGCTTATACTTCCCAGTGGAACTGCCAAATGCCCATTTCTTACTGTGCTGTGCCGACGGAGCTTTAGCGGCCTCTCCACAATAACAAAATTCACAACCAGCCTCGCCTTCTCTCTGGATGGGCACACAGAAGTCAAGCTGTTCAGAATAATTCAAATTCAAAAACAAGTATAAAAGAGGTGGGCCAAGGCCAGGTCACCGGGACCCTGGGGACATGAGGGAGACTCGGGTCTTTGTCCTGGGGGCAAGAGTGACATGGTGAGACTAGCGTTTTAAAAAAAATTCTTCTGTGTTGAAAATGAATAGGGGAGGGGACAGAATAGAAGCAGAGCTCAGGAGAGAGCAAGTGACCGGAACAGTATCAGAAACAGAAAGAAGGGGACAGATACGATGAGGGAAGACAGGGGGATTTGATAGTTAATTATAAAAAAGATGAGGGTGGCAGGAGAGAGGGGGAAGGAGAAAATATATAGACTCATAAAAAGAGGGCAAATTTCTTAGGTAAATAAAAACTTCTTAAGGTTGAAAAGACAACAGCCAAATTCCACTGCCCAGGGCTCCTGGCTGCACTTGGTGACAGAGAGCATGTCCCATGCAGTCTCACCTCAGTGACCAGGCTTCCCAAGGTTCAGTCCACTGAAGAAAAATAAGGTATATTACCGGTTCTGAGTCTGGGTGTATTCTGATATCTTGGTGCACATCTTACATGGGGTTTCATATTGCTCTGAGTTTCCTAGGGATCCTGGTAAAACTGGATGCCTTGCTGGATGCCTTGTCTCTGTCCCCACTCCGGAGGGGGAAACAGCTCAGCCCTCCCAGGAGAAGGCATGGGGCAGGCAGCTAGCCCACCGAGAACCAGCATGGAAGACCTTCACTCACTTCCATCTAAAGATCTACCCTACAGCTACTATATACCTTGCAGATGAAATTTTTCATATCTTAAGCACCAGGGAAAATGGCAAAAAGAACAGGGGAAAGGGAGCTGGAAAAAGATGAAGACACAGTCCTACAGCCTAGTGTCACCTTTGGCCACCTTCAAGTCATTATGAATTCTGGTGCTTAGAGGCCCTCGTGGGGGCCTGAAGGGTAGTCTCTAAGTTGTAGATGCGTCCTCCTGTTGATATCTGAGTTTCTAAGCTTGGTTAGAAAAGCTACTCAAGGTTTACTTTAAAGTCAGTTAAATCCGAAAGCAATTACCAAAAATAGCACGTCCCTATAAGGTGCATTTTGGGCAGCCAAAATCAAGACAAAATCCAAATCACGCTGTTCCCTAATTTCTGTGTGTCTAGTCCCTAAGGACTGCCTGATTTGCTTCAGAGCATCATGAATGGCCTCCTTTGTTTGGTAGCAATCTTTGCTTTATTGAAGGGTGGGGTTACCTTTTATCAAGAAACACAAAAGGGTTATAAAACGCGGCCCAGGCAAGTCAGACAGAATGTCCGCACCTGCAAGCTTTTTATACTGGTCTGGAGATCATTTTAATACAGCTCAGCAAAAGCACTGCTAACCTGGGCAGAATGCCAGTGGGGTATTGTCAGAACAATCCAACATGTTGCTCGCTTCTTCCGCTTCCTAAAAACAGAAGTTACCACACACAAAAAAAATAATACAATGCTAAAGACAAGTAAAAATAAAAAGAAGGCATGTTTTCTCCATCCCCTTAAAGAGAAAGCAGGACTATGTCTTTGGGGGTGCTAACCTGTACATTTTTCCTACTGGAGGGATGGAACATTAAAAGACATGTCGTAAGTATTAAGATGTCGCACTCTTTTTTGGTATGCACAGCTGGCTACATGTGAACGAAAAGGCATGACCAGGACACAGCCTGCTGACAACTGCATGTGTGTTTGTTTCTGCTATGATTTGTGGCAAGAATAGAAGTAAAAACATAGCAATCAAGCAAGAGATCATTTGTCAGGGCAACAGTACACTTCGTGTTTTGCGTACTAATAGATTCGCTTATAAAACAGCCACCCCTGTCCAGAATAAAATGTGCTGGGTGGCTGGCCTCCACTGGATTAAGTTATTGATTTTCAATCCACTTCCCTAGCTAAGACCCTACAGACAATGTGAAAAACTACTATCATGTGAAGCACTCATTTCTGCTCCTAATTTTAATCTCATAAACATATGCTTATAAAAGCAGAATGGAAACACCTTGAAGCTTTTTATCTTGGTGCCTAAGTATAGAACTGGAATGAACTTGGGTTTAGAAACAAATGAACTGAAAGAAATGGTGTCATTTTTAAATTAAACATTTTTAAAAGCTTTTAAGAGACAGGAGGCTCAAATTCCAAAGTGGCCTTGGAATCAGAATCCCTGTGTTCCTCACCTCTACCCAGAAATCACAAGGATTGGGATGGCTAATCAATGGTCACAGGGGAGCGTGCAGATGAAAGCTCTGTGAGAGGTTTAAAATCAGGTGTGCTATTGTTTGCAATAATCGCAAATTCTCCATTTCTTCAAAATACTTGTATGGATCCACTTCATACATAATCATATATCTTTGGAAGGGCCACCAACTACATAGAAAGAGATATTCAAACTCATTTTACTGCCATCCATTATTATTTTATTATTACAGCAAGGAAGAGGATCATTTAATACAGTAGGTGATTCCTAACCAACCCTGCATTTGTCTTGGCCCCAGAAGTAATGACTCATTAAATAAGTGCCAAGCAGATGTGGCACCAGTCATGGCAGGTGCAAAGAACAATCACCCTGGCTGAGGAGTTACATACTGAAGACTCAACCAGAATAAAACAAGAGGGTGGCGAAGCAGCTTGGGGCCTTGGCTAAAGGGAGAGCTGGACCTCTGGTCAGGCAAGTAGCCTAACTCCAGAAGGGAAGTGAGAAGAGCACTCAGTCTTGATGACCTCTCTCAACTCAAAATGACTGTGGGGCAAACTGCCTCCAAGCAAAAGTGCCCCGTCTAGACGTGAACACTGGGAGGAAGCCAAGGCCAGACCTGCCGTGAGACAGCAGGCACTCGACATCCGCTTCATTCTTTCCCTCTGCATTCTGCCAAAGGCCTCCGCGCTCACGGGAGTGCCCACGCACACGGTTCCACTTCCAAAATTCCCAAACCGAGGGGAACACAGTGGTGACTGACATCTGTAGTGGCTGGGGCCTCCTGTTCTTACTCAGCTGAGAAGGAACCCAGAAATGAAGGTACTCGGCCGTGAGGCTTGCTCTTGTAGCCCTGGTTCTCTCCAGCATCGGAAGCCCTCAATGCTTACAACATGGGGCAAAGTTTAATGGACCAAAAGGTTTTGGATTCTGGGGCTGGAGCCGGAATACGAGTTCGCTGCTGGGCCTCTGCCTTGCACAGAGTCCCCACCAACCATTCACCACAGCATCCCAAACAGGAATTTATGCATATGTAATTCACTCTTGTCACACTGTTGCCTAAAAGCCTCCAAGGGGTGGGTGGGGTTTACACTGTGTGTGTATGCAAACCATTTACGCACTTCACTGTCTGCTATACTTCAATTTAAAAAACTTTAGGAAAAAAAAAACCACACACTCTCCAGCAGTTTGGAAATAAAATCCAATCTCCTTGACCCCATCCTGCTGCCCTCACTGAAGAGAACCTCTTGCTTCTCACTATGCTCAGTCACACTGGCCCTTCTGGCTCCCCAAGCATGCTTTTATGGCGTGGTCCACTTCGGGCAGTTCTGCCACCTGCCCCACGATGCCCCTCCTCACCCATCCAGCTTCAGGGCAAACATCAACCCCTGGGAGAGGCCTCCGGTCTAAATCCAGGCCCTGGTTCTCTCTCATCTCCGTTCTTTTCCTTTGCATTAGTTATCTGTGGTTTTGTTTGCTGTCTCCCTCCATGAAACGAGGAACTGGGCCTACCTTGTTCCCTAACCCAGTTCCTGCTCATGGTACCGAGTCTGGAATATGGACGGTGCCCAAAACTCTTTGTGGAACCAAAGTGGGCCCTTAGGTAACATATCTCTGTGCCTCAGTTTCTTCATCTGTAAGGTGAGCACCACCTTTGCGGCAGGTCTGCCATAGAGCAGGTGCTGAGAGGACAGTCTCCTCTCTCCCTGTTCCCAAGTTAAATAAATAACACTTTGTCCATGTGACCAATTACTGAAAGATTGAGAACCGCTAATCATTAGCCATTGGAGAAATAAAACCAGTTCACCTACTTGGACTCTCCAAGGAAGTCACTCTTTACCTATTTTCTTGAGGCGGAACCATTTGAGTTCCTTTATCTGATTCTCAAAGGCCTTTATTTTTCAGCCCTAAAATCTGGGGACTGGAACTTGCATTTTGAGATGGTTCCAAGACCCTCTTCTACTGACTATGTTATTTCAAATCATGTTTTACAATTTTTAGACCCAGAGGGCTGCTCATGGATGTAAAAAATGAGATGTCAAAACAGTTTACCTATGATGTTCACCGTACTATCCACTTCATTTTTTATAGCTGAAGTCAGGAACGCACACTCAGGAGAAAGATCACTTATTCCATTACTAAGCCCCAAAGATGACTCAACTGGTTCTTGCTAGGAAGAAGAAAAGAAAAAAAGAATTGAGAACACTTGCTTTTCGCTCCCTTTTCTTAGCTTAAATTCTACCCTCTGTCTACTTTCTTTAATGCTAGGGTCATGTCTATGCCCCCAATGCATTCCCTACCTCTTTAAATCAGCCTGGAGCTAAAGAGGCAGGGTCCTCCTTCAAGGAAATGGTACCAGTGCATCTGGCTTGCCTTTCTGAAATCCTTACATCTGCAGACAATAGCTCAAGGGCTTTGCAGAGGTACATTACTGTCCATGTAAAATATCCCACTGCCTAGATCCCAAGTCTTCCTTCTCTGGGGGAGGGAGTGCTCAAAGGAGGCGACTCCTGGCTTTCTCTCAAAGGCGGGAATCATGCCACCTCCTTTATAATTATTTCTGAGGAAAAGCTCTTTCCTCCATTTCTGAGGAAAACGCCTCAACCACTGGCCCAAGCATAGGGACTCAGAGGACGTTGTGGATGAATTCTTCTCAGATAAGGTTTGCCCTGGACTCTGGCCACTTGGGCGGATGGCTGATAACATGGGCCAGACTCACAGCTGAAGGCTCCCTCCCCCGATGGAGTCCAGTCGAGCAACCCCTCACCCACAGCTTCATACAAATGCCTTTTAAGTACAGCCCACTCATTCTAATGAAACAATGAGAACAATTTCCTTTTCCTGAGTAGACCTTCTCAATTCTGTTTGATTCAAAGGGCACTAGGACCCTCCGGTCTGAGTGCCAACGAACCCTGGGAGAACCAGTCTTGAAGTATACATTGACTTTTGGTATTTTCATGAGAGAGCTTCTCCTCAAGGTTAAGATTGTATTTGTGTCTGTGACAGCAATCAAGCCAGAGAGAAAAAGCCACACAGACAACTCCTTCAGGAAGCCAAGAAGGAGAGGAGGGTGGAGTGGCAGAAAGAACACAAGACAGAAGCAGAAGATCGTGTGTGTTTGATAGTACTGTGCTTTGAAAAATCCAGAGTGTTTACACCTCTAAGGCATGTGGGTGTTCTTATCAATTTATTTATGTGCTACTTAGAATCAATGATGAACCCCCCAAAAAGTGACTCAGGCATGTCCCATAGGGAAGGAGGAGAAAATGACTTCCTCCTTCATGATCCCACCTGGCAAACTCCCACCATAACTATAATTCTATAATTTCAATGATATCGCTTTACTGTATAGCTCAGTTCTAAAAAAAAATCACACACTGCATGGTTGACCAGATGTACCGAAGGGCAAACATAAGGAAGAGCCCAGGACAGCCCCACTGGGCAGAGTTGTCACCCCTTTCTCTTGTAGCATTTCCCCCCTCTTTTACAAGTTCCAAACATGAAGTCTGTCCTTTCTGGGAAAGACACACTGGCCTGTGACTTGAGTCACTATCTTTTCTCTTCCTTCATAGCCAAACTTCTGAACAAGCATTTGCCTTCACTCCCTTCGGCCCATCGCCCACACCGCGTTAGAGTCCGCTCCACTTGCGGAATCAAGCTCCTGGTTCTGGGGAAGGACGGTGGTAAGACAGACCTGGGGTCAAAGCCTGGCTCCTCGACTCCTCATAGGTTGCAGGACTTTATGTGACCTCTTTAAGCCTCTCTTAGGCCACGGTGGACAGCTGCAAACTGAGGACAACTAGACCTATGTCACAGGGATGGTGTGCAGATTAAATGAGATAAATATGCACCTGGCACTTATTAAGTAAATGTTCGCTCTTACCTAAGGTCGCCAGTAAAACTCTGCTCTCCCAAATCCAGCGACCTTTCCTCAAGTCCCTCTCCCTCTACGTCATCCTCTGACAACCAGCAGGAAGGCTTGCACTCCCCACTCCCCCACAACCCGAACCGCCTGTCACCGCAGTCCTCCACCTTTCCAAGGGAACCTTCCTTCTCGCTCGTGTCCTCAATGGCCCCTTTTTGCATCTCCCTCTCCCCAATCACACCCCACGTTTCATTATGCCACTTTCAATTCTCTCAAAAAGAACTAAGTACAGAACATGTGAAGGAATTATGGAAAGGACTGCTAATTTTTATGAGTTTCTTTTGTTGTCTTAGGTTATTTTTTTACTCATTCTGTTTCTAGGTTTCTTATCAAAGGAATGAGGCAGTGAGACATGCTTCTCTCTAAAAACCTAAATTACTCTGATTTCTCAATTGAAATCAACTCAGTGTGTCTACATGACCTACAGTTTAATTAGTGGCAAGTGATACTTTCGTCATTTTACACTTGAAAAAAGTATGACTCAGAGACTAAGATCACACTAATTTTAGCCTCAGGAGACACAGGAGCTAAACTCAGTCTCTGATCATGCAGCACGGTCCAGTTCCTGGAGCTTCCATCTTAATCAACCCTGTGTCCTGCACTAATTCCAATGGAGACTGAGAGAACTACTGTCAACATTGTTTACACCCCCATCGCTACCCTGTATCCTGCACAACTTCTACCAGGAACAGCATATCCTACTAATGGGGGACCAAGTTGGACTACTCTGAACACTAGTTTACTCCTCCCATCCAGACTTCAAAAACAACCTGTTGATTTCAAAGTCTTCAGTGAAACCCTCTCATTGGTACCACCGCTCGGGAAGGACAATATGGTAGATTATATAGTGAAATGTAGCCAGCAACAACCTGACACGTCTCCATCCAGGGTGTAGAACAGGGATCTTCACTAATCTCAGCTGAAAGTTTTGAAATGATCAGAATAGGAATATCTAAACCTAAACTACATATGTATGTGTGTATATTTGCGCATATACACACATACATATGTATGCATATATTTTTAAATGAGGAACCCAAGATAAGAAAATAAGACATGGGGTGTACAGTTCTCTATGGCGCATGTGCCTAGAGATCTTGCAGGTCGTGAACGGGCTTTGCCCAGTGTCTCCCGGTCCTCTGTGCTGTCCACTCCTGCCCCGTCCTCATTTTACTGCACCATAACATGGCCTGGTTAATCCTGAACTTGCCTCCTCTTTCTATTCCCTTTCTTACTTTAGATATTAGCTCTCCTGTTAAACAAGTCGTCTTGGTTTCTAACCCTGTCCACCTCATCCCAAAGAAAACCAAAACAGAAGATTATGTTTGGGTTCAGACTCCTCCACGGTACATTAACTCTGCTCAATAGTTATGGCCCAAGAAGCCTGAGCTATTCATTACAGAATCCAAGGTTTGGTCTACAGTTTAAGGGATTTTAGGTGAAAGCAAACCGGCACAAGAGAGAGTTTGGGGGCAGGGCAGCCTTCCTCGGGCCTCTAAAATAATATACCTTCGGTTGGTCTCAAAGCTATGCTTGCTGGAGTGGTTTGGGGTAGGCCTGAGTCACAGGACAGCAAGGGCCACTCAACCCTCTGCTCCAAGTCCATTCTGTTTCATCCCTGGGTCACAGTCCCTTGTCTAGATATCCTCTCCCTGAGGCCAAACATAATGGCCATAAGACCATTTCCCATTCCAACCCAAACCCCACCCCCAGAAATGCCCTAATTCATCTATGTAAAGCCAGTCGCCTCAAAGCCAAACACAAGAGCACCTCTAGGTCTCTCTACTGACAAAAACTTTGAGCTCACAGCGGGGCCTCATAAAAGCATCCCAGGGAATTGCACACCATGGAGGCCACACGGCCACCTGCCTGGTCCTAGAAACACTTGTCACCCTTTCCTTCTTTCCTGGGAACTAGATGGTCTTCCCTCTCTTCCTTCCCACTCTCACCACAACTTCCCTTTTGACTTTTTTTTAACTTAGCTCGCTTTTCTCTTCATCTTCTCCTTGGGTCTCTGTCTTCATCTCGTACAGCTTCTTGCCTGGAGAAGACATCTGTTTTCAAGGCCTCCAATACCATCCTTGAGTAAATGATCACACCCCTGCCCTCCCACACGTACCTGAGCTCTGCACCTGTCAGATCCAACTTTCTACCCACCACTTGCTTTAGAGGCTCTCTGTCATTTTGAACTCAACATGTTCAAAGTTAAACGTGCCCTCTTCATCACAGAACACGCTCCCTTCCCAGTAACCCCCTCTATGAGGGTCGAAAACTCAAGGCCTCCCCTGCGGTCCACTCATCTCCACCCTCTGTATCCTCTGCCTTGTCCGCAGAAGTATGTCCTTCTTTCCAATCCGACTGCCACCGTCTTCGCCTAAACTTTCTACCTCCATCTCTCCTCCCCTCTATTCCTTCCTCTCACCGTGAGAAAGACCTCCCTAAATATCACCCTCCGAATCCTCCCTGAAGAGCTCAACTGGGCTTTATTTTACAAAATCATCCACATACGTTATTTAGCCAACAGTTTCAGACTGTACTCTGAGCAGTCCCCTCAAGGAAGGGAGGCAGGGCAAGCCCTCGCACTTGCTCGGTCCAGGGTAGCTCTGACTTGGGTTTTCAAGTGAGTCGTCGGCATGTGTTTTCATCGAATTACAGTTTAAAAACTGTACTCGCTCCAGTATCAGCCCTGACAGGTGGACATTCGGCCTGTCTTGGGACAGTGACAGCTCAAGTCACTGTTAGAGCCAACAGCTCTGTTAGAAAGTTCTGCTAAACTAGTATGTGCTTTCTGTAACTCCTACCCAGAGGTCTGCATTCAAAGCTAACAGAAGCCAGGCCTACTCTTTACCAAGCGCCCTTAGAGGCCTTCCTAGATTATATTTTCCACAACACCAATCTTTTGATCTGGAAGCCATTTATAGTTGCAAAACAGGCATCTTTCATCTGCCAACAGTGCTATGAAGCAGGAAGTATTAATTTCTGATCCTCTTTACCTGCATGTCTTTGTTTCCCTTGTTCTCTCACACAAACTCCTGCTCTAATGAAGCCAGTTTTCGGACTCACTCAGTGAACACCGCACTGCAAGTCTAGTCTCCAGGCGCTCATGTGTGATGCGCCTGGGCACCTGAGAATGACCTCCATTTCAGTCGATCCATCTGTCCCCCAGGACCTGGCTCAGATCCATGGCCTCCAAATAGGCTCGAAGGCCTTGCATGTGGTGAAAGAGCACGGGTTCTGGAAACTTACTAACTTGGGTTCAGACTACAGCTCCGTAAAGCAGTGCAACCTTGGGAAAATTACTCAACCTCTTTGTGCCTCCATTTCTTCATGTGCTAAATGGGGTTAACCTGCCCATCACAGAGGGGCGCTAAATGAGATCAATCACAGAGGTCAGAACTTGGAAGGGGCTCAGAAGTGGCAGCTACCACGCCTCTGTTTTACCCATTTCTATCCTTGTGACATTTCTGAAACATATATATGCATCAATAACATATAATCTAGTATTACTCACTAAGTTCCTTTGTTTTGTTTTGTTTTGTTTTAACTTTCTTAGACAGCCAGCACCTCTACATAGGTGGGCCTTAGTTCACGTTAAAACAACTCACTGAGCACACAAGGTATACTCACAAAGAGACTATCAGGGAACATGGAGGCAGCATTTCTGCACCTATGACATGGCCAGGGGCCTTGGGTCTCTCAAGGGAAGCTGTCTGCTGAGGGAACATAACAGCATGAAGCTCAACTGCCTGAGTGACCCCAGAAAAATGCTGACAGTTGGCCTAAACATCCTTTGCTACTTAAAACATCAATCCAACTTGAATAAAGATTGGGAGGAGTTGGCTTCAAAAGCAAATTTTCACACTTAGCTACTACACACAAGACAAATTTTCTCCGTGGAAGAAACCCACCTAGTCTCTCCAGTTGCATATCTGCACTAAGCATATTAACTCAGAGCTTAGGTGTTTTCACATACAACAAAAAGTAATATGTGAATAGCTCAGAAGATGAGGTCCTTTAACTATACAATTTCAGACAACCTGGAGAGCGAACTTTGAAAACGTTGCACTGAAAAGGCAAGAGAACACTATGGCATTTACAGTCATGAGCCACAGAACTCGGGAGGCTGCTGGTCTTATCCACGTTCCACTGCTACTCAGTAGGATAGACGCAAGTATATTTAAATAAAAAAGTTCAGCTGTGCTTATTTCTGATGAGTCACCAGCCTTCTGCTGAAGGAACAATGTCCTTTTGAGAGGCACGTTTCCGGTATTAACCATATCTTCATTACAGGAAAATTTCACAATACACACTTTGCTGGGATGGAACCTGACCTGCATGGTTGAGTTACACCTAAGAGGATACCTCTCATTTGCTTTCCTGGCTGATGTGGCCAAGCCCCACCTACGGCTGTACCTTCCACGACCTGCTCATCTGAGTGGCCAGGTGGAAGACACTGCCACTGCTGATGTGACTGAAGGTGCCCCTTACTTATGAGAATAGCATATGTCATCAATTCTAAGGTGCATATTTCCAAATCTCTGAGATAGGGTGTGTCTTATAATCAATTATGTGTCATAGTCTCATTGCAAGCAGTTTTTCTTCCTTAGAGACACATAAAATAATGATGCATCTGATAATCACTGGCATCTGATAGTCAATGGAGTATGGTAGATATGTTTGAGCAAAACTTGTTGAAAAGTGAACATCTGTTACTCCATTCTAATTTCTCCATTAACTGAGATTATGAAATTAAATCTGAATTCTAATGTAAAAGCTCCACTCCCACCCCCCATGTTCTATTTGGTCAATAAACACTCATAGATGTATTCTGTGATCAAATATGTACTAATTTTCTGTTTTGTACCACGCACTGAACTAGATGCTATGAAAATATTAGTAATTAAGATCTAGTCATATGTAAGATTATACCAAATTCTTCAAAGTCACATATTTGTGGTAAAGTTATAGTTTACTGACCAAATGATTTTAATTAAAATGTAGGCCCTCAATAATCCAAACTGTGGAAAACTTGATACAACTAATAACTAGGCTTTTTCAATAATGAGGAAAAATTAAAAATTTTTATAGTGTTATAGGAGAAACCTACAGACTAAAAAAAAACTTATCCAAAAAAAGTATCCAAAAATCACAATGTGTGGGCCTCATATGAATCTTGACTCAAGTATATTGTCTGTATAAAAATTATAACATTTATGAGACAACTACAAATCTGAACACTGACTAGATATTTGACGATACCGAGGAATTAATTTTTTCAGATGCAATAATAATACTATGCTATTTTTAAAGAGTTCTTATCTCTTAAAGATATACACGGAAATATTTATGGAACAAATTTGTCTCCTTCCTGTGTGCATAAAATTTTCTTATAATAGGTTAAAACATAATTGGGCCTTAATACTGTGCTTTATTTAAAACAAGTCACAAACTAAAAATATTGAAAATGAAAGTGGAGGTATGGTTACTAAAATACTGCCTAAAATATTTCTTTTCCATTGTAGAGGTAAATATGTCTAAAATGACGATTTATCTAAGTTTTCCCTCAAACTATAACTTCCTTCATAAATCTAATTTTATACCTGAAATAAAATTTTTTATACCTTTTTTCTCCTATTTTGACTAACTGGCTTGTTTTTAAACATTGTGCTGTCTGGACAGTTTGTTTTTTTCTTCAATAGCTATTCTAGGTTAAAAATCAGAATCCTTGACATTTCCTTTAAGTTCAATTCTAAATAATGGTGTGATTTTGGCCACATGTCTAACAGCCTTTGGGTCCTCATCATTTAGCTCTCTTGAGCCTCAGTTTCTTCATCTGCAAAGGGAACACAGAGAACCAAACAATCTTCTCTCTGATGGTCCAGGGGTCTGGGACTGCAGTGTCTGTTCTTTGCCCAGCAACTGAAGCGCATCCTCCATTTTGCTTGGGATATTTGGCTATCCTGCTAGTTAATAAAGGCAATCCAATCTACACACAAAGGTCCTTCCACTGCAGGGATTTCAGACTGCACAGCCTACTAAAAAGCTCCCCTACACAAACACATCCCTATGGAAAACCTTTGGGAGTTATGAGAGTTGGTTTTTTACAGTAGAGAAGAAAAAACTATTGAGATCCACACTAATACAGTATTTAAACTGATCACTGGGTCCCCAATGTAATGGCCTGTCATGGAATATATATATATATATATATATATATATATATATATATATATATATATACACACACACACACATATATATAGTATGCATAAAAAATAGGTAACACATTTTAATATAAATATATAATATTCAATATACTCTAAATATATTTAATTGTCTGAAAATGTGCTTAATATTATCAGATAGTAGCTGGTTGCTAGAGCTTAGCTGGTACTAAGTAACTAGCTGGCAATACTGTGGGGACCTGATGGAGGCTTGTGACTGTACAGCTCAGTGTGAATTTGTGGCTTCATTCATAAATTTCTCAGTGAAACTGGATGAAGCAAGGATATGTGCACTTGAATCTGCAAGTGGGTACATGCCAAAGAGGAGACATGCAAAGCACACAAAACACAATAGCAAAAGGAGAAAGATTAAATACTTCACAGAGATCACATTACTTGTTTTTATGAGACAGAGTATGAATGATTAATATGGTCACAACTTTGGCCTTCTCCCCAAACAACCGAAGATTACCTTGATGTGCTTAACTCTGTCTTCTTTTTCTGTCTTTGGTTTCTTTCCTGTGGTAACAGAAAATAGTTTTGGATTATTTCATGAAGAACATACAGAGAAACATTTTCCCTAAATTAAATCATTTTTTTAATTCTCAGTGAAATTGTATATGCTTTAATCTATACATGACCCAAATTACAAATGTTTTACTGTATTTGGTGACCTGAGAGTCATTTTCCCCAGCCAGGTAGGGGCAGAATTATCATCCACAGTGCGAACTACAGAAGTAAAAATAAATCACAAAGGTACTACAATATACATTGAGTGATCATTGTTATAGTCAGTAAATCTCTTTATCTACCTTTCTTAGAAGGCCTCTCAGATAAGGGCAACATCCGGTACACTCTGAAGGCGTTATTTCCTTTCTTTATACTTTTATCTTTGACTTCTTCGATATCAGGCAAGGAGTTCATGGCACATCGAAAATTCGCCTTCCATGTTTTTGGATCAGGTTTATCTACTCCTGGTTGATGCTTTCCTAACAAAATAGCCCAAAGAATTAAGGTTAATAAAAAGAGGAAAAAAATTAAAATTCAGAATAAAACTTTCTGGAAACACAGGATTACTGGTCAAGTAGTGGAGAGAACCATTGTAATTCCAGGCTATACCTACAATGACTAACATCCTAGTTTTCCTGGGATTGAGAAGGTTCTTGGGATACAGACATTTTTTGTTTAGAAACCTGGACAGTTCCAGGCAAATTGGTACAAGCTGGTCAATGGACTCTACCAAAACATTTTGAGAGAAAATTAATAATGATAGAAGAATGGAGTATCAATATAAGTAATGTAAAAGGCTGGAAAGCTGGGAGGCTAATAAGCACAGGTAACTGAAGTGTCTCTTTTTCATCTGATTCTCAAATATTAAGTAAAAAGTTGACTACTGTAAATCACTCCCTACTTAAATTTTGTTGTAAATAAATATATTCTTGACTACCTTTGGGGGAGATAAATTCTACTCAAATTTAAAGCTACAGAACAAGTAAGTTCTATATTATTACACTGGTATACACCTGGGGAACTTAATCAGAATTCCACATTATAGGAAATTTAAGGACAAAGCTTCTGTGGAATGGGTGGAGTATCACTTTTAAGTGATGGAATTTGTAAGTCATGTGTCCTGGATATGCCTGGGGACAAGTCACAGGTTTTTCAGAGCTATCTTCATGAGACCATAAGCCAAGAGATTTTATATATGTAGTAAAAAAAACAAAAATAAACAATAGTTAACCCTGTATTATATAACTGAAACTTGCTAAGAGAGTAGAATTTAAATGTTCTCAGTAAAATAAATAAATAAATAAATAGATAGATAGATAGATAGATAGATAGATAGATAGTAAATATGTGCAGTGATGGATGTGTTAACCCAATGGGAAGAATCCTTTCACAAGGATTACATATATCAAACCATAACATTCCTCACTTTAAATATCATAAAATTTTGTCAATTATATCACAATTAAAAGGAAAAAGAAGGCATGAAAACAATAGTAAAAAAACAAGAGGGCCTGCCTCTGTAAACAATGAAGGGGGTTTTAATACCTGTATGGATTGCCCAATTTCTAAAGAGTGGTGCATCTTTTTCCACATCCCACCCATGTCTAGCTGCATGCATCCAGGGGATCTGAAAAATCTTCTTTTCCTGGGGGAAAAAAAAAAAGTAAATAAGAACTGTAGCCATGGGTTTCATTACAGAAGGTTCTTAAGTTCTAGCTAGTAAGATTCCTTACTAAGCAGCATTGGGTTTGTTGAGTTTCTACAGTATAGTCTTCTGTAAACCAAACCCACTTCCCCGCTGGGTCCTAAATATTGACAGTCTACCCAGGTGAGATTCGGAATCATGCAGAGTCTGGCAGAACAAGAATGTATTCCAAGGTCACAGGTGATGATTTGGGATATGACGATGTGTTCCATTATCTGTGCCATTTTTCTTTAAAGAACCACCAATAACTGGCCACTGAGTAAAACTTCTCATTTTTTTCTTATCATTTATTTCCATCATTTGGTAAAGAGGAACTCCAGCTGTCTTAGTAAATTAAAAATTAGGCAACTCTTCAAAATAACACCCGTTTGTACTGCTAAAAAGGAAGTTGGGGGTATGAGGCCACTGTGACAGAGACCAAATATCTCAATCTGCTTGGGTAGCCAACAGAAACAGACGGTTCCGTCGAAGGTTCTAACCTCTATCTGTCACTACCTTGCATGAAATAGCAAAAGTACAAAGATATATCGATTATGTAGAAATGATACTTCCTATTTTGGAGAAAAGTGCCTCAGTACAATTCTTCTTATATCATATCCTTTCCATTTTTCTTATAGCCCAAGAGGTAACTCAAAATTGCTTAAATCGACCCTGGCAAACACATGACTAGAATCTAGTGCTTTGGAAACAAAGACACACTCATAGTAAAAACTACGTATGTGAAACCTGGTTCAACCAGCAGCACCAGCAGTTACTAAGGTCCTATGTGACTACACATGTTCACACGGTCTTAGTTTTGTTTTGTTTTGTTTTTCACAACAACCTAATGAGCTATATTTGTGTTATTATTTCCACTTTACAGGTGAAGAAACTGAGGAAAGAATTAAATTATTTAGTCTAGGAACTTAGGATAATAAATGTCTAACTTCAAAACCAACATCACGCGATCCCACCTTCAGTCACCTAAATCACTCTGCACATTGTTTCTCAGTGTGTAAAGTTAGAAGATTTCCAGTTCTACAACTAGATTGACTTGGATTCCACGGAGATTAAAGCCCAGGAAAACTGTATTTCTTTGAAGCCCCCTAGCTAGTTCTGATAATGTCCCGTTCAGCTATGCCACCCCGAACAAGCCCGATCTCGTCTGATCTCGGCAGCTAAGCAGGTCGGACCTGGTTAGTACTTGGATGGGAGACCACCTAGCAAGACCAAGTGCTGTAGGTGTAAAAAATAAGAGATTGTAAGCTGACAAGGTCCTTGCGATCTGTGAGGGCAACCAAGGGTTGCCTTGCCTTTAAAAAAAAAAAGATAATGTCCGTTTCTGGAGATCCCTGCACAATACACTGGGGAAGGAAAACAAATGTTTTTGGGGTTTTCCGCCACTTTGGTTTCACAGTGAAAGACAGAAAGGGTCCCAACTGATCTCAAAGGGGCTCGGTGCCTCTCCACAGAACCAATTACAAAGCCCGAACTACCAGTACTTCGGGACACTTGAGAGTTCCCCAAAATCTGTTAAAAGGGAAAATTCTACTGTATTTAAAAACACAGTTAATAAAGAAGAACTTAAAGTAAGAGACTTTTCACAAACCCCTCCTGTTTACTCAGTATCATCCACTGCGACAGCAGGGTTTCACGTTAGCCATTTCCAAAAAGGCAGTCCTCAAAATAGGGCTGAGTGATTTTTTTTTTAATGTAGCTGAAAGTCACAGGGCAAATCACTTACTGCACTTCTTGATGTTCACATGAAAATGAAAAAAAAAGTGAAAATGAACTTATTTCACTGAAAGAACTTTTCCTGAAGTACACAACCAGAATCTAATGGTTTATGCTTAAAGATACAGGCACCTAAAGAATTTGCTGTTGTACTTTTTTCTAGAAGAAAAAAAAGAACTTTCAAAGAAGTTCTGGGGTGACACAATTTGAAATTTATCTCATAAGACACAGAGTTGATTCTGACAAGTAGATCTTTTCAAGCACTTGCACGCACACACACACACACGCACACGCACGCACACACAACCAAACCTAGTCTCACAGAAACCATGCCAAAATCATGAAACCACAAATGTAATGATGGAACTAGCAATTATTCAACATAGATCCTCTTGAAATGGGCAAAGAACCTGACAAGGCCAAATAAATGGCCAATAAGCACATTAAAAGACAGTCAACATCACTAATCATTAGGGAAATGCAAATCAAAACAACATTAAGACACCATTTTAATGTTAGGATGGCTAGAATCAAGAAAACAGAAAATAATAAGTGTTGGTGAGGAGGATGTGGAGAAAATGAAACCTTCATACATTGCTGGTGGGAATGTAAAATGGTGTAGCTGCTGTGGAAAACGTCTGGCTGTTCCTCAAAAAGTTAAACAAAGAGTTGCCACATGACCCAGTAATTTCATTCCTGGGTATATTTGTTCAAACAAATATTTATGCATGGACGTTCACAGCAGCAACCCTCACAGTACCCAAAAGGTAAAAGCAACCCAAATGTCCATCAACTGATTAATGCATAAAGAAAATGCTGTATATGCATAAATGGCATATTATTCAGCCACAAAAAGGTATGCGGTACTGACACGTGTTATAACATCGATGAAACTTTATGCTAAGTGAAAGAAGCTTTACATAAAAGGCCACGAGTTAAATAATTCCACTGATATGAAATATCCAGAAAAGGCAAATTCATAGAGACAGAAAGCAGATTAGTGGTGCCATGAACTAGGGGAAGGATACAGGGAGCGAAGGGAGTGACTGCTTAATGGGTATAGTGTTTCATTTTCAGGTGATGAAAAGGGAATTAGATAGGGATGATGGCAGTATACAATACTGTGAATGTACTTAATGCCACTAGATTATACACTTTAAAATGGTTAAAATGGTAAATTTTAAAAAACTACATGGAAAATCTAACTTTTAACTAGTTTTTTTCACAGTGCAAAAAAAAAAAACCCACTAATAAATGGTTAGTTTATCACAAATATCTTTTTTATAAAGAACATGGTGAAAGGTAAAGGTGAAATTCGTTTTAAAACCGAAAGAGATTCTTTCTGATCAGTAAACATTCTGGCCATAGATCGTTGTGTTCTATGGGACGCTGATGGCAGTTTATTCTGCATTTGTACAGACTGTGACATGAGTGTGTGCCATCGGGAGCCCTGCTCTGCACACGCGGTGGCTGTACACGCCATGTACGGAAGGACCGCACATACCAGAGTCCACTCATGTTCACGTATGTATAGAACTCTGCCCAACTCAGGGCAGGAGAGGTAAGTGCTGCTTGAGTTGAGGAGAACATTTAAGATATCTTGAGCAACGCAGAACAAACATACCTTGGCCCCAAGTGGAAACCAGTTCTCTTATCTCTATCTCTTCTCTTCCCTGATGTTTATAAGATGTTCAAATTTCATTTGCTATTTTTGTTTGGACTCCTTACTCTGTTCTGAGATGGCCTAATATTTACACAAGCACAATTATGCTTTCAAAGTGAAAAGAAGGTAAAGGTTTAGCCCTCCCTGCTGACCTCCTGTGCTGGGAGAGTGGCCTGCAGGCCTGGGTCCAGGCAGATCTCCAAAATGAAACCAGAACACCGATAACCACAGTGGGAATCAATCGGGGCCACAAGAGAAGCCATGAACCTGAATGTGGCTGCCTCCTTCCTTCCTCCAAATGTGGCCCAGGGGAACCACAGCAAGCATCTGGACAAATCCAGATTGACCTGGTCCCATCAATGAGCCAATGGCGAGAAGAAAAAGAGGAGGAGATACTGTTCACGATCAGGAGAGACTTCGAGTCAGAACCACAAACATAACACAGTACTGTTCACGATCAGGAGAGACTTCGAGTCAGAACCACAAACATAACACATGGACCTTCTCAGGGTTCTGACTGAACAAACCAACTGTAAAAAGTTATTCTGAGAATACTCAAGGGATTTTGAATATGAACAGGGTAATGACAATATTAAAAACTTATGATTAACTTTTTCCAATTGACAACAGTACTGTGAATATATGAGAAAATGTTCTTAAATCTTGTAAATGTACACTGTCAGGGAGTTGCTTTAAAATACCATATACACACATACACACATATACAGACATACAAAGATAAAACAAAATGTTGATAATTGTTAAATCTAGGTGTGCATGATTAAATCTAGATGGAAATTTACTATACTGTTCTTTCCAGTCATTAGGCTATTCAAACACACTATGTACATTTGCAAACACTCATCATAAAAAGTAAGTGACACAAGCCACAGCCCCATTCATGAGTTACTTATAATGCTGCTTTGCCAAACTCTCGCTGCTCCTTCAGAGGGCTCCAAAGGACCCATTTCATCACTACCCTCCTCCACATGTATGGAAAATAGAAGCTGGAAACAAATTTAGGCATTAATTAACTATCTGTTTCTTACTAAGATCACAGTGGATTTGATGGATCATCCATTTGAGAGAGATGTGACAACCGCCAACCTAGTGCCCTCAAGTCTAATTATCTGAACAGGGAGAAAACAAGCCACCAATGTTGTTCCTCTTCGAGCACGCATCATCCATCCATTTAGTCACAGAACAGTATTTACCTCTTATGTGTCAGGCACTAGGCCTGGCGCCGAGCATGCAGTAATGGTGGAGACAGTGCCTGCCCCCAGGGGGCTTCTGGCCTGGAGTACGTCACCATAAATAACAACATATAAATGAATGACAAAGCTCCAGGGACAGTGCCCATTTTCTAAGAGTTATAACAGTCTTCGGCGGGAGAAGAAATTTTGGAATGACCTCAAACCACTCAAAATACAAAGAGAGATTCTTAGTCAGAATGTTTATGAGTGGGAAGGAAATAAATATTAGGGTCTCAGTTAAATATTTATGTGGACAGACATATACCAGCAAGCCTAAGAGAGCAGAAATCTATAAAAAGATGCCCTGTGGAGGTACAGATGTGGAGACAAAATGTCCCGACTCCATCCGAGGTCTATAGTGACAGTGACTGTACTGTCCACATGCACAAACACAGCCACGCGAACACTCTGGCTCAGCCCAGATCAGGCCCCTCAGGCAGCCCACAGACTCCCGTGTCAGCCTTATCCAAAGAGGCACCTTCCGTGGCAGCCACGGGCACGCGCTCCTTCCTTCAGCCTGGCTCATGTCCAGACCCTGCAGAGGAGCCAGACGTGATAGCAGAGGAGTACCCCTCCCCTCTCTGCTGCGGAAGAGAACTGACGAGCCATGAGCTCCGTGTTCAACGACCCAAGGAGAAACCTATTTACTTTCTGGTCCAAAAAACATGGACAGAGTGGATGGAAGAAAAGGTGTCTCAGTGGAAAGTCTCAGTCAGGAAACAAACCTCAGAGGGTACATTAATTTCCTAGGGCTGTCATAACAAAGTGCCACAAACTGGGCAGCTGACAACCATGGAAATTTATTCTGTCACAGTTCTAGAGGACAAACATCCAAAAGCAAGATGTCAGCAGGGCCACGTTCCCTTCACCTTGGCAGGCTCTAAGGCGAATCTTCCCTTGCCTCTTCCAGCTACTGCTGGTTCTAGGCCTTTCCTGTATGTGGATGCATCACTCCAAGCTCTGCTTCTTCACATGGCCTCCTCCTCTGTGTTGTCTCTTAGAAGTTGTCTCTTCTAAGGACAACTATTACTGGATTGGCCCAGATGGATAAACCAGGATGACCTCATATCAAAATCCTTAAATCGATTATGTCTGCCAAGACCCTTGTTCCAAATAAGGTCATATCCACAGGTTCCAGGAGTTAGGATGTGAACATATCTTTTGAGGAGCCACGATTCAACCTACTAGAGGGCAACTAACTGCAGCATATCAAGGACCTACTCGGTACAGGAGACGTATTGACATAGTAAGTGTGCCAGTGCATCAAGTCAGCCAAAATTGGTGCATGTGTTTAAAAAAAAAAGGATAAGTAAACACAAATATTCTTTCAGAAATCAGGAATATCTGCTTGAATTCCACACTCTAAATCAATATAGGCAATGTTATCTTGTTCTTCAAAAATAGAACCCTACTTAACCTCTCTGTGCATTAATTTTTCTGTAAAACTGAAAAAAATCATGATGTCCATGCCACAGTGGGGATTAGGTGAGTTAAGGCATGTATCTTGCTTAGAGGAGTACCCGGCACTTAATAAATGTTAGCTTTTATTACTAGTATGATCATCATTATTGGGTACCCTAGGCCTCCTCAACTCTCCTTGACGATCACCTTCCCTTTCCCTATACCTCCACGTGGGCTCCTGCAGGCCAGTAACCTGAGTTCTTGTTTGCCTTTTTGGAAGAGGCTAATTACGAAGTCCCCCACCCCCACCCTAGGATACAAATCCAAAACATTATAGAAATAGAAAGCCCTGAAAAATATATCGTTTGACATAAGACCTTATAATATACAGCAGGTCACATGGAATGAGCATACGGTTTCTTCATTTTGATTCACTTCATACCCCACCTTGTTTTGGAAAGGACTCGCGTCGACAGATATGTTCAAATACAACACCATTAAATAAGAGAAAAAAATAAGTGGATGAAAGAAAATGAGCAAAAAAATAAGATTTGACAGATATCTGAAAAGATCAAATGAGGCCAGAAGTAATATTAGTTTTTTAAAAAAATTATGCTTCAACATCCTGTACACTTGTTAGAAGTGGGCTACAATCTGGCTCTAAGTTTTCGGCACATGATACAAAGATAAAGCCTGACCAGCTAAATTATTAATCCTGTCCTTAAGATTAAAAATGAGGGGAGAGGTAGACGAGGAAAAAGAAATTTGCTCAGAAGAACTGCAATATTCTGGCTAGTGGGAAAGAAACCTCCCTTGGGCTCTCTTAAAGAAGGCATGACATATTATATTTAGTTGCTTTTATAAATTATAACTATATAATTTCAGGTCTTCTTTATTTATACAGACACTATCTTCCTGATTCACCCCTAACAGGTAGGATCAATTAAATTGAGAATTTGAGGTCGATAAAGTAAGGGCGTATTTAAGTATACATGGTGGGGGTGGGGGCGCTCTGTAAATGATCGAATTTTCTTTTTCTAGGACAGGCAGGCACACAAATAGGATTTCTCAATAAGATAAAGAAAAGACATTTTTAAAGACAAAAACAAAAGTTTTCTTCATATAGTAAATACTGGAAATAAATCAATATGCTCCATTCCCAATACAAAACTCCAGTTTCCATGTCCTCTATTCCTGAAAGCCAGGAGAGAAGCAAGCAAGGAATTTAGAGAAGGAAGAGGGTAAGAATCATTAAAGAAAAATACAGCAAGAAGCCTCCTATAAATAGTCATCCATAATACCAACGGTGAGCTGAAACTGTTAAGTCAGGGTTTGCAACTACAGTCTGAGATGATTAAATAAATATCTTCTTTATACAATAATTTGATGTTTTTATGATGATTTTTGCTTGGTTGGTTTTTGTAATTAATTAGCATAAGATTTTGAACACAGTACAATTTTGCTTTCAGAGGTATTTATGCTTTTAGTAAGGCACTCCCTTTCTCTCTCTCTCTCTTTTTTACCTACACACACACCGCACACACACACACTCATCACACTTACTTTGTTCAGCCACTTCAGCCCTGGTATCGTATTTGAGTTTATCTGTTCCTCCAGCCACGGGCGCATCCGCATCCTTTCCACCGGCATGGTGCCCCTCTGCAGAGAGAAACACAGCATCAGGCATCCTGCTACTGACTGTCATGTCCACACTGTGAAGCTCTACACCCCTGCCTGACCCTCTTCTACCACCCCTTCCTCATAACCACACAGTTTATGTGTACGTGGGATTGGGGCTGGGGGAAGCATACTGAGGGCTTTTGCCCTAGGGCCGCCAGCCACTGCTTAAGCAGTCTACTCATTCCAGAAGAGCTGTCTCAGTGGGGGCAAAGCTGTGGGCCAAGGCTGCTGTCAGCCGCGAGGGTCCCAGGGACACAGAAGACTTGGACTGGCAGAAACTCAGCCAGCCAGAGGGCACAGCCACCTCTGAGTGATCTTGCCTGAAGCTAGGTCTTACCCCCTTCCCCACCGGGCTGTGTTTAGTAGACACCTTCAGGCATTCGGGGCACCAGTTCTGTACAATACTTATGGGTATTATCCTCCCAAGGACCCAGGGTGGACAGAGCAAAACAGTTGTGAGAAAGGGTTATTATAATTCATTCATTCCTTTGGGGTATCTGAGTTATAGAAAGGTTCTGAACCCCCGCTACTGGCACTCCAAAGCTCTAAAGGAATCAATTCACTTGGTTCCAAAGTCTTTCACCAAACAGCAATCCCCTCCTGATGCATTCCATCTGCTCTCAGAGCTCGGCAGCATCTTGCTCTGGCTTCAGCTTGGCTTTTCTGTTAATGCATGCTCTTATGCACTCCCTCAAGGACCTTCCTTCACTACCACCCTCCCTCTCTGACCTGATATCATCCTTCCTTTTCCTTTACCTTCCTTTCTCTCTGGGAATTATTTCATGGGCTAATCACCTTTTCTTTACCAGCCCACATAATATCTCTCTTCCCTCCTTCCAGATATATTTCTAGAACATCTTTCCCTTGTTCACCAAAATATGCCTAGAATGGCATCACTAACAAAGTATTGCCTACTATTCATCTTCACCTTCTTTACAAGTAAATTTAAATTTAACAAAGATTCAAAATTCATGATGGTGCCAATTCAAGCCTCCAGTCTTTAAGACTTCATAGACAGTGGGACATAACACTATTTCAAACCTTTGCTGTCTCTTTTTTACTCATCTCCTCCCCCAAAAATGAGCTCTGAAGATTCTATTCAGATGAATTTGGGCTGAGATGATCAGTCTCAATAACTCTCGCCTCCAGTTCGCAAAGGACTTCTTCTCTCTTCTTTGCCCTGACTCCAACTCATGTCAGAACCCATGCAAGCATCATTACATGAACCATAAGGGGCTGCACCCTTTGCCATTGGAGCCTAAATAATTCTAGAACTAAATTCTAGAACCCGCCTTTCCCTTGTACATATCTCCCAGTTCTGACCCATTCATCGTTGTAGATGCCTCCCGCTCCTTGCTCATACCAGGCTCTCTGCTCCTCTTTCCCAACCCTTACCCATTCTCCAAGACCCAGCCTCCACCCTTCTCCACAAGCCTTCCCAGAATCCTCCTCCTTCTCCAGCTCTCACAATGCTCACTGATCTTATATTGCTCATCTGAAAATCAAACATGGCTGTAGGGCAGCTTTGGTAAGCTGTCTTTATTCTTACCTAACTCTCACCTTAACTATAAACTTTTCAGCTCATATACCCTCCCTTCCTAACCAAACTGTAAGCTCTTTGATAGTAGAAATCCCACCTCTTATAGGTCTTTCTATAATTGTACAAAGCCAAATGCTGTCTTTCACTCGGGAGACATTCAATACAAGAACCAGGCAAGCCCTACAGATCAGCCAAGGTGGACTGCTGCTGAGGTTGGCTCCACGCACTCATCTGGTAGCTTGAGAACACCATTTTTGAGACAAGTGAAAAGGACCTCAAGAGTAGTCCAAAAAGACACGGAACAGCCATAAGAAATCCCAAATACATCTCCTCTTAGTGGTTCTCAAGTCATTCCACTCATTTGAAGATCATTTATTGAGGATGGTATTCCAGGATGAGGAAAAGGTAAGACATTCCTTGTCATCTAGAAACTCCTCATGTAATAGGAGACAGGAAAGAAGAGAATTATCAGACCACACAAAGAGCCTTGTGTACAGGATGATAAGGAGTTACAGGAGAGTTCTGGGAGCATTGGGGAACACCGTCCACAGAAGATCCCATGACGTGACTTGAACACTGGGATGGCTCTGCCCAACAGGGTGATGACCACCAACCCAGTCAGATCTCCCCTCTGAAGAAGATTTCAAGATAAGGAGAAGGGGGCAGCTAAGTCTAGAGCAGTAAAGAATGAAGAAAGAGGAGAAGTAAAAGTAGCTATGGTAGTCACGAGTCCTTCTGAGGGGACAACTTGACAAGCAGAAGTGCCACAAATCACTACCACTGCTGCTCTACCTAAACTTAGCAATATGACAAAATGACAAGGATGTGTAAATGGCCTCGCTTCTGATTTGTCGTTATAATAATATAATAATTCTCCCATATTTTTTTCACAAATGACCCATTTGGAAAAAACGGTCACCTGAAATATTTCAAAAGCTTTCTGTCTTTAAAACTTAAGCTTATGTGGGGAGATACAGTCAACCCTCGTTATTTGCAGAGTCCATATTTGCAAATTCGCCTACTCACTAAAATTTACTTGTAATGCCCAAACCAATTCTTGAGGTGCTTTCATGGTCATTAGCATGCAATGTATGCAATTCCAGCTGAGGTCCAACAAGATGATTCTGCCTTCCTATTTCAGCTCACACTGTAAACCAGTGTCCTTTTCATCATCTATTTTATGCAACATTTTTCTGCTTTTTGCTAGTGGTTTTACTGTTTAAAATGGCCCCCGAGAACGGTCTGTCTGAAGTGCGGTGTAGCGTTCCTAAGTGCAAGAAGGCTGTGATGTGCCTTATGGAGAAAATATGTGTGTTAGACAAACTTCCTCTGGGCATGAGTTATAGTGTTGGCTGTGAGGTCAATGTTAATGAACCAACCATAATTAAATGAGGAGTCTTTAAACAGAAACACGCATAAAACAAGATTATTGATTGTGGATAAAAATGCTATGATCAGAGGCTCACAGGAATCTAATGTCCTTATAAGAAGAAGGAAGTCTGGACACCGACACACACAGAATGCTATGTGAAGAAACAGACACAGAGGGAAGGTGGCCACATGAAGTCAGAGCAGAGATTGGAATGATGCTGACGAGGCAAGGAAGGGTCCTCCCCTAGAGGCTTAAAGGAGAGAAGAGCCCCACAAACACTTTGATTTGGGACTTCTAGCCTCCAAAATTGTGTGAGAATACATTTCTGTTGTTTTAAGCCACACAGTTTGTGGTACTTTGTTATGGGAGCCCTAAGAAACTACTATAGAAGGTACTCTGAGGCAGGTAACGGGCCCCAACCTAGTCTACGGGTGAAGGAAGGTGTCCCAAGGTAGTGTGAAGGAAAGGGAGATACAACAAAGGTCCTGAGGCAGGAGGACGAGCTGCCAGAAGACAATCAGGAACAGGGAGGATGCCAGAGACGGGCTGACCCTGGAAGGCATAGAGAACCATGCACAGATGCTGCTCATCATCCCGAGACTGAAGAGAAAACTGGAGATTTATGTGAATGAAAGATATAATCAGCTTTATTAATAGTAAAGGTGGACCAGTGCTTCACCAACTGTAACGTGCAGACAAATCTCAACTCAGTAAGTCTAGGTAAGCCCTGTGATTAACGAGCTCCTAGGTCCTTGGACCAACCATACTGAGGAGCAAGGCTGCAGATTAAATTTGATTTTTATGAGTCACCTGGCTCTTCTCTGACTTCCTGCAAAGTCTGGTCATTCTGGCAGACAGACCTCTTCATCGGTCTCAGTATGTCAGATTCAACTGCATCATCTATCTGCCAGCCCAACTCTTACTTACACACTATGCCTTTCTAGCACAGATGCAGCTCAGTCAAACTTTAAGAGTTTTATCACTTACCTAGCCAAAATACTACGAAAATCACACATGTAATTTTTTTTTCTAGATCTTTAATCAGGACTGTCATCATCAATTATAAGTGGATTTTCAGGAAAAGCAAACATGGCAAGAAGAGAAACTCTGGTATAGCAGCCTCGTTTAGTTCAGGTTCTTTTTTAAAAATAGCTAAAACATCCCCACTGATACAGAATGAAAAGTTAACCCTTTTACATGAAGGCACTTCCTCTTTTTTACTTGATTTTATAGCCTGGTCCCATCTTCCGCACTGAACAGGTAATGAACTATCAGAGGTCTTGCCACATGACACAGAAGAGAAAAGGTGCAATTTGACAGATCCCTCATGACTATCAGAAGCCAAGTATGCATTCTTACTTCTGTGAAAGAAAGCAAAGGTGTAATTCTACATTGAGCCTATCACCGGAAACTCATTTAGTTTGGCACTAAAAATAAATTATGTTTCCAGAGATTAAAAGGCTGGGATGATGGCCGCAGAGGGTCAGGGGACTGCGTACTGAGAGTACTGAGAAAAGACGCTTCCTTGGCATGTTTTTTTCTAGCTTCCATTAGTGAAATTCAAAGTGATAGACTGGTCTTCCTTCTCTAAGGTGAGAAGGAAGTACCAACACCCTGGGTACCAACACCCTGGCCAACACATGAAGCTTGAACAGAGTCAAAGAAGGCATGGAACTGGGTAGAAAAGGCACAGAGGTGCTATTTTTGCCAAGACAACCAAAATATACCAGAAATCAGGACACCTGCATCCCAGTTCCGACTTTGCCATCACTACTATGTGTCTTTGGGGTGGTCATTCAATCTTTCCAATCCATGCTTTGATCATCTAGAAAAAATGAGAGGCTGCAAAATGGTAATTTCTGAGGTTATTTACGATTCTAAGAAATCTTTTGTAATATGAAGGCTCATAATCTGATTTATCTTTTTTGTAAACTTCTAATCTTGTACACTGTATTGTTTTTAAAAGTGAAACGGTAAAACTTTATGGTTCTATAAACCTAAAATATGAAGCATCTACTCTCAAGCATGACAAAATGCACTTTCTAAAATCAGCTATCATTATACCTTTGAAATCTGGGGTTGAGATCATCCTCAAAACCATGGCATCGGGCTATAAATCAATTCAGTACATGGCAGGTATTTAGAATATTACTGGTACCAGGGCTACTGCATAAAAGCACAAAAGTTGTTCATTGTGATTCACACGACGTGAATGACGTCCCCCCAAGAAATTGACGATGCTTTGGTCCAGATCAATACGATTAACAGTGTACCTGAATTTTAACCTAAATGACTGAGGTTTGGATCTTGGAACAGTAATAGCAATGGCTACTATTGACTGGGCACTTACTGTACATCAGGCATTAAAACCAGAGTTTTCGATGAGTTTCTCATTTAACTCTAACAACCCTAGAACTTTATCACTCCATATTATAGATGAGGGGATGGTTGGGGAAGTGCTCAAAAGCAATCTGCTAGTAGGGAGGGGAGCCCAGACTCTCATTCAGGCCTGTCTGAAATGCCCAGACTCAGAAACCCTAACCTGTGCTTTCATCTTACTTTAGAAAGCACTCAGTTATGATGGCCTTTCAACTATTCTACTTACTGAGCCTTTCCCTGTTTTGCATACCACTGACATGCTAATCTTTCTAAAAAAAACCATTAAATTATGTTAATGTTCTGTTCTAGAGACTTCTAAATCTGTCCCTGCTGGATTTAGGATAAAATCCTTAGCTGAGAGAGGGGGGATGCTTCTGGTAAAACTCAGAAGTCTTACGGTGACTACTCGACAGAAACAATGGAATACAGAAGACAATGGAAAGATGTCTTTAAAGTACTGAAAGAAAATAACTGCTATTTAAAAATTTTATATACAGCAAATATTTCCTTCAAGAATGAAGAGGAAATAAAGGCATCAGAGAGAAACTTAAGAGATTTTCCACCAGTAGTCCATTAGCTCATCAGGTCCCAGTTACACAGTCACAGGAGATAGGTCAAAAGTGGGCAAGAATGAAGGCAAAAGTATGGGAGCTAGGATGCTAAGAGGAGGGCTAACGTTTAAGTCTGTGCCACAGAAGCTGACCATAGCAGAGCTTGGCCCCATCTCTTTTGCAATTGCATCATTTGTTTTAAATATGACTATGTCACCTGATAGCCCTCCCTACATAGTCATGTTCCCACCCCTCTTACCAACCTGCAGAAATGTTATCCTCCCAGGAAAAGCTAGCTCAAATGTATTTTCATCCATTAAACCTTCTCTCACGACGCTAACCACTGGACCCCGTTCTCCCACCGCACGTACTATCCGAAGTATCCAGTCATCCAGTCTATCGACAAATACTTATTAAACGCATATTATTACTGAACACTGTGCTAAGTACTATGAAGGATTCGAAGATGTGTATATGATCACTACTCTCAAGGAATTAATAAGTTAAATGGAGACAAGAGACATAAATCATAAGAAGCTAACTAATAATACTATAATTACTATAATAAAAGATTGTAATAAAGATCAGAAAGCAGTGTATGATTAATTGCCAACTACGTGAACTACTTCATAAAGAATACATAAATCATTATTAGCTAGGTTTGTAAGGGAAAGCTTTACGGTAAAGGAAGAGCTTATACAACGGGGAGGAATTGCCTAGGCTGAGAGAAGATAGCAAACCAAGCCAGAAAAGATAAAGGTTAGTATAAATGGCCAAAGCAGGACCATGGAAGATGCATTTGCTGATGTGGGCAGAGCAACTGAGCTATGCACCAACATGAGTGGAGTTTCTGAAGTACCAGCTACCATGTGAGAAGCAAGCACTGGAAATTTTACATACATCATCTCAATTCTCATAACAGTCCTAATCAGTTAAATATTATGATCCTCATTTTAGAGATGAGAAGTATAGCTTGAAAAGGTAACTAAAAAACAGAAAAAAGAAAAATGTGTCTAAGTCCTCAGATGAGGAACTAAGATCTAAACCCAAGTCTTTCTGGAAGGTCTCAAAAGCCCAGCTCGAGACTGAGCCTGTTTACAGAGGCTATTAAAAACTTCTGAATAGTCATGTTTCACTATCACAAACCAAGCAGTACTCTATACAGGGTCAAATGGAAGCAAGGAGATAAGTTAAAAGCTACTGCTCCGGTCCAAGATGGTGGCTATGGGAACGCACAGGGGGGAAAAAAGTAACAATAATACCCTTGTAGGAATGTAACAGCCATTTTTAGTAACAATTTTTCCAAGACATATAGTAATCCTTCCCAAAATGCAATTCTTTCTTACATGACATTCTACACTCCCCCACACTGACATTTCTGTACCCTTTTAGCAAACATGAAGATTTCAGCTCAAAATTATGTGAACTGAGAGGAATCTGGAGTTGAAAATTGAAAATCATCATCATTATCATTATCCCTATTACATTCGTTCAAGTGCTTCATAGGAATCAGACACTAGGCCAAGAGCTTTTGATGCATTATTTCACTTAATCTTCAAACCAGCTATATGAGATATAGTATCTTATCTCCATCTTACAGATGCAGAGCTATTAGAGTGGTAAACACAGTATTCAAATCCAGATCCATGTGACTCTGAAGACTATGCCAAAAACCTCCAGACCAGTGTTTTTCAAACCTCAGGTAGCAACTCATCAGAAGGTCATGAAATCAATTTATTGGACTAGGATCAGCATTATTGGATTAAGACCAGCACTTTAACTTTAATGCGTAAGAATACAGAATAGAAATTATGTAGAAAGTATGTCCCCCAAATAAGAGTAAGTATTGTTTTATTAAACTTGTGTTTCAATTTTATATTATAATTACACTGTCACTGTGGTCAAAAGAGTATAAAAACGTATTGTATTAGGCTGAACTGCTTCCTAGGTATGTTAACAGATGTGTGTGAACATGTGGGTGGCAGGTGGAGGGAGAGGTAATGGTCAAAAGTAGAAAGCAAAAGAGAAGGCTATAGGGAGATGAGGAGAAGCAAACCCTTAGAACTATATTGACTCTTGGACGGCTGAAGTGAAATGTGTGAGAAGTTTAATAGCATGTTCAGAGCTAAGACGACTCTATATTAGGGAGGGGCTTTACGATGTAGCCATTTGGCTATACTTAATACTTCTCTGCCTACAGTATTCAAATCACTCTACATACTGTGGTGGGGCCCTAGAGAACGAAGTCAACACTTACCAGTGATAAAATCAGAAAACATTTGACATTTGGATGGAGTGCAAGATACAGAATAAAGCATGTTTCTCAGTGTATGTATTATCTGCATCAATGCAAAACCAACTTCAAAAAGCTTTTATTAAACTTCAGGAGAGTTAGTAAGCAGTAAGATATTCATGCATCACTGATATGATCCTTATTTCATGCATTAGTTTTATTTTACTGAACTTTAAAAAGATGCATGTCTTAAATTCATTTAAGAATTTTAGTCTCTCGCCCAGTTTTTCTCCAGGTTTTAAGCAATTCAACCATGACTTCTCCTACTATGTGGGTTTTTCAGGAACCCAACCTTGAAGGAAGTGGCAGGACTGCTGTAAATGGCTACCCTGAATATATCATAACCCAGTTATATTTTTCTGTTCACTTATACCAGCATCCCAAAACTGCTCGTGCCAATGTAATTACCTGAGAAGTTAAAAAAAAAGGAGATCCCTGGTCCCATTCTAGACCTACTGAATAAGAATCTCCAGGGCTTAAGAACCAGGAATTTTTTATTATCCCAGGGTAATTTTGATATGCAGCTAAGTGTGGCTATCACTGCCACTTGGTGCCCATTAGCCCAATGGCCTTCCGGAACCAATATGTTAAATGAACACCTCCTACTGAATCATGGGAAAATGGGAGGCCACTGGTAAATGTATCCACTTCATCATGAATGGATATAAATTCAGATGCAATATAAATTCTAAACTGGCTTTAAATACCACAGAACAAGTTTCCTACACTGAAAATCATCCAAATGATAGTTTTGCATATTCGCCATTCTACCCACAATTTTTTATTAAATGCGTTTTCTATATCCTTTTAGAAGGTATTACAATAGCTACTTTACCAAAATTACCCTGTCTCTAACCGCAAACTACTCTGGTACCTGAAATAGTGTGATTTAGCCTCTGATAGTAACTTTTGGGGCATCATGGCCCTAAGCCAACAGAGACACTGACATATGGTCTCCACGTGTGCTCGAAAGACACCAAAATATCACTGGTTTTCAGTACTGCGGGTGACCTAACGGACATTCTAAGAAACAGTTCTCAATGCATCCTGAAGAGAACCAGAGTTCTTCATCCGGGGAGTAAATCTTGAAAATAGGGCCCGAACCCTACAGTCCATCCTGCCCAGTGAACTCCACTTTCCTGCTCCCTCTCCCTGGAATGTCCACTCTCTGGACCCATTCTCATCCCGACACAGCCGTTCTGCCTTCCCCACCACAAATGGGTCTCGCCGCCTCCCTCTCATTTGCTCATGCACGATTCACGAGTGGGCTGAAGGGTACCCAGGCCTCGTACTGATACCGTGAGAGATTTACAGTTTATCACCTCACCCGAGCTTTCAGTCTCTGCAAACCTTTTCTGCCTCTCCCTCATCAGCTCCTGCTTCCGGAGCGGTTTCAGGCCTTTCCATCCTCACACTCCCTGATACACTTCCACACTCATCAGTCCCTGCAAATGATCTTGCCTCCAACTTCGAAGAGAAAAATAGAGGCCACAAGGCTCTTCTTTCTGAATTTCCGACTCCTTTTGCTCCACACACTTATCTGGACTTCTGTGGCCTCCTTTTTTCCTTCTTCAGAACAGGTGGGCTAAGGCTGCTCCTGCAACAGGGCATGTGGACAGTTTAAGAGGAGAAACACTGAGATTGGTTTCGGGTCTATCGAATTTGGGATTATTCTGGGATATCCCAAAAGAGGTGTAGGGTGGGCAATTAGACATGTGAGGCTCAGAAAAAGGTTTAACCTAGAAATAGCCAAGCACCCCTTTACATATTGTTCAAATGCCATCTCTTCCACAAAGCCTCTTCTGGCCAAGCAAAACTTCTCTTGAATTCACAAAACACACTGTCTCTAACATGTATCTTGTTCTGTCTTCCTTTCATCTTTATGTGCCCTACTCCACTGAGACAAAAGCGCCTTTCCAGCTGGAAACCTACCGGAAACCTCGTTAACGTTGCTACATATATTAGCTATGTAGTCTTGTACTTTGCACCTAGCAGGCAGGCACTCAATAAATACAGACCAGCCCTATCCAGTGGTACTGGACATGTTCTATGTCCGCTCCTCCCCCCAGTCCAACAATGGAAATGTGGCTAGTGTGAATGAGGAGCCATTTGTCCCTAACAATGGGCACACAGTTTCAAGGCTGGTTCTAGTCTTTCCAACACACTGTGAATGGTCATGTGTCTGGTAAAACAAAATATCTGCTTAAGACACCCCTGTGGGGTTCCTGAAGAGGCAGGTTGCCCAACTGACACTGAAACCGTTCTATTTTGAGAAAAGCCTGGTTTTTAAAAGCCTGACTCACACTCTGCAAGCTTAATCCCCTTTTGGAAGGCAACCTGGTAAGCGAGGAGCTTCTGGACGAGTAACCCTTGTCACGGTGTAGACCCGCAAGCCCCTGAAAAAGGCAGGTACGGAACACACAGCATCCCACGCTACACCGTAATGATACTAATAATGATTGCTAATGAGTATTAAACACTTAACGGTGTTAGTCAAGTTCTAAGCTCATTTTGATCATTATTCACTTGATTCACAACAACCCTACAAATCAGGTGCTACTAAAATCTCCGTTTTATAAGGAAACAGAGGCAGCTACGGTTCAGTAACTTGTCCAAGGTCACAGAGCTACTGAATGTTAGAGGTCAGAAACAGGAGTCTTGATCCCTTACTTAGCCTTTGGATTTTGAGGCCAAACTGGAGTCTTCATACAGAATCATCAAGAGGGCCCCATGCCTCCACACTGGGAACCTGTGCTAAAGGGGATCCCAGCCAGGGCCAAGAGCATTTCCACAGACACAAAGTTATGGTCAAGGATGTGCAATGGAGCATTATTTATAATAGCAAAAAATCTGAATGGATCCAAATACCAGATGGTAGAAAGATGACGTTTTTATTTTTGTTTTTGTTTTTTACAATGTGGGAGATTCAAGTAACAGAATATGGTGACTACAGAAGAGTATTTCATTTGTATGGGGAAATGCTCAGAATATATGTTAATACAGAATGAATATATATAATTATGTATTCTATGTATGTATTATATATATTCTATAAAATACATAAGTTAGTATAGCTCAGAATATCATACAAGTTACAAAGTCAGGGAGTGGGTCCCAGTGCTGACATAGTGCTCTCTTCTTGGGCAGTGCTAATAACAGTCAGAGCTCACCCAACACAAGCACTCCAGCACGCTCACAGGAGGCCAGCTCTGCCTAGTACGAGACTTGACAGTGTGCATCAAGACGCAATTATATGGCCTGGAACTGGACGACTGCGGGGGATGGGCACCCCAATCCCAGCAACAGGTGAGGAGGTTTCCTGAACAGTTAGAGTAATGGGCTGCAATGTGTTGCAGCATGGGGTGTATTGAGGGGGGTAGTTCCCAGGAGGAATCAAAGTCCTATGACATCACAATGAGTGCCATCCTTCACTCGCTCCAAGCCCTGAGATTTCCAAGAGTCCTAATGTCCGCAGAGTGCCCTAACTTTAGATTAGAAAAATAAGAACAATATGGCAACACAGAACATCCTTTTCAAAAAAAAAAAAAAAAAGAAGAAGAAGAAGAAAGCTTCCTCCTCCCCTTCCTTCCACGGTCCCTCCCGCCCTTTATGAATAATTTAGTCTAAAAGCCCATTAGGTGAAACTGAGCAAAGTGAATATACTGGATTGAATAGTGTGCCCCCAAAATTCACGTCCACTCAGAACCTGTGAATGTGACCTTATTTAGAAATAGATCAGATGTAACTGAGTATAAATGAGGTCGTACTGGATTCGGATGGGCCCTAAATCCAATATGACTGGTGTCCTTACAAGAAGAGGGAAATTTGCACACAGACACACACACAGAGGAGAAGCTCATGAAGATGGAGACAGAGACTGGAGTGATGAGTTTACAAGTCAAGGAATGCCAAGGATTGCTAGCTACCACCAGAATCGAGAAGGGCAAGAAGCAGATTCTCCTTTAGAGTCCCCTAAAGGAACCAACTGTATGGACACCTTCATTTCTGATTTCTGGGACTTTGTTTTGGCAGCCCTAACGACAATATCATAATCATTAAAGGAAGGAGACAGTAATATCTCAGTGTGGGGTACTGGCATAAAGAGGGCATCATCCATTGGGGCGGGACGAGGCAGCAGCACCTGGTGTGTGAAGTATTGAAACCCGCATGCGGTAGCGAGGATAGATGCAGGAGGGAGCCCAGCCCAAAGTGGGGTATCGGGGCCCAAGTCGAGTGAATGGGCTTCGGTATAAGACGACAGCGGTGCCGTCTAGAGTGCCGGAACCTAAGGAACGAGGTGAGGAGGGCATCCTCATTGCGGTGGGGCAGCTATGGGGACATGAGATGAGATACCTACAGGCAACTGAGTAAATTAATTAACACATTAAGGATAATGGAAACCAGGTTTCTCACTATTGGAGAAGGAAGTTCAAATACAGAAAGAATTAGAATAGGACTGAATTCATGGTTGTTCGTATATCTTGATAAGTACAGAAATAAATACAGATGTAAAAAAAAAAGTATGTGTATGTGTAAGTATATGTATAAATAGTACATATATTCCCTAACCCTAGCCACTCAGAGGGGCTGGGACAGAAATACACCAATGGTGAAGAGCATATGTAGTGCTCAAATCTTAATTCTAAATACTGTTCTTCACTAAAAGGAATTAGGGCTTCTTAGAAAAAGAGATGATTCCAGAACTAGGGCAGGGAAAGCAAAAGATGAACCTGAATCATTTTGGGGAGCTAGAAAATAAGAAAGGGCTCAAAGAACGCAGGGAACACATCAAGAGGACATAGCAGCCAACTTGAAGGGGCTCCCATTGGCCAACGTGAGACAATGTGAGCATCAAAATAATGATAAAAATGCATTATGGACCACTCACAAAAGAGGGATCTATGAAAAAGTAAATAAGGAGAAGGGAAAGCTTTCCCACAAAGTAGAATGCCAATTAATAAATACAGAAAGGTGACTGAACTACATCAACATTTGGCAGCTATCAAAGTAGTAATCATTTAGTCAAAAAACATCAATGGATGCTAAAACCAGTAGATGAAAGGTTGATAAGAAATGAGATATCTACATAATCTCAAAGTATCTCCACAAACTTTCTTATTCCAAAGAGAAATAGAGTAACTTTACAATGGAGAAGTCTGACAGATATCTCCTTAATCAAATGATCAAAAGAACGTCACCAATAAAGGAGCAAGTCAGTCGTACACCTCCCGAGAGGATGCAATAAGAACAGAGCATCACGTCTGTGATATTCTTGCAGAAATAACCTGAATCTAATCATGAGGAAACCACCAAAAAGTCCAAACTGATGGACATTCTATAAGATAACTAATTGGCTTATAATTTTCAAAAAATGTCAAGTTCATAGAAGTTAAGGAAAGACTAAAGAGGCATGACGCCTGAGCCTGTGGGTTCAACTGGGAACAGGAAGCAACTTCCTTCCTCTCTAGGGATACTGCATTCTAGTTGCTATGAGGGACATAATTGAGACAACAGGCAAACCTGAATGAGGCCTGTGGATCAGACAGTACTAATGTCAATTGCCTGATTCTGAGGGCGACATTGTGATCATGCTGGAGAGCGTCCTTGTTTGTAGGAAAGACACACTCAAGGATTCAGGAGTGACGGGACATCATTTTGGCAAGTTACTCTCCAAAGGTTCAGGAAAAAAAAAAAATTCTTTGTACTACTTTTTCAACTTAATATAAGTCTGAAATTAGTTGCAAAGAAAAAGACTTGGCAAGAAAGACAATAGCAAATTGCAGAAGTGATTTACAGTCCAAAAGGGGAAATGACAGTATTTCTGCAAATACAACAAACTCTGGAAAATTCTCTCTTGTACTTACACTGCTGGCAGTTTTTTCTTAATCCAGGCACCATGACTGTATTAAGTATACATATCTATCACTTTATCTATCCATCCGTAAGGGGCAGTAACAATTATCTGAAAAAGGAGCCTCGAAGCCTCAAGATGGTGCATAATTCATTTAAATTGTAGGTTGTGTAAAAAACTAAAAGTGAGATGACCAAAAAAGCTCATGTGCATGTTTTAGAGAAGGCTCAGGTTTAAGCAGCAACGATTATCTCCAGTCAAACTTCTGCATTAATATTTAATTGAAGTTATTTAAATTTTTAAAAAATTTTAAGTTTGGTTTTCCAGGTAAATTATCTCACTCCATAGGTTATGTTAGCAGCAAAGGAACAAGTCAGAAGCACCAGCCCTGGGCTACCACTGATAGCATTTTCTGGATATTCGACATTCAGAGACCCCATTCCACTATATTCTCTGTAGGATATTTCAGGCCAGCTCCAAGTTGTCATCCGAGCTCCCAAAATTGGCATTCCCAGCATAGTTTCATTTTCTTTCATAACAATATCCCCACTGCCACAGCCTTTCAAGAATTTGGCTCATAAAAGGCCCACCATGACTAAGGGTTTTGCTTTTTGTTCCTCATTTACAACTTGTCCTCAATTTGTAGAATCTGGGGCTTGAATAACCTTCAGTTCTACTTGCTCTAACTTGGCTGAAGATTTCAGTAACTACTTGGGCCTCAGAGTAACACACAGAGAACATATGTACTATTCTCCCAGAGAGTAGCTGTAACACTATAAGAATAGAAAGTGAAACCAGCGGGTCAAGTACAATCCCTTCCTTCAACACAGCTGTATCAAACAGCGGAATTCTGACTGCTCTCCCTACCCCCAGCCCCAATCTGTTATCTGCCCTGCAGCTAGAGTACTCTTCTAAAAGCACAAATATGATCTGCTCAAAGCTGACTGTTGTCGCCTGCACCTGCTCCAGCTTCATCTTCCCGCCCTGTACAACTCTCGGAACTTCCGGGCAGTGGTCTGCGCCAGGGCGTCCACGTCTCTGCCTCCTAGCCTCAAGAACATCCCCTTTCACTGGCTAACGCTTACATTCTTCAGGTCTCAGCTTTCAAATCACTTTCTTGGCAATCCTCCTTAGTGTCTGCAGGCCAGGCCCCAAATCTGTCTGTCCCACTGGACACTAATCTCCATGAGGCCCAAGACCGATTCTGTCTGTTCACCACTCCTACAGTATGGCGAAGGCTGATGATTAATAAATAAACTATGAACTTACAATGTCTACCAGGCAAGAAGGAACAGAGAGGAGACCTGCAGCCTAGTAAAAGAAAGCTGGTACACAAGCAGTTAGATTGAGGAAAACGATGATTTGCCATAAAAAAGAAAAGGTATATATATATATATTTATATATATAATGCTATGGGGAATTCTATCTAAGAAAGTGAGATACACATTTTAACAATTATTTCTCATAAACAATGCTTTATATTATTTTATATTTTCAAGACATAATCTGGATCTTGTTTATTTCAGTACTATAAAAATGAGAATTCACTAGAAAAGCATTGATGCTTACCAGCACAGTGCTGCCCAGTGCCAAGAACTCATAGATGCTTATTATGGTGACCACATCGAAATGGAGTGTGAATGGGGCCTTATTAATAATGATACCTTGCCTCTAAGTGAAGGTAAAGAGGGATTGTCCCTGAAAAAAACAGGATGTGAGGGTCCTCCCGTTACAGGAGATAGCTACTCTGGGAATATGTTCGACATCTTTCATTGAAAATCCTTGGACCAAATATGTTTCAGTATTCATAAGTTTTTGGATTTTAGAGAGATCGAACAGTGCATATACCATATAGAACATGACACCCCCAGCAATATCTAGAGCAGAACTCCTTAATCCAATAATGTTTCTATAGTAAAATGTGAACATTCACACTGATTAGAATTAACAAAATCTATCAAAAGCTTTATGCCAATTCCGGGCTGACTACACTGCCAAATGAGTCATGACAAAAACTTTCGACTTTCAGAGCTATTTGGATTGCAAATGAAGGATTTCAGATCTGTAATCGACTTCAGGTTATTTCTATCCTTGGAAAATACTATTGTTCCCATGTTATACAAAGCAATCATCATCTTTTTCCTTAAATTGTAGTTACATTATAAATTAACCCAGAATTCACTATGCTTAACTTAGTGAAGAACGGCACACTTTAAGTCCTAAAATGGAAAAGTTTAATGCAAACTGAATTTGCATATTAAAATGTGGGAAAATACCTTTGCTAAATATTTTTATAAAATCTAAAATGCTAAGTAGCCATTTAAAAATTATTACTGACTTTAAATTAGATCTGCCTAGCAATATGTATACATTTTTTACTTTACCAATTTAATATGTGAAATATTTATTTATAAAATAAGAAAAGTTTTAAAAAAGATTGAAAATTTAAATATTCTCCCTAAGGTTCTTTTCCAGTGACATTTGTAATGACATTGTTCCTTCGCCTGTGACATTTTAAATTTTATTTCAAAAATTAAATTTGTTACAAAGAATGCTTTTATGAGAGTCAAATTAAATTAAGTTTATTATTGTTTATGCAGTATGTGTGAGAACTATGACATCCATTGAGATGGGTACATGAGCCACTCTCCCATTTAACATAAGCCTAACTGCTCTGTGGAAACCATGACATCAAACAAAAAGACTACTTGTAGTGGCACAGATACAAATGTACTCAAGGAATTGTCTGGAATGCGTATCTCCTCCATTTTTTTTTTTAATCACTTAAAATTCTTTTGAATGATAGGGCAAATGTGTCATTGCAATGTGAGAAGCATAATGTACATTGAACTGCTTTCAGGTTCTGTGGGACCTGGGTAGAAATTCAGTTCTGAGATCTTTGGTCGCATACCTGGCAGTGGGAAGAAAGAAAACACACTACGGCTAAAGAGGACCAGGGTGAAGACACCCCCAGAGACCTTCCTATCGCAAGGGCCGAGGTACTTACACTGGCGTTTACACTTACGTGCATGAATTGAAATTTTTATAAATATATAAATAAAAAAGCCAAAACTTGCCTCTAAAAAATGCTCTCCTGATTCCTCAGGAGATAATGATGGTGGTGGGGCAAGTAATGTCAACGAGTATTTACAGAGCACCTACGATGTACCTGGTATTAAGTTCTATGCGTTATATACCTTGTCTCATTTATCCCACACATAACCCTATGAGGTAGGTACTATTATTTTTCTTGTTTTAAGAAGAGGAATAAATGGCTTAGCCCATGCCAAAAGCGATTCTCCATCATAGAGCTCCATTATCAAGAGAACAAGTATCCTAAAATGGGCTTTCGCCTTGAATAGACGATATTCACCTACTTTGCCCTTTGGGTCTTCAGACATGACTGCTAGGAAACACACCAGGGAAACTGGTGTGTTTCCCAAGCTTTACTTGGACACCACGCTAGTTCTGACAGTTGCTTCTTTATGTTAGAAACATTTCGAGAACAGGGGTGTCAAAGTCCCCTAGGCCTAGAGATCTCCTTGTGACATTTCCCAGCACTTTATGCTTGGCTGGGTCTTTGTTCTGGGGGATGGGCAATTAAGAATACAAATCTCCCACAAACAAGGATGATATCAGGAGATAAGCGAGCTGTCTGGGACTTTTCCTAAAAGAGGAAGTCTTTTGACCTTGTATGACCCCAGGGCTATACTGATGAAAACACTTTTTTAGCAATCTCCTCACCAGATCCAGAAGCAAGATAAGCACAGGTTTAAAACCTGAAGTCCCTAAGCAAAACTTTGTAAAACCATTATACCTCTATTTGACATCCTCCTTGCCTCTCCCCGTCCCTACCCTTGGGGATGTAGGTGACCAGTGAGGCCCCCAACAGGCTTCAATAGTAGGCATGGATCCCACCAACACCTCAGTGACAGAATGAGGTAGGAAGAGGAGTCATAAAGATAGAAGATTTTAACACTGTCTCCTGTCTTTCTTAGCCTGCAGCCAGCAGAACTGGGGGCGAGGGAGAACTGAGAAAAGGGGCTGATCTCCAAAGCGACTGCTGCCTCTTTCTTGAAGAACACTTTCCTAATTATACAATTACATACATAAAGAATGTAAAGACCAAAGATTTTGCCTCGAGACAAACATTCTATACCTATCTTAAGTGATACATCAAGACTGAGAGTAAAGAAAGAGATCACATCCATACCCAGGGACTCACAGAAGGAAGAAAGGGTCTCATCACAGCAGTCCTGTGCTGACTTTCTCAGACCTGCTGTCATGGAAGTAGCAGAGCAGAAAAGGTGACAGTGCGGGCTGTGGAGGCTGGCTGACATGCCTGGTTCCAAACCCCAGCTCTATCACTTATTAGCAGTATGACCTTGGGCAGGTTACTGACCCTATCTGTTCCCTCAGGGTTCTGGGAGGGTTAGATGAGGAAATATGTAAAGCATCTAGAATAGTGCTTTATATCTCACAGGTACTTCGGATTGGAGTATACCTAGGTACAAAATTTCCAGACAGCAGTTTGGTGATAGTATCAAAAATTTTAAATGACATCCTCTGCCCCAGCCATATAACTTCTAGGAATGTTTTCCAAGCAATTTAATCTTGTGTAATTTAATCATATGTTTTCTTTAAAAATAATAATAATAATAATAATACAATGATCATTAAATCTGTCTCACATGCAAATTTAATATCCGGTCTTGTAAAAGAAAATAAGATGAGAAAGCTCTGTGAAGTAATACAGACAAATTATTTTCGGATACATCTAAATTATGAAAATCTAACAGCATTTCTTTAAATCCATTGTCTTTTTAAGGAATAATTTCTTGAAAAATTTATAGATAGTAAAAAGGATCTAAGGGGATTAACTGACTTTTAAAAACATTTCATAAATTTGAAATCACGCTGGGACCACTGGGTGTGTTTGGCCCCAGATCCTGGTACCTGGATGGCATCAGATTCTGCAATTCAGCAAAGCAAAAATCATGGACAAATTTCAAAGCATATGGAGTCAGACTCATACTGCATGTTCAAACTTTCTTTCCATGTTCAAAATGGGAAAAGAAGCAGCCCTATTTTCCCCTTAATCAGCATGTCCTCTGAGCACTGCCTTTGAAGTACGGGAGTAAAGCAAATTGTGAAAGGCATAGCTTTTCCTTTTGGGTGTAGGTGGAGAGTTCATTTAAGATTGTTCTTTCCACAAATAGGTTGCCATCCCTGGAGCCATCCATCTAAGTCAGTAATTTGAAAACCCAGAAAAGACATCTTAGTCCTCAAGTACACTGGGGAAGTACAGAAAAAATTACATAAGATAGTGTGTGTGAGACAAGTGTGAACAACAAAGTGGACAAATGACACACCTACACTAGTTTGGGGAAGGGAGTGTTGCAGGAAATGGGCAGGGCCTGAATTTTCTGAGTTGTTTATATCATCCAAGTCACTGAATCCCTTTCACTTCCTTTTCACACTAGACAGACTATGGGTATGGTTTTTGTCCCATCGGGAACACAGAAAAGACAAGGGGACATGGGGAAAGAGGAGAGAGCAATGCTTGCAATACTAAAGCTTGAAAAGTCAAATGATAGGGACTTTTAAAAGGCCACCATACTGGAACGTTCTAAGAAAATCTATTCGCATAAAATGACAAAATTGTTTGCTGTCATCTGATTTCAAATCCATCACTGGCAGGCTATGTGGAAAACCAGTGCCTTCCCAAAAGAAAACTGCCTAAAAAGAATTTGCTCTGAAAAAGGTTGGTCTTCAAAGGTACTGCCTAACCCTCCCCTGGATGAGAATAAATGATTCCCCTCATCATGCCACAGCCGCAGGCTGGGCCTAAAGCCTCCTTCATGCTGCCGCCACATTTTCTTTGGGGATTGCCTTTGAATTGTCCCCTCTACCAGTAACTTCTCAATAAAGGTTACCTATTATTATTATTGTTGTTGTTCTTATTACAAAGCTATCCAATTCAACTTTTTATGTTCAGATCAGGCCGAAATCTAACACACAAACTATAAACTTATGAACTACAGTTTTCATGAGTTTGATTCTATCCCTGCGATAAATCATCCCGATTACCAATGAATTCCGACTAAAAAAGAGGGCCACTCTAAGTAAAAACTGCGACCCATTCTAAGTACAGGAATACCTCTGAAGCAAACACTCCTCTCTCCTCTGCACACTGCAGAATAGTCTTCAAATATTTTTAGAAGATACTTACTGCCTCTAAACAAGTTCCCAAACGCACCTGGAAATTGGATTTAGTGTCCGCTGCACTGTCACTATTTCCCCCTGTGCCATCCCTTTCCAGGACCACACTGGTTTCCTTCCCTCTCCTGTAGAAACAAAACGTGCTAGAGGGACAGCTCAGGTTTGGTGTCAAGTACACCTGGATTTGAATCTCCCCGCTTACAACCTATATCTTTTCCAAATCTTAGTTTTCCTCATCTATAAACAGAGGTTTTAATAGCAATTTGGCAGAGCTACTGTGAGAAAGATATAAAGGACACTTTATATCAGGGGTAAAGTATGGGAGGATAGCTTTGGTCTCCCCTGAGACTTGCACAAAGACATATCGAACAGTAGAGCCAGTGTACTCCACCTAACAGCAAAGTGGACAAAACAGATTCTCTTATGAGGAGCAGGAGGGTATCCAGGGGCCATCTTCTGGAATATTAGCTTAGTCTCCACCATGTGCCATGCTGGCCAGATTAATCTTCCTAAATATCTAATCACCTTGTTCAAAATTCTTTACTGGCTCCACAATGCCTGCTGAATAAAATCTGGGCTCCTAGTCACCACAATTCTGCCACGTCCCAACTTTCTGACTTCTTATCCAATTGATTCCTTCTACCTTCTAATGCAACCAAAGCTCACAGCTTTGTGTACTTGAAAACAAGTATATCTCTGTTCAAAATCCCTGAGCAGAAATCCCATCTTATAGATCTTTGAAACTCCCAAAATATCAATCATAGTACCTTGCCCATGATATGTAGTAGATATTTACTGATAAGAAAGTGGATGAATTGAATACTTCCTGGAAAACTCACTGCGGGACGCAGGGGGGGGGGGTGGGAAGGCAGAGGCCGAGGGAAGTGGAGGAAAAGTTAGAGGCTATGAACTACGCATTGTGATGAATAAAACTTATTATGAACAAATAAACAAGCAGGGGGAAATAAGTGCAAAAAGTATACAATCTAGAAAAGAATAATTTTACTGTTTTCATGACATTTACTAGGTGAATCAAGCTAAATATGTTAATAAACTTTTGAATTATACTTATTCAACACTTCATTCGAAAAATCTTATTGAGCCAATAAGATGCCAAGAACTATAAAAAACTGGGGGGGTGGTAGATATAAAGATGAAGATGAGATCTGTCCTTAAAGGGTTTAAGTGCAATGATGGGTGCTGGCACATAAACAACCACTCTAAAACAAGATGTCGGTCGTGTCCTGAAAGTGATACTAGAGAAACAAACTGAGGATGATAAAACTTTTGATGACATGCTTCATGATATAATGTACCCTGTAAAAACTGACCGTAAGAATTCGACACAACTGGTTCTTGGTTCATTCACTGGATCAGACTCGCCCCCATTGTCTCATGAGCCTCACAATTAATGTGACCAGGCATTACGTAATACAGCAAATTTTGGGGAAAGCATTTTCGGAAAGCATTTTGGGGGAGTTTTGCTGTATTACGTAAAAGCCTAGGAGAGAGAGAATTCTAGAAGACTTCTGGGCTTGGAAAGAGATCTTTGGGGGGACAAGAAGGAAAAACATTCCAAACAAAAGGAAGAATAACAGCAAGGGCAGGAGGGAGCAAGTACGGACTGCGAGTTTGAACCATTAGTAATACCAGAAAGCTGTGCCCCGGGAGAAAATGGGTGGATGTGGTAGAGAAACAGCTGGAAGGCTTGACTAAGGCTGGTGAATTAACAGAGAGTTAATTACCAGAGAGCCGTCTGTCCTTCTACCTTAACAGGGTCCCTGACGTCTGATGAGGGGAAACACCTGGGTACACCCCAGTACATCAAGCAGGGCTGATGGACTTTCCACGTCCTTTCTGGTCCTGTTCCTTACTGGAAAACAGAGCAGGCAAGCCCTGTTAGCCCTAAGGTACTACAGATAGGTTTGTATCTGAACAGGAAATAAATGGAGAATTAGGCCAATCATTATAATTTAATTCAACCAATATTTATTGAGTACTGGGTACTGCTGAGCCCTCACAACAGCACTCCAAAATTTATAATGGGGTCAAAAGGGCGGTCATTGATAATACATGCAGAGTGTAATATTGAAATATAGCAAAGAAATATAAAAGGGCCTTTGATACAACCGAGTGAAGACCCCAAGCAAATATCCAATAAATGCTATGGGAGCACCCAGACTACCAAGCTGGTATGGCCTCCGCTCCTGATGGTGGCGCCATTCCAACCTCAGCCATGCTATGGGAATGCAGATGGGAGAAGCCTCCAAGTGGGACAGCCAATACCCGCGCCCTCTCAGGGCTCCCGTAGTCACTGTAGTTTAGGCTTGACCCTAAGGTTCCATGAACGCACCCTTCCGTGGTCTTCCATGGTGTCACTTGGAGAATCTCGCCAAGCGCATCTCACGCCTTGGGCTGGGAGGGGCCTCCTAACCCAACGGCCAGTCTCACTGCTGAGATGCCAACAAGATCCAAGCACTCCTTGAGCCACCAGGATGTCCTGTCCTAAAAATTTCTGCTGTGCTACGGAGTGGCTTCGGGACGCCTTGCTATTCTCTTGGATCCCTAACTTGAGTTTCTCCTCGTATTAAAGACAACTCCTTTGAGTATTGCAAACCTATTAATAATCACTTCATTCTCATTGTAAGTCAAATCCAAACAAACCAAAAGAGAATACAAAAATATTTTTGTACTGGTATACCACTTCCTCTTAGAAACGTATGAAAGCACCTCAACGACAGGCCTGGTTATTATCAAAAACACAATTCCATCTTTTCTGCAATGCCCATTATGTGTATGAACAACGAATGCATCCCCCCCTACATCTTTTAAACGCAGCAGCGCACAGCTCTGCCACACCCATCTGCTAATAGTCCTCATCGTTTTCTAAAATGTAAGGGAGGAAATGTTCCAAATCCTCAATAACTTTCCCTCTCCGCAAAAAGCTTGTTCTATCCTCAGAACAAAGCCTTTCCTTACTAGCAATAACAGGAACCCTGCCCTGAAGAAAGCATTTGCAGCCACCAGGAACTTGACACTGCACCCTTCGTCTATCTGCTCCTAGCACACCAGAGAACTCTCCATGCACCAAGAGTGTAAGGAATTTTCAACGCATCACGTCTTTTCTCGAGCTGTTCTTTCAACGAAAGATGCCCTTGCTAATCCATTTGCCACCAGCCAACACTCCTTCCTTGGGGATGTTCGTAGTGAAGCACACCCGACTTCTCAGATACAGCTCCTTCCACTTCCCTCCCACAGCCTTTTGCTTTCTGTGCTTCTGTTAAGCACCTATTTAATTCTTTCTCTTCCTAAAGATGATATTTGCCTGCCTTTCTCTAACTAAATAGTAAGCTCTTTGAGAACGTGAAATTTTCAACTTTACATCTCCACAGCACAGGGCTTCACATACAGCAGTTCAAAAGTGTCTGCTAAAGGAATTAATTCCCCTGAGAGTTTTATTTAAAATATTTGCTTGCAGAAAGAAGTCTTCAACTTAAGTTCATCATAGTGCTTCAGGCCAATTTTAAGGACTTTTTAAAAGCCTTGGCCCTAAGCCTGAAGGGAATACAAATTTTTGCAATTCCTCTTACTAGTCTGCCTTACGTCAAACAGACATTATGTATGTATCTTCTTCCCAATTATTTATAACTCACTCTTAGTTATAATCCATATGTTATCTTGCCAGGCTATATTATTCAATAAAGACAAATTTTCTAAAGGACTGCATGAAATAAAAAAGTTGAACAAACCACAAAGGCAAACCAACAATAAATTTGCTACTGTAAAGTTCTGATACTTCACTGAATTTCTTCATCTAGTATAGCTCTTATAAGAATAGTTTCTCATTCTGTTGCTAATTCACAATACATACACACATGCTTTTATTAGTTTTACTTAACAGATCTCTTAGTACAGCAATAATTTTTTCACCCAAATAGTATTGAACTATTAGTGAATGTTTTACAAATTCTCATGCCCCCAAATGTTATTCTGAGGTTGTTTTTTACTCTCCTGAACCCTAAAACTACAAAAGTGATGAACCTTAGGGTCTCTTTCATGAGCCCCAAGTATTGAAGTTACCGTATAAGCAGCCACGATAATTAATTCACTACCATATTCAAGCACTGCTGAAAGGATTCAAAATACAACAGGAGAAATTTAATTTTTTGCTACAGAGTTTGACAAAACGTACTGAGTACTTAATCTGGACATAAGACCCTGGGCAGGTCGCTTGATTTCTCCAGCTGAAAAAATGTAGGAGCTGAGGTAACCTCGAAGGAAATTTCCAATTCTACTATTCTGCGAGGTTAGGTACACTTATCCACTCTGATTTACTTCATTCAGTATAATTTAATTCCTCAGCAGGTCTTTGTCAGCTTTACATCTAAAATTTTAAAAATGGTTTTGTGCCGCATGCTACATATACTGTAATAAGGGAGGATCTTTGTTAGTTTTTCAGACTATACTACTATGTCATTTTGGAACTCACAAAAAAATGACTCAATCCTACAATTCGACAAAATAATCAATTCAAAATTGGGCAAAGAACTGGAATAGACATTTCTCCAAAGAAAATACATAAATCACCAATAAGCACATGAAAAAATGCTCAGTTTCACTATTAGGGAAATGCATATCAAAACCACAATTGAAATACCACCTCACATTAGTTAGGATGGGTATTATAAAAAAGAAAGAAATAAATAAATAATAACAAATTTTGGTGAGAATATGGAGAAATTGGAATGTTTGTGCATTATTGGTAGGGATATAAAATGGTGCAGCCACTGTGGAAAATAGTTTGGTGGTTTCTCAAAATGTTAAACAAAGAATTACCTACTATATGATCTACTGGATTTAAAGAACTACAAGCAAGGACTCAAACAGATACTTTTACACTAAGGTTCACAGCAGCATTACTCACAATAATAGTCAAATGCTAATAACAACCCAAGTGCTCATGAACAGATAAACAAAATGGCGGGAATATTATTGTCTTGGAAAGGAATGAAGTTCCAATACATCCTACGACATCGATGAACCTGTAAAACATTCTGCTAAGTGAAATAAGCCAGACACAAAAGGACAAATATTGTATGTTTCCACTTACATGAGGCACCCAGAGTAGTCAAATTCATAGAGACAGAAAGTAGAATGGTGGCTGCCCAGTGCTAAGGGAAGTGGGGTTATTGTTTAATGGGTATAGAGTTTGTTTGAGATGATGAAAAAGTTCTGGAGTGGATAGTGGTGATAATTGCACAACATTTTAAATGTACTTAATGTCACTGGATTGTATACTTAAAGATAATTAACTGGTAAACTGTATGTTATGTAACTTTACCACAATAAAAAAAAAAAAGAACTAGACATGTGTTTATGAATTCACTATTTGCTGCCACTGTTTCCTTCAGTCCTGTTACAGATGATAATTATTTAATTCCATGCAACTTTAAGTATTCACTTAAACACATACACACACCCAGAGTGGGAGAGAGGGAGGGAAGGGGAGGAGTGGAGAGAGAGAGAGAGAGAGAGAATGAATGATGGATTTTCAAAATTAAATAAGGTTCGATTTTCCCTTCAGGGTGATGTAATCCCAAACTTTACTAGGAGAAAGCCTCTCCTGAAGACACAAAGGGCTAGATTCTCCCAGCATCAACCTCCCAGGAGGGAATTAGAGCAGTAGTAGAGTGTGTATTAGCAGCACTGCTAGTTACAGCGTCTACCCTGAGGGAAAGGAAAGTAGATAACTATCAGGGCTTACCCACGTGGCTTTCCTGAATGACAAAAGACACCGGAGAACAGTTGAATTCTACATGCCAAACTAAAAATGGAAGAACTGTAGAAAAACAACAACAAAACAATATGTTGTTTTCTGCCTGTTATATGATTTATTAAGAATCTGACTTTTAGAAATAAAATGTATACGGTTGGCCAAAAATTTGTCATATTAGCACTGCTGTTTCTCCTACAACCAGAGACAACCCCGTGTGGCCTATAGAAGAACCCCAAGAGGGATTCAGGATATCTAAAATGGAATTGTGGTCTTAGGTGCCCAACTGCTTGATTCTGTTTTATTTAACTATAAAAATTAGGCTCCTAACTATAAGGAATGCAGATCCTCTACCTAGCTAACTCAAATCCAAGCGGATCATTATTTTACCTTTTACTACCTTCCTCTATATACATAGTTAGCACTGAGTAAACGCCTGTTAAATAAATGACCGACTAATCAAAAGTCTACTGTTCCAGTTGAGTGAACTTCTCTACCCATCTCTCAGATTGCAACCTGCCTTTGAAGAAAGAGAGAGAGGGAAAAAAAGGCTTTATGCATTAAAAGCACCTGGAAGAAAGGCAAATCCTCTCCAAGAATATTTTAAATTCACCCTGACTTCTCAAATCACCAGTACGACCACACCCAAAAATAAAAATAGCATTCCCTACTGGGGCCTCCCTTCCAGACTCCCCAAGTTTCCACTTTCATTCTAATAACAGAGAGAAGAAAGGGGAGCAGGACCATCTGTGTCAGTACTTGGGAGTCCCCAGCACACCCCACATGCCCAGATGTCTTCTTGGGACAACAGCCTCATGTCTAATTCTCTATCTCCACTCTACCCTGAAGACCTGTCTTTAAAGATCAGCTAAACAATGCACATGAGTTAAGTTTTCCACACACACACACACACACACACACACACACACACACACCAACATCCTTGAAAAAAGTCAATAAAGATTTACCTTCGAGATTACTATTTTAAAGTAAGATTATACTTTCTTGTTCTTCTGTCAATTCCAAATCTCCAAACCTACTAGAATTCACTTAAAACTAATCTACAGTGTTTTCATTGGAAGAAAGCAATCAGCAAGCTCTGACCCACTGAGCAGCTGGGACTTTTTTTGCTGAAGGTTTGGTTTAGTCTTTATTTTTCTAGCTGCTGGCCCTGCTAACATGATTCAGTGAAGGTCATATTTAATCTCATGGAGAAAGGCTACCTAAGCAGTTCTTAGGTAGGCTTCAGTAAAAATAAATTGCCTTGGCTCTGTGAATAAGTCTGCTGCTTCAACTCAACAATTACGGTTGGAGAGAACAAATGAAGGCAATTGTAAAATATTGTATTTGATTTCAAAAGAATTTTGCTGCAAATATGCTATGGGCTGAGTGTCTGTTAATAGCAGTTATTGTTAATTATTAACCAACCCATCCAGAAAGTAGGAGCTCCCATATGTTTATCTCCAGTTTATCAGCAAACACAGCTTATTTATGTGTACAAGAAGGTATTAGTATCACTGAAACCTAAATGTCAAAGAAATATACTGGTAAGATTTTTTTTAAAGGCCTAGATGCAAAAGAGAAAAACCAAACAATTTTTCACCCTGTGGATGTTGAAGCTCTAACGCAAAGTGACAAATCTCAATATTTATGTGCTCAACACATATACCATTAGGTTTCTAACACAAAGTAGATCTGTGCCATCTATCCTGAGCTAGAATTCAGCCTTCTCAGCGAACTTTTGCTTTATGGCTGTAAATCAAATCGACAAATATTTATCCAGTTCTTACTGCATATTAAGTCCTGGTGGGAATGCAAAGAAATCCAACAGGATCCTGGCTCTCAAATAACTTGCCATGTAGGTGTTATAAATGGAAAAATCCAAGGAATCAACAATTTTCACAACAGTTCAAGAAGCTAGAAAAGATTCAACATGTTCATGACTAATCACCACAGGAATGGCACATACAGTGTGTTGCTTCTGAATTAAGAGCATTTCGTTATTTTAGGTGGAAGAGATCTGGAAAGGTTTGTGGGTGGAGGCACAGGGAGAAGCATGCAGTTAGAACCAAATCGACCACTCTAACTCTGCTTTCCTTCAGTCCTTCTAGGTTTAGTCTCTGTGTTACAACTTTCTCTATGTTTTTCTTCACACTTTGTTTCATTTGCTAATCCCACATCATCTAATATGGCAGCCACCAGCCAAATGCAGCTACTGCACACTTGAAATGTGACCAGGCTGAATTAAGATGCTCTGTAGATATAAAAGACATATTGGATTTTGAAGATTCAGTATGAAAAAAAAATGACATAAATTATCTTATCAATGTTTTTATATTAATTACATGCAGAAATAAAAATATTTTGGAAATACTAGGTAGCAAAATATTAAAATTAATTCCACCTACTTCTTGCTCATCTAACATGGCTACTAGGAACTTAAAAATTATACATGTGGCTCACATTGTATTTGTATTGGATAATGCTGTCATAATCAATACTTTTTTTTTCAGCTATGTTTTGGCATTCTGCCTCTGAACTCCTAACAGCTACACCCAACCCTTGTTTCAAAACAATCCAAAAATGTCTTCAGTACCTATAAAGGGATCAAAATTATTCACAAAGGAATCAAAACTATTCTAAAAAAAAATTTCAGATAAACATTATGGATTTAGAGGCTTCTTCAGTTGTGGAAAGTCAGAGGTCATACTCTGAGTCACACTGTCATTCTCCAATAGGAGATTTGAAAAGATTGGGAGGAAGGGAATGAAATTTCCCTGGAATCCTCGGTGCTGCTGTGACACATCTTAGCCACCGAGGACACATGAATGTATACTAACGATAGAGAATGTATATGACATAGAGATAGGGAAAGTCTGCATTTACTTCCTCTAGAAACATTTTGCTCTTCACACACAAGAATTGGATTTGTAGCCATTTGTCTAAATTAATCGCTCTGATTCAAAAGGATAGTTAAACTTCATCTCCTCAAGAGAGCCAAATGTTAGAGCTTGGACTAGGTCCCTCGGTTAAGCTTCCAAGGTACCAGGAAGACATCTCTCTCTAAGAATGTATGTTTTAAAAGAGATGAAACCCAGAGACCTTAGGGACACCTTTAGGTAATAAAAGCCTTATATTCCAAAAGGTTAGAATGAGAACCCATAGAGTACAAACCACACTCACATTCCATCAGTTTTCATAGCATCACCTGGGAGTCTAGGTATGGGGACTAATGTGACAACATCATCACTCTGGCTGTAAAGGTGGTTGTAAAGATCAGTAAAGAACTCTTCTCCAACCCCAGTGTCTTGTGTTTCTGCAGCATTCACATATACAAAGGATATATCAGTGAAATGGGGTAACATCTCAGACCCTTCACAGTTCTTGACAAAACAGCATGTCCCGAAGTCACCAAGGATCCATCAACCTAAGGGTCATGAAGTAACAAGAGCTGTGTAGGGACAATGGCATCTTCTCTTGGCATTAGCTGCGAAAGCCCTGATTCTTAGGCCTGGCTTCATACATCAAAGCAGAGAGAGCTTGAGAATGGTCACGTCTATGCAAACATCCTCCTCAGCTACACTGAATTCACTCGTCCTAATATACATCTACCAGAGGTGAGGTCAGAGGGGACACTGTAGAGTTGTCTTGAGAATGTTTTTCTGGTTATAAAAGTAATTGTGTTATTGTATTAAATTTGGAAAATACAGCCAAACACCCACAATCCCACCATCTAAATGTTTTCTTCCAGGTTGTTGTTTTTTTTTTTTTAAATGATGTATATATACAAATATGCACACGCATTTTAAAAATAAAGGACACACTTGAATATTCTCTTTTTTCCACTCAACACATAACATAATCATTTCCCCATCATTAAATGCAAAAACATGAATTTGAAAAACTATCTATACTCATGGTCTGGAAAATGAGTATAATTCATTTAAATGTGTTCCAACTGCTGAGTATTTAGGTTGTTTCCAAGTTTTCACTATAACAAAAACTAATTCAATAAACATCCTTATAAATAAATCTTCATCCCATCTCTGGTTACTTCATGTGAGTAAGTTCCTAGAAGTGAAGTTACTGGAACAGAGAGTTTAACATTTCTAAATCTTTAAGTATATGACACCCAGTTGAATTCCAGAAAGTTAATTTCAACGTACAATCCCAAAAACAACATGGAGAGCTTAGTTTCAAAATCAGTGACTTATAGTGCCCAGTTACAGCATTCATAGTTCAGTGTTAACTTGTGCCATCTATTCTTCAGGGAAACACAGTATCGGCCCATTTGTTCTATTTTCCTGATTCCCTAGTTTCCTCTCACAACCTGACAAAAATAAAACAGCAGCAGGAAGACCAACAAGCAGGAAGAGCGGAGGGTCTCAGAGAGCTAGTATAGCATTTCTGATCTATTTTATCAACACTCACCTAACTCTCAGGGCCCGTAGTTGCATCCGAGGGCAATTTTAGATTGAGTCTGAGGCCTCAAGTAAGGATATCAATTCCTCCATCCTCTCCAGCTCCAACACTACCTCTAACGTGACTTGAACAATGTCCCAGTGACAACCATTCAGAGCTTCATGTCTACTTGTCTAAAGCTGGCTGATGACTAGCAGTTTCCCATCGGACTTCATCCTAAGGATAAAAAGGCCTACCTCCAAAGTTGGAAGTTGAGGGTCCTCCAGTATTTCAACTTGCCCTTACTACCAAGTAATTGCCAACTTGTTCCTACCACCTCTAAAATGCTTTCAATGACATTTGTGTCAAGACTAAAATATCTACCTGCCTGATTCCCTCTTCTCTCTCTCCCCCAGTCAAGAATATAGGAGCCACTATTCTACTCTCCACCTTTTTTCATCACCTCATCTCCCAACTGTCGCCATTCAATGCCCTCTCCACTCTGAGTCCACCACTCCACATACCCACTAGCACCCTACGTAGGTATCAGCACACTTTCTTCTTACCACTGTAATTTTTCTCATCATCTTCAATAACTCTAGAGTAAGGAGAACAAAAAAAGCTCTCTTCAAAGTAATGTGTTAGACACTACTTCCAAGAAACCAATTTATATGCCGTTTCTTCTTACTCAAGATGTCAACCTCATGAAATGGGACAGTGAGCAGGATTCTAAGCTGATGGGGCCAGGACAATGTAGTCTATCTATAAAGTATTTCTTTGGATCCTATAAAAACTTGATATTCCTAAGCTCAAGAAGAACAAATTAAATTTGAAGCTCATCTTTCCTTTGATCACATTAGGTGTGTGAGTATCAAATGCTATTACACAGAAAACAACAATATGCCTGAAAAGAAATTATTAATGAAAATTAATAGTAAGGAGTTAACTCTCAAAAATGTTGAATGAAAGTGGGACCAGCTTTTATCACACAAAATCCTAAATTAAGATATTCTGTTGAACTAAATTGGCCTTGCCCTTGAGATGCTTAGAATCCATCATCAGAGAGAACCACACGGCCTTCTGTTTCTCATAAAAATGGGGACTGCAAGGCATGCATGCACAAAGGGCATGAGACATAGAGACATTTTTGTTCAGCTCTAGTTCTTTCTTGCTTATCGAAGCTAAATACTAAACTGAAAAGGGGGAATATAAGCCAAAATAGAAACAAACAAAACAAACCCATAACTTTTTATGACATTCCTAGACAAAGAGACATACCCATAACACAATGTCCTTCTTGCCTCTTCACAATGGAAAATTCAAAGTTTCACAACGATGACACTAATACCATTTTTGTATGACAAGCAAAGTTAACATGGGCAGAGCCAGCAGAGCTCAACTGCAGATTCCCTATTCAAAGCACTGTCCAAACGTGGAAAACGGGTTCCACCCGCTTACCTTCCTGCACAATGTAGCCTCTGAGCCAATGAAAAAATTAAGAGATTTGGCTCTGGGAAGAAATCCTTGATTCAGCGGGTCTCCACCTTTGCTCTGGCCCACACTGTACCTGAGGGATAGGGATCCAAGACACACTGGTGAATTCCAGAGGCTTACTGGGAAAAAAGAAAGGGGGATTCCTTAGGGCCAAAGAAGCAAGGAGGAAGGGGCTATAGATCTGAAGAATCCTGGCAGTTTCTAAAAGCCCCTCTCCTCCTTAGGTGATTTTGAGATGCACATAAGTCCCATCCAATGATGACAGAATGATGCAGGCCCAGAAAGGGGAAGTGACTGGCAAGTTAATAAAAGAGAAAGTCAACTCCGGGCCTCTGGGCTCTTGATCTATTCACCTTCCACTACACAGAGCCTTGGACACAGCTGCTGTCAGCAAACATTTAATAAATAAACAAAATAAGGGCACAATGTTTGTATTCGTTTAATAAAACAATTGTCTGGGTTACTACAATGGTTCATATCTTGGGGTTCCTGGATCCCCAGCAGAACTCAAAGTTATTAATAGGAGTGGGAAGGTCTTGGGCTAGTTTCAAAGCTTCACAAAGCCTAAAAGGACTATGAGCTTATCTAAAACACAGCTGCCCATCACTTTTTGGCCGGAATTGGATCAACTGGATTTGATGATGCTAGTTCTTCTCTCAAGTCAATCAGAAGTTCTTACTAGAATTCTTATGTGTTTCTCAGTAATAAAAATGGGCATATGAAGTATTCCTAACACAATTTGTTTCAGAGACCGTTTGTCAAAAGAGAGTTCGTGAGGGGGAAAATCATTTTAAAAGGATCTCTGAAGGTAAAATGCTGGCAACTATGGGCCTGGTACATGCATCCCAAAAAGCCCAAGCAGAGTCCTAGCAACAGGTTACAGATCAGCAACAGAAGCCTGTGGGCTTGAGTCCCTGCCTGCATAGTTCCCTTGGCATTTTATATAAAATATTGGCTTCAGATTTAAATCTGGACCCTATAGATACTTTATCATTCTTCACTGAAAATACAAGATTTAATCAAATCTTCTCACTCCCATTCCCACCAGCTATCCCCACCACGAGGACCACTCCTCAACCCTACCTTTGGCAAATATTGATCACACTCCGGCAAAAAGTAGGGCATAAAAGGGGCAGAAAGCCCTGACCTCTTACCCCTGTACACATGGTGTCTCATGCAGATGAAAAAAAATCTGACTTTATCATTAATAATAACTAATGTTTCACAGAAATTTATTTTATATACTACTTTATGTATTTTGTTATATATTATAAATACATAATATCTATTATATTTATTTTCACATATATAGTGCTGGGCACATTGTAAGCATTCAATAAATGCAAGTTGACTGAGTCTCTTTAAAGATGTTATTAGCAAAATACTAAAATCAGTAAGGTCACGCCTATAATAATAGATAATGAATTAAGTCTGAAGCTATGATGAAGATTCAAACTAAAGCACAGTGAGTTAGGGAAGATCTTTTTCTGACATAAAGAGGGAAAATACATTGTTATTTCCAATCATTGTTATTTCCATTTAAATTGGTCTTCTCCATGAACACCATCTAACTTTTCTTCTGACAGAAAAAATTCACTGACGATATCATATTTCATTGTTAAATACTTGGATGCTTTACATAAGTTATTCATGTTTAATTCTTTATCATTATTTATATATTCTCAGAATAAGTAAAACCCCTTCTTGCTAAAAATTCTATAAGAGAAAGTCAGTGTTTAATCCACAGTCATTATTTCCTGGCTTTTTAAAATTAATAATAACCTACAGAATCCTGAAAGTTAATACCTTTACACACTGGTAGATTGCTGTAACTTACACAACCTTCTTTCATACACAGTACCTCACCTGTTCCCAAAGGCAACCCTATCAGATATACAGTTAAGTATTATTATTATCTTCCATAGAACCAACCCTAAATGGTACTTATTGTAATTATTCAGTTGTGTACTATCAGCTCATCAACTGGAATGCAATCCCCCTGGAGTGTAAAGAAGTTGTCTTCCTGTTCCCAGTTGGACCCACAGAGCCTAGCACTGTGTCTGGGGCAGAGTGAATGTTCTAGGGAAATTTATTAAGTGAATAAAGTCTCTTGTCTACTTTAAGCCCTTTTTGGAATAAAGCACATAATGGAGCCATGTCCCAGATGCCCCATTTAGAGTTCAGTGGTCTGTTCTCTATCAAAAGGAAATTGTGTGAAAACACTTTAAAAATAACAGAGCTTACACTAGAATAATACTAAGAATAAAAGTACAATATCCTCAGAAACATGAGAATATCGATGCACATCAAATGTTAAACATCCAAAGTTTCAAATTTTCCACTACTAATTTTAAACATCTTTAACTAGCTTTGGTATATCGAATATTTACTTAATATAGTACTTCAGAAAGCGGAAAGAGAAAAGTAGGAACATAGTTCATAGAGCTGTCAGGACTTTAAGACAACCATTTGTTTGTCATATTTGCTTCCAATTTAACAACAAACACTTTTGATTATGATGACATTTTTACAGGTAAGCAAGTCTGAAATATGTGGAATTATTTCTAACTTTTCAAAGTCAACAAAAAAAACACATTGAAAATGAAATATGTAAATGTTTAATATTAAGAAGCAGTTACAAATCATAACAGACAAAAACTCTTTGATCTAAGAGGCCAAAATCTAACTTCTTACACAACAGGCTAAGTTATAAACTATAATCATTCACTAATTACAGAGAAATTCCGGACTTTGCCACATCAATCAATAGGTGTTTTAAGGTTACGCCTTAGAAATGCCAGTTTAAATTCTAAAAGAGGAATATGGGGAGGAAGGAGGAGTTGAGAAAACTAGAGAAGACTGAATCTGTGTGCCTTAAAAAATTAAACAGGGATCTCCCTCCGGGTCCTGTAAGGGCGGGGGCGGCGTGATCGTACATCTAAGATCAAGACCATCCATTATCCATTTTTGGTACTCCGTCTCCAGACCGCTGTCTGCACCTGCCCTTGAGCACCAAAAACTGCAGGCTGCAAAATTCCAATGTTATTTCCAATCGGTCTGAAAACTAATAAATGACTGAAGCCTTGACAGCAACCTTGGTGATTCCTGAAAATCCACAACAGGAAATGTAACTGTCCCCCACCCTCCCAGGCCGTTCATCAAAAGCAGCGGAGTCACAACAGGGAGGCCAGGGCAGAAGCAAATGCCAGCGTTTATCCTCATATAGAAAGACTCTGCATTTTCTCATTCTCTAACGGAGGACAAGAAGCACTACCCACTGCCCACACTGGAGGGAGGAGACTGAAGAAGGAAGGAGCGGATAAAATGTCCCCAAGTTCCCAACTCTATACTATGGGGTTAAAAAACGAGTGAAAGCCAAGCCGCTAATATGTGGCAACCTCTACTACCAGTCCCAGGGGTCACATTTACATCTGATGAACAAGGAAGGGTTCTGCTTACACGGACTGACCTGGGCGCCTCACCTGGTGCCCGGAATACTGTCCGTGCGCCCGGCTCGGGCTGCCAGCCTACTTCCCTTCTCCCCTCTAATAGGGCAAAGAGGCGAGGGCGGCACACGCACCGAGACCTGGGCCAAAGAGAGATGCCGGTGCGCCCTGGGAGGGGGACGAGTTACATCCCGAAGCCCTTCCAACTTGGGAAGGCTTCCCGAAGCCGTCTTGGGGCTGGCCCCAGGCCGTGGCACGGAGAGCGGCTGGGGGCGGGCAGCGCTCGGTGGGCGAGCCCGGCAGACCCGGCGGAAGGGAAGTGGCGGCCGCCGCTCTGCACCGCCCGTGTTCGGCCGGCGGACGAATGCCACTGCGCGCCCAGAGCGGGGTCGGAGGGCGCGGGGCGGGCGCTCACGTCCGCACCCCGCCGCGGCCTGCGCCCCAGGCTCCCCGGGGGCCGCCGGCCCCGGATCCTGCCAACAGGGCGCCGCTCGGTCCCCGCAGGCTCCCCGCCCCCACCTCGCCCGCTCCGTAGCTGAGGCGGGTCAGGCCCAGCGCGCGAGGCCGGCCCGGGGGCGCTGCGGGGACCCGGCGGCGCCTGGCGCTAGGCCGCGGCCAGGGCAGATGACCGCCAGGCGCGGCGCCCTCCCGGGACGCGCCGCCAGAGCCCCCCGCGCGCCAGGACAAGTGCAGTGACAAAGCCCCAGAGCCAGGCCGGGCGCTGGCCGGCGGGAAGGAGGACGCGGTGTCCCTCCGGAGCGGCAGCGGCCCAGCCCCCAGAAAGCCGGGCGCGCCGGCCAGGCCCGGCGCCCAGCCCCGCTCGGAGCCCGACTGCCCGCCCGCTCCGGCCGCTGGCACGCGACGCCCGCGCCCCTTCCCCGAGCTCCGCGGGCGGGCGAGCCTGGGACCGCCGCGGGCGCCCCATCAAGTTTCCTTTGGCCGCGGCGGGAGGCGACTCTCCCTCCCGGGAGCGGGGCGCAGGCAGCCGGCGGACGGCGGGTTCCTGCTTATTTCCGCGGAGGCTGCCCGCAGAGAGGCGCCGCCGCCGGGCTCCGAGAAGGACCCGCTCCCCTCCTTCAGATCTGGAGGCGACGGCGTCTGTAAACATGCACACGCACACACTTGCACACGATAATTTTGTTGTAAAAGGAGGCCCGACTCCAGCGGACTTGCACCTCCCGACACACTCAACACCTGGGGCGCAGAATCACACAGAGCAGGTCTGTGTCCATGGAGCCACCTCTCCGCATCTGCAAATCCAAAAGTGAAATTAAACCTCCACCAACCTCCTCCTCCTCCTCCTCCTCCTCTCTACTCCTCTCTCCTCCTCCTCCTTGCAGCCTCAGCAGCCCCAGTAGCAGCAGCAACAGCAGCAGAACCTGCTTCCCCTAAAATCAGATGATCCATAATAGCGCCGACCGTTCCTCCAAAAATCGGCATTAATATTTATGAACCCCAGCATTCTCCGTCTGGAAAACATCGTGTCAAACCATCAGGACACCCACACACATATCCCCTCCAGTCCTCATAAACATGCCCTCGAGAAAAACACACGCACAGTCACAACTATTATTTGAAAAATGTTACCTCTCAGTGTGCTTTTTCACGCTACCAATACACTTCCGCAAGGTTTAAGTGTTGCTAGGGTGTGTGAAATGGAAATGAAAGCCCGTCAGTTGAATAATCGCAGGAGCAAAACTAAAAGTTACTCCCCGGCTTGCCTGAGAACAGTCCAGATCGAAAGCAAAACAAGGAGAGGAAACTGCGAAGAGCCGAGGCTGGAAATCCCCCCACCCCCCGCCCTCCTCCCTCGCTCCCTCCCTCGCCTCCCCTCTCCGCCCTCCTCCCTCCGCCCTTCCTCCCCAGTGTTTGTTTCAAGCTTTTGCAACCGGGAGGTGGAGGCTGAGGGAGGGCGAGCGGCCCGGCCGGCCGAGAGGTGCGGAAGTTCGCCGCTGCTGTTCATTGGCAGGCAGCACCGCTTTCATCATTTCTCGAAAAGTCAATTTCATTTTCACTTCCCCACGTCGCGGCAGCTGGAGCAATGAGCGGCTGCTCGTGAGTCTGTGGTTCGCACACCGGGGCGCTCACCCTCGCCGCGCGAACACTCGACGAGGGTGGGGGTAAGGCGTCCGGAGGTAACCGGGAGCATGCTTAGGTTCAGGTTAGAAGCTAGTGGCTGTAGGAGAGGAAAGGTGGTACCTTATTCTCCATCCTAAAGGTTACCTGAAGATTGGGAAGGAGGAAGGAGGAGGGCTTGCGGGGAAGCAAAGGGGATCTTGTCATTTAGTTGGTGGGGCAGGTGTAACATGTTCAGAACTGCTGTTTTCAGAGTGAATGAAAATTCACTTAGTAACACTACTCACCTCTACTCAAGGAAATAAAAAGAACAATTAACTGACAAGACAGCATTACATAGATATTAATTCAAGAACTGGGTCAAGTGACTGGCGTCCTAAATCTTATTCGAACCCTTATCAGTAGTTGAGGGTGTGACCATTTAAGGGGCTGCTGCCATCTCTGACACCACCTGGCACTCGGTTCTCCACCTAGGCGATAAGGAAGGCCTCCCCTAGTAATGTAACAGCAGCGCACTCCAAGGCTGAGTTATTGCCTGTGCAGCAGAAGTTATCTTATTGCAGGATGAGATGGGCGAGGATGTGACTTAATTTTACTTAAGATGTCTTGGTCGTGGCTGGTCCAGAAGAGAGGCTTTATTACTGTAGTACTTCCAGCCAGGTTCATATTTGGCCTCCTTAACTTACTTGCTGAGCATCCTTGGTCAAGTTGCTTAACCTAAGGGTCAGTTTCCAATGCTGTAAAATGGAGATGAATGAAAGAATGCAAGAATACAGGTACAACACCTGTCACCTTAAGTTATGTTAGCTCGAACTAATACAATTCACTTGGGACCTACTGGGTTTTGGTCCCTTACATTAAAATCATAGATTCTCATGTAATTATACCTACTTCTTCCCATTACTTTCGGTTTCATCAGGCTTCTTCCAAACTTTTCTATCCAGAGAAAGTCCCTTCCTGGAGACCATAGCTATTTCTATGTAAACATCACTCCAATACCCCTCTTTGTCACAGAAGTATTGAATTCTATGGACTGGAAAAGTAACCAAATATGCAGATGCAGTGAGGAGACGTAAGAGTTTAGGATTCTGTTTTGTGGTAGTCTCAGAAATAGATCTCACATGCCAGTTTCTTATCCCCTCTCATATCAACCTATCTGACACAGCCACTCACTATCTTATTTCATATAGCAATGACCATTTCCGGCAAATATACAAACTCTGTAGGATAGTTGTCACTCTACCTACTATGGACCCAAGTTAAAAACATAACAATTCTTGATGTCTTCTTTCCCCCAACATACATAAGTCTTCACTAACGTCATCAATAGGTTCTGAGACTTTAAGCGAAACTATGTATAAAGAAAACAATTTTACTATAGCTATTAATATGAACAAGAATTAAGTTCCTATAAACATTTCATCAACGTTATAATGAAACAACGCTGAACCAAACGACGTTATTCAAGGACCTGCTGTACATTCAGTTGATAGTATCTTAGTGACTGGTGGGTGCTACTCCTAAATACCTCTGGATCTGACCCTTTTCCTCCCCATTGCATGGCCTTCATTCGGTTATTGCAGTAGCCTTTAACTGTGCTTCCCGTTTCCGAACTCGGACCCCTCTAGGCTAGCAAGCCGCACCAAGTTAAATAGAAAATTAACTTCAGGCAAGGCTCAGTTCCAGTCCTAACTCCGCCCCTCAATAAAGTCCATATTATTTGACAAGACATATAAAGTCTGTTATAATCTGGCACCAAAATACTTTTCCAGCTGCATCGCCTGCTACTGTGCCCCTCAAGCCCTACACCCCTCCCTTGTCAAACCAGTTGCCATTCCTTTTTATAAAAAACAGAGCCATCCTTTTGTTCATTGTTTTAGCCTTAGAATGGCAACCAGCACATAGGTACTCGAATACTTGTGAATTAATAATTACTAGCCCTTGGTTCTCATAACATATTTCAGACTTTATTTTTTAATATAGTCAACATTTATTGTACATAATGCAGAAAATACGGAAAAGTTGAAAGAAGAAAATCCACCGCCTGAAATCTCAACAGTCAGGAATAGACTTGTTAATATTCTTATATTTCTTTCTAGTAGTTTTTCTAGGGGGCCATATCCAGTCCTCATCTCCTTAGTCTTTCTGTATCATTTAGTAATGTCCATCATGCTGCCCATTTTCCATGACGCCTGTGTGACATCCCTCTGTCCTGTACTATTTCTCAGCTGGCTCCTCTTCTGCTACCAGCCCCCTAGATTACGGTGTTTCCAGACAGTCTATCCTCAACTCTCCTATTTTCTCATTCTATGGTCCTTCCCTTTGAATGCTCTCGCTCATGCCCAAAGCTTCAGATACCACCATTTGGTGATAATTCCAAAATCTGTAATTTCTGAGATCTGGATGCATTACCTCCTAGATGTTCCTCGGGTGCAATAAATTAAACATATCTAAAACTAAACTCATACATCTTCCCTACAGCCTTGTATTTGTCACTTCATTAACCAGCCAGGAAACTAGAGGTATCATCAACTCCAGTCTTCCCTGAGCCCCAGGAACACCCTGAGGCATGGGTATTGTTTCCGATTTTCCAGGCCCCTAAATTCGTAAAGCATAGAATGAATTTCACTCTGTTCTTAGGCCCTTGATGACATGTCACTGCAGACTAAAAATGTAAATATGACCCCCAAATCCACATGGTATTGATGTACATGAAATATTCAAGAAATATTTCTTAGTCCTTTGATGAGATGCATGTAGTTATAAATCTGTGAAAAAAATTGATCAAAATAGCAAAATATAACCATTTTGAAAGTCTCTGGAAAAAGTAATCTTTGCCGTACCAAGGAAATCTGACCAAACACCTTGGTCTAACACAAAAACCATTGTTTGAGCAGCCTTGTATATGAAAGTAATGTGATCTCCTGAGTAAGGCATGTTTATTTTTCAGCTGTGGAATGGAACATCCTAAAAGAAGATCTGCCTGGATGCATTTGGACTAATTTCTCTTCAAGGGAGTTGAGTAAGGACAGTGATTACCTGGACAATGTAGTGATTGATCTCTCCATGAATGGATCTCAACTAAGAAAGAAATTTAAAGATACATTCAAGGTTAACCCCTTTCGAATGCGTTTTTAATTTATTTTTCTAATAAATGAGAATAGCTTCAGTCAGTCAAGTAACAAACATCTCAGTACCTGGGAATTTTTCTCAGCTCTGGGAATACAGCAGTGAACAAAACAAATAACAATCTCTGTCTTCCCAAAAGCTTTCTTACAGTCTAGTAAATTGGCATGTTAATTGCCATTGTATCACCTCAGTAATGGCACCCACATCACCTCCATCTTTAACCACAGCCTCTAGAATTGTACGTTAAAGTTAAGAATGTAGAATAGTCTTTGCAATGCAGAACTATAATCTCTGGCTTTGTCTTGGCCAACTGCTCTGGCAAATGTAAAACACTCATTTTCCATGATTTCATAACCCCCTGAATTATAGCACCATGGATGACATACAGACTAAAGTGTTATTTATAGCTACAATTAAATCAGTGGCCCCTCATCAGTCTGTCAGTCAATACCTGAATTTTCTCCACAGTATCACTGGTACTACTTCTGTCCTGTCCACTGAGTCTCTCCTCCATGGTGCTATAATTCAGGGGGTTATGAAATCATGGAAAATGAGTGTTTTACATTTGCCAGAGCAGTTGGCCAAGACAAAGCCAGAGATTATAGTTCTTCATTGCAAAGACTATTCTTGTGAAGTCCACGTTGAATAAACATACAGCCAAGTAAGATTTTAGTTGGGACACTAGAACTAAGACATTGAAAAAGCCTTCAGGGGTCAAATATGTGATGACAGAAAGAAATGTAACTATGGGTGGTGAACACCCAATGTAATGTATACATATGCCTTACTGTTGAATTGTACACCTAAAACTTACTGAATTTCGTTAATCAATGTCACCATAATAAAAATAAAAATTAAAAAAATAAATAAATAAAATAATATAGTTACTTAGTCTACTTTTTTAGTGATGTCTCGTTCATGCAGCCATTGGTATTTCAATTGTTCCCATTTTCCTGATCTGAACTTTTAGAAAACAAAGTCAGTATATTCAAAATGTTCACAATTAAATAGTACTATCTCAATAAAAGGCACAATGATTAATATAAAAAAAAGAAAAAGCCTTTAAAATTCAAAGATTATGGGCATCGAGTTGGAGAACTTGACGAGTACCTCATGTGATGATTTCTTTCATTTTACTAGAAACTCTGAAATGAGGTTCATTTTTTGCAGTTATTCTCTGAAAATTACAAATTTAAATTGAGTAATATATTGCCCAATCTTTAGTAATAAATATTAATTTTGTCTTGTTCTTCTGATGAAGGAAAAAATATTCTTTAGAATGTTTTTTGCTATAATTTCACTATTCCATCTCAAATGGCTTTAAAATATTCATTATTTCTCTAAAGTGATAAACCATAAAATAATGCTTTTACTTTTAAAGTCAGAAAAATTGTCTATAGCTTTGCCTTGAAGTTCTTTAGAATTACTATAATAGTTCAAGTATTAAAAATATTATAAACAAGAAATAAATCTCAAATTTCTAACATGAATTCAGCAAACCACGATTCATTGGATCTGAATACTTGAAGAATTTTTTGTTATATCTTTCACTACTTCCCTGTAAGCTCCTCACTCACAACGTATGAAGTTTGATGATGTTCAGTACGTTCTTTTTCCCCCAACTTCCTAGCATTTCGAACGATACACTTTTATTCTATTTGAAAATGTTTGGAAATGTGCCAAACAAAAAGACAGAAGAGTGCCATAAAACAAAAACTTGAGAGAGTATTTTTAAATTCTCTTGCTTCCTTGAAAAACTTTATTTCCACTAAACTCAAAATGTGAATGACAAGATATAGTCTTGGCACTGCCTCCTTAGTCTTTAATGCAACTTCTAGACATTTCACACCTTCATTTATTAAGTGCTGCAATGCTCCCAACACTGAGAGCTGCTGTGAAGGCGGTCAGAACAAGACAAACCCCTGCTCTCATGGAGTTTACCTTCTAATGGAGGTGATGGCAAAGACAAACAAACAAGCAAACCAATAAAATAGCTGCAGATTTGTATTTGTGTTCTGAAGGAAATAAACAAGAGCCTTGATAGACAATACGGAGGGATCTAGCTGGTCACGGTTCCTCTGAGAAACTGACGTTTAAGGCAAGACTTGTAGAACAAGAGGTTATTGTATTAGTTTCCTACGGCTGCCCCAACAAAATACACAGACTAGGTGGCTTAAATAACAAAAATTTACTAACTGACAGGTATAGACATGGAAGTTCAAAATCAAGGTGTCCACAGGTTTGGTTCCTACTGAGGGCTAGGAGGAAAGGATCTGCTCCATGCCTTCTAGCTTCTGGTGGTTTGCCAGCCATCTTGAACATGCTTTGGTTTGTTAGAAGCATCACCTCAATCTCTGCCTTCATCTTCACATAATGTTCTCCCTGGCTGTGAGTCTGTGTCCAAATTTCCCCGTTTAATAAGGACACTAGTCATATTGGATTAGGGGCCCACCCTCCTCCATTATGATCTCATCTTAACTAATTACATCTGCAAAGACCTATTTCTATGTAAGATCACATTCTGAGGTGCTGAGGGGTTAAGACTTCAATATATGAATGGGGGAGGGGTACACAATTCAATCCATAACAGGTCCTAATTGTGCAATTAAAGCCCCTAGGCAGAAGAAAGAGGCCTAAGAAGCAAAAGGGTCTGGCATATTCTAGGAACCGAAGGAGAGTGAGTGTGACTTCAGTGTTGTGAATAAGGACGAGAAGGACATGGACAGAGGCCAAGTGGGCAGAGGTCAGATCAAGGATGTTGAATTTTATTCTAAGATCAATGGGAAGATTTTTGAAGGGTTCTGTGATTTTAAAAGGTCACATTATAAATTTCCCAGTTGTCTCTTCAACATCAATGAAATGCATAAATTCTTTAATTTATGGGTTTCTTAAAGGAATTTGCAACTTTCTTCATTGCCCTCTTAGATCCTTATATGATGAATTTGCTGAGGAAACACTGCATTTATGATATTCTGAAACAGTTTAGTCTATTTCTCGTTTTTGAGTTACTAAGTTAAAATACTTATTTTCCTTTAATTTTCTCTCTGATATTCATCTCCACAAATGAAGCAGTTTTTCTTCATTCTTTTTATTCTTACCCCAGAACAAAATTCCCTTAAAAAAAAATGATCATTGTGGATTCCAGGCACACATGTTTCCTCAGACTGTTGCGAGTGAACAGTGATGATTTTTAGAGATTGTGTCACCACAAAATCAATATTCATTCCAAAATTTAATGGTTTCAAGTGTATTGCACTTTTTTGATTTCTAAAAATTTTCAGGTTTTTTCCCATCAGAAACTCTTATGTAATAGTTTTCAAAAAACTGAATTTTTTTTAGCAGAACAATGAGCATAAATAAAACTTTGTGATTCACCTTGAATGTTTTGTAATTTGAAAGCAAATATTGGTTTAAACAACCCATCACATATTCTTTCTACCCCAAGCTGTAGATCCTGGGTTTTGGCACCACTCCTCTCTTGACAATATAAAAAGTTCTGCTTTTTTCTGTTTTACATATTGAGGTTCTAATTAAGATTTCATTTATGGAAAAGTTTCTGTTACTTAAAAAAAAATCAAAACCACAAAAAGTGGCTGTTAGTTGTCCTTCATTTTCAGATAATTGAAGATAAGAAAGAAAACACAACCAACCATGAGTGAAAAACTGCAAGGCTGAAGGAGAGAAAGAAATGGGACACCAAGCAACAGGAAGCTGTGAGTGTCGATATAGTTGGTAAGTTCACGTTAAGTAGCCAGGAAGAGAAGAGCCAGCTACGTTAGAGGTACCAATATTAGAGGCACATTATCATGTGAGTTCCTCAAATTGTCTCCATTTTTCTTTGTTTTGTTTTGTTTTGTTTTTGCTTATCTTGATGAGAACTTTCTATCTTTTCAGTGATGCAGAACCAAGAGACTCACAATGTACGCAGCTGATGGAATGCTTTTCAAAACTTTTGGACAAACCTTTTTCATTCATTGAGAAATCAGAGGAACACTGTCCCTAACCCTGTCATCTTTCACAATGCTTATAAACATTTTACCAAAGATGCATGTTTCCTTTTGTTGGTATTTTTGCTTATGACAAACTTAAGATAAGTATGACATTAAGAAATACTTACACTGCATTGGGAGTAAAAGAAAAATACAGTTTTATATGTACAGTATGACCACCCCAAAGATGTTCTATGAATAAGACCAAAGAGAACTACATCAAAACATTAATAGTGGTTGTCTTCGAGTAATGGAACAATGAATGATTTATTTTCCTATTGAAAAATTAACATTTTAATACAGATTTTACTTTTATTAATATAAAAATTTAAATAATACTTCATAGGTGATTTCAGGAAATTATTTCTTGATATGCTTATAATTTTTATATAAATTACTTGTAAGTTTTAGCTAGCTTCTTTTCCATAGTACTTCAAAAAAGAAAGCACTGATTAATACATCTTATACCTCACACTGCATTCTTTTACGAATTTTTAAATCTATGGCTCTTTAAGTTATATAGAAGATAATTTTTGTCCTACAAATGCTATATAGTTTCTCCTAGTCTTTTATTTTATCAAAATATTCATTTTTAGAATGCATTTGTGTTTTTATCTTAGCAGTTCAAATATTGACTCTTCAAAGGAACATATAAGAACAAATTAAATGTGTCAAGATCAATAGCTATTAATAACTGATACGTCCCATGATCATTACTAATATTTAAACAATCTTTGCTTTGATTCACATCATGTTTTAAATATGCTATTTGAAGAAGATTAAGAATTAAGAAAACTCTATAATGACGAAATAATCTTTTCTAATTGTAAATTTTCATTTTACTTATATGCAAATTTCAGTTACTATATTTTTAGCAATCAAATTTAAATTCTTAGATATCAAAGAATGAGAATTCTAAGGAAAATAATAAACTTTTATGTCAAATTTGTTCTTTCTGCCTTTCTTCTTTCTGGCACTTTCATATTTAGTCATTGTATTTCCTATTTTGTTTGCTCAATTTCCACACACAACCAGATTAGCGGAAGAAGAGCGAAAACATCTCATTTGAGGGCAGTAAAGAAAAGGATCTCTCTCTCTCTCTCTCTCTCTCTCTCACACACACACACACACACACACACACATGTCGATGTTCATTTGGAATCCAGAACATTTTTTCCCACAGAATTAATAAGAAACTATAATAGTATAAGTATATCGTTTACCTTCATTTTGTGGTAAAGTAAAAGTTTGTGAGCTGGTCTAGGAATACACCATTTTATAACATTATACACATGGGAAATTTTCATTCTGAAATCTAAACAGCTGTTTTCAAGAGAAACTATGAGAGCACACTGGGTTGTGTGGGTCTGGAATGCCTGCCCTCTGCAGGGCTGTGCTCAGCAATTTGGAGGAGACACAGAAGAAAGAGGCCTAGTTCTTGATTTCAAGACATTTGAAGTCTACATTGGGAGAAGGATCCACAATGAAAAGATGATTATTTCAAGACAGAAATGGTATGTGGCCCCACATCCAGGTAACATTTTAATACATTTATTTATCTGTTCATTCAGCATCTGTTTCTTGACTTTATAGTAATTATCTCTTTTATATTTTAAATGATATTTTCTTGACTTTATAGTAATTATCTCTTTTATATTTTAAATGATATTTTCTAATGTAAATAATATAGTAGGATATTAGAGCACTACAGATACAAGTATTTGTAGTGACAAAATCGGAAAGAACTTAAATGTCTTTCAGAACTGAATGGTTGAATAAACTGTGGTTGATCCATTCTATGAGTTGTTATGTACCAGCAGAAAAGAACAAATTAAGACTATCTGCTGATCTGGAGAGGGGATTAGGACATATTATAACAAATGAAAGGCAAGATAAAAAGAAATTTTCATAGTGTGATCTTTTTGCAAAGACAACAGTGACCCCCCCCCAAAAAAAATGTTTGAATTTAAAAAGATAAAGGTATATACAGAAAGCGGTTAATATTGGTCCCTTGAGGACAGGTGGGTTACTAATTTATTTATTTATTTTTGTATTGAAGAAAAATGATAATTTTGAAACAAAATGAAAATTTAGAAATATAGAACATATTAAAGAAAATTAAAATCACTGTGATATCTGATTTCTATTTTGTTAAGTAGTATTTATGTGCACCCATGTGAATTGCTCTGGATAATTAATTATAAATAGATTATTCTTGACTGTCCACTGTGTTTATGTCACTTTAGGAGCCTTCTGGCAAGAGTGCTTTAACCCAAAGCCACCTGATGGATCCATGACGGAAACATTTTTAAGCAGGCAGGCATTTCAGTTCCTTATGGGGGCTGCCTACTTTCCCTGTGGGAAAGGCCCATTTAGCCCTTTATGTGTATCTCCGCTATCCAAATGGTAAGGAAGAGTTTCCTAAAATGTAAAATTATGAGAATAAAGGACTGTTGCTCTCATGCCGGCATGAGCCCAGCTCTCATTAAGAGTTCTCTGCTTTATACTGATGAATTCTCCTGCATCATCCTAAAGAACCAACAAGGCTTCTTTCCAGGACGGCTGGATGTACTCAAAGGAAGGAAGCTGGGTGGAGTCCAGCCCACTGAAGGCACTTTAACAAAGTGCTGTGTACATTTCTGCTCAACATTTCTTGTAAGTTCATGACACTAGTTCAGTGGTCTCAGGAAAGGTGGGTACCTTAGTCCAGTTTTCTCTGTACTTCTTGTGAAGAATTATTCACTAGGAAATAGATGTTCATTACGTCAGCATGACACTTTCATCAGTCAAGCACAAAAGTAAACAATTCAGATAGTAAATAATGAAGCACAGTAAGGACTACCCAAGGAAAGGCTCAGCAGGCTTCCCACAGGGAGTGGGATGTGAGCTCTGCTTTAACGAATAGGTTAAAAATAAATAGAGCAATTTAAAATAGATTTGTAAGTGTACACACACACACACACACACAGCCAGCTTTAAAAAGCCTTGACAGAAGCTCTCAGACTATAAAATGTCCTGTCATCCCACAGAGAACACCCATCTAACAAACTCTAGTTCTATAGTCCAAGCCAGTTCTGTGTTTAGGCCAAAGGGATTTTGTTGAATTACACATTATATATATTGGTAGAGTTAGAAAAATAGTTTTTTCAGTTAAAAATTGGGGATGGGGGTTGGGGGTAAGCTCATACATCCAACATGTGGAAGAAATATGTGCATTTAATAAGATCTCTAAGGCCGCTCTTCAGCCTCTAAAACTATAGATTGCAAACTATTTCCTTGTGATACTTTAGCTGATTCTTTAGGAATGAAAGAGAAAAGTTATAGAATCACCAGATCAGTGCCTGCAGATGTGAATTCCTTGGACCATCTAAGGATTCTCTATGGACCGGCCAATGTGATGATGGTGGTGGACCTATTCATGGTCACATGCAGGACGTACAGAAGAGTAGCCTCGAGTTATCTGTTAATTAGCATTCCACTCACAAGTTACTTTAATTACACGGCTATAGATGATGCAAAACATCTGGTGAAAACTAAAGAAAATATCTCATGTCCAGATGTTTAGCTTGTGGTCATGTAGGCAGAACACCTGTGCACTAAATTTGTATTTTATCCAGATGTTTGGTGGTGTGTGCCTATAACCCTTTTGCTATACAGCTTATTTCTTCCTGTTAGTATAAAGCCCAAATTAGATTAAAACTTAGTTTATCTCCAAGTTTAGGCTTTAACTAAACAAAAATAAAAGGATTATAAGAATCCATATATGGCGAGTTATGTTTTCTGCTGTAAAAATATGAGAGGCTCTGTTTTTAGAATGGCAGAGTAAAGACATACCCACCCAACCACCTTCTCTCAAAATTCACCAAGAAACATTAAGGAGAACAGTTAACAGAAGTGCATTTCTGTCATTAGGAAACTAAGAGGTACCTGTACCTACAATGTATGGAGAAAAAAAAAAATTGGAAAGAGGAATGAGAAAGCCTGAGCAGAGAGAAGGGAGGTCAAACTTTAGCGTCTATAAAGGGAATTGGATGGATATCTATGAGAAGCAAGCAGATTTGCCACACAGAACCCAGAAAAGGCACAGGGATAGTAAAAACTGGCAGAAAGCAGCAGAATTAAATTAAAAGTCTATTTAATTTAGTAAAGCAGTTGGTTTCCTCCAGTTCTCCACCCCCATCTAACTTGTTCCCTGGCAATTTGTTGACTTTTCCTCCAGATACTGAGTTCCTTCCAAAACAAGATTGAGGGAGTCTGTATGCTGAATAGTCCCTTTTTACTGCTCAAATCCAGAACACCAATATCCAGAGACAACTGTCAGAGAGGAGATAAGAGGATGCTACCCCAGAGAAAATACTTGCAGTGATATCTGGAAGGCCTCAGTGAAAACACCAACTGGTCCCCTAATTTGGCTCAGTGAAGATCACCGGTGTATAAGCCCAACACATGTATACAGAGCTTCTGGTCAAGTCAGCTTTTTGGTGCTTTACTCTTAAGAGTTAACACCCAAGGGTTAAGAGATACTCTAACATAACCATGATGAAAGCAAACAGAATAAAGAACTCTAGGGAAACAAAGGTGATGCAGAAAAAAAAAAAAACATTTTAATGTCATTAAAGATTGAGAAAAGATACTAACTGCATGTGTGAAATAAAAACAATATATAAAAAGGAACAATTAGAGAACATAAAAGGCTCCTGAAAATTAAAAACATGACTAAGTTTTTATAGAATAATTAGAAGATAAAGTCAAGTAAATCTCACATAAAGTATAATAAAGAAATGAACAATAGAAAAAAATAAGAAAAATGGATGCTCAATCTAAGTGATTCAATATCTAGTAGAAATTCTAGAAAATGAGAATTGAAATAACAGTGGACAGGAAGTTAGTAAAGACATAAGAAAATTTTGAGGAATATAGTTTTCCAAATTTAAAAAGCACTCCAATGTCTAGCACAACCTGTAAATAAAGATATGATGTGAAGATCTCTATCAGGACTAGCATCGCAATTAACTTACAAGACAGTTCAGCCGTGAAAGAGGAACAAGGACTGGACTTGACCTCCTGCAGTAAAAAACTAGAGAAGTGGACAAAACATGAAACAACTGTTCTCAGGCATTGAGCAACTTGCAGCACAAACTGTGATCCTCGAGGAAAGAGAAACAAATGACATGAGCCCTACGACCACCTGCGTTTTCTGTTGGAGGCAGTTTCCATACTTAGGTTGCAGTAATAGGGGAACCCAAACAGAAACAAGAAAGGGAGTGAAGAAAGGAAGATCAGAGATCAGAGAGGCTGAGGCAGCTGAGAGTTGTAGGCAAAGTTCTCAAAAAGAGGTAGTTATACAGAAAAAGAGTTTCAAAAGTTTGTGTGGTCCTCTTTAGTGTTTGCTGAGCCCTGGACCAGGCATATGGAAACTAGTACTCCAAAATGCTGGAAGAGAATGACTGGGGCCTACTAAGCTAAATATTCCCAGAGCTCACATAGACTTTGGAATTGATCAAGTTCCCATTAGCCAAAGTGAAGAGGCCCTCCTGATCATCCAACACACTGGTAGAGCTGAACAATCCTTAGAGTGAAAGCTATTTTCTATAAGTCTTAGTAAAGCTTAGAGACAGGTTTTAAAAGAATCAAGCTGATATGCAGTAAAACTGCTTACTTAAACAAAGCCCAAAACTCATTAAAGACAAAAAAAAAAATTTCAAGACATTCAACAACATAAAATACACAATGTCTAAAATCCAATAAAAAATTACTAACATGCCAAGAAGAAAATATGACCCATAATCAAGAAGAAAAAAAAACGATCAAGAGGAAAGGACACAAAAAAAAGCCACAGATGATGGGATCAGTAGAGAAGGATGTTTTGGAAAAGATATTATAAATGTGAAAACCTATTTAGAGGAAGATATGAACCTAATGAGGAAATAAATGGAAGACGTCGAAAAGAACCAAATGAAATTTCTAAGATAAAAAATACACCAGCTGGAAGGAGTTTCACTGGATGAAACCAGACTCAGATCTTGGTTTCTAAATACACTCTCCAATAAAAGAAACCAGGGCTCCTTGAAGAACTGATGGATTCCAGACCTGGAATAGAGAATATACAGAACAATCCTGGTGCCAGAAAGTAAGGAAGTCCTCTAAAAGCAAAATGAAGGAGGTATGGCAAAGGGATACAGGAGCCAACTGAAAGACCTATGCTGAAACAATTTGAACAAAAAAAAAATAAAAAGTATTGGATTATAACTCAAAGTATAAATGAGTCTATACTGATATGAATCGATGACAAGAGAGAAGAGAGTGAGAGGGAGAAGAGAGAGAAATAACCCATATAGAATTTTATGTATGTATTATACATAAATAACTCCCACCTCTTAAGTATGGGATGCACATGATGTCTTCCTCCAAAGAGGAGAGCATGGAAATGGGAGGGCAAGTAACTACAAAGGAGAAACCTGACATATACTACCTCAGACAGGTGATCAAAGTTAACATCATCAGTGATAAATCATGTTAACAGCATGTACCCTTATTACAATGTGATGAGAATGACACTTTACCTCTGTGGACTTCCTCCCAAAAACCCATAGCTTCAATGTAGTAGACAGAATAATGGCTCCCAAAATGTCCACATTCTAAACCCAAGAACCTGTGAATATATTACTTTATAACAAAATGAACTTTGCAGATAGAATTAAGGATACAGATTTTGAGATGGGGAGATTATCCTAGCTTATCTGGGTGGATCCAACCTAATCACAAGAGTCCTTAAAAGTGGAGACCCTTTACTGGCTCTGTAGAGAGAAGGAGAGAGAGGAAGAAAGAGAGGGAGAGGGAGAAGGAGAGAGGAAAGGGAGAGAGGGAGAGAGAGAGAGAGAGAGAGAGAGAGAGAGAGAGAGAGAGAGAGAGGAAGGAGGGAGGAAAGAGAGGGAGAGAGAGGAGATGATGAAAAAGGTCAGAGAGAGTTGCTGGGTTTGTAGATTGAAGGAAGAGGCCACCAGCCAAGGAACAGTAAATGGCCTCTAGAAGCTGGAAAAGGCAAGGAAACAGAATCTCTCCAGTGCTTCCAGACACCTTGCTGACACCTTGATTCTGGCCCAATGAGACTCATGCCAGACTTCTGGCCTACAGAGTTGTAAGTAATAAATTTGTGTTGTTTAAGCCATTAAATTTATTAAATTTAATGCCATTAATTAAATTTAAGCCATTAAAATTTGTTACTGTATAAATAAAAAACTAAAACATTCAGTCTAACCATGAGAAAAACATCAGACAAACCTAAACAAAGGGGCATTCCACAAAACACCTCCTCAAAGCTGTTAAGGTCATCAAAAACACAGAAAGTCCGAGAAACTGTCATAGTCTGGAGGAGCCTAAGGAGACATGATAACTGCATGTGATGTGATATCCTACATGCGAAAAAGGACATTAGGTAGAAACTAAGGAAATCTGAATAGAGTATGGGCTTTAGTTAGTAGAAATGCATTGATGTCAATTCATCAGTTGCAATGAATGTACTATGGTAATGTAAACTGTTAGCAGAAGAAACTAGGTGAGGTATATACGGGAGTTCTCTGTACTGTCTTTGCAATTTGTCTGTAAATCTAAGATTCTTCTAAAATAAAAGTTTAGTTTTAGAAATTCATTTAACAGAATTAGCAGCAGATTATATGAAAAAGGCCAGGGAATACAAAGTTATTGCAATACAATCTATCCGAAATGAAGCACAAAGATAAAAAGAGACTGAAAGAAAAAATAAAGAGAGACAGCAACCTTTGGGACATGCAAAGCAATCTGAAAAAAAATATGTATATATTTATCCGAAGTCCCAGAAAGAGAGGAGAGGGGAGGCCAGAAAAAAAATGTTTGAAGAAATAATGACCAAAGATTTTCGAAGTTTAATGAAACCCACAGATTTGTAAGAAGCTCCACAAACCTTAAGCAGGAAAATCAAACAATAAAAACACGCTAAGACATATCATAACCAAATTTCTGAAAATACATGATAAAAGAAAAATCTTAAAAGCAGCCCGAGAAGAAAAAGATATTATATATATAGGAACAAAAATAAAGATGACAGCAGAGTTCTCTTCAGAATTTTGCAAGCCCAGAAGGAAGTGGGATAATACTAGTTAAAAATCAGGTGAATTAATTCAGTTTTAAAAGTCCTGTACAGAGTCTATGGCCATACTACCCTGAACAAGCCCAATCCTGTCTGATCTCCGAAGCTAAGCAGGGTCGGGCCTGGTTAGTACTTGGATGGGAGACCACCTAGGAAGTCCAGGTGCTGTAGGCATAAAAAATAAAAAATAAGGGATTGTAAACTGACAAGGTCTTTGCAATCTGTGAGGTCAACCAAGGGTTGCCTCGCCTAAAAATAAATAAATAAATAGATAGATAGATAGATAGATAGATAGATAGATAGATAGATAGATAGATAGATATCCTAGACAGGACATAAAATATAGAACTCAGTTAACGAGATAAGATTTGCATACTGAAACAATTAGAAAATAAACCTAGGGCAATGTATTAACTTCCATGTTATACAAGGCAAGTTGTGCTACCAATTCCCTCAAGTAACCTTTCAACAAGGACAGAGTCCACTGTTTAGTGAGTTGAATGGTGTCCCCCTGAAGGTATCCCATATCCTAACATCCAGAACCTGTGAATGTGATCTTACTGGGTCTTTGCAGACATAATTAAGTTAAGGGTCTGGAAGTGAGATCATTCTGGATTATCCTGGTGGGCCCTGAATGCAAAGACAAGTGTCCTTGTAAGAGACAGAAAAGGAGACACACCCACAAAGGAGAAGGCGATGTGAAGAGGAGAATGCAGTGATGGTGCTGTAAGCCAAGGAACGTTAGGGCCACCAGAAACTGGAAGAGACAAGGAGGGATTCTCCCCTAGAGCCTTCAAATTCCAAGAACTATGTTCATATTTACGCTTGTGCTATATATACAATATTAATAAATACTAACTAATCACTCTCACCATTCTAAGTACACTGGATGAAAGAGGCATAAAATCTTTAACATTATAACTGTCTACATTATCTCATTTAACACCTGGATTCTGGAATGGTTAAATTTTTATCATACCTCATCTCAATCTCATCATCCTATATGGTTCTGCGTGGGGTCCTTTGTGATTTATCCCCTTTTCTGTATTAATAATTTGTTTCTGACATCTTTATTTCTATTCAATGCCAGGAGAGATTGAGCAACTGAGGGAAAAATAGAATGGCACATAAAGACTGGTGTTTTGTTTGTTAATTCTGGAAAATGATCAAGTAAGTTCTCTCTTTACCTAAGGATAATTTTTTCAAACTTTTTTGATATATTAGTACTTTTAATAGGGACAATTAAATAGATTAAAACTAAATGTTTTTCAGACCAACAAGTCCAGTGATCTTTATAAACCTTAAACAGTAGAAAAATTAACTATATCATGTGGCTCGATGAAAATATATACACACAAACATATCCTATCACAGGGGTCATTAACAAAACTTAAGCATACATCCACTCAATTTTAATGATATTATCTGACCTATTTTTAGTAGAATGACCCATTTTTCTGAGAGTGGTGAGAGATTTGGACAAACCAATATTCTCAGCCTTTTGATCACCAAAGAAGGAAGGAAAGCATATGCAACTAACATTTACTGAGTACATACTATGTACCTGGGACTCCGCTGGATGCTTACGCACCCCATCATCCTGATAGGTCATTCTCTTTGAGGTTGGAGATTTAATTCCCATTTTAGAACTGTACCATTTCTGCCTGGTCTGCTAGAGCAGGCTCCTTGCTGGAATTTGCTTCTACTTTTGTTTCCTGGCAGTCCATTCTGGACTCAGATGCAACAGGGTATTATTAAAATATATCATGTAACTTTCCTGCCTAAAGCCCTTTAGGCATCCCCCATAGATATTAGAATAAAATTCCCTCTCCCTTCAACGGCCTACGAAACCCCTGTTTATGGTCTGGCCGGGCCTACCTAACTCTCTCATTTCACCTGGGACCACTGTCATCCCCATTCACTCACTATGCTTTAGCCCAGGGGTCAGCAAACTACACCCACCAGGCAAAATCTAGCCAATTGCCTGTTTTTGTACAGTCCCTGAGCTAAGAATGGTTTTTACATTTTTAAACAGTTGGGAAAGAATCAAAAGAAGAGCAATATTGTGTGACACGTGAAAATGATGCGCAATTCAAATATCAGTGTCCATAAATAAAACTTTACTGGAATACAGCCACACTCATTCCTGTATTTATTATCCAGGGCGGCTTTTGTGCTACAATAGCCAAGTAGTTGCAACTAAGACCGGATGGCCTACAAAAGCTTGCAATATTTACTAGTTGGCTCTTTGCAAGAAAAGTTTGCTGAAGGCTGCTTTAGTCGCACCAGTCTCCTTTCTGTTTCTAAAACTCACTCAGTTCATTCTCTCCTCAGGGCTTTCTATTTCCTGTTTCCTCTTCCTGGAATGTTCTTTTTCAGCTTATTGCATGGCAAATTTGTTCTTATAAGATCTCACTTAACATGGACAAAAACAACAAAAGATCATATGCTATCAGACTGGCTCTCTTACCTGTAAAAGGATCAGTCTTCAATCCCTGGATAGAGAGATTGGATTTAAGATTCTTTCCTATCTGGCAGCAGCAAGGAAATGAGAAGCTTTCTGAAGGCCAGGATCAGCTCTGAATTACATTGACCTGGTAGTTCCTTCAGCAGTCGGGTGTGAATGGATATTACTTACGTGTTGCATCCAGGAGACTAAGGAGCTGGAGGAAGACGGTTCTGTCTATTCCTGAGGTGTGGAAACTGTGTATTCCATCTCCCAGACTCAGAGACTCTCTTTATGCTCATTTCAGCCACATCTCCATCACATGTTAGCCAACAAAGCAGTATGACCAGCCCAAAATTCTCAGTGTAATTTGTGGACATGGAAGATGAGGTTTTCTTTCGTTATTACACACTGGTCCACAGAAGAAGTCAGTAGCCTTCTGGATAAAGGTAACTAAATTTAGTATGTGGTATACTCAAAGTGCACAGACCTTAGCTCTGAAGACCTCTGTTCTCCACATTCGCTGCAGAACCACACAAGTCATTTGCCCACTTGGAGCCACCTTCCTCTTCTGTAAATGCCAACTTGCCTAATCCTCTTAGAGATCCTTAAGGATCAAACAAAACATTTGTAAAACTGCTTTGTAAATTATGTCTTCAAGAATTGTAAAAGTATTTTACTCGCCCTCTCTTAATACCATGAAACAAAAAGGCCAAATTCTACTTAATAAATACCACTGTGACAACTCCACAATTTTGCATGTATTTTAAGACTATAGTTAAATCAGAATGTCCTTAAATGTATTATTTTGTTCTTAAAATACATAAAGAAAGATGTGTAAGCTTTTAAAAGATGTTGACTTAAAATGCAAATACCTTCTGTGAGATGCAGGGGGCAGTCTGTCTGAGGCAGAGATGAAAAAGGGAGAATCTGCAAAAGAAAGCTGCAGAGATAATAGATTCAGGCCAAGCAGGGAGAGAAGGGCGTCAATACTTTCTCCCACATTATGTGACACTTTTAATTTAGAAACAATAAATTTTTCAAAGCAATCTATACAGTGAGTTCACAGGAGGAATTGTTTTAGTGTCACTGACTGTCCCAAGTACCACCTGGGAGCACTCTGACAGGCAACTGAGTGAACTTTTAAATTGGGATTTAGAGGAAAATGTAGTAAATCTGTAGAGAATGAGGACAATGCTGGGCTAAGGCTGCTTATAACATAAACCAATATCTCCGTTAAGACCTGTGTGAGGGCTTTGGCCCTGGAGACGTGAGCCCAAGTCAATGCTCTGGCATGTCTTTGCTGTATGAAGTGGCTCTGTGGAAGCTAGTTTTCTCATTTGTAAAATTGGGAATATATGTTCTATCTCGAAGTTGCTGTAAGAAGTAGAGACAATGGATGCAAAGCAATGTGCACTGTGCCCTGCTCAAAGAGAGCTGTTGTTACCACTCTAATATGCCAGGTCAGTTACCAGAGATGTACACTTTGTTAAAATAACAGCTGAGATACCAGTGTTAAAGTACAGTTGATATTAGAAGCTGACAAATCCTCTCTGGGGTATGCTATGGAGATGATTCTATCTGGAGATGATTCATGATATAAGAATGCTACAAGAATAGACAGAACCATCTGCATCCGCAGGTGCCAAGGTAGCAGTGAGAATCTTCCCTTGGCCGAAGAGTGCAAGTGAGTCTAGGGTCTGACTCAGAAATTCTTGCACGGTCAGAACCACAGGAATTGTTCAGAAGAAAACCCAGGGCCTAGGAAAAGGATCTAATGGTAGTCAAGAAGGAAAGACAAACTCAGCTAGAACAGCTGACTTGAACACTGGGTTGGAAAGGTAAGAGTAGGAAGCAGAAAGTAGGCCACAAGCCAGGAGAGGCTTGAGCTGGTGGTATACATAGACGGCTGGTGTGGGATAATCTCGAGCTAGGATATGGCGGGGGCTCTTTCTTCCACTACTACTGCAGAACTAGCTGATTGTGCAAGGTCAGTAACCCTCATCGGCCATCCCTACCCATTCACACCCGCCCATACCTTCCTGGATGGATCTTTGCCCAGCTGCTCTGCTCTTTTTCTCACCTGAAAAGACCAAGAGAACAAAGAAGGGAGCAGAGGTTGGGCCAGGTGAGAGGCTATTCACCCTGGCCAGCAGCTATAGGTGAACAAGGAATCTCCAGGCCCCTAGCAATCTGGAATGTTCTATTGGCACAGATGGAAGGGGCAATGTCATGTGGCAAGGGACAACTTTTTGCCTACTTACAAACCCAATTCTCTCAGCGGAGATGTCTATAGCAATTCACCAAGAATCTTCAAGGTTTGAGGCTTGGAGATGGTGAGGGACCAACACGGGTTCTGATGAGAGACAGACCCCATTCCAGTTTGTGCTTGTTCCCCTCCACCTCACATCGACCTTCCCTTCCTGACCACCGGCTCCAGCTTGCAGAGAGGATTACCATGCAATAGTTCAATATTACCAGCCAATGTATAAAAGATGGCAGTTTAGGATTATCAATAATGTATGAAACAGTGCCTGGGTGAATGATGAATACTGAATATTTTTAATTTTTCATATATAGTTGTACTTTGTGAACTTCCAAGAAGAAAATATAGTATGTAGCACTTCTCAAACTTTATTGTACTCTGGAAAACGTTATGGGCTGAATTATATCCCCCTCCAAACTCATATGTTGAAGTTCTAACCCCCAGTACCTCAGAATGTGACTGTGTTTGGAGATTGGGCCTTTAAAGAGGTAATTAAGTTAAAGTGGAGTCATCAGAATGGACTCCAATCCAATGAATGATGTCTTTATAAGAAGAGGAATTAGGACACGGACAGAGATACCAAACACGTGCACACACAGAGAGATGACCATTTGAACACACGGCAAGAAGGTGGCCATCTGCAAGCCAAGGGGAGAGGCCTCAGAAGAAACCAACTCTGCAAACACCCACGATCTCAACTTCTAGCCTCTAGAAACGTGAGAAAATAAATTTCTGTTGATTAAGCCACTAATCTTTGGTATTTCCTTGTGGCAACTCTAGCAAACTAATGGAGAAAACCTATTAATATCTTACGATTGCTTTGGGATATGCAGGAATCATGTTAATAATCATTTCAATACTATTTTGTTAAAATTCACTCTGGACATGTATTCATTTTTATTTCTTAGTTATCTAGTATCACTGATTTATAAGCACTAACTTTTCTACCATTGTGTGAGTTATTTGTGCTTGATTCACACAAATCTTTAAAAGGCAAGTCTCTATCATTATAAATAGACAAACACTTACTGTGCATTCTCAGGCTATATTCCTAAAGCCTAGCCAGGGGCTTTGAGACTGTGGTGGCTTTGTAGTATGTCAGTGCAGTAAGGCTGAAACTATGTGTCTCAGAAAATCTAAGCAGCATCTGGAAGGCAGAAAAGAAACGGCAGCCATGTTGGTAGTCAGAAGGTTAGTGTAGGGTCAGGCATTGTCGCAGCTCGCCACAATGCCATGTGTCTGCTGGCTCACCTCATTGATGTAGGGCAACAGCTCTGCCTACAGTTCCTCTAACTCCTTCCTTATCTTCCCTGAATCCTTATTATGTTTGTGAGTAACTCCATGGCAAAGTGCCCCGGCTCTTCTGCAGGTCACCGTCATCAGAGTCGGAGGTATGAGAGACTGATGTGGAACTTGGGTTCCAGTTCATCCACATGGACTCCATCTCATCTGCGCAGGTTCCAATTTGTGTTGCTCTCTTTGCATCTCTGCTCCACATCCATCTTCCCCCTCATGAAGCCAGCCCATCCTGCTGACTACAGACCTAAGTCTTGACACAGAGACAACTGGTTGCGCAGGCAGCTTAACCAGTTCCCATAATCATGTTTGCTCTAATCCCTACTATAAATTCACTTGACATGGTTTTGCTTCTCTGATCAAACTTTAACTGACACAGATTTTGGAACCAGAGTGGGTGCTGCTGGAACAAAAACCTAACACATGTGTACTGTCTTTTGAGACTGGACTTGAAGTCTATCCATGAGGACTTAAATAAACATGAGGAAAATATTATTGGAATCTGGGGGGAAAAAAGAGACATTTTTTATGTAGTGGGAAATTTAGCAACATTGACACATATAATAAGTTGGAAAATAGAAAATATAGTAATGAACTGTGTGATCTAGCTAAGGAGACTTCCTGGCGCAGTGTTGAAAGTGCTACCTGGCCTCTTCCAGCTCCTATGATAAAATGAGAGTGTGTGCAGATAAGCTAAAGAACATACAGGACCTGCAGAGTTTGAAAATAAAATACAATGGTTTCTCATTCTCAGATGGCAAACAAATCTAAAATTAAGAAATGGCTCCTGGATCTGGTTCCAGTAATGATGGAGTTTGCAGATTCCATTCTCTCTCCCACGAATGTGTTCAGAACACATAAAGAAACTAATGAGGACTCCGAAAAGAAATAATAGCAGGTTGGTTGGGGAGGGAAATAGAAACTTCGAGAAAGATGGGTAAGATGGCAGATGAGTGCTCTGGGCTTTTTTTCCTTCCAAATCTCTTGGCAGAGACTCAGGACAACCTAAAACTCATTATTGTTTAACTTGCAGAAAGATCCAAGAGAAACCCCCTCTTTATGATCAAAGAAATAGGGATGGGAGTCTCAGCAGGACAGAGAGAGTAGTGAGGGAAATCTTTTGTTTTTAATCCCTCCTGACCTGACCTAATGCCATAAAACATTGAGACTTGGGGGTCTTCGGGAGGGATGAGTATATTTTGCATATGGGAGGGGTGTGAGTCATTGTAGCCAGAGGGTAGACTGTGGCAGACTGCATCACCCAAAGATGGCCATAACAGTATCTCCCACCCCACATGCTCTTTTGACATTGTGATTATACTTTCCTCGTTGACTAGGGCACCCCATACTTCAGATACTGATAGTAGGACTTGCTCCCAGATCTACCCTCAGTAACCTCACCCATCAGATGTGGGACCAGGAAAATAGAAAGAAGGGCCTGTCATGAGGTGAGAATAATAGGCTAGATAGATCAGAAGCTTAGCAACCCCTCGTGAGAGTGGGAAAGAGTAATGAGTGTAATTATTACAATTGAAATGTCACATTATGGAAATCTAAAGAAGTGTTTTAGAAAAACACAGAATAAATAATAAATGGAAGAGAGAAAATAAGAAAAAGAGAAAGGAGGAAATTAAAGGGAAGTAGGCAAAAAAAAAAAGGAAAAAAAAAGATACAGGGTCAGAGAAATAGGGAGGGGAAAAAAGATCATGAGGTGAGAAATAGAAAATGAAGAGAAAAAAGACCAAGTACAGTCCCTAATACTTGAGAAATATGTCAAAAGTACTTGCTGAAGGCATGCAAACATAAGTGGAGTTCTAAGACAGCCAGTGTTGTTCAAAAAACTGTACTGGAACTTTATGTAATCTATACTTTATTTAAAAAGTAAATAAGAAGAGAAAAAGTACTAACTAGACTACTATATACTGATCATACTTCTCTACTATTAGAATAGTAATATTCAAGTAAATTATTATCTATTAATACCACAAAGTTATGAGATTTGGGGATGGGATCTAATGTTGAGTGTATTACAGGAAAAGACTATAAGGATGACTCTGATTTCTATGGTACATACAAGAAGGTTGAGAGAACATATTGAATGATGGAACTTGGCTTCTTGACCATCTGTTAGGATGTTAATCATTAAGGAACAAAGTATGCTATACCATTAAATAAATCACACTGGAAGAAGACAATAGTCATGATAGATGCAGAGATAAACAATAAAAAAATAAGAAATACAGTAGAAACCAAAAGTCTATTAAATGTGTCCTCACTTTATAGAAAGACATCAAAGAAGCATGTTCTTTTCTATTTGTAGTCTTTGTACAATAGTCATCACTGTAAATTGGACCACAAAAGGAAGCTGGGATCTGCATCTCTATTTTTGAATGAGAAGAAATTATTCTACCAATCAGAAATCAATCCCAAGAGAGAACACAACTTAATCTAGTTTTGCTTCTGGTAGCACCATGGCTTGAGAGGGCTTGCAATAGCATATTTCAGCCAGTGTATTTGGGCATGAAGGTTACATACAGGAGGGCCTAAATATTGAGTCCCTCTTCCTTTGGGATGGCCATATGTAGCTGCATGCATTTATCTCAGTACGCAATATAGAAATATCATTTTCTATCATTATTTTCTATATATGCCCAGTGAGATGGGGACGGTTAGGAGACTGGGTTGTGGTTGGAACTGATTCTTTATTGACGAGGCCTTCATCTAGGTGACAAAAGTCTATGCATAGTCTACCCTGATTCCAACCTAGTTAAAGAGAAGGAAAATTCATTTCAAACCACCTTACTATTCACTTGGGGATCTCCCCCAACCCAGACTCTTCTCGCAAATTTACATAAGGAAAAGCAGAGTAGGCAGGGGAAAGGGAATGGGGTAAAGGGCCATTTGTCCCTGATCAGCTAAGTGACCTTGGGCAAATTACAAAGATCCTCTAATGAAATCCATTCACTGTATGGATGAGGAAACCCAGACTGAGGTAAATAGCTTGAAATATCAAAAGTATGGCAAGTAGTAACACCAAGACAAGAACATCTATTCTTTCCAGGCTCAGTATGGGACTTCTATCGCCCTTGAACAAAACTACTGCTACAAGTAAGGTATTCATTTAAACAAAAGAAAAAAGCACCGTGTTCACCAACACTAAGGGAGATTAGCAGAGCTGTGGTCCAGCGAGACTGGCTGTCCACCAGAAAGGATGGTCAAAATGGGCAAAGAGCCTTGGCATGCTCACCACATTTAAAGATCAGGGTTCTGCTTTGCTGGCCCAGAAACCTCAGAATTGGTTTCATCATAGGAGGTCAGATTCACACCAGCTATCCCCCAGAGACCTGAAATATAAGCAAGAAGGTCAGTTTATTACTTTATAAGGGGGACTAGGGCTTTTCCAAAGACTATATACTCCATCCTCAGCTGCCCCTCTCAGTTAACCAGGTCCCTTAGAGGCTGCATGACTGGCATGAAATCAGAGCACTGGGACCCCCAGGCCCTAGACATCTGACAAAGCTTCCTGCCCCACAATAGGAGATTCTAGTGACTGCCACTTACATCCCTCTCCCACCCGCTCTGCTGAATTCCTGCTTCTTGCTTGAGAGGGTGGTAGTCAGCCAATCCCCTCCCATGAACAGTCATTCTTTCTTAGATAAAGTGAACACGATTGATTCCTATTTCTCCAGATCAATAACAGTTATGTTCAACCCTAGCTTAATTAATACAGATACCTTGATATAACACATTGATTAGTTTAGAGCATCTCTACTTCCTTAGTCAATAATTCACTGACTATTCTTTAATCAGACGTCACTCATTTTTTCCTACATCCTTGTTTGGTCCCAGAGGTTAACTTTATCTCTAAGTTACGAGTGTCTTTTGTGACCCCATGTACTGACTACAGTATCTGCTAACAACAATGCCTAGTGATTAGTTTGGATGCCAGCCAAACAATTTTCATGGACCATATTTTGAGAATTCATGATGTTTAGTACATGTTATAGTTGCTCATTTGATATTTTCATCCTATGACACATGGGCTGACTTTGCTGCACTGAACCACACTTTAGCATGAATTACCCCCTTTTAGTCTATCTTCCATTTATTTTTCTTCTTTTTTAATCTTTTGGCTACTTTTGCTCCCTATATTTACACCATGACACTCACACATAAGTATCAGCTATACTGACAAACTGCCTCAAATCCTTCGCAAAGTAGCAAAGATTAAATCCTTACTTTTGGTGCCAAAGTCCACTGCCAGGTTTCAGCGATGAGACATCTTGGAGCCTCAGTGTCCTCATCTGCAAAATGGTGACAGTCACTTCTGTCACTTGTTTTCTTCACAATATTGCTGTGACATTCAAAAAAGATAGTGTAGGTAAGAATACTGTAGACTTGGCAAGCTACTGAAATGTAGGAAAAATATGCAGAGAATTTGCAACAAAAATAATTAGGCATTCACATTCATGTATTTAAATTTGGCTTTTGTTCCTTTCTTGCATCTAATTAAATCAAGAGAAATAATAGGTATGAAATTCTTAGGGACCAGGATTGTGTTTTTGCTAGGCAAGAGAAATATGTCCTCAAGTGCCTTGGGGATATAGTTAATTTGTTTTTTCTATGCTTTAGGATTAAAGCCCTATCTGTAATTCTTATGGCTTTTTATCCTTCCAACCATTTTGATGCTAATGTAGGAAAGTTCAGCAGGGATGAATATTCTAAAAGTATATATTACTTTATTTAATGAGTATCTTCATTAATAGTTATGGTTTGTTATGTGACCAGCCTCTTCAGAAGCAAGAGTAGATGGACTGCAAGCAAACTCTTGTGCTTGCATAGAGAAAAAAATTTGCAGACCTAAATAAGTAAATTTAATTAGAGATTTCACTTGGAATGACTGTGGGATGCAGGCAAATTTTACCCTGCCTTACAGCAGGAGGCCTTTGTCCTGCTGTGGAACATTTCAAAGGCTCTTGTTCCTGGGAGCCATTTTCCTCTACTGCATAGATTCTTTTGCGGTTGCTGTAAGGTGCAGAGATTTCATTTTAAATAAAGAATGTTCTCCAGCTCCTGTAATAACTGCAGCTGTTTGACCACTCGGTGCAAAAGGTTGAATGTTGTGCATTGTCCTTGGAGCTGCTTCAGACCAAAGCAAATATTTTCCGCTTCCAAGAATCAGTGAAGGGCCACCTATCAGTGGAATTTAAAATATTTCTCCAATTAAGCTTCAGACCTACTGAGTCAGTTTTGAATGTAAGAAGAAAGGGACAGCAAGTTAGCAATGCTGCTCTTTAAAAAAAAAAAAGCTGTTCCTAGATGACAAAGCTCTCTGTTTAGAGCAGCCTTCAGCCCTCCTTCTGAATAGGGAAACACCTGCAGGTAGGGGGAGTGCGAAGCCTTCATTCCCTCTAGGCAAAGTGAGAAAGAAAAGCTTGTGGATTTTTGAGTGCTGTTATCTAACAGTCATTAAGGGAACCAAAGTTTTGCCACTGCGAAGCTGCCATTTTGGGATATTGATTTTAAGCTGTTTCTTAAGAAGCAAGACAGAAACTTTCACCCTCCCCGATTTCCTGCCCAAGAGATTCAGATAGAAAAAACTGCTTCGGGAAGGAAATCTTAGGATGTTCACCTTAGCCTAATTTGAATCAAGTATGGTCAATAGGAGGGCTTCTGGCAGGGGCCTGTTAGGTAGATAACCTCATGGCCCATTGTACCTGAGTTGCTTAGCAAGAATTTGCCTGCCATGTAAGTTCTGCTCTTCCTCAACTACTTGTAAGTCACCTATTCTCACTTCCGAAGTCTAAGACCCCATTCCCCCAACTTTTTCTCCTTTGTCCGCAATGTCATATATATATATTGCCTACTCTCTCTGGAATTTTCATGCATATGTGAATTCTCCATGTGCATGAATGAACATCTGATTTTCTCCTGTTAATCTGTCTCTGTTAATTTGATTATTAGCCCAGATAGAACTTAGAAGGTGGAAGAAAAAGTATTTTCTTTTTAGTCCCCACAGTTTAAATCTAGAAGAAGTGAAAGCCTAACTAATATATGGTATACATAGAGGACAGGCAATGTTAGCTGAATGAATGAATTAGTGAACATCATAATTTAACGTTAGGGGGAATTTTCTTTACAAAACTTCATCAGTCTGAGTTCAGGTTTTTTCCTTAAAATTCTAAAAATACGTGGTTGTAAGGTTTAGCGGCGCTCCAGGAGGGACACCCATAGATGGGAGAAGGAAGAAGGGATGTATCCACCTGGCCAGCCAGATTAGTTGAACCAAACCCGGGTTGGCCCTCAATGGAATGAGAGCGGACCTGGCAGGCTTCCGTTATATCCCATGTCTTTTTCTATCCTTGCATTTCAGGAGCAGCCATCAGACCCTAGTTTATCGCCGGGCTGCCACTTTTTTTTTTTTTTTTAGATTTTTCAGACTAGAGTTAATCACATTCCAAATACTTGCACCAAATATCTATAACACTAAGTGTAAAACAATGGTTTTTAGTTGTGTTCTGGGGGAATATTTGGGTAATGATTATAGATTCTAGAATTAGAAAAAATAAATAATGGGTATAATTATCATTGTCTTCTATTATCTATTCAGCCCCTCTGTCTTGCTTTTCTTTCTGTCATGGACTAGAAACAAAATGTTAAGGTCTTATTTTTGCCACTCGGTTGTCATATGCATCCATTTAATTTTCCCCTCCCAGATAGGACCCAGGTGGTAAGGTGGCAATTTTCAGAAATGTTTGCTTTCTACAGAACCAAGATGTCCCTGACCGAGGTGACCTTTGAGGCCTAGAATACCAGGTTACACAAGAGGGTTTGGTGCAGTGATGTTGTAGCTGACCCCTTCTCTCTCCTTGTCCCAAACCTAAGAACATAACTCAGAAGAAGAGACCCTGGAATCTGTCATATTGTGATCTCCACAGGAAACAAGTTGTGGGCCTGATAAAGCCAATTTTGCTGGGTTTTCTCATGGGAGTGTGAGGTGGTATTTACCTGTGTTCGTTTAGGGCCAAGCAGCTTAGAGACACAGTAGTATTGGAGGCAGCAGACTCTCCCAAGAGTTGGACACCAGGATTCCCAGAGAAAATGTCTTAACTGGAAGCTAAGACTCAGAGGGATCTGTAGAGCATCCTCATCTGACTGCTTTTGCCCAAGAGCTCAAGGGCCCTTTACAGTATAGTCCTTCAACCATGAAGGGAGAGACAATTTGTGGTCCTTGTAAGGTACACTAAGGGGATACAGGAAAGAAGGAAGGCAATGGAGATGGAAAGGGGAACATTCCTCCATCTATGCCCCTCCTTCGTACCTAACCTCATAGCCTCACCAATGCCCACATCAATGGGCCAGTGTCTTTTGGGCGGGATCCTGGAGTCTCTCCAGACAACTCCTGCTTAAAGATGCCCTTGTTATGCTAATGGTTGATCCAACCAGGAAACACTTACCTTTTCTTCTCTCTCATAGGTGTCTCTGACATTTCTGAGCTTCTTTCCATAAGTCTTAGGGTGGTACAAATGGAGCCTAAACACATTGCTATGCCTCTTTTTTTCGGTTTCTTTTTATTACAAACTTTTTCCTCCTAACACATTTAAGGGTGTGGTATCTAAATGTATGTATGAATTTTTGTTTGTCAGAACTGAAAAAAATGATGAAGGATTAGGGATGTCCTAGTTTTGAATATGCAATATCAGCAGATCCTTCAGTATAACTCTACCCAAAAAAAGTGAGACTCTGTATTTTAGCCCCTGTCACCTTGACAGTTCCTCCCTCAGGTCACTCCTGTGAGCTCACACTGATGACCAGTCCTCAAAGACAGTCTCTGAGTGGAAGTGAGATACTAAGGTACAGTTTTTAAATGTGGAGCTTCCTATTCAAAACTTTTCAACTCTTTCCCGCCTCACTCTAGTTAGGGGAGTAGAAACACTCACTTGCTAAAATGGTGAGGCAAGTGCCCACAGCTGGCCAGGCTGAGCTGTTTCTGAAGCTCAGAGCAGCTATGACTCATCCCTCCTACAGTCCGTTAACCTCCCACTCCTCTCACTAGACCAGCTACTCCTCTCGCTCTGACTCCTACAAACCCACTTATTTTCAAATTTGCTCAGTAACAATGACTTTCAAACCCAACCTGATCCATGCACAGTCTGCTGAGAAAATACACAGTGAGAGTTGAGGGTCCATACAAGAAATAATGACCACAGAGTGAGGATTATTTTCTTGGACTGTGGGTGGTAAGAAATAGCTGCTAATAAGAGGCAATGGTAAATTTTAGGACATGTGCCATCCTGCCCAATTGAGTTAAGGGAATGCAGTCATCCTGACTGGTGATTTTCAGGAAGTCACTCCAGATTTTAATTGAATTCACAGGCTCCTGCATGACTGGGAACATAATACTTTGGTGCCCAAGCTGGATTAAGCTGGTAACAACTAGTTAAAATGATTTTCTAATAGTGATGCTCAAAATTATTCTCACTATGACAATTTCAGGCCTTGTTACCAAAGACCAAAGTCACAAAAGGAAAGTAAAAAAAAAAAATTTTTTTCAGAGAAGGTTCAGGTCTTTCCTGCATGGTTCCAACTGCCAATACAGTGAGAAATGCAATGAACACAAAAAGGAAGATTGCAGCTGGATTTAAAAGAAACTTTTTGGAAGAAAGGACAAAAGAAACCATGAATTTAAAGGGGTCTTCAGTTATGCAGCCATTTCTGAGTTTGCATCCTGAGTCCACCTATACCCAGTCAGAATTCAGGAACTCCAGAAGCCTCCAAGACTTTGCAAAGAGGAAATATTCAACAGATTCATTCAACAAATACTTGTTAAGTGCTTACCATGTTTCAGCACTAAGACACAGGGAGTTATAACAATAGTTGCCTTGGACATCAGCCCCATAAAATTAACCATTGGACTATCAGTGGGAATCCCAGATATATATATGTGAGATATATATATATCTCTCACATATATATATATATATATATATATATATATATATATATATCTCACATATATATGATATATATATTGGCATGAGCCTGAATTAAAAATAGAAACTATTTTTCATGTTGTGATTTTCTTTTTATTTCTTTGCTTTAAAATTTAGATCAGTATGGGCTGTACAGCCTTTCTCTTTAAACTGAGCTCTGGACATCTGTATGCAGCTCTCAGTGGAAGACTCAGAAAGATCTTTGTCAGAGCAGGTCTTCAGCCTCGTAATGTTGAAAAGCTGAACCCTTCGTCTTCCCTCCAAATCTGTATGTCAGTTGATGTCGGTCACCAAATCTGAACCTATGAATCCTCCTTTCCTCCTTCTACTCCCAAGATCCCATCAATCACCACATCATATCACCTTACCTTTTAAACACTACTCAAACACTAGTGATTTCTTCTGTAGACATTGTACTAGACATTCATGTACTAGATGGATACTATTATTATCACCCTCATTTTACAGATGAACAAACAGGACTACAGAGATAAAATAACTTGCCTAAGATCACACAGCTAGTATATGGCAAAGCTAATACTCAAGCTCAAGTCTGTCTGATTCCAAAGACAAGGGGTTTTTCAAATCCAGTGCCTCTAAAATGGCAATCACTGCCCTAGCTTAAGCCTCAGCCTTTTTTCTGTCTTCTTATTGGTCTTTCTGCCTTCATTCTTTCATTTTCCAACTTTCTTTTTAATCTTTATTATATTTTTAAGTCGAGTGTATAAAGATATAATATATAAAAAAAATTTGTCCTTTTAAGTACAGTTTGATGAGTTTACGAATGTATATGGTTGTGTAGCCACTGCCATAATCAAGATATAGAACATTTCCATTACCCTCAAAAGTTCTTCTTGATCTTTTACAGTCAATACCCTTCCCTGGTTCTTGCTCTTGGCAACGTAATGTAAATGGATTATTTAGTATATAATCTCTGGTACCTGTCTGCTTTCACTCAACATAAAGCTTTTGATTTCATCCATGTTGTTGTGGGTATCAGTAGTTCAGTCGCTTTTATGTCTGAGTAGTATTCATAGATATATTACTGCTGGTTTATCCATTCACCAGATAAAGAACATGACTTGTTTCCAGTTTGGAGTAACTATGAATAAAGTTTCTAGAAATACTGACATATAGGTCTTTATATGAATACATGTCTTCCTTTTTCTTGGCTAAATAAACAAGAATAGGGTTATGGGCCATGTAGAAAATGTATGTATATCCTTGACTTCATAAGAATTTTTCAAACCCTTATTTAAAGTGGTATATAACTTTGCATACAAACCATCAATGAATGAGAATTCCAGTTGCTCTGCATCCTTATTAGCACTTAGTATTGCCAATCATTTAAATTTGGGCCATGCTAATATGTATATAGTGATATCTCATTATGGTTTCTATTTGCATTTCCCTGATTAGTGATGTTGAGTATCTATCGCATGTATTTACTTGCTATCCACCTGTCTTTTTTAGTGAAGTGTCTATTCAAATCTTTTACTCATTTTTAATTGGGTAGTTTATCTTTTGATTATTGTGTTTATAGTTTTACATTCTACATATAAATTCTTTATCAGTTATGTGTTTTGCATATATTTTCTCCAAGTCTTTGGTTTGACTGTATTTTCTTCACAGTCTCTTTCAAAAAGCAGTCTTAATTCTGATTAGTACAATTTTATTGATTTATTTTCTTTTATGATTCCTGCTCTTTCTTTCTTATCTAAGAAATCTTTGCCTAAGCCAGGGTCACAAAAGTTTTCTCCTATATTTTCTACTGAATGTTTTGTAGTTTTACCTCTTACATTTAGGTCTACAATCTATTTTAAGTTAACTTACATACGGTACGTGGTAAGGGTCAAGGTTCATTGCTTTGCCTATGGATATCCAATTGTTTGAACACCATTTATTAAAAAGACTATCCTTTCTCCATTATAAATTATGCTTGTATCCTTATAAAAATCAATCAACCTATATATATATATATAGGCCTATTTTAGGTCTCTTTATTCTGTTCCACTGATCTACATATTTTATCTTTATGCCAATACCACCCTGTCTTAAATAGTACAGCTTTATAATAAGTCTTAAATCAGGTTGTATATGTTCTCTATTACTCCTTTTCAAAATCATTTTGGCTATTCTAGGTCTTTTCATATAAAATCACCTTATTAATTTTGACAAAAAGCTTGCTGCGATTTTGATTGAGATTGTACTGAATCTATTGATTTGAAGAGAAATGGTATTTTAACAATATTGAGTTTTCTAACCCATGAATGTTATTATTTAAGTCTTCGTTAATTTCAGCAAAATTTGGAGTTTTCTGTATGCTTTACTGTTTTTATTATATTCCTAAGTATTCCATTTTTTGATATTATAAATGATTTTTCTATTTAAATATCCAACTGTTCATAATCTTGTAACCTGTGAGCTTGATAAACTCACTTATTTGTTCTAGAAACTTTTTTGTATATTATTTGGGATTTTCATGTAAGCTGTGAATAAAGACATTATTACTTCTTCCCTTCAAATTGGTACACATTTTTAATAATTTTCTTGCCTTAACATACTGGGCAGGGCCTCTAATACAATATCATACAGAAGTTGTGAGAACTGACATCCTTGATTTGGGGTAAAATATCCGACTTTGACCATTAAATATGATATGACCTGTAGGTTTTTCATCAATGCCCCTTATCAGATTAAGGAGATTATAATCTATTCCTCAATTCCTGGGAATTTGTTAGTTTTATTATGAATTGATGTGAATGTTGTAAAATGTCTTTCCTCCATCTATTGATATTATCATATGGCTTTTCTTTTATCATCTGGTAGTATGATGAATTACATTGATTTTCAACACTTTGAAGAGACTTGCATTTCTTGGATAAACTCTTAGTCATGATATAATATTCCTTTTACATATTGCTAGACAATGTTTCCTAATATTTTGTTAAGGATCTTTGCATCTGTGTTGATGAGGAATAGTAATCTGTAGTCATTTTCTTTCTATAAATCTTTTTCTTGTTTTGATATCAGTGCAACACTAGCCCATTTTCTAGAAGAGTTTGTATAGTATTGATACTATTTATTTCTTAAACATTTGATAAAATTCACCATTAAAGCCATCTGATCTGGAATTTATTTGTGGAAAGGTTTTAAACTACAAACTCAATTTCTTTCATTCAATTTCTTTAGTAGAATGCTATTCAAATTATGTTTCTTTTTGAGTGAGCTTTAGTAGTTCGTGTTTTTCAAGAAATGTGTCCATTATATCTAAACTATCCAAGTTATTGGCATAAAGTTGACCACAATATTTTACTTTTATTATCATTTTAATATCCTTCGAATCTGAAATGATGCCTCTCTTTCATTCCTAATACTCATTTGTGTCTTTATTGCTCTTCTTCTTGTTCTTCTTCTTGTTCTTGTTCTTTTGTTCTTTTCTTTGTCTTCATCATCATCATCAGTCTGGCTAGAGGTTTATCAATTTTATTAATCTTTTTTCAAAGAAACAGCTTTTTGTCTTATTTATTTTCTCTTTTTTTCCCGTTTTCTAGTACATTGATTTCTGCTCGTTTTTATTAGTTCTTGCATTCTATTTGTTTAGGTATAATTTATTCTTGTTTTTTAAAGTGAAAGCTTAAGTTAATAATGAGACCATTCTTCCTTTCCAATATAAGCTTTTAATGCTACAAATGTCCCTGAAAGCCCTGTATCCTAGAAATTTGTTGTCATCAGTTTCATTCAAATTGTAATATTTTCTCATTTTCTTTGTGATTTCTTCTTCTTCTAAATAACCATAGTTTGTATTTTTCAAGAAATGTATCCATTACATCTGAGACAAAAACTAGTTTGCCAAGTTAAGACACAATACTTCTTCAAATAACTATGGTTATTTAGGAGAGTGTTGAATAATATTCAGATATTTGAAGTTTTTTCCAGATATCTTTCTGTTATTGATTTATAGTTTAATTTCATGTGATCAGAAAATTTGCTTTGTCTGAATTTCTACATTCCACACTTTCTCCTCAAAACTACATTCTAAATAAAGAGTATCTCTATACATTACTATAGTATGATCTCCAGAATACAGTGTGAATAAAGCCAGGTGGAAATATATCTTATATGTGTCTTTAATGGAAGGATAAACCAAAAGTAAAAATTTTAAATGATTCTCTATAGGATGGATTGAGGAAATCAGGAAGAGGTAAAGAGTAGAAACTAGATTTCTCTGAACATACTTTGTTTTGTAGATTTTACTTTGGTAGCATGATTAGAAAAAATACACACACACACACACAGAGAAAAAGAAGAAAATTCTTAAAATCAAAATCAATATGAGCACAATATCATACAGACTAGCATAAAGATTTTTCTATAATGCTTTGTATTTGGTTATAAAAATAAATAAAAGCTTCATTTGGATCTTCTCAAGAGAAGTATTGTGGCTTAACTTGGCAAACTAGTTTTTGTTTCAGATGCAGAGAATAGAAAGGGAAATATAAATCCTAAATAAGAGGACATTTTATAATAAGAAATGCCTATTTGCTCATTCTTCTGAGTAAAAATTTTAAATTTCTATTTTTTAAAAAGAAAGCAAATCTAACTGCATCATTTCTCTGCATCATTCTCTCAAAACCCTTCAAGGATTCCCCTACTGCTTACCTGAACAAGCATAATATATGTATCCTCAGTGGTATCTAAAATGATTTTAAGCAATCCATGGATATTTTCTCAGTTTTTAACCATGATATATTTAGTGTAAAGTGTATTAGAAAAATAAAACAAGCATAACAAAACTGTGACTTCAGAGATATTATTGCTTAGGCTGATTAAGTAAAAAGTGATTTCAATATTAAACAAAAAATGTTACAGACAACATGGATATGGTAAAAATTTGAAGAGAGTGAGAAAACAGATATTTAGAAAACAGTAGCTGACAAGATGGAGTTCGAGTCTTTTCATATGGCACACAGGGTGCTTACCTCTCCAACCTCATTTCTTGCCACTTCTTGCCCAGTATTTTACGCTTCAGCAACAAACGCCAATATCAGTGGTTTTCTACTCCCCAAACTGCATCTTGCCTTCCTGCCTTCCTAGGCCCATCTTTTACTTCTTACCTGCCCTCTCAACTCCAAAGAATCCTTAAAAACAGCTTTCAGGCAGACTGTCCATCTGTACTTCTGTTATAATTGCACTTACCTACAATATATGGGAATTATGTCTTTGTATGTTTTTAACCCACAAGACTGTGAGCTCCTCAGATCAAGGATTGTCTTATTCATCTTTGTATCTCCAGTGCTAGCAGTGATTATTAACTCAAAATTTTCTTGCATAAAATGTAGTCACATGGGATATGTTTAGTCATAAAATGGTAGTGCTTTTTCTTGAATCTCTTCTATGTGCAAAGGCATAATTAATAGACAATTGGGATTAAAGAAGAATAAAAATAATCTCTTTCAAGAAGCTTATAATAATTTTATTTAATCCTCAGAATGATTTTATGAATGAGAAATTATTCTCTATCTTACAGAAATTTGAGGCTCAGAGTGGCAGCAACATAGCAGAATGGTTAGAAGAGTAGGTTCTCATTTAAAAGCCTGTGTTTGAATCCATTTAATAACTGAGCAGGTTACTCAATCTCTCTGAATCTTGGTTTCCTCTCCTATAAATGGAATAATAAAACAATACCTACCTCTTAGGGTTGTTTTCAAGATTAAATGAGGTAATATTGATAAGGTGACTTGAACAGTGACTGGCATATAGTATTAATTAAACCTGTATGTATATATATCACATTTACTAAATATATATATATAACAATAATTATAACATTATTAATAATAATTATATATTATTGTTAATATATATTATTAATACATTACATTATATATATTAACAATATATATTAACAATAATATATTATTAATATATTAATAATTATTAATATGTTATATTAATAATATACCAATAATATATTATTATTAATATAATATATTAATTATAATTTATATTAATAATAATATAACAATATATTATTGATATATTAATAATTATTAATATATTAATATATTATTGTTAATATATTATTATTATAATATATTAATAATATATATTAATAATAATATATATAATATATATATATAAAACAATAATTATAACATAATAATATCAAAAAGACTGTTGTGTTGCTTCCTGGTATACCTCAAAAACAATTAAAATCAAAGCAAGGCTCTATGTTATCTTTTGAAAATGCCAGAGGATTTCATTCATAACACACAATACCATGCCTATAATATCATCCTCATCCAGTATTTATCTGCCCAAAGCCCTGCTGATCATAACATTTGACTACCTCCAATCCTTTTCTCCCTGTGTCTCAGCCCGCCAAACAAAACAAACAAAACAAAGCTCTCTTGAAACAGAAGCTATGTCAGCTCTTTTTCTTTTTGTCCTTCTCTTGTCACCTTTTCTTTTTGCCAAATCTGTTATCTTCTTTCCCCAAGTAACTTTCTGCCCTTTCCACTCTAAATCAATTCTGCTGTAAGCAAAAACTACTCTAAAAAAAATCCCTATATTTTAAAAAAGTCTTCAGGGCCTTCTCAGTATATATGCCACATCATAATCCTTCAGCGTAGTCTGGGCAAAACTGATTGTATTATTCATTAGAGTAATAAAATAATAACAGCTAGTATTTTTTGAACACTTCTCATATGGCAAGCACTGTTCTAAGTACTTCATATATATTTTCTCATTTAGTCTAGACGCACCCTACCCCCTGACCTGTCATAAGGCCCAGTTACCAAGATGACAAAGACAGACTTCTCCTCATTAGGCAGGCGAGGAAATCTATAAATGTTACTTTTTCTTTTCATGTCTCATTAAGTTAACCTCCCCAAATCATAAACTTAGTAATGAAGAAGACAGCATTTCTCTCTGACGCCAAAGCCCACAATCTTTGCAAACTCCATAAGGATAGGAGACTAGATATTAAAAGCAGAGGTGTTTTAAACTATAGTAATAGAGAACAGATCAGTGACTGCCAGAGGTTAGTGTGACTACAAGGATATGGCACAGGGAATTTTATGTGGTGGTAGAATTGTTCTCTATCCTGATTATGATGGTGGTTACATGAATTTATACGTGTTAAAGTTCATATACTGTATTCCGCCCCAAAGTCCATTTCACTGCATGATGATTTGGAAAGAAAAAAAAAGAAGAAGAGTTTTTCAATACTTAGAAGTTTTCTCTTATACAATGTGGATAAAATTGAATTTGACTCAAAACTTAAAAAGTAAAAATTCTAGGCTGTCTTTCCTTCTTTAGGAGAACTGAATCCAGGGTCAGCCCTAGGTGAATAAGCAAAGGCTCCTCATTATCTTCTATCTGCCTTTCTGAGTACCCACCCTCCTCTTCCTTGCAACCCTGCAAGCAGGGCACTCATGGGCTCCTGTGCCCTCTCCACCAATGCACCAGTTCTGCTATGTACAACTTCCAGGCTCACTGCCCCTGAAACCCTGCATTGGGGAGCTCTTCTCATTCTACAACTAGTTATCAAAACTCATTTCCTTGACATGAGGTTCTGCTCTCAGCTAATTGCCATAGTAGGAAGGATCCAATAAACTCATGCTCACCGAGTGGAGGTGTTAATAACTAAGAATAGTTGACTGGGCTAGAAATATCCGTTGGGCGTAGACAGATAAGGGGGCCATTCAGGGCACAGAAGCTCTCACAACATCATTCAACTCATTTTGTGTAGGTCCTGCCCATTCTGGCCTTAAAAGATAAAGAAGCTGCCAGAAAGATTCCTTTTCTTAAAAGCCTTCAGAATGGTGAAGGAAGTTGTGTACGTAGGGGCCGAGGGTATATGGGAACTCTGTATTTTGTTTGATTTTGCGGTGAAAAAAGAAGTCTTCTGAGCCTTTCTTAGAATATATACTGCATCACAATTCTTCGGCACAGTTTGGGCAAATCTGACTATATTATTCGGTAGAGCAATAACAAAACAATAACAGTATTTTTTGAACATTAATCATATGACAAGCTCTGTTCTAAGTGTTTCGTATCCATTATATTATTTAATTCTCTAACAATCCTAAGCAGTAGATACTGTTATTATTTCAATTTTACAGATGAGGAAATTGAGGCAAAAGAGGTTAAAACCACCTGCTGTTGTAGACATAGAGATGTGGCACCCAGATTCTTGGTCATGTTGCCCACCTGAGGGGAGTGGTCAGCTTTATGCTGTCAGCCCCTTCAAGGTCGGCCGCAGGTACACAGCACTCCTGGCCTGAGGTCCTGTCTGTCCCCAGCAGCACACATCAGGTTTCTGCACAAGGTAGGTGTATAAAGGGCTGGCCATTTCAGCCCAATATGGGACACTGACAGTCCAGAGCTTCCTGTGGTGCTGGCTCAGGCTGTGTTGGACTTGCTTCTCTCTTTCACCTTTTCCTCCATCCAGTCCTGCTTCTGCTCTGCCTTCATAAGTGTAGATCCTTACTAAACATCCTGCACCCAAAATCCTGTCTCAGCATCAGCTTCCAGAGGACCCAACTGACAGCACCCACCAGGGGTCACACAGCAACTAAGTGTTGATGCCACAAGTTAAACCCTGGCAGTCTGATGCTCTTTAAGCACTGTGATATGCTGCCTCCAAATATAAAAACAAATATAAGCACTCCAATAGCAATGGTTGGAACTATTACTTGGACTATCTGAAACTCCGTCCTTAATTTTTTATAAGAACTTTATTGAGATATAATTCACATACCATAAAATTCACCCTTTTCAGATATACATACGATTCAGTGCTTTTGGTATATGCACAAAGCTGTCAACCACCATGACTATCTAATGCCAGAACACTTCATCACCCCAAAAAGAAACTCTGTACCCATGGGCAGTTTCTCCCCATTTGTCTTTAATTTTGGTCCTCCTAAATAACAATTAATGCAGTTAATCAGTTCTTGCCAGTTATGAAATTTATCTGCCATCGTCAAAGGAATAAACTTTCCTAATTTCACTTTTTTAAAAACATCAAAGCCATAAACATGTTCAAATTCTTGTTTGGTAATCTCACTTCTAGGAGTTTATTCTTTAAAAAATTATAAAATATGGGGGGAAATAAAATTGTTTACTGTAGAAGAGCTTATAAAACTAAAAAACTGGAAACAGCTTTGTCCATTGTGGGGATTATTTAATTAAATCATGGCATTTTAACAAAATAGAATACTATGTATCCATCAAAGACCAAATAGCAACAAAGAAAATGTCTGGTATAACATTAACCATAAAAGCAGAATATAAAATTATATCTACAACTATATAAAATATGTACATATGGATACAGATCAAAAAGAAATGGAGAAAAATAAAAACAGTTGCTGCAACAGGATGTTGCAACTGTGAATTATTTTCATTTTCTCATTTCCTTTATTATTGTCAAAATGTGGTCCTTACAATAAATTAGAATTGGAAGAAAATATGCACTTATCTTCTCTTGCCAAGACAACTTATTCAAAAGGGGAGGTGGTATATGCATAACATACAATTCTTGTTAAAAGCAAAGACTTTGGAGTCATACATACTTGGATTTTAATTCTGGCTCTGATACATCTGAGATGTGACCTGGGACAATAACCTAACCTTTGTAAGGCTCATTTTCCACAGCTATTAACAGGAGCTAATAGTATCATCTACCTCACTGTGCTGTTGTAAAGATGGAGTGAGATAATGGTGTCTAGCACTACTTAATAAATGGTAGCAACTGCTATTTTTTGCTGCATAAATAATGGTTGTGGGAGGGATGGTGGTAGTACCAACAAGGGTACAGGGAATAGGGGACAGAGGTTTTTGTTAATGAAAATACCACTAACACTAAAACCTTGAATGGCAATATAATTTTACACTGAATATATAAGCAGAGGACTTTCCATCATCTCTACCAATTGATTACTCCAATTCAGACTAAATGAGCATTGCTTCAAAGGAGAGCTGGAGTTGCAGGTATTATCCTTTCTTAGCTGGAGATACCTAGAAATCTGCACAGTACCTACTGAGCTACTCATTTGGTATCCTGGTCGAAAACTTCATTAAAGAAAGTCAATTATTCACAGTGGCCAGGACATGAAAGCAACCGAAGTGTCCTACGATTGATGATTGGCTAAAGAAGCTGTGGTACATATATACATGGAATATTACTCAGCCATAAGAAGAGATGAAATACTGCCATTTGCGACAACATGGATGGACCTCGAGATAATCACGCTAAGCAAAATAACTCAGACAGAAAAAGTTGAAAATCACATGATATCACTTATATGTGGGATATAAACCTGAAAGCAACAAACGAACAGGACAAACAAACAGAGACTCATGGACATGGACAATAGAATAGTGGTTACCAGAGGGTAGGGAGGAGCGGGGAGGTAGAGGGGGGAAAATTTTTTTAATCATTTTTTCAATTAAAAAAATTATTAATTAATTAGCAACAAAAAAGAGAGTACTGCTGAATTTGTGTGACTCATCTTATTAATGAGTATGAAGGCCTACTCACTACAGTATTCTCATTGTTGCCATTGTTGATATTATCATCATCACTAACAAAAAGTGTGTGTAGCATATTAAGCAAGCCCTGTCCATGTCTTTGTTTTCCCTCCTGTTATGGATGAGCTATCCTCTTCTCCAAGGCTCCCGCTTCCCTTGCATGCAGGACACCAGCCCAGCCTTTCTCGCCCACTCAAGGACTCTCAGGCAGCTCCTTTTACTTTTTGTATCCATTTGTGTTCTCCCCTCATCAGTGCATAAACATGCTATAGCATCTCCTACCTTAAAAAAAAAAAAACAAAAATCCTCTCTTGATCCCATATCCCCTTCTAGGTACGGGGCCCCTTTCTCTGCTTCCCTTTATAGCAAAACTCAAAAGAGAAAGGCAGAATGCTGAAAATTATTAAAGCTGAGGGATGGGAATATATATATTATTCTTGCTACTTTTTTTCAAAAAATGTACTGAGCTAAAATTGACACACAGTAAACTGCATACGTTGCATATGTACAATTTAATAATGTACAATGGGCATACCCATATATCCATGAAACCATCACCACAGTCAAGACAATGAACACATTTCTCACACTCAAAAATTGTCCCATGCTCCCATTGAAATCCTTCCCTCCCACACAGGCTACTACTGATTTGCTTTCTGTCACAATCTATTCATTTGCATTTTCCATAATTTTTATAAATGAAATCATACAATATGTTTTTTTGGGTTTTTCTGGTCTGGCTTCTTTCACACAGCATAATTTTGAGATTCATGAATGTCACAGGATGCATGAATAGTTCATTCGTTTTTATTGCTGAGTATTATTTATGCCACGGTTTGTTTATCCATTCACCTGTTGATGGACACTTGGATTATTTCCAGATTGAGGCTATTAAAAATAAAGTTGCTATGAACATTCATGTACAAGTCTTTGTATAAACATATGATTTCATTTATCCTTGCTAAATATCTAGAATGGAATGGCTTAATCATACAGCAGGTATACATTTAAAATTTTAAGAAACTTCAGAACTCTTTTCCAGGGTGTTTGTATGATTTTACATTCCTGCCAGCAGTGTATGAAAGTTCCAGATCCTCCACATCCTAATCAACATTTTATATATAGTCAGATTTCATATTTATCCATTCCAATAGTTGTGGTTTCTCCTTGTGGCTTTAATTTGCATTTTCCTACTGACTAATGAAGTTGAGTATCTTTTCATGTGCTTATTTGCCATCCACAAACTTTTTCTGGTAAACCATCTGTTCAAATCTTTTGCCCATTTTTCAGATTGTTTTCTTGTTATTGAGTTTGAGAGATTTTTATATCCCAGATATAAATTCTTTATCAGACATGATTGGTGAAGATTTTCTCCCAGTCTTTTCATTTTGTTAATAGTGTCTTATAAAAAGCAGAATTTTTATTTTGATAAGTCCAATTTATCAATATTTTTTAATGCATAGTGCTTTTGGTGTTCTATCTAAAAAATCTTTGCCAAACTCAATGTCATATTTTCTCCTATGTTTTCTTCTAGAAGGTTTCTAGTTTTAGGTTTGATATTTAAGTCTCTTTGAGTTAATTTTTGTATATTGTGTGAGGAATAGTTGGTTTTTGTTTGGTTTTGTTTAGCATGGAGATATCTAGTTGTTTCAGCACCATTGACTAAAAAGACGATCCTTTCTCCCCAAAATTCACTTGGCACCTTTGTTGAAAATCGATTGTCTATATGTATGTAGAGATACGTCTGGTCTCTTAATTCTGTTCCTATTGATCTATTTCTCTACCCCTGTAACAATATTATACTGTTCTGATTACTGTACCTTTCTAATAAACCTTGAAATCAGATAGCATTAGGCCTCCAACTTTACTCTTTTTTTTAAAAGTTGTTTAGGTTGTTTTAGGCTTTTTCATTTCCATATGAACTTTAGAATCAATCTTTCAATTTCTATAAAAAGGCCTACTGAGATTTTAATTCAGATTGTGTTAAATCTATAGATCAATTTGGGAAGATTAACATCTTAACAATATTGAGTCATATATACATATGTGTATATATGCTGTCGAATAGGTATATTTTTCCATTTTTTTTTAGGTCTTTAATTTCTCTCAGTAATGTCTATAGTTTTCAGTGAACAGGTAGATTTCCACATTTTGTCAGATTTATCCCAAAGTATTTTACATTTTTGATCCTACCATAAATAGCATTTTTATTTTTAAATTTCTATTTTCGATTATTCATTGTTATTATACTGAAACAAAATTTTTTTTTGGATATTGGTCTTGTATCCTACAACTTTCTAACCTCATCAGTCCTAGTAAATTTTTCGCAGATTCCAAGGGATTTTCTACATAGACCAGGGGTTAGAAAACTATGACCCTTGGGCCAAATGTGGTCTGATGCTTGTTTTCTAAGTAAAGTTTTACTGGAACACAGACATGCTCATTCCGTTATGTATTGTCTATGGCTGTTTTTGCACTACAAGGGCAAAGTTGAGTAGTCACAACAGAGATCGTATATATAGTCATGTCATCTATAAATAAAGAAAATTTTGTTTCTACAGCCTTCAGTACAATGATGAATAGAAGTGATGAAAGCAAACATCTTTGTCTTGTTCTTGATCTTAGAGGAAAAGCGGTCTTTCACTATTAAATATGATGTGACATAGATTTTCTTTGTAAAGTCCTCTCAATTACTAGTTGCCTGAGAGTTTTAATGAATAATGGATGTAGGATTTTGCCAAATGCTTTTTCTATTGAGATTATCATACTTTAAAAAATGTTTGATTTTGTCAAAATGGTAAATTACCTCAATTAATTTCAAATTTTAAACCAATCTTGTCTTTCTAATAATCCCCCGTTGGTCATAATGTATTATTTTTTGGATATAATTTGCTCAAATGTGATTTAAAATTTTTCCATTTATATTTACAGGGGATATTGGTCTGTAGTATTCTTTTCTTGTAATGTCTTTGGTTTTAATATCAGGGTAATGCTGGCCTTATAAGAACTGAAAAGTAATTCCATGTTTCCAATATTCTGGATGCATTTGTGTAGATTGGTATTAGTTATTTCTTAAATGTTTGGTAAAATTCCCCAGTAAAGTCATTTGGCCTTGGAGTTTTCTTTGTGATAGGTTATTAACTATAAATTAAATTCTTTAGTAAATATAAGGCAATTAGGGTAACTATTTCTTCATGAGTACGCTTTTGCAGTTTGTGTCTTTCAAAAAATTGTTCATTTCATCTAACTCTTTGGACTTACTGGCATAAAATTGTTCACAATGTTTCTTATTAACCTTTTAAGATCAGTGGAAAATGTAATGATGTCACCACTCTTGTGCTTGATATCAATAATTCATGTTATCTCTCTTTTTTCTCTTCAAGCTAGCTAAAAATATATCAATATGTTTTATTGATCATTTCACTGATTTCCTCTATTGTTTTTGTTTTCTATTTTATTGATTTCTGCTCTAATGCATTTTTTAAATTCAACTTACTTTGAGTTTAATTTGCTCTTCTTTTTCTAGTCTCTTAACATGGAAAATGGAATTGATAACTTAAGATCTTTCTTCTTTTCTAATAGTAATTTAGTTCTATAAGTTTTCTCCTAAGAGTACAATTTTCATGTTAACCTATGCATTTTTTTAATGTTTTTATTTTCATTTCTTTCAAAATACTTTCTCATTTCTTTTATTTTGATCCGTTATTTAGATTATAAATATTTGAGGATTTTCCAGTGATCTTTCCATCGACTTCTAGTTTAATTCAATTGTAGTTGAAGAACAAACTTCATATGAACTAAATCTTTTAAAATTTATCTAGAATTATTTTATGGGCCAGGATATTGTCTATGTTGGTTTGTGTTCGTGTGCAGCTTAAATATTCTCTGATGGTCAAGCAGACTAATTTTATGGATTAGTGTTCAAATCACATATATCCTTAGTGCTTTTTTCTGTCTTGATGAATGTCTTCTCGATAAATTATAGATTTATCATTCTATTCTGAAATCTATTTATCTAATATTAATATAGCCATTCTTTTAATATTAATATTAATAGTAACATGGTAGATATTTTTCATTATTTTACTGTGTCTTTTAATATTAACATGGTAGATATTTTTCATTATTTTACTGTGACTCTATTTGTGTCTTTGCATTTGAAGTGTGATTCTTGTAGGCCACATGTAATTGGGTCAACATCAGCATGTCCAAAAGCAAATTCTATTTTATCCATTCTGAAAAATCTCTGTTTGAATTTAGACCATTACATTTAATGTGATCACTAATATGGTCTAGTCAAAATTTGCCATTTTTCTATTTGTTTCAATTGTCCCATCAGTTTTTTTCCCTTTCTCCTTTTTCTGCCTTTTTTTAATTGAATATTTTTTATTATTTAATTTGATCTGCTTTGTTAGTTTATTAGCTATAACTCTTTTGTTAGTTTCATGGTTACTTTAGGGCTAATAATATACTTCTTAATACAGCCTATTTTCAAGTGATATAGTGTAAAAACCTAAAAATAACATACTTCTATTTCTCCTCTTTCAACCTTTTTACTATTACTATCACACAGTTTAATTTTGTTTGTTATAACCCTATACTACATAGTTATTATTTTTGATTAAACGGTCAATTGTCTTTTAACAATACTTTTTAAAATCTTATATATTTACCTATGTAGCATCTCTAGTGCTCTTCATTTCCTTGCTTAGATCCATCTTTCTAACTATTATCATCTTCCTTCAAGTGGAAGGACTATTCTTACTATTTTTTGTAGTGTAAGTCCACTGGTAATGAATTCTTTCAGCTTTTGTACATCTGAAAAAAAACGGTATCAAACTTCCATATTTCAAAGATAGTTTGCCAGGTTCAGAATTCCAGGCAGTCAGTTGTCTTTCAGTACCCTAAAGATGTTGCTCCACCGTCTTATCACTTGCGTTGTTTTTGGTAAGAAATCTACCGTCCCTGTTACTCCATCTTGGCTAGAAGTGAAAGTCTCTATTCTTGCTAGTTTTGTTCATGAAAATGTCTACAAGTAAAACAAATTAAGGTTTAAAAGAGGATAGAATAAAATAAAAAGATATAAAAAAGAAAGACTCCTTGAAAGAGTTTTCTATTTCCAGTTCATTCTTTCCTATACTTTCTCAAACCCACTCCAATCTTTGGTCCCCATTCATGTTCTTCGATTACTTCCAATGCACAATTCTCAGTCATTTTACTCACCCCCAGAGTTTGTGACACAGTTTATCACTCCTTCCATCTTGAAACACTTTTTTTTCTTTCACATCCAGGACACCACACACACTCTTCTGGTTTTGCTGCTACATGCATCTCTTTTGTTGGATCCTCTTCCTTTTTTCAACCTCTAAAATTTGGAGTATTCCACAATCAGTCTTCAGGACTCTTCTCTGTTTATACTCCTTCCTTCATTCATTTCATTCTGTCCCAAGACATTGAATACCATCTATATACTCATTTATATTTCAGCTCTGAAATTTTCCAGCCTTACACATATATTTTTTTATTTGATATTTCCATAAAGATTTCTGATAGGCATTTTAAGCTTAGCATGTACAAAAGCAAATTTTGATTTTTACCCCGCTACTCTTCTCTCTTTCCTCAGGCTCCATCTCAGTAAATGGCAATAACCACCCTTAGTTTCTCTCTTTTGCTCATACCCAATATACAATCCATCTTCAAACCCAAGGAGTCATATCTTCAAAATCCAACCACTTCAAATTCTATAGCTAGCTAATACCCGGTTCCAAGCCAACATCATCCTTCACCTGGACTACTATAATAGTCTCTTAACTGGTTTCTCTATGATATGTTCTCCACATATTGTAACACTATGGCTATAGTGTTACTTTTAAAACATAAGTAATTCTAGTTGGCTTTTTTTGCAGAAATTGATGAGGTGTTCCTAAAAGTCATACGGAATTTCAAGAGATTCTAAATATCTAAAACACTCTTGAAAAAGATCAAAGTTGGAAGACTCGGACTTCCCAATTTCAAAACATACTACAAAGCTTGAGTTTTCTCAGACAGGAGGATAAACATATAGCTTAACAGAACAGAATAAGAATCTAGTAATAACCCAACATATCAATACTCATTCGGTTTTTCAGCAATAATGCTAAGATAATTCAATAGGGGAAATAATCTTTTTAACAAATGGTACTGAAACATCTGGATATCCACATGCAAAAGAATGTATTTGGACCCTACCTCATGTGATTAATAAAAAGTAATCAAAATGGATCAAAGATCCAAATATTAGAGCTAAAACTATAAAACTCTTAGAAGGAAACATAGATGTAAATCTTCACATTCTTAGGTTAGGCAATGGCTTCTTAGCTGGGATACCAAAAGCACAAGCAATCAAAGAAAAAATAAATTGTACTTAATCAAAATTAAAAACTTTTGTGCGTCATAAATATTATCAAGGCAGTGATAAGACAGACAACCTACAGAATGGAAGAAAAAAATCTGCAGATCACATATCTGATAAGGGTTTAGTATTGAGAGTATGTAAAAAACTCTTACAATTCAATAATGAAAAGACATAATCCAATTTAAAAATGGGCAAAGCATTGGAATAGACATTTCTGCAAAGAAGATATACAAATGACCAATAAGCATATAAAAAGATGCTCAACTTCATTAGCTATTAGGGAAATGCAAATCAAAATCACAATGAGATAGCACTTAACACGAACTCCTAGATGGCTATAATCAAAAGACAAAAAAATAATAAGTGTTGGTGAGAATATAGAGAAATTAGAACCCTCATACATTGCTGGTACAGTTGCTATGAAAAACAATCTGGCAGTTCCTCAAAAGGTTAAGCATGGCTTTACCACATATTTTAGCAATTTTACCCCTAGCTACTACCTATCCACCCAGGAGAAATGAAAACATATATCCACACAAAAACTTATACACATAGCAGCTATATTCATAATAGCTCAAAAGTAGAAACAACCCAAATATCCATCAATAGAGGAATGGATAAACAAAATATGTTATATCCACATAATAGAATATCATTCAAACTAAATAACTATATTCTGTCAAGAAAGCAATTAAGAGACTTCATTTTACAATGTATTTATACAGAATTTAGGTTTCATAGTTATATGTCAATTATGCCTCAATAAAAGGCTTTACAAGTCCTCAAAAAAAGAAAAAGAATATTATTCAGCTATAAAAAGGAATGATGTACTGACACATGCTAAACATGAATGAACCTTAAAAATATTATGCTAAGTGAAAGAAGCCAGAAACAAAAGGCCAAATATTGTATGATTCTATTTATATGAAACGTCCAGAATTTATAAATCCATAAAGACCAGAAATAAATTAGGGGATTCAGGACCTGGGGGAAGGGAATGGGGAGTGAATGCTAATGGGTACTCCTAAGAGGTTTCTTTTGGGGGTAATGAAATGTACTAGAATTAATTGTGGTGAAGGCTGCACAATCGTGTGAATATATGAAAATCACTGAATTGTACATTTTAAATTTTACGATATATAAAATATACCTCAACAACAAAAATAAAATATAAGCCAGATCTTGTTACTCTTGTGCATACTCTTGTGCAAGCCCCAATGACTTCCCATCGCACTTAAAATCCAAAGTCTTTCCTTAGCCTACAAGACTGCACATAATCTGGCCCTTGGTTTCCTCTGCAATGTCTTCACCCTTCACTCTTCCCACCTCTCATGTGCACCAGCCACTCTGCCCACTCCAGCCTCAGGGCCTTTGGACTTGCTATGTTCTTCCTTGGAATGTTCTCCCCCAAGATCTTTGGGTGGCTCACTTCCTCACTTGATTCTGGTACCTGTTCACAGTCTCTCTCCTGTCCAATCAATCTAAATAGTACCATCATTTTCTAGCCATTTACCTGACATTACTTTCCTCCCTAGCACTTAACATTACCCATCTTTATATAATTTGTCCATTTGTTTACTGTCTCTCATTAGAATGTAAACTTCATGAGGAAAAGAACTTTTCTTGTGTCTTGTTCACTGTTGTATTCCTATACATATTTTCCGTGCCTGACACCTAATAGATGTGCAGTATTTAGTTATTAAGTTAAATAATGAAGAGGATAATAGGCATAGTGGGGTAAAAAATATTTTAAATAAAAAATGTCTTAACTGCTTCTTCTTTTTAAGGGAGCATGGCATAATTCATATCCGTTAGAAAATAAGGCTCACATTCACTTAAAATGGATGCTAGAGAAGAGTTTCAAAACCTCCAACATTTCAAACCCTCTGTCAATGCTAAGGGGTGGAAGACCCTTAGAGAGCAGGACACATTAATACAACTTTGGATATGCAAAGGTATATCCATAGCTGAGATGGGTGCGTAAAGCTAAATTGTTCTGTATGCTAAAGAGTAAAAATTTAATTTCCTTGTAGAATCTGAAGGAAAAGAGGTCCAAGAAATGAAAACTGGGGCTCCACATGATTTGGAAAGATAAGGGGAACCACACAGGGAAGAGGCAAGAGTTGGAGAAAAAGATGTCTGGTAAGAATCTGGCATGATAAAGCAAAGGGTTCCTCCACGAAGGCTGAGATAGCAAATTGGATGAGAACAAGAACTCATAGCCAGAGTGTCCCTAGAAAGTGGCACAAATCTTAGGAACTCAATCCCAATTTTACTCAAAAAGTGACCACAACTGTCATCTCAGGTATAAAAAGAGCAATGTATAAATAGAATCGAAATTATCCTCTTTTCCATCTTTTAAGAAAGAGATGGAAATAGATGATCAAGGTCTCCCTCCTCATCCTTGAAAAAAGTCAGAATCTGAAGTAAATGGCACCCCCTGGGGTTGGTGCAGTAAAAGGTCTGAGACTGTGAAATAAGGTTAATAACAAAGGGTAAGGTTTCTATCTCTGCCAGATGCTTTAATTATCAGAAAGGACATAGATTTGGATATCCCATCCCTAAAACAAAACAAAGTCAAGTGTGCATTCTTACTCAATTTTATCTTAGGCTATTCCTATTAAGAGATTTAGCAAGATATTCTAAAACTTTGGACAGGTCATCAATTAGTCTCGATTTGACACTGAATTAAACTGACATCAATTACCCTTAATTTGAAAATAATAAATTTGAAAGTAATGCTTTCTTTATTATGAACATGTCTAAAACAAAATACACAGGAAAGCAAGGAATAATTTAGTTTATATCAGTATTTTTTCCACTTGGGAAACAGAGCACAGAACATGATCTTTTTATGACCCATCCCTAATATTTAGACAAATTATCTTTTAATCTTGAAGGGAAGTCATGGTGACCACTGTTCTCCACTACAGTTCAGCCATCTTGAATTGAATGACAGACACACACACACAAAATGTTACTCCAAATTCCACAGTCATCTCTAGGTTAAAGAAATGGCCTTGGGTGAAAAAAAGAACTGCTGAAAGAATCTATCATTCCTAAACATAGCTCTCCCTTCTATTTATTTCTCAAAACAACAGAGCAAAGCAGAAATCAAGAAGCAAGTGTCTATTTTTTTCACAATCTGCCCACACCTTAAATAAACATGAAACATTACAACTAGCTATAGTCAGATACTACAGGAAGCAGAAAGACCAGAAGAAAAACCTCAAATATCCGGCCTTCATCTTTCTTCAACATGAAATCTACTTTGCTTTGTGATTATAAATGTTTCTGCACAAGAAGTTAAAATCAGATATGATGTCATGTAATAACCAGGTCCACGCTTTTTAAAAATTAGTATTTTTCTGATATACACATAACGCACATTTCAGAAAAATTATTGTTTTTCAGAGGGGACCCAAACTAGAAATTCCACTTGCATCGATATGCAAGCAAGAAGACATGTATAAGTGTCAATTTGAGTGTATACTCCTTTGGATCTTTAAAAAAAAAAAAAATGCTTGCTATGTGTATGTGGTAATAATTATGGTGGAGTTGAGTCAGGGTATTTATAAAGCTTTTGAAATCTAACATCTCTCTTGTCCAAAGCAAGAATCGCAGAAAACAAAAGAATACGGGTGAGCAGAACATCGGCAGCAAAGAGTGTACATTTTCTCTCATGTGTCAGTAGGATGCAAATGAATGGGGCTTCTGACCTAGAACCAACTAGCCTTGCACTTGAAAATGGCAGCTTGGGCCAAACTGAAGGGTTTGGTGTCAAGTGATCTATTTTCTGAGCTGAATATGCTAAAAAATTTTCATTTTCTTTTGAAACAAAATTAAAGGACCCTGACCTAGAGTGAGCTATGTCCCTGACTCTCTGTAGAGCCCAAACTTGTGTACAGTAATCCCCCGCTTATCTGCAGGGTATACGTTCCAAGAACCCTAGTGATGCCTGAACCCAAGGATAGTACTATACCCTATATAACTATGTTTCTTCCCTACACATACACACCTATGATAAAGTTTAATTTATATATTAGGCACAATAAGATTAACATAGAACAATATACTAAAAGTCATATGAATGTAGTCTCTCTCTCTCTCAAGATATCTTATTGTCCTGTACTCATTCTTCTTCTTCTAATGATGTGAGATGATACAATGCCTTATTAAATCAAGAACTTTCACCTTTTCACGTCGAGGAAGCACTCTACAGTTTCTCTTTGGCATACCTGAATGGCCAGCATCACTTCTCTTATGTTTGGGGACCATTATTAAGTAAAATAAGGGTGACCTGAACACAAGCTGTGAGATACCAGGGCAGTTGATCTGATAAACTGACTAGACAGCTACTCAGTGACTAATGGGCTGGCAACATCCACAGCGTGGAGACGCTGGACAATGAGATGAGTCACATCCCAGCAGAACAGAGCAGGACGGCACAAGAGTTCAACATGCTACTCGGAACGCTTAGACTTAGGTGATAGTAGATAACCTGTCCAAAGTCACATAGCTAAGGAGGTAAAGGGAATGCACACGCAAATCTGTTTATGTTGCTTCTTCACAACTTCTTCCACCTCATAGATTATCGAACTCTGAAATTCCTCCCCTAAAATCTGCTATCCTTATACCCTTCTCCTACCTATCTCCTACTAAGGCTAGTAATATCTCCAGAAGAAGCCCTCCACCCATTCAACAAGTATTCACTGGGTGCCACCTTAATACTTCATTCAATCATTCGCAAAGAATTATTGAGAGCCTACTCTGTGTTACTTACTGTTCTAGGTGCTGTGGATACATCAATAAATGACAGACAAAATCTCTGGCCTGTGGAGATTACATTCTACAAGGGGCAGAAAGACAATAAACATAATAAGAAACAGAATGATGCTTCAAAGATAAATGCTACAGGAAAAATAAGAGAAGGTAGATGGGACTGTAAGGCTGTGTGTGTGTAGGATTGCTATCTTAATGCTATGAAAACATAATATTTGAGCAAAGACTTTCTAAGATGCGATGGTCAGTTTTACGTGTCAATTTGGCTAAGCTATAGTACCCAATTATTTAATCAAACACTAATCTAGGTAAACTAACCTGTATGCCATTAAAGAGAATAAATAGCAGAACTGTCTCAAGCCACCATTCCACCGTTCTCAACAATAATACATTTTTTGAAAAAGTAATTTACGGTTACCCCAAATTGCTGAACCTCCCATCCACTTTGACTCTTCAACCCAATATACTCTGACATTTCCCTCACTCCTGAAATGGAACGGTTTGCTTTTGGTGGGGTATGAGGTGGGGATTGTGGTTTCCCATGAATTACATATACAAGGTTGTCATATTATGTATAGTAAGGGTGTCAGTCAAACAGTGAATTAGGCAACTTCTCATATCCCCTTTAATATAGGCATTCCTCCAGTGTTGTGTCCTGAGAACACATGAACAATTACGAGTTGAAAGATCATAAAACTGGGATCCCAGGCCCAACTAAAACAAAGTAGAAAACGGTAAGGACAATCGTTCAAGGAATCACACGAGTTTCCAGGGTAAAACTGACTTGCAGCCTCCTCTGCAGTCTTCTAATTACCCACTAAGAACCTGTGGGGAAAAAAATGAAAGAGAAAAAAAAAACACCACTCCAATAAAATAAAACCCAGAATGTCAACCTATCTCACACCCTGGGAGGGATGTCTGACAACTTCAAGGACAAGCCATGAACCACTGGTGCTGGGCCTGCCTGAAGCGAGGCCCAATGACTTCTCTCCCGGTTCAGAAAAGCAAACTTTGTGTACACCAGAACACTAAGCAGCCATATATTTTCCGCGGACCTGTTGCTTTTTTGTGACAGAAAAAAAAATAAGCCGGCACGCAAACCCCGCCCACCTTAAACTTTCCCAAGAGTCGCGGAGCCACTGATACCCAGGAAACGCCACGGCAGGAAGTAGGGCTGCGAGGGCGGCAGCATGGTGCATCCTGGGACTTGTAGTCCGCGCTCAGAATGCGCAGGCGCAGATGTGAAGGCGGGAGCAGAGCCCTACCGGGATTGTGGTTTCTTCTGAATTATACTAATTGTATTAAGAGTGTCAGTAGTCAGATGGTGCCGTTAGGAGACTTCTCATTTCTGACGGCAAGGGTGCTTTCAGTGAATGCCTGTGGGACAAGGAACTTTGGTTTGGAACTGCGTTTCGTCCTTTTTTCATGAGATGGTTGAATTAGCCCCCAAGTGGAGAGTGGGCGAAGGACAAGCCACATGATCTGTCGGCAAACAGGACTATGGCCCATAGTATCTGAAGTTTCAAATCCTCGGATTCAAGCAGCTGTGGAACAAAAACAGTGTCTTCACATTGTATCGCTATGCAAGCAAGAAGAAATGTATAAGCGGTTTTCCAGCTGTGGATCAAAAATACTGTTTTGAAAAAGTCAAAAGTTACATGTGGATTTTCAACTGCACTGGGAGTAGGTGTATACTGTTGTAATTGTTGTTTTATGATTAGTTGTTGTAATTCTTATTGTTTTTAATTTATAAATTAAACTTTATCATAGGTTTGTATGTACAGGAAAAAATAGTGTATATAGGATTCGGTACTATCTATGATTTTAGGCATTCATGGGGGGAGAGTCTTGGGACATAACACCCATGGAGAAGGGGGTACTACTCTATAGTAGTAAAATAATTTATTTCAGATTTAAAAGATGTTTAGATAATGGTGTATTACTCTATATATTCCTGGGTTTCCATAATACTTTGTATTAGTTCTATATTTAAATTTTTTAAAATTTTATTACACTACTTTTAATTTTTTTTTATGTATGCCAAGAACTAAGCAACAGTATAGAGAGCACTATATTTCTAACGAAGTCTGCCTAATGCTGCTTTAAACTTTTAGCTATTATGGCAGCAAACATAGAATATTATGCCTTTTGTACTCTGTACTCAGTACATGTATACATTAAATTTGTAGACCACAGAAAGCCTCTGGTCTTTTCCTCTTGCATGGCTTCACATTAAAAACTAGCTTTTCTACTTTTATTTACTTTCATCATTTCTAGTTATTTAGACTAGATCTTTTTCTTTGCCCATTGACATCTAAACCAGTTTATTCTTCTCATTTTTTTCATGCATTGACTTGCATGTTGCTGTCATACATAACATTTTTAGGGATCAGGTTAATTGATTCCTAAATAAACCTGGCCTGTGGAGCTTACATTCTACAAGGGGCAGAAAGACAATAAACATAATAAGAAACTGCAGATACTATGGGCAATAGTCCTGTTTGCCAACAGATCATGTGGCTTGTCCTTCGCCCAGGCTCCACTTGGGGGCTAATTCAACCATCTCAGATCTACAGTTGAAAAAAGGACGAAACACACAGTTCCAAACCAAGGTTCCTTGTCCCACAGGCATTCACTGAAAGCACCCTTGCTGTCAGAAATGAGAAGTCTCCTAACGGCACCATCTGACTACTGACACCCTTACTACAGTTAAGTGTAATTCAAAAGAAACCACAATCCCCATGGGGCTCTGCTCCTGGGCGCCCCACCTTCACACCTGTGCCTGCGCATTATGAGCGCGAACTACAAGTGAGATATAATTTACACATAGTAAACCTCACCCGTTTTATTGTACAGTTTTATAAGTTTTGAAAAACACATGTGGTGATGTAACAACCACCATAATGAAGGAGAGAACAGATTCATCTCCCACAAAAATATACTTTCCTGCTCCTTAGTAGAAAACTGCTCCAACCTGATACCCTGTCAAGGCCTCGTATTCTTTTCTTTCTTTTTTTTTAAATAAATTTTATTAACTTAATAGGGGTCACATGGTTAATAAAATTATATAGGTTTCAAGTGTACCATTGTATAATACATCATCTGTATATTGAGTTGTGTATTCACCACTTAAAATCAGGTCTCCTTTCGTCACCGCATATTTTACCCCCTTTACCCTCCTCTTTCTCCCTCCGATCCCCCTTTCCCTCTGATAACTACTATACTGTTGTCTGTGTCCGTGAGTTTTTTATATTTATTTGTCTTATTTGTTCATTTGTTGTTTCAGTTTTATATCCCACATATGAGTGGGACCATATGGTTCCTGATTTTTTCCATCTGACTTATTTGGTTTAGCATGACATTCTCAAGATCCATCCATGCTGTTGTAAAGGCAATATTTCATCTTTTCTTATGACTGAGTAGTATTCCATTATATAAATATATCTCAAATCTTCTTTATGCAATCATCTATGGAAAGACAGTTTGGTTGTTTCCGTGTCTTGGCCACTATGAATAATGCTGCGATGAACATAGGGTACATATATCTTTATGAATAAATGTTTTCAAAGTTTTCGGACAGATGCCAGAAGAAGGTTGCTGGGTTATATGGTAATTCTATTCTTAATTTTCTGAGGAACCTCCATACTGTTTTCTGTAGTGGCTGTACCAATTTACATTCCCACCAGCAGTGTATGAGGCTTTCTTTTTCTTCACAACCTCTCCAACACTTATGTCTTGTCTTGTTGATGATAGCCATTCTAACAGGTGTGAGGTGGTATTTCATTGTGGTTTTGATTTGCATTTCTCTAACAGCTAATGAAGTTGAGCATCTTTTTATATATCTGTTGGCTATTTGTATGTCTTCTTGGGAGAAGTGTCTGTTCAGGTCTTCTGCCCATTTTATAATTGGATTGTTTGTTTTTTTGCTGTTGAGTTGTATGAGTTCTTTATATATTTTGAATATTAACTCCTTATCAGAGGTGTCATTTGCAAATATCTTCTTTTATTCCATTTACTGGTTTTCTGTCTCTATAGTTTTGCTTTTGAGACTGTGTTAGCCTGCTCTTGTTGCTATAACAAAACACTACACACTGTGTGGCTTAAATAGCAGACATTTATTTCTCATATTTGAAGCCAGGAAAGTCCAAAATCAAGGTTCCGGCAGATTTGGTTCCTTGTGGGAGCCCGCTTTCTGGCTTCTCACTGTGTCCTTCTGCCTTCTCACTGTGTCCTCACATAAAAGAGGAAGATAGAGAATTCTGGTCTCTCTTCTTATGAGGACACTAATCTCATCATGGAAGCCCCACCTTTATGACCTTAATCTAAACCTGATTTCCTCCCAAAGGCCCCACCTCCAACTACCATCTCATTTAGGGTTAAGGCTTCAACATGTGAATTTGGGGATGGGGGACACAAACAACAGTGATATAAGCAGAATCATATATTAAGAAGTCTTTTGAGTCTCAGCAAAATGTACTAGAGATTCAATGATGTTGTTGTGTGTATTAGCAGATTTTTTATTGCCAAGTAGTATACCAATACTTAGATGTACTGCAATTTGCTCATGTATTCATCAGTTGAAGGAGATTTGGGTTGTTTCTGGTTTGGGGCAAAACTACATAAAGCTGCTATAGCCATTTGCATACAGGTGTTTGGGTGAAGATTAGCTTTCATTTCTCTTGGGTAAATACATAGGAGTGGGTTTGCTCTTTCATATTTAAAGTGTGTGTTTAACTTTATAAGAAATTGCCAAACTGTTTTCAGAGTGGCTGTACCATTTTGTATTCCAGCAGCAATGGATGAGAGTACTAGTTCATCTGCATCCTTGACAGCACTTAGTGGTGTGACTTTTTTTTCCTAACTGTGTATATTGGTTCCCCATCACAGTTTTAATTTACATTTCCCTAATTACTACTAATGTTAAAAACTTTAATGTGCTTATTTGCTAATCACAACACTTTAGAGAAGTGTCTGTTCAAATGTTTTGTGCATTTTCATGGGCATTTTATGGAGTTTGTTGATTTCTTATTATTGAGTTTTGAGAATTCTTTATAAATTCAATATCAATCTTTTATCAGATATGTGTTTTGTAAATATTCTCACAGTATGTAGATTTGTTTTCATTTTCTTTAGAGTGTCTTTCAAAAAGCAGAACTTTAAAATTTTGATAAAGTTCTAGTTACCAATTTATATTTAATGAACCATGCTTTTGGTGTCATAGCTAAGAAATCTCTACGTAACCAAGGTTAAAAGGCTTTTCTAATATCTCTAGAAACTTTATAGTTTTAGCTTTTTACATCAAGGTCTATAATCAATTCTGAGGATTACTTTTTTGTGTGGTATGAGGTGTGCGTCAAAGGTTTTGTTTTTATGTTTCTTTGTTTGCTTTTGCATTTAGATATCCAAATATTCCAGTACCATTTGTTGAAAAATCTATACTTTGTCCATTGATTTGCCTTTTTTATTTTTGTTAAATATCAATTACCCACTTATATTAGGGTTTATTTCTGGACTCTCTTTTCTTTTCTTTTTTTTTTTTTGGACTCTCTTTTCTGTTCCATTAATCTATTTGTCTATCTTTATGCCAATACCACAGTCTTAAACAATGCAGCTTCATAATAAATCTTGAAATCAGACAGTCTAAGTTCTCCAATGTTGTCTTCTTTTGCAAAATTGCTTTGGCTATTCTCATTCCCTTACTTTCCATATAAATTTTAGAATTAACTTACTGACTTCTACAAAAAAAAATTTGCTGGGACTTTGATTGAAATTGTGTTGAATCTATAGATCAATCTAGGGAAAGTTGACTCCTGATAATATTGAGTATTCGAATTAATGAAAAATAAATTCTGCCTGCGGACAATAGTTTTGGCCCATGCCTTTAAGTTCTGGCATACCTGTGATATTCCCGTTTGATTGCTATCCCCACAGAGTTTGGAATCGCTTAGCCGGCCCTCACACTGTCATAAACCAACTCCTTGTAATCCGCCCCCCTTGTCTCCTCCCTTGCTTCGTCTTCCTTTCCCTCCTTGTCCTTCTCCCTTCCTTGAAATTGTGTATTTCACCATCTGTTTATTTTTTAATTTTCTTTAATTTATTTATCAATGTTTTATAATTTTCAGCATACAGATCTTCCACTTGTTTTGTTGGATTCACTCTTAAGCAGTTTATATTTTAATGTTATTGTCAATAATACTTAAAAAAAAACTCTTTAATATCCAATTGTTTGTTGCACGAATATATAGAAAATATTACTTTTTTCTTTTTAATGTTACCTTGCATTCATTGACTTTGCTTAACTCATTTATTATTTCTGGTAGATTTTTAAAGATTCTGTGGGATTTTTTTCTTCAATGCGAATTCTACTTTTTATTTAATTCACCCTCCCTCCACTTTTAAATACTTTTTTATTAAGATATAACTTATGCAGCATAGAGGGTGTATATATAGGCAACTGCTACACATATCAAGAACACCTCTATACCCAAAAGGCTCTCTATGCCTTCCTAGTTAGTATCTCAAAAGATACCACTCCTCTGACCTCTATTACCTTAGATTAGTTTGGCCTATGATTAAACTTCGTGGAATAAGTAACATATACTCTTATGAGTGTTGTTTATTCATACGACATGATATTTGTAAAGTTCTTTCAAGTAGTTACATGTAGCTGTAGTTCATTAGTTTTCTTTGCTGTGTAGTATCCCATTATATCAATATACAATAATATATTTTTCCATTCTACTCTTGATGGACATTTGGATTGCTTTTAGTTTTTGTTGATTTCGAATACAGCTATAAACATCCTTCTATTTATCTATTGATAAATAGAAGAACTCATTTCTATTGGATAAATACTCAATAATGAAATTGCTGAATGGTAGTGTATATATATAATGCCACTTTAAATTCAGTTCCTATCTTCCTGTTCTTGTTTTCAATTTTACTTATATTCTTGCTAACTTTCAACTAGTTCTTATCTAGACCCACAGTTTTGTTTCAGAGCTTAATCCATGTGTAGGTGACCAACTTTTTGTGCAAATTATTTTCATACGCTTGGAATTAAGTGGAAAATTCCTCACAGATTTTAACAAAATGGCAATGGGTTATGTTTTGTTCCTAAGGTAACAGCGATTTTTTTTAATCTTCCTGTAAACTTTCATTAGTATTGTAATAGGACATTTGGGAGATGGATAACTGAATCATCTTAAACCAGAAATCAAATTTTGTCTTCTTTTGCCTGTCCTGTAAATGTTTATCCCTCCTAGTATTTCCTCCTTGGCTTTCTTCTCTTGTTCCACTTTACTCTCCCCCTGGATAATCTCAACCACTGCCTTGGATTTTGCTAACTGCTGTAGAATGTTGCTCAGTAGTTTCAACCCTGATTTTCTTGCTTGTATGTCTACCTGCCCTTAGAACACTTACCGCCACATTTCTATGAGTTTGCTCCACTTGTTCAGCTTATCAGACCAACGTTATTATTATCACCCCTGTGTGTTTCTCTATGATTGACCTCATTCATTAAAACCAGTTATCCAGGCCATTAATACAGGAAATGTTCTAAACTTCTCTCCTTCACAATTTATATTCATTAAGTGCTGTGAATTCCACTGCTTAAATAGTTCTTGATACTCTCCTTCACTTTTCATTTTTCCGCTATCATTGCCTTAACTCAGAACTTTGCCTGTACTACTTCGCTAACCCACTCACTGGCTTCTCTGCTTTAAATCAGCTCAAATCCTCAACAACATCCCTGCCCAAGTGTGTCTCTATCCTGCCTGTGTCTCCAATTACTTCTTCTACTTGTCCCTACCACATTCTCCATGTCCCAGTTGCATTGAGCAATTAGGAGTTCTTCGGACAAATTATCTTTCATGTCATATGACACATTCCATATCATTGTACATGCTGGCCCCTTTGCCTGAATGTCTCCCTCCCCCTTCCCTCTGCCCTCCCATTCAGCCATTCCATTATCATCAGATAAATTCACATTCTTTCATGACTTCCTGGGGACTTGAGTTTTCTTCTTTTATGTTCCTGTTAAATTGTTTTTGATTTAAATATTTATGTGTGCTTTATCTTTATTAGCCTTGCAGGAGTCCTAACCAGTGCCTGATTCTAGTGCATGAAATTTAAGTTATAAATAGTGCTTCATATTATGTTTAGGTTTGGAAAACTATTAAATGTACATTAATTATTACTTGTATGCAAGAATCAGATAACTAGCCCTAGCATACACCTTGAAAAACAAAAGCTTTTCTGGGTTTTATAACTTTTTGGAAAACAAAGATAGAGAAAGAAAAGAAAATGTATTTGATGTCATCATTTATACATTAAAGGAAAAATATTAGTCATGCATTTCATAAGCTAATACAACTTCTTATAAAAACATGTTTCATGACTCCAAACAATTCTCTTAAGTTTAGAGGTTGAAGATTACATTGCAGATGTAAATGTATTAATAATTCTTTATTTCTTTACACTAAATAAAAGAATATTATAAGAGAGAAAGCCTACTACTTAAATAGAACATAGTAATTTAATCTTATTGGGACTGAGCTTTAACCTCATTAATCAATTCCTGCCAGGGGAAGGGGAGGAATACATTCTGGTGAGGTGACCACCTGGGAACTCAAATCTACAATCAAGGAATATATCATTGGAGCTAAGGGATAAGATTATTATTCAGAAAATTTGGATTAAATCAAGGAGATTCAGAGAAGAAGGTGCTGGAATTTTTTGAAATTTAGATATAAACAAATATAGAGTTCAGTTTAGAGCCTTTGGCTTGTGGTTTTTATTTCTTCAATTATTTAATATTTGATTATCAGTAGTTTTCATATCCTGGATATTGTCTTTATAATACCAATTAGTTGCATTAATATATTGGTTAAGAAAATAACACTACATAGTAAATAACTAGTAGACACATTAAATAGTAATAGTTAAGTTTCCATTATCTGTACTAAAGGAAGGGAAGGCTGGGTTCAAATCATTGAGAACTGTTAATGCCTCTAGATGGAGTATGAGAAAATTTTTGATGAAAAACTCCCATGGAGAAGCGATATTTCAGGTAAGGGGCCCTCTCCTGATGTTATGTAACAGATCAACACACTAATATGCTGAAAACCAACTCTTAAAAAAAAAAGCTCTAATTTGTAGCATTCGCCAATTTCACTGGTGTTATGGGTTGCAGTGTGTCCCCCCAAAATATATGTTAAAGTCCTAACTCTCAGTACCTCAGAATGTGACCTTATTTGGAAATATGGTCATTGTAGATATGATTAGTTAATATTAGGTCATATGGGAGGGAGTAGGGTTGGCACTTAATCCAATATTACTGGTGTCCTTATAAGAAGAGACCCAGAGACAGAGACACACAAGGAGAACGCCCATGACCACAGCAGAGGAGATTAGAGTGATGTGTCTACAAGCCAAAGAATGCCAAGGAGTGATGGCCACCACCAGAAGCTAGGAAGAGGCAAGGAAGAATTCTACCTAGAATCTTAGAGAGAACCTAGCCCTGTCGACACTTAGATTTCAGACTTCTAGCCTCCAGAACTGTAAGAGAATACAGTATATTTATATCATTGATATTATCTTTGTAATATCAATTAGTTGCAATGGGAGCTTTTCATTGTTATACTGGTTAAGAAAATAATACCGCATAATAAATAACTAATAAATATGTAAAATAATAGTAAACTCTCAATTTAATGGTACTTTGTGGTATTCTGTTAAGGCAGCACTAGGAAATGAATACATATCTATCTGAATAATATCTATTCAAATCCTTTGCCCATTTTTTAAATTGTTTTTGTTGTTGTTATTGTTGTTGAGTTTTAGGTGTTCTTTATATATTCTGGGTATTAATCCCTTATCAGATATATAATTTGCAAATAATTTCTTCCATGGGATCCCTTTTCATTCTATTGAGAGTGTCCTTTGATGCAAAAAAAAAGTTTTAATTTTGATGAAATCCAATTTACCCACTTTTTCTTTTGTTGCTTGTGTTTTTTGTATCAGAAAAGTTTTAGTTTCTAATTTAAAAAACATCATGTTTTTTGCCTCATGTACCCCTGGGCCAGGTCCCTTTGTTAAGATTCTGTTGAAAAAGGATACTTGCACAATTGGAGTGGAAAACTAAGGTAATTATGATTGTTCAGGATGCAACAGAGAGGGTTTGAGGGTTTGATGTGCTGACTGTTCACCAATCAGTCCTGGAAGTCTTTTTAACAGAATACCGAAACAGTTCAGAGGTGGAGTTCAGGACACAAAGGTCTTTGGGAACCAAATAGACAAGGTGTTGAGATGAGGTTGAGATAAGATAAAAATAAGATGAGATAAGCATATTAGGAAGGCCTTTGTTTAGAAGACTGAAAAGAGGGCAGCTTCACTTTGCTGATGTCTACCAGGCGATTAGCACACTCTGATGGAGGACCCTGCTTTTTCTGACACAGAGAGAAGGGGTTAACATTTTCCTGAATTTTATTTGTATTAGGATGTGAACCCTAAGTGACATTGCGGGCTCATTTTTGACGATAGGGTATTTTGTCCTCTGGCTCACCATTGCCCTTTGCAACCTGCTTTCCTAAGAAATTCAAATTTACATTCAAGTTAGTTAGACTAGAGCAAGTTGTTTAATTTGCATTTCTCTGATGATTAGTGATGTTGAGTATCTTTTCATATGTCTATTGACCATCTGTACATCCTCTTTGGAGAACTATCTTTTCAGGTCTTCTGCCCATTTTTTAATCAGATTGTCTTTTTGGTGTTAAGTGGTATGAATTTGTATACATTTTGGATATTAAGCCCCTATTAGATGTTTGTTGGAGATTATCTTCTCCCCTTAAGTAGGATGTCTTTTCATTTTGTCGATGGTTTCCTATGCTGTGCAAAAACTTTTTACTTTGGTGTAGTCCTATTTGTTTATTTTTATTTATTTGTTTATCTTGCCCAAGGAGACACGTCAAAAAATATATTACTAAGAGCAATGTCAGAGAGTTTACTGCTGTTTTCTTCTAAGAGTTTTATGGTTTGGGTTCTTATATTTAAGTCTTTAATCCATTTTGAGTTTATTCTTGTACATGATGTAAGAAAGTAGTCTAGTTTCATTTTTTTGCATGTATCTGTTTAGTTTTCCCCACACCATTTATTGAAAAGACTGTCTTTACCCCATTGTAAATTTTTGCTTCCTTTGTCATAGATTAATTGATGATGTAGATGTGAATTTATAGACCTTCACTGCTTATCTTCCAGTCATTGCTACTGAAACCAGACTACTCCAGCTCTGTGCTGACTCTGCAGAATTTAAAGCTGCCTCTACGGTACATAGACTTTTTGCTGCTTCACAAATACACAGCTTCACCTAGAATAGGATGTGGCAGGCCAGTCAACAGTGATTATTGCTTGCCTCTGTGGGTCTCTAGACCATTTGATCATTGCTTTCCAAGACTTTATTACCTTGTAGTCTCCTGGGCAGATGAGAAATATTTCCACAGAGGACAAGATAACCAGCCTGATGTGACCTATTTACTAGTTAAGTCTATGACCTGATCAGACTGCTGCTCATCAGTAGGGCAGACATATGTCCACTCGAGAAAGCCTGGAACAAGGAGAGAGATGACTTCGCCTATGGAGGATGCCACATTTTTTGTGATCAGGAGGCAACAGTGATCCTGCCATATGGGCAAAAGTGGCGACAATTGGGATACTCTGCCTGGGGTTGGGGAGGTGGGACATGAAAAGCATTCATAGTGGTATGTGAGTGATATCAGGGAAAATTTATCACAGAAATTTACTAAAAGCAATCTGTTATAGAGCATCTGTAATTTGTAGATTTATTTTCTTCAAGCAAAACTTCTATGTAGCTAGAATGATTGTGAACCATCTAGATTTCAGGTTGGAAGTTTCAGCCAAATTTCCATAAATTAGCCATACACGTATTTTATAAATGTTGGAAGCAAAATCTCTAACTTCCTGTCTTCTATTATACTGTTTCTCTCCTGCCTCTGTCTCTTTGTCCAGGAGCACTGTGGAAATTCAATCTGTGTCTATTTCTACATTAATCAGAGGCCAGTCCTCTGGACAAAAGGCTATAACTAAGCAGCTATTAGAAGTGGAGAATATTATGAAGGTTAGCGTGTAATTACAACAAAATGCAAACAACAGAAGATAAAAAATAATAATAATATTACATGCAAGTGAGTACACCAGGAATTTTTGCTGTTATTTATGGTATTTTTAGGAAGAAAAAATAAATACAGTACTAGAACACTTAACATATATAAATAATTTTTTCCAAAGTCACACTGTTAAAAAAAATTAAGCATTTTGGTATTAGATATTTTTTTGTTAGAACACGGAGAATAAATAAATGAATGAATAAAAACTTTTTGTGGAAATTAAGTCTTCTGGCTTCCAGGTCAGATTCAGCCAAAAATATTATTACTTTTATATATGCCTCGATCTTCATGTTAAAATTCTGGTGCAGCCAGAGTTTGAACACACTTTTGCTGTTCCATGCTGCATGCAGGTTTACAACTCCTTCATCTTCGAAAATATTATTTACTCATTCAAGTCAATTGGTTTCCCTGGAACACTGTGTTGCACCTAATAGTCAACAGTTCAGCATCTTTTTTTTTTTTTTTTTTTTTTTTTGCTTCAAGGAATAGCAGACAAAATGACAGTAGCATTTTAAGGTGGGTTTTAGTTGCCCATACATAAACACGTGTATTGTTTGATCAAAAAATATAGTATTCAAGTGAAGATTACAGAGATCTATTTGAAAATCTACTTCATCTCAACTAGTTTTAAATTCAGAAGTTGCAATTCAACTCATTTCTATTTGATCATATCATACCGGGCTGATTTTAAAGAACCTAATAGCTTTCATTCAGTTTAGACCAGAATATCACCAATCTCTAGACTGAGTAGTATAACACTCACTATTAAAATAAAAGCAAATTATTGTAATGTAATGACACCTCCAAATACCAAAAGCAGACCCATGGATGTTAAGTTGAAATACAGAGACCAGTATTCCTACTTATTATTTGGGGGCAGAAATATTCAGTTTTACTGATAACAAAGTAAAATGGAAACTGTGTGGTGGAGCGGGACTTGGAAATCCCACAGACTAGATTATAATTCCAGCCCTTACACATATAAACTGAATGACTCTCCCAGAGTTTGAATTTCCTCATCAGTAAAATGAAGATTAACAAATACATGTTACAGTTGATGTGGGGATAAAAGAGAACAAACACAAATGTCATGGACTGTGTCTGGTTCTTAGAGCTGGTGGCATTCAACGAATGTTAGTCCCCTTTATGCCTTTTCTTTGCTTGTACTACAAAATTAGAAATATGAAGCTATAGGAGATAGTTTCAAAAAAGGCTGAATTGAAAACTTTTGTTATAAAAAAAGGGATTGGAAGAGCGTTAATTTTGTGGCATTGGGATTTGTTGGCATATATTTGGAGCTTTGTGCCTACAAGATGTTTGTAAAACTTTAATATCTTTAAGAGGACAGTTTGGATGCCATCTTATTCCTCTGATATAGAACTTCCTTCCTTTTCTTACATTTGTGGACACTTCCTTTTACTGCTCTAAAATAATGCAAATGTCTTTCTGTTGTCTGCCTATCCTAATAGTTACAAAACAGTCTTTCACTAGTGGATGCTACAGAAGTTCATATGCAGATTACAAACTAAAAATTTCTCTAAGATCATTTAATGGGTTTTTTGTTGGTGGGGAGAGGGAGGAAATATTTTAAGTTTAAAATTCTATACGCTACAATAGAAAATGATGATGACTTGTTGCATATGTTTATCACACTATATTATATTTATATACATATTTTTTCCTGTTTTAGAGTGTAAATTACTTGAGCACATTGACTGTATCATGTGTTCTCTGTACCCCTGGTGCATAGCTAAGCGCAAAACACACAGTGGATGCTCAATAAATACTTTTTAAAAAATGTACTAAGAATTAATCTTGGTAGACATAAAAATACATGAGTATAATCTATTAACATGGCTAGGACATTAAAATTCAACCTCCAGCTGTTAAAATCTTATCCATCTTTCAAGGTCTAGCCCAGGAGCAAAGTGGCTTCTTTCCAGCTACTCCCCTGATCTTCCCACGACCCCAAGAGATAATCTTCCTCATTTTGGCATTCTCGTAGTATTTTTACCTCTTTTTTTTTTAACATTTGCCAATTTCTACCTAATCTGTTCAGTGACTCAGGTAGAAATTATTGTTAACTGATGCCTATTCATTGTCGTGTCATCTTTAAGTCTCTCACAGTGCCAACAGATAGTAGTGCCAAATGCTTCTCAGAACCACTCCTCATTCAATAACAAAGCTCTGAAATCTTAAAGTAAAAAAAAAGTTTTAAAGTAGCTTTAAAATCCTTTTGGAAATAGGTATATTCATAACAAAATGAATATAGAAAAATACTAAACTTTTTTATAATAGAAGGCTACTACTTGGATTTCCACCTAAATTCCATCATTTATTTGTTGCTGGACCATGGTCAAGTTACTTAGCCTCTCTGTGCCTGAGTTCCTTCATCTATAAGATAGGAATAATATTAATGCCTAACATTTACAGTTGGAGACAATATATATAAAGGTGTTTGAAGAGAGCTTGTCACATAGTGAGCACTCAATAATTGTCACCTACTATTTAATAAAATAACAGACTCAGAAATATTGCTACTTCAGATCCAGTTTTTCAGAATAATATCAGACATTGGAGATGGGAAAGGAAATGATATTGATAAGAATTTTTTTAAAAATTCTATTATGATGAGAACCCTTCACATAAGATCTACCCTCATAACAGATTAAGTGTACAATATACTATTGAAATCTATAAACACTATGTTGTACAACAGATCTCTAGAATTTATTCATCTTACATCATTCAAACTTTATGCCTGTTGATTAGCAACTCTTCATTTCTCCCTCCCTCCAGTTATTGGCAACCAACTTTCTACTCTCTGCTTCTACGAGTTTGACTATTTCATATAAGAGATTCCACTTATATAAATGGAATCATTTGTCCTTTTGTGACTGGTTTATTTCACTTAGCAGAATGCCTTCAAGTTTCATCCATATTACAGGATTTCTTTCTTTTTAAAGACAGAATAATGTTCCATTGAATGGATATGCCACATTTTTTTATCCATTCATCTGTCAATAGGTATTTAGGTCATTTCCATGACCTAATAGCCATCTTGGCTATTGTGAACAGCGCTGCATGGAACATGGGAGTACTAATATCTCTTCAAGATCCTGATTTCAATTCTTCTGTATAAATACCCAGAAGTGGAATTGCTGGATCATACAGTATTTTTTTTTTGAGGAATTTCCATACTGTTTCCCATAGATGTATAATTTTGCATTGCCACCAACAATGTACAAGGATTCCAATTTTTTCAAATCCTCACCGACACTTACTATCTTTTTTCTTTTCTTTTTTCTTTTCTTTTTCTTTTTTTCTTTCCTTTCCTTTCCTTTCCTTTCCCCTTCCTTCCCTTCCTTCCTTCCATTCTATCTTCCTTCCTTCTTTCCTTTATTCCTTCCTTCCTTCCTTCCTTTTCTTCCTTCTTTCTTCTTTTCTTCCTTCTTTCTTTCTTTCTTTCTTTCTTTCTTTCTTTCTTTCTTTCTTTCTTTCTTGTTTTTAGCAATAGCCATCTTAATGAGCATGAGGTGATAGCTCATTGTGGTTTTGATTTGCATTTCCCTCACGATTAGTGACATTGAGCATCTTTTCATATACCTATTGGCCATTTGTATGCCTTTTGTGGAGAAATGTCTACTCAGATCTTGAGCCAGTTTTCATTCAGGTTATTCATGTATTTTGCTATTGAGTTATATGAGTTCCTTACATATTTTGGAAATTAACCACTTCATTGATATGGTTTACAAATGTTTCTCCCATTCTGCAGGCTGGCTTTTCACTCTGTTATTTTTTTCTTTGCTGTGCAGAAACTTTAGTTTGATGTTGTCCCATTTGTCTATTTTTCCTTTATCTCCTTTGCTTTTGATGTTGTATCCAAGAAATCATTACTAAGATCAATGTCATACAGATTTTCCTGTGTTTTTATAGGAGTTTTACAGTATCAGTTCCTACATTTAAATTATTAAATCACTTAGAGTTGATTTTTGTTCATGGTGCAAGATATGGGTCCAATTTCTGATGTATGTTTTTACATTGTTAAATTGGTTCTTTCTCTTTGCCATTCAATTTGTGTGGTCCCCACTTCAACTCCACAGTCCATCTGTTTTGGTTTTTTTTCTTCTCTTCTTGTAAGATTCATCTCTGCCTAGAATTTCTTCTCTTCTTGTAAGATTCATCTCTGCCTAGAACAGGGCTCATTTCTCTCTGCTTTGCTTCCCACATTCCTTACTGTCTCAGATATGCATTGCTTCTGGTTCTCTCCTGCTCCACCTTTAGCCAGCATGTGTCAGGAGGAAAATTTTTCTAAGTAACATTCTGAGATTCAACTCTCAAGTAATAATTCTTCCGCCTTTAGTCATTTATATTCTTCAGTTCACAGAAATGTTGAGTCAAATGCTTTCCAATTGCTGACCTAGATAATATCCCTAGATTTTAAAAGATAATATAAACTTTATTTTAGTAGCAACCATGAATCATCACAGAAGCTAATGAACTTGGGAGTTTTATGAAATCATCTAAGCGTATAAAGCATATTTTCCAAGGTTCCTTTTTCTTAGTTCAAAGTCACAGAAATTGGAATATGGTAGAACATGACACCCAACCCCTTGTCTAAATAATTATGAGTTCTAAATCAAGCTAAAAGTTAATTAAAATACGTTCTATTTTAACTTTACAAAGGTCATGGTTGAATTTAGAATTCTCAGACTCCTTGGTATAAGAATGTGGTGATGGAGGGCCAATCCTCTTCCTTTTTACCCCAACTCTGTTTCTCGCTTGAGGAGCCTTACGCCACATTGTGTGGACCCCCTAAGCCCCATTCAAACTCCATCCACACATCTTTACCCACTTCAGACAACAGCCCCTTGTGTACCCTTTGAGCAAGTACAGTCTACCCTTTGAAAATGGACCCAAAGAAGAGGCCATGCAGTCTCAGAGCCATTTGAACAGGGTCCTGAGTGCCCAGTGTGTGGTCTAGAAGAGAGGGTGCAAGCTCCAGGTAGAAAGGAGTACAATCAGGGGAAGGCCAGAGCACAGCGTCTAGGGCAGGGGTCCTCTTGCCCAAGCCAACTGCTCAACTCAATGGTGCATCATGTCCTCTCAGTCCACCTTGCATTTCCGTCTTGACCCAATGGACAGTTCATGGAAGTGTAAATTTTCCATGTTCTGCCAGCATCCTTCCTCAAGCACAAGCTCAAGCTAAACTTTCTGCCCCAGAGCATCTCCAACATCTGTATGGCTTTTTTTGTAGGTGTTTTCCCTGCATATAAATGCAGCCCAGAAACACCTGGACGTTAATGACCGCGGAGGAAGCCTCAACCTGTAATGGGCTGGAGCAGGTTGGCAAATGCTCAAGCCTCCCATTGTTCCATGTAGACAATTCTGGAAAGCTTTCCGTGAGCTTCTTTTGAGACCCTGGTAGAAACAAGCCCTCTGCTCACAGCAGCAACTTCAATAACACTCCCTAACCTTGGTTTTTCCTCCTTCCCTGTCTCTCTCTCCCTGCTCTCTCACACTTGCTTCCTGGAATCGCTTCCCAAATAAACCACTCACACCTAAGTCTTGACCTCAGGCTCTGCTTTCAGGGGTACTCAAAAGAATAAAAGGACAAATCTGGGAAATAGAAAGACCAGCTCCTTCCAAGTACAACCACACCATCGGCACAAGCTCACTGGCGTCCATCATCAACAATCATTCAAAAACTTGTCCTGAGGTGAAAGTATTCTCCACACATTTGTTTTATAACCTAAACTAGAAAGAGTTTTTGATTTGTTTGTTTGTTTGTTTTTCTTTGAGGGGATAATTCCTTTGCTCTTTCCTCTATTTTAACGTCTAAATTTCTTTTATGAAACCTCATTTCCATGGTTAAAATTTCCTGAATTGACTGTGGCTTGTTGGGAGGCAGGGTGGAGGAAGCTGCTATGGCAAATGAACACGGAAGGAAAGTAGAGCAGAAGCAAAAAGCTGTTACTAATTTTGAACAAGAAAAAGTGCAAATGGCCCCTTTTCACAGCTGACCGTTGGCTGAGGACTGCATATACTATTCCTCTGGTGCCAGAGAACTTATCCTGGCAGGAGTCCTAAGAGGGAACCTGATCAGGGAGCTCCCGGTGACCAGGTTCTTATCTTATGCAGAGAAAAAGAATTCAAAGGCACGCAAACAGCAAGCAGGAAAGCGCAAGTTTTATTAAGGAGAAAGTACACACTTAAGAAAAAGTGCTGGCAGCTCAGAGAGAAAGTCCGCCCCGAGCTGTCCGAATTACAGGCTTTTGTTTTATTGGGGGTGGAGGTGTCCCAAGGCTATCCATCCTGCTTCCTGGCCTTGGTTTGTTTCTCTTGCTGGAGTCTCACCATGAATTCAAAACAGGGAGAGGGCTAAGAAAGGAACAGGGGAGAAATTCCAGAGCTGCAGGGAGAGGGCTGAGTAAGGGAGTAAGGGAAAATTCTAGAGCTGCATCCTGGAGTGGGGTGGGACTTCCCTAGGCTAGCTATCCTGCCTCACCTAGATAATGCCCATTTCAAATTTTTGACACAAGATTTATAAACACATTCTTCAGGTCAGCTCTTTTTCCAGATTTAAGGCTCAGAAAATTGGGTCAGAGATCAATCATAGCCATGGCCAGGCCAGCGGTCATATTCTGTCACCTGGGGACTTTGTCTGGAGTCAAGGCCTTAGGCTTGGCCTCCTACAGGGTTCATTGCTCCCAGGTCCTGGTGCCTATGGAAAGGAGCTATTTGACAAGGCCAACACACACCACTTATTACATAACCTGGCCCTGGAAGGGGTGCCCCACTGCAGAAAGCTCCTCTGGACTGGACTGGGTTGCTACTGGCCTCTGGAACCACCTATTCTGTACCAGTTTTTACTTCTAAGTTCTGAGTGGAGACCCCAGAGAGCAGACTTTGGCCCCTGTGGGAAGGAGCCTGCTACCCTCGGGCAGGCTTGTCTTGGCTCTTTGAGCTTCCTTGTGTTTAACTTCTGGGTAATTTTTTGAGAGTTGAAGCCAGAAGAAGATTAAAAAAGAAAAGCAAATTAGAAAAAAAAGAAAAAGAAAAAGAAAATAGAGTCACTATGCAATGAGAGGCCTGAGTAGGGCCATGGGGCTCTTCTTGCTCGCACCCTAATTCTGCCTTGAGACTTCAGTCGCTCCTGACCTGAAAGTGAACCTGGCCACCAACTATTTATCTCCATGCTTTAAAAACCAAAATTGGAGTGAGTGGCAGAGAGAGGATCAACCTGGGAACACTAATCTTAGAGCTAGAAGGAAACATTGACTAATCTCTCACTTAATGGATGAAACTCTGCTGTAGAATTATAGCCTAAGGTTTTGAAAAATTAATCCTAAACCCTCAAATGGTTGCTATTTAATAATGTTTTCTACAAGCAAAGGGGTTATTTTATACTGTAAACTGGTGTGGAGGGATGCTCCCAGGTGCAAAGGCTGGATGGAGCTGATTTCATCATCTGTGCTGACCCCCAGTGGCGGGGGTAAGAGGCACACAGAGGAAGAGCTAGTGCACCAAGAAACACGTTTACAGATGTGAACTAGACAATTAATTCTCATTAAAATCAATGTTAGAATACCTGATCGGTCTGGTCCTCCTCTTGAGAAATCAGAATGCTATGCCTATAGTTATGAATTAACACCTTTCATGTACAAGCTCTGGAAAATCAAATTTTCACCTCCAGATACAAGGACCTCAAAAGGATTTTAAATAGTCTAAGTATTATTTAACAAATATTTATTGAAATGGACCATGGGCCAGGTACTGTCCAAGGCCTGTGGGATAGAAAGATCAATAATGGGGTCTTTGGCTAGAGAAACTCACAGTTCTTACCGTGGAATGAACAATCAATAAATCACTGCATTCAGTACAATGTGCACTATAATAAACGGTATAATGACCTTTTTTTTTTTTTTCATATTTTCTCCTAGGCAACAGTGGTTCAACAAAATGTAAATGGAGGAATATAGGGATACTCTCCCTCACCCCTGCCAATATCTAAACAAATCTTCCATAGCTGCCTCTCCAGTCTCTTCTTTTAAGATACTAACACCCTAAGAAGTATGATATGTTTATCAAATCCACTCTCCTTTGCCTGAGGTCAGCAACTTTTATGAGATAATTTTGCCTCTCTTCTATACACCTGTAAATCTAGTTTGTAAAAGGCTTTGAAGACAAAACAAAACAAACAACAAAACACTTCCCTATTTTACAAAACGTCTATTAAATTGACCACTTTATTGTTTCTTAAATATTAGTGTAGAAGCTACAAATTAACTTTTTAAAAAAATATTAATTAATTTTTTTATGGTGACATTGGTTAACGAAATCAAATAAGTTTCAGCTGTACACTTTAACAGTAAGGCATATATGTATATATTTATGCTGTGTGTTCACCTCCCATAGTTAGGTTTCTTTCTGTCACCACATATTTGACCCCCTTTACCCTGTCTACCTCCCTGCCCTCACAGTGGTAACCACTAGTCTGTTGTCCATGTCTATGAGTCTCTGTTTGTTTGTCCTGTTCATTTGTTGCTTTTAGGTTTATATTCCACATATAAGTGATATCATGTGATTTTCAACTTTTTCTGTCTGGCTTATTTTGCTTAGCATGATTATCTCGAGGTTCATCCATGTTGTCACAAATGACAGTATTTCATCTCTTCTTATGGCTGAGTCATATTCCATTGTATATATGTACCACAGCTTCTTTATCCAATCATCTATCATAGGACACTTCAGGTGCTTCCATGTACTGGCCACTGTCAATAATGCTGCTATGAACATTGGTATGCAAATATCTTTTTGGAGATGAGTTTTCAAGTCTTTGAGGTAAATACCCAGAAGAGAGATTGCTGGATCATACGGTAGAGCAATTCTTAGTTCTTTGAGGAGCCTCCATCGTGTTTTCCATGGTGGCTGTACCAATCTGCAGTCCCACCAGCAGTGTATGAGGGTTCCTTTTTCTCTGCATCCTCTTCAACATTTGTTATTACTTGTCCTGTTGATTATAACTATTCTAACAGGTGTGAGATTGTATCTCATTGTGGTTTTGATTTGCATTTCCCTAATAGCTAACAATGTTGAGCATCATTTCATATATTTGTTGGCCATTTGTATGTCCTCTAGGGAGAAGCATCTGTTCAGGTCCTCTGCCCATTTTTTGATTGGATCGTTTGTTTTTCTGTTGTTACTAAGTTGTATGAGTTCTTTGTATATTTTGGATATTAGGCCCTTATCGGAGGTGTTGCCGGCAAATATATTTTCCCATTCAGATAGTTATCTCTTTACCTTGTTGACGATTTCTTTTGCTGAGCAGGAGCTTTTTAGTTTGATGCAGTCCTATTCATTTATTTTAGCTTCTACTTCCCTTGCCTTTGAGGTCAAATTCATAAAATACTCTTTAAGCCCAAGGTCCTTGAGTTTAGTTCTTATGTTTTCTTCGATGCACTTTATTGTTTCAGGTCTTATATTCAAGTCCTTAATCCATTTTGAGTTAATTTGGGTGTGTGGTTATAGACAACAGTCTATTTTCATTTTTTTACAGGAGGCTTTCTAGTTTACCTAGCACTATTTATTAAAGAGGCTTTCCTTTCTCCACTCTATGTTTTTGGCTTTACAAATTAGCTTTTTATACCAATATTAACAACGTCAAACATTAGAAATATTAATTTGGTTACCATAAAAGTCTCAGAACAAAATAGAAAGGGCAAACTTGTAAAACATGCGAAAAGACAACTTAAATAGAAAATGGCTGGACATATGGTAATGAAGCAAACAAAACAAAACTTAGCAAACGGTATTGTGAAAAGAAAATAAATGTGCTGACCAGAGCTTTGGGTGTCTTTGTCATGCAAAATGGAAAATGGAAAAGGGGACATGCATTAATCTGAATATATTAACCAATTTCATTAAAAAGTAAACTGAAATATATTCATACTTAGTAGATGAACAAAAGAAATAAAGCTTTAGATTTGGGCAACTTTGGTTAAAATGATGTAAGCAACTTCGAGTCATTAAAAAAATAATTAAAACTAAATTAGGCCAAAATTTAAGATTAATTTAATTTAATTAGGATTTAATTATATTTAATTAGTAATATAGGGAGAAATATTACCTAAATAAGTAACAACCAAGGAATGACACATTCTAAAATATCAAAAGCTATTATGTCAGTGACAGATATCACTGAGAAAGGACTAAAAATAATAATTTTTACTTTGTAAGAAAATGTTAGACTTTTGGATAAAGATAATTGGATGAAGTTGAATCATGGAATCTACCTCTCTCAATATCTAATGACATAAACTACCCAGAGAAACAACATAATTCCCCTTGAGTAACAAAACATGGAAAAGGGCATAATGTCAGGGTATAAACTTTCAGAAGGAGATGGTGGCTAATGAAATAGAAAGTTTTGGCAAGACTCTGCCAGATGTCAAACCCATTCTCATCAACAAAATGAGTCCAGATGCAGAATCTAAAACCACAAACCCATAAGGACCTCCAAGAATGTTTGCTATAGTTTTAAAAAGAAAAAATAATAATAAAAATTTTGATACTGTATTAAAATTTCTTCAAATATTTTATAGTAAAATTATATTTATTGTGAAATATGTGACCACTTTAAGATATTTGACATGATAGTGTCTCCAAAAATGAGTGTTCAGGACCTACCATATTTCTAAACGAACCTGCTAATATGTCCTATATTGAAGAGACGGGGACTTGGAATAGCTTTATCTTGTCACGGAGTGAAAAAATAATTCCTCTAAAGGTCAGCATTGATTTCACTTTCACTTCAGTTATTTTTCAATGTTAAATTCAAGGAAAATACAACTAAAATAAAGAACTCAATGGATAGGCTCAACAATAGAATGGAAATAAACGATAGACGATAAAGCATTGAACTTAAGAACAGTGAATAGAAATTACTCAACTTGAACAACAGAGAAAAAAATAGGTTGAAAAAAAATGAACAGTACCTCAGGGACCTTTGAGACAATAACAAAAATTATAATATTTGTATCATGGAGTCCCAGGAGAGAAAAAAGATGGGGTCCTGAAAAAGCATCTGAAGAAATAACGACTAAAAACTTACCAAATTTGGTTAAAGACATAAACCTATAAATGAATGTCAAGCCAAAGAAATCCATGCCAAATAACATTATAATCAAACTTCTAAAAACTAAAGGCAAAGAAAAAAATCAATCAAAGAAGCAAGCAGAGAAACGATACATTATCTGTAGGGCAACACCAATAAACAAGAGTTTACTCATCCAAAACCGTGGAGGTTGGCAGGAAGCGGCACAATATTTTTCAAGTGCTGAAAGAAAAGAATAGGCAACTGTGAATTCTGTGTCCAGAAAAACTATCCTTCAGGAAAAAAGGGGAAATGAAAACATCCTCAGATGAAAAAAAAAAAAGAGAATTGGTCACTAGCAGACCTACCCTTAAAGAATGGAGAAAAAAGTTCTCCAAATATAAAATGATAACCAAAGAAAGCTTAAAACTTCAAAAAGAAAAGAACAATGGAATGGGCAAAAATAGGAGTAAATATACTAAACTATTCTTCTCATGAATTTCTAAGATCGTATTTGATGGTTTAAGCAAAAATTATAACAGCATCTGTTTGGTGCTCAATATATGTAGAGGAAATACTTAAAACAATTATATTTTAAAAGCAGGAGTTAAAGGACCTAAGTGGAAGTAAGTTTTTAATATAGACAATCCCAAGATTTTAAAATGAAGAAAAAGAAACATGATCTGACTACATGCTGTCTACAAGAAACTAACTTCAAACACAACAACATAGGTGGGTTGAAAGTAAAAGGATGATAAAAGATATGCTAACATTAATAATAATAAAAACTGATCTCATTGAACGGGAGGGCAGGGATTTGATCTCTCTTCTTTGCAAGCCGTACGTACTCTCAAGCAACCATCAGTTGGCATTGATCCTGGCAGCACCTACTCTTGTGTGCATGTCTTTCAGCATGAAAAAGTGGAAATAATTGCCAATGATCAGAGAAACCGAACCACCCCAAGTTATGGTGCCTTTACTGATACCTAATGATTGATTGATGATGCTGCAAAGAATCAAGTCGCAATGAACTTCACCACCATGGTTTTTGATGCCAAATGCCTGATTGGCATCAGATTTGATGATTCTGTTGTCCAATCTAACACGAAGCATTGGCCCTTCATGGTGGTGAATGACTCTGGCAGGCCCAAGGTCCAAGTAGAATACAAAGGAGAGACAAAAAGTTTCTATCCAAAAAGGGTTTCATTACAGTTTCAACAAAGATGAAAGTAGTTGCAGAAGCCTACCTTGGGAAGACTGTTACCAATGCTGAAGTACCTGCTTACTTCAGTGACTCTCAGCATCAGGCTACCAAAGATGCTGGAACTATTGCCGGTTTCATTGTACTTAGACTCATCAGTGAGCCAATTGCCTCTGCTATTGCTTACAGCTTAGACAAAAGATTGGAGCTTAAAGAAATGTGCTGATCTTTGACTTGGGAGGTGGCATTTTTGGTATGTCAATTCTCACAACTGAAGTTGAAATATTTGAGGTTAAATCTACAACTGGGGACACCCACTTAGGTAGAGAAGACTTTGACAACCGAATGGTCAGCCATTTAATTGCAGAGTTCAAGCTCAAGCATAAGGACATCAGTGAGAACAAGAGGGCTGTTTGTCGCCTCTGCCTCCATAATGCTTGTGAATGTGCTAAGCATACTCTCTCTTCCAGCGCCCAGGCCAGTATTGAGACTGATTTGCTCTATGAAGGAATCGACTTCTATACCTCTGTCATCTGTGCCTCATTTGAAGAATTGAACACTGACCTCTTCCATGGCACCCTGGAACCTGTAGAGAAAGCCCTGTGGAATGCCAAGCTTGACAAGTCTCAGATCTATGATATTGTCCTAGTGGGTGGTTCTACTAATGCCCCGAAGATTCAGAAACTCCTACAGGACTTTTTCAATGGAAAAGACTTAAATAAGAGCATCAACCCTGATGAGGCTGTCACTTAGGGCACAGACATCCAGGTAACCATCCTATCTGGAGACAAATCTGAAAATGTTCAAGACTGGCCGCTGTTGGATGTCACTCCTCTATTCCTTGGCATTGAAACTGCTGGCAGAGTCATGACTGTCCTCATCAAGCTCAATCCTACCATTCCTACCAAGAAGACACAGACCTTCACTACTTACTTTATGAAGGTGAGTGGGCCATGACCAAGGATAACAACCTTCTTGGCAAGTTTGAACTCATAGGCATACCTCCTGCGCACCTCGTGGTGCTCCTCAGATTGAAGTCACTTTTGATATTGATGCCAGAGGCATCCCGAATGTCTCTGCTGTGGGTAAGAGTACAGGAAAAAAGAACAAGATTACCATCACTAAAGATAAGGGCTGTCTGAGAAAGGAAGACATAGAGTGCATGATCCAGGAAGCTGAGCATTACAAAGCTAAAGATGAGAAGCAGCAGGACATGGGGTCTTTCAAGGATTCACTTGAATCCTATGCATTCAACATGAAAGCAACTGTTGAAGATGGAAAACTTCAAGGCAAAATCAATGATGAGGAGAAACAGAAGATTCTTGACACATGCAACGAACTCATAAACTGGCTTAATAATAACCAGACTGCAGAGAATGAAGAATTTGAACATCAGTAGAAAAAGCTGGAAAAAGTCTGCAACCCCATCGATATGAAGCTGTACCAGAAAGCAGGAGGCATGCCAGGAGGAATGCCTGGGGGCTTGCCTGGCAGTGGAGCCCCTGCTTCTGGTGATACCTCTTCTGGATCCACCTCCGAAGAGGTTGATTAAGCCAACCTTGAGCACAGATTTAGTATTGGTCCACACAAAATATGAAAGGACCCACATTTGTAGCAAATTCCACAGCAGTTTTAAAGTTCAACTGCTATACAGTAAATAACTGGTCATTCTTGATATCTGAATATGAAATATGTGTACAGGGAAAGGAAATAAAGATGTACTTTATAACCACTGTATTGTAAAGTAGAAAACACAATGCCTTAAACAAAACTGTATTTAAAATTGGCACCAAAAATAATAATAATGAGAGTAAGAATGGTTATAGTGATAACAGATAATAGAGATTTGAGAGGGAAAAAAATGAAAAGGGATGAGAGAATATTATATAACGATTTTTAAAAATCCACCAAGAAGACATAGAGATACTAAATGTGTATGCACCAAACACTAGAGCTTCAAAATTAAAATAAATACAAATGTAAACTTTTAATTAAAATTAGCATTATAGTGATCCTATCTATTCATTATTATTTTAGTTTCTCCATCTTTCTATTACCTATCTTTCCACCTTCCTATTTATCTGTATATGTGCCCGGAGGGGTAAATGGCATAAGATTTTCCTATATTAATGACAGTTGTTTCTATGGGGTTGGGAATGGTTCTTTACTATCTTTTTTGTCCTTTGCTATATTGGTCGATTATTTTTTAGATGAGCATTTCTTATAACAGTAAAGCCATAAAAATAACTAATTAAAACAACTAAATTAAAATAATTTATAAATTAATGAGTTCAATGTTTAAACTTTTTATTGGCATTCCAAATTAGATTCAAATTAGATTTTGGAATAATATCTCACAGAAAGCAGATGTGCTCAACTTATGTTAACTCTGCATTTGCCTGTGGTTTAGTTTAAGCGATTTGCTTTGTAAAGGAACGCAAATCCAACCATGGTTTGAATATATATACATGCTTATTTGCTGACTTAATTAAAATGAGATAGAGTCAACTCCTCACTTGAATAAAGCAGAGCATCCTGATCTGTGTGCTGGGGCACCACGTGCCACAGTTATGTGGAGATGACTGATGTTTTCAGACATCAGAAAGAAGGCTCACTGGGGCCTGAAGTGCTAGAGCTCCTGAGCCATTCAACCCTGGCCACAAGCACTTTTGTCCATTTACCTGCCTCTGCTATAGAAATATTAATTCTGTACATGCTATGATGCAAAACTTAAAAAAAAAAAATGGACCTGGGAGATTGATTACACCCTTATAGGTAAGTCATAATGATAAATGAAGGTGAAGTTTCTTCTGGATTAACTAAGAAATCTCATTAATATTTATGTCAATTTAAATATCATTAAACAGATTATTAAGACAACCATTAGAATTGTAGAATCGTAGGATCTGTAGGTTACAGTTCATAGAACATAGCAATAATCTTTTAAATCTATGTATCTTAAGAGACTCCACAATTAAGCAGAAATTAAAACAATAGTAGTACTACTGTGAATACTTTAAAGTTACCAATTTATCAGAATTCAGGAGATTTCCTGCCTTTCTGCAATGGAAATAACAGGGAGACTAATTCATTTATGTTATATTCCTAAGATTATTTTTTACCAGCAGCATTCTCAAGGCTAAGCACAGTAGTTCCAAATAGCACCAAGGAGAAAATGCAGGCTTGAGAAGATAAGATATTAAAATATGGAAAAGGAAGAGTCAAGAATATCTAGGACACTATTTAAGAATAAAGAGGAGAGATTTACCCTGCTAAAGATTAGAACTTTTATGAAGCTACAGCAATTAAGACAGTGTGATATCACCACAAAGATAAACAGACCAAAGAAACTGACCCAAGAAGCACAATAGAGAGTCTCCAAACAGACCTCCACATATTTAATCTTTGAGATGCGATGTAGGTGACATGGCAGATCAGCAAGGAAAGAAGGCACTTTTCAATAAATAGAATGAGAAAAAAATGGTTATTGATATAGGGAAAAAATAAAATTATATCCCTACCTCATTCTATATCCAAAAATTAATTCCACATTGATCGAGGACTTGAATGTCAGAAGCAAAACTTTAAAATGTTTAGTAGAAAATATAGGTGAATGAGATGCAAAAAGATATTTAACCATTAAAAAGCTTAAAATTTTTGATTACAGCAAAATTAAGAACTTCTTCCCTTAAAAAGTGAAAAGACAAACTATAAACTGGAAAAAGAAATTTGTAGTGCATAAAACCTACAAAGGGTTAATATCACAACAACACAGTATAAGGAGGTCCTATGAATTTGTAAAAAAAAATGACAACCGAATAGAAAATTGGCCAAATAATTAATAGGGATTTCTCAGAAGAAAAAGTACATGATCAATAAACATATAAAAATCTACTCAACTCCAGTATTCAGGAAAATGAACAAGACGTTTTAAATCTATTCTGTTGGCAAATAATAAGTAGTTTTACAATGTCAAGATTGTATATCAAAAAGATCGCTTATTTACTATTTGGTGAGAGTTTAAATTAGAACCACCACTTTGGAAAACTGAATTATCTCATGACGTTGAGTATTCTGATATCTATGGCAGAGTAATTCCTCTACTATAAGCTGAGAAACTCTTGTCCATGTGCACCAGAAGACAAAAAACAAAAAACAAAATTCAGTGTCATTCATAATAGTGAAAATCTGGAAATAAACCAAATGTTTATTAATAGAATGAGTAAATTAACAGGAAAATGGATGAATAAGCTTTAAAAAAAAAACTAAACTATATGTTGTTTAAGCAATCATGTATATGTGATAAAACATATTTTTTTTAAGTAAGAGAATCGTAAACGAATTTAAGATAGTGGTTACCCCTGGGTTTGGAGGCGTGAAACAGAAAAAAAGCACCAGTGAAGAGCAGATGTTCGCTGTTTCGGTCAGCATTCTGGTCCTTGGGTTGCGTGGTGGCTTCATAGGTGATCACTATATTATTTAAATACATTCAAACATATTTACGTAAGGGCCCAAGCACAGTCAAGGATGAACTATGAAGCAAGGTGCACTATGAACCAAGGATTATGATTAATTCATTTGTGTACTTTAATTCATTTTAAAAAGGGAGAAAAGTGAAACAAAAGAAGAGAATTTTTAACAAGTGGAATAAAAGGCTTCTTATCATTTTCTTATTCTATAATTTTCTTTGTTGCCTCTTTAGCAATGTTTTATTTTAAATTTGATTCTTCATAAAATTTTTTATCTTTGCTCTCCAGATTTCTCTTCCAAGTCTATTCTTAAATACACAGTGTTCACTATTTGTTAGTATCCAGGTGAGAAAGTTCAGAATATATTCTTTTAAGAGTTCAGTTTCTGCAGCATGTTGTATTAATGTTTCATATAAACTATTATTTCTTTTCCAATTGTAACTCTAATTTAGAAACAAAGTGGCATGATACTCTACATTGTTTGGGTTGATTTTTTCAATGTAGCCCACACTAGAATTAAATTGATGAATCTAACAACACAGATTCACCAATGGCCAACACACTAATCTCTCATCTGCTAGTTGCTAGTTATGTTATCGAACAGAGTTTGTCCACCTGGCACTAACAGAGCCAAACATTAAATACCGAAAATTGCAGTGGAGAAATATTGGCTATTGTACTATGAATGACGCCACCCAACAGAACTGGAAGCTAATGCTCAAAAAGCCAGAACTCCCTGATGGTGTGTAGGTTACAGATTGTATAGGACAAAGTCATAAGACACCATGGGTTAGGAGTTCAGAGTTGTGCTGGGAGTTGACTGGTTGGAGGTGAGGTAAGGGTAGTAAATCATTTCTTCAGGTCTTGAGGACAGTTCTGAGGTCTGTTCCGGGGTCCCTCTGTCCTATTTCATTCAGCCTTAGGGCTCAGGAGCTGAAACATAACTTAGGTAAAGATGATATCCTTAGCCTGCCAGAGGTCAGGCCCTTGTGATCATTAGTCAGGTCCAGGCTACTGTCTTCTGCTGTTTCAGGGGTCACTGATTATCTAGGGGAAAGGCTAGGTCTGTCTCTCTCTCTCTCTCTCTCTCTCTCTCTCTCTCTCTCTCTCTCTATATATATATATATATATATATATATATATGTATATATATATATATATGTACATCATTTCTCTCTCTCTCTCTCTCTATATATATATATATATAAATCTATATATATATCATTCTCTCTCTATAGATAGATAGATAGATAGATAGATAGATAGATAGATAGATAGATATTCTCTATCTCTCTATCTATCTATCTATCTATCTATCTATCTATCTATCTATCTATCTATCTATCTAGAGAGAGTGATTTCTAGAGGTAGCATATAAAGCCAAATTTAATCAAAGTCATAAAGACCCTCTGTTTCAGCTATCACTGTATTTTTCCACTGAGTTGGAAAGAGAAAGTACAACTCTGTGAAGCTAGACTAGTGTGTTACTCATAACATTTAAGGAGCTTTGTTTTTTTAACCTTTCGCTGCTTAACTGTCACACATCGCATCTCAGGTGAAAGGCACTTATATTATGGGGACTTTCCCTTAGTGCCTTGTGGCACCTTGAGAGCAGACCTTCATTTAGAAGCATTTAAATACTTGATATTATCGACATGACAAAGGAAGAAATTGGTATCTTTTAGTTCCTGAAGACAAGACCACAGTGACAGTAACTAGGTCAAGCCATGGCACCCAGAGAGTCAGTCTGGGTTTGAGAGTGAATCCCCTTTATCTTCCTGTCATGACTCACCACTCATTGACCAGATCAGCAAGTTCAGGTGGAACAGTGCAGCAAAATAGCAAACATCATGGTGCATGAGCATGTCATGTGCTGCTGGCACTCATAATGGTCAACAGACCTGCCTTTTTGTGGACAAGAGGTAGGCTGAAAACTGTCTCCTTGTAGATTTTCTTGAATCTTTCCAATTGGATCGAGATTAACTTAAGGTTCAGGAAGATTGCTGAACAAGGTAGAAACACAGGTGGAATTCTGCTGTTTAGCAGGCCTAGGTTAGAGTAAGTGGGTCGGTCCTTTGTCCTTGTAGCCTCAGATCACTCTTGGGACACATCGTGATGCCACTACTGATTTGGAACTTGGTGGAGAGTGGGTTGCTATATACTGCATTTAGGGAGAAGAGATATTAATAGCAAAAAGTTATAAAATGAGTGGGACTGCTCATTGTGGGAGGTAGGGATTTAAACTATAAGAATTTAGCACTTGACAGCCATATTAGCTAGTGGGGCTTGATAAAATCCCTTCCAGTGAGATATAAGCAGTGTGAAAACTGATGAACCCAATGTTATTTCATGATCATCCAGATCATTTGGTAGAGGATTTCTTACTTGTGAATAAAATGTCACATTTCATATGTATTGTTATAAATCTAATACAATACCACTTAAGTCATGTATATTCTTCCAGAAGTGTCCAGAAGACTCAAAGTCCTACAAATTAATATTTCATATAGGCAGAGTGCCAGCCTTTTATAAGCTATAGATTTTATGTTCATAAGAGCTCTGGGCAGGGCCAGTTTAAACACATATCATGGCAAGGTTATTTTTCAAAATACCATTTTGATATTTCACTATTCCTGTTGGGTCTGGATGATGTGGGTCATGGAGGCATAGTTGGTGTTATATCATCTTATAAAGAGTCCTCTCACTCTTCAAAGGCAAGGTATTTCGAACATTGGAATAAAGTCTTTCCCAACATTTGCTGACAGATGTTTGCATATGAGTTGTTTCTACTCCTCTTGAAAAAGTACGATTATTAAAGCATATATTTATAAGGATAACATTTTATTTTGAATAGATTAAGTCTGAATAATTATAAATATTCTTCAAGGAAAGGATGAGCTGCCTTTTTTTGTCTTTGAAGTTTTTCTCATATTGTGGGCCTGACAAATAGAACAATTTTTACAGTACTGTTGAACTACACTGTCAAAATTGTGGAGGATGTCACCCACATCTAATTATTCTTAGAATTCCTTCCTTGTTTCTATGTGCCAGACCATGAGTTAAACTAGTGGAGAATGGAAATAAATCCTTTGGCCATACCAAGTGGCTATCTGGGGAGAGCCAAAGATAATTTGGGCACAAAGTAACCCTGAAAGTTTGCTAAGTATTTCCACCTTCTGAATTTCAGGTTGTCAAAGAAGACAGGCTATTTTTCAAAAAATCAAGAGTCCACTCTGAGAATGAAGAATAGCAAAGATTTGTATTAGAGATCTGACAACATAATAGTCATAGAAGACAGTAATACAAGGACCATTTGGAAATATTAACTCCAGAAGTGAGGCACTCTGATGATTTTATAATCGTCATTAGCCATGAGTTACCCCAAAGCATAGTCAGCACCACTGAAGATGTTAACAGTTTTCATTATCTTTTGTTAAAGAAGAAACTGTACACACTTGAGGAAGAACAAGTTCTGCTGCTTGGGGTGCCTTTGCTGACCTGGTGGGGGTGGGATTTTTCCCACGGTGTTCGGCTTGAGTAAGGTGGTTACTGTTTAAAAGTTCTGTCTTGCTAGGCTGCCCCTTTCCTGGTCCTTTGGCTAGAGAGAACAGGCTCCTTTGGAAGCTTTATTTATTTTATTGGTCCGCGCCCATTGGTGATTCTGGGTTGCTGGCCTCTCTGGTATTCAGTCCAGGATATATGAGGAAAAAAAAAAAACTCAGGGAACCCATTGCCATGTCACTTCCAGGTTCTGAGTTCACTCCCCAGTCTTCCTTCCTCTATCCACTTTTGGAGTCTTCATATATTTGTTTTATAATGTCCAGGCTTTTTAGCTGTACTTAATAGGAGGAATAGGGAGAAGTGCATCTATCCCATCTTGGTCCCCATAGTATTTTTATACCAAGTAAATAGGAATTGAGAAACATAGCATAAATTGCAGATGTTTCTAGAGATACGCAGAGTGCTCTAGATCAGAGTTTTCGCCAGAGGAGACCCTGCCCTTGGACTATTTTTTTTTTTTAATTAACTTAATTTGGTTTAATAGTCATAAAATAATATTTTACATACAATCGAATGCATTTAAGACTACAGTTTGATGAGTTTTGATGAATGTATACACTTGCATAGCCATCACCACCATCAAGATATCAAATATTTCTACTATCCCCCAAATCTTCCTTGTGCCCCTTTGCAGTTGATAGAGCCCTAATCCCTGCCCCAGGCAAGTACTGATATAATTTCTCTGACTGTAGCTTAGTTTTTGCCTGTTCTAATCCTTTATTTAAATGGAATCATTTAGTACGTACTCGTGTCTGGCTTCCTTCACTCAACAAGATGTTTCTAAGTTTTATCTATGTTTTGTGTATTGGTAGTTTGTTCTTTTTTATTGGTGACTGCTATTCCATTGTATGACCATACCTCAACTGTGTATTCATTCACCTCTTGATGGACATTGTGTTGTTTCCATCTTAGGCCATTATGAATAAAGGTGCTGTGAATATTCATGTACAATCCCTTCTGGTGGACATACATGTTCATTCCTCTCGAATAAACACCGAGGAGCAGAATGATCGGCTCATCCAGTAGGTGTATACTTAACTTTATAAGAAATTGACAAACTGATTTCGCAAGTAGCTGACCAATTTTGCATTTATCAGCAGCAGTGCATGAGAGTTCTAATGACTTTAGAGCCTTGGACTCTGCTACAGACACTGCCACCAGCAAGGGTAAGGATCCCTCCCAAGCTGGCATGGTTTCAGTGCTAGGCTGAGCCAATGGAACCTTTTACTAAAAACCAGCCCATCTCAGGCTTTAAATTCCCTCGCACAGGAAGACTGCGGGGCTTCTCTGGCACATACCCAGAACCACTCTTTCCATTTGAATTTTGAATTCTGGACTTTGAATCCAACAGGTCTGACTTTTGAATTCTGGACTTTGAATCCAACAGGTCTGCCTAATCCGACTTTGTCAGTACAGGGGATCCTTCTGTAAGGGAAAACAATCACTGCCAGGTGTCATTAAGAAGCTTAGCCTGAAAGAGATTTAAATATCATTTGGAGGGATGAAGGTAGACCAGGCAGGTATCAGTAATGTGGGTAGGAGGTAATGAAAACAATGATTTTGAGGCTGTTTTAATCCTAATAGACCTTGAAAGACTTGTAAATTACTTACTTTCACAATGTGGAGCTTATTGATATTAATATATTAATATATTATATTATATTAATATAAACAATTTTTAAAAACAATTTTATAAACAATTAATATAAACAATTTTTTTCACTGCAAATGAGAAAAAGGCTTTAGGCAAAAGAAATAGCCCTCAATTAATTCCATTAATTCAATTTCAATTAATTTGAAAATAATTTTTACCAATCTTTCTCTTTAAAGTTATGTAGGAAATTAAACTTTATCTGGAAAATATCTCAACTCATCCAACACTGGCTAGTATTGTTACCATTTTCTAGTTGTCACCTACTCATTAGACCACCTGCTAGAAATCCTACTCAACTGATACTTCTCTCCTTTGACATCCAGTCCCAACCAATTCATGGAAATTTTCTTCAAGACAAATTCTGGTTCACAATAAGAGGCCCAGAGCAGATGGTCAGATGAGTTTGGTCCTAAGCCTTAGTCTCCCTATATTTAGATTGAGAGTATTTCTAAAATTATATCTCTGGCTATATGTTACCTGTATTCCTCTGGGTGCATGTTACAATGTTAAGATGCCTGCAGGACAGACAGAATAGAAAGGGCCCCGAGATGGTAAGAGATGCTTACTCCAGGACAAAACATTTCCCAGAAGGACAATGTTCTTTCAGGGTGTGGTAACTGGAATGTTTGCTGTGATCCTGTAGAATGTTAATCTAGCAAGAAGAAAAATCACCTGGCCAATATCCAAGTGACACAAAAGCTGACTCACAAGGCGTCTACCAAGGATTATTCACCTCATGTTAAGACGAGGCCCTCACTTGGAGGCCTGGTGTGACACAGAAAGAGACTGCTCTGCTTCTTCCTTACCCTCCTCTCCCTGCCACTAGGTCAAAATCCTCTGATTTGGGGAAGAGGGGAGACTTGGTGAGGAGAGTGCCAGAGCCACTGGTGTGGGCCTCAGAGAAGGGGCCCTACTTTTCAGCCCCTTGGATTTGGGGTTCTGTAAATCAGAAGGGACTGGTGCTCTGTTTCCTGCTTGGACCCCTAAAAGAGAAGCTCCCACAGTGCACTCTCCATTATGGTAGCTGTAGAAAAGACTATATGGTCAGTGGGCCTGAGGCATTCCCTCCAGAATAAGCATGTACCAAGCATATCCCATAAGGGCGTTAAGGGCAGTCTCTAAAAAGCTGAGCATTTCTGACTTAGCTTGGCCTGGAACCTTTGTAGTCTGTGGAAAGTATGATCCACCAAGATCCATCAGTTGACCTGCTTCAGGATTGGCCAGAATCATTTCTATTTTTTAATCGAGTCATGCAGGTTTCTTTTGCTTTCTTTCTGATAGATAAATAGCTGGAGTTTAGGAGGCTAGCCAAAAATTACCTAGGATAAGGAAGGGGTTCTGGAGTTTTCTTTGATTCACCTTATTCTCGCTGACTTGAAAGGAAGGGAAGTACTTATCAGCTGTTGCCTGTTTATACCACCCAACTATCTGACAAACTCCTCCAGGGCATGAAAGATGTCTTTTAGTTCTATAATCCTAGCATCTAGCACAATGCCTGGCAAAGAAATTGTAAATGCTCAATAAATATTTATTAAATGAAAACTTTAAATTCCCCAGGGATTGTCTTCACTCTTAGGACTAATCCTGCCGAATGGCTGCTACAGTTATGGAGGCTCTCTCTCTCTCTCTCAAAGTAGCTTAGCATAGTGGTTAAATGGGTAGACCTATAAATAATGGGTAGTCTATAAATAGACTCCTGAGTCTCAGTACTGACCCTGCCACTTATTGCACTGTGCCTGTGGTCAACTTACTTCAGATTTTTCCCCTTTGTAAATTGATGATACCTCATAAAGTTGATAAGAGAATTGCCTGAGTTAATATTTATAAACCAATTAGAATTAGGGAGGCACAAATTTGAGAGCTATATGTGTTGATAAGAAATAGTTTCCCTAGTTCTACTAACATTTCCAATGACAGCAAACTGATGGATGTCTAGAATAACCTTCCATGGTTCTACAGTGCTTTGTCACACAACTTTTTCATCATTATCTTTAAAAAAATTCTATGTCACTTGTATTGGAAAGATAAAGCCAATACTAAAGCAGCCGTTACTAGATAAAATCACACAACAAGGCAGCCTGGTATCACTGTTGATTCATAACCTCTGGTTTCAGCTGAGCCCTAAACGATGCTCAGAGATCTTACTAAACTTTGCTGGTCAACATTCCCACTCTTGTAAATGATTGTTTCAAATCTTCCTCCTTCTTCTAACTCTTGAGGAAAGAATAAAGATGAGGAATATACAAAATGAAGTTACTGGTTATTTTAACCAAGCTGCTAAAATTATTAACATTATGATGGTTGAGGCATGAGGGAAGACTCCATTCTTGTTCCAACTAGCCTGAGAACTTACACTTTTTTGCTTTCCTGTGTCATTGCCTGAAATTACATCTGGACTTCCAGGTAACCCCTTAATTACTCCCTGAAGGACTCATGTGGGGAGCCACGGGTCTTCGGGCCGCGGAGGCTTGGTTGCAGGACTGGGTGCCTGCCTCAGACATTGCGGAGCCCTACTTCCTACTTCCTACTTCCTACTTCCTTTAACTTTCATCACTTCCTCCCCCTAAGCACACACCCCTTAGGCTGTCAATAACCCTCACCCCCATCCCCTTAGACCCAATGGGCGTGTGGCACCGCCTACTCGGATCATCCAAGAGCCAATGCGCTTGTCTTCCGCCAGCTAGCCCCGCCTCCCTTTGTTTGTCCTGTATAAATATCCCCGCTGAAAAATAAAGTTTGAGGCTTGATCAGAATACTGTCTTGCCTCCGTCTCTTTGTGTCTCCTGTCTCGCCTTCATCCTCCATAGGTTCCTCCTCGTCCGCGTTGTTTTGTCCCGCCGGCCGGGGCAGACTCACATATCAAGGCCACCTGATTACTATATGAGGGACTCACATAGACACCTGACATCCATTATCCAGACTACTGGAACATGAACAGAACCCCTGGCACCCATCTTCCAGGTTCACCAACACAGAAGCTTTCTAAACCTGGTTCTTCCGGATTTTTATGGAGGCTTCACCTGGAGTCCATCATCCTGACTGCTTGACATCTGACTGATAACCATTGGGCCCTAGGACTAAGGATAGAAGAATGTACTTTTTATAATAAGAACTTTTATCTTCTTTCTTCTTTGGAACACTTCTGGGTTTATTGTCTAGCTGTGTTTCTAGTTTGAAAACTCCAAGGTCCTTGAATAAATATCATTTATTCCTACCTAGCAAAGCTTCCAGATTCTTTGAGTTTTCTCAGTACCACTATCACCTCCCTAACTTTGAGCAGAGTTCTTGCTTTCTACTTCATAGAAAATATAGAAACTTTTACAAAGGAACTTCCTGTCACAAAAACTACAAACCTAGCATCATTCACACCCAGGCTCATACTCTCAGACTTTCTTCCTGTTAAAAAAAAAAAGTATTTCCTCTCTTCACCACAATTATGTTTAAATTTACCCTGCCCTCATATTCTCAGGAAACCTATAGTCACTTTTCCCTTCAGTATTTTTGATCTTTCTTTTAACTGGACTCTTATCTGAATTTAAACAAGCTCAAATCTTTCTCTTAAAAAAAGAAAACAAAATAAAACAGAAACACTTCAACTCACTTCCCCCTCTAGCTACTTCTCTCTCTGTTTTTTAAAGCCAATTTGTCAAGTTTTCTATACCTGTTATTTGTTGCTTCACGTTCCACTAATATTTCAATCCCCTCTAAGCTAGCTTCTGTCTCAATATTTGCACAGAACCCCCTTTTCAGAATTGCTTATAACCTCCTGTCACAAATCCAATGCATATTTAAAGTATTCATTTTCTCTGGATTTGCAGTAATTTGTTACAGCTGGCCATTGCCTCTGGAAACGGTCTTTCCTTGGCTTGCTCACTGTATACTCTTTGTTCTTCCACCTTTGATTGTGGCTGTCCTTTTCAGTCTCTTTTCTTGGGTCTTTAAGGTGGACCCTCCTTCTCTTTTCATGTGTACTCTCCCTAGGTAGAATCTGTAGGTACGACATCTACAAGGCCCTGCACAGACCTCCCTCTTGACCTCATCTACTCTGCTGTTGACTCTCCTCTAGCTACAACAGCCTCCTCAACGCTCCCTAAACCTGCTAGGCAGTAATGAGTTTTGGAATTATTTTGATAGAATCATTGAATTAGCTTTCAATAAATTGGCCAAGCATGCTTCCCTTGAAGGGAACTGCTTGTGGGGCTATAGGTCCCTGAGCTTACATCTAAGTCACTTAAAAACAAAGATTATAGATTAGATAATGGGCTCTTTCAACTTAAACATGCTACTTTAATAGATATTGTACCAAGTTTAAATTTGGTAAAAACATTTTCTTGAGAGATATTTGCGTTTTCTGAACATTCCTAAACATGTCAGTTCCTCAGTTCTTTTCATTACAAATGTAGCAGATGGTAGAGATTCTGTGCATGAAGATTCTTCTGTGGATATTTGTTGATCTGTTCACCAGGTAATAATTTATTATAATCATATTACAAAGGATAAGGATGGAACAGTTAGAGAATCAATTAAGAAACTAATGTTAATAGATATTCTAGTTTGCTCCTTCAACTAAAGAGCTGATACTGAGAATTACTTTAGACTCAAGTTCTAATATTAAGCAAGTTATGATTTCTCAACTAATATGTATAAGTTGAGGTAAAGCAGGAAATAAACAAGCTAAACAAAATCCCACATCATGGCTGTTGGAAAGCTATGGCACCCTCCCCACCCTTACTCTTATACTGACTTATGTTCTCATTACTGAGATAGTTTGGTGTCACTGCCACCCCTTTGCTTTAATTCCACTTTTGAAGCCAGATAACGCACTGGAATGGTTTTAAAGTCAAAATGATGTAAAGTAAACATGAGAAATCTCACTTCTATTTGTCCTCATCTACCATTTCTATTAGTTTTTTTTTTATCTTTCTGGTGTTTCTTTATGCAAATGCATTCTTATCCCTCCACTCCCTTTTTTCATAGTGTACTGTATTTTGTCCCTTCTCACCTATCTATACATGCTGGAGATCTCTACTATCAGTTGAGGAGGATTCCCCTTATTCTGTTTTATAGCAAATTGTGTTACACTGTGTGGATGCATCATAGTGTATTTAACTTGTTTTTACAATTGGGTTGCTGCCATTTTTTACTATTAAAGCAATGTTGTGATGAATAATTGTGTATATAATTTTTTACATGTACAGGTCTATGGGTAATTTGGATTCTAATAAATGAGGTTGCTACTTCAAAGACTAAATAATTTGATATGTATTGCCAGATTCTCCTCCATCGTGAATTATATCGTTTTGCAGTCCCAGCAAAGGGAAAATACATGTCCCCATAGACATACCAACAGAATGTTATCAAACTTAAGGATTTTTGTCAATCTACTAGATAACAGATACCTTAATTTGCATTTCTCTTATTATGATGGAGATTAAGTTATTTATCTGGACATTTGGTCTTTTTCGGTGAACTGTCTGTTCGTGCCCTGGTCTATTTTTCTACTGGGTTATTCTAAGACTTCTTTATAGAGTAGAGAGGTTAGAAAGGGCTCGATTTTCTCAACACATTACAGAACCGTAGCTTTAAGAGAGTCTTAAAGTTATTCACGCCACCCTCTACTCCCTGGAAACAGTAATCTCCTATTCTCAATCAGAAGAATTGTATTTAGTTTTCTGACTTGAAAGTAATATATATTCATTATAGAAATACTGGAAAAAATTTTAAATAATCCATGTTCATACTTTCTTATATTCCTTTTCTAAGTATGTACATAAAATAAAAAGGGACCATCTTCCCCTGTCACATTATCTCCCAGAGGTGGCCATCAGTGAATATCGTGGTTTGTTGTATATAACCCTAGTTCTTCCTCACCCCTCCATTAGCCATATTTAAAATTTATGTGTTGGAAAATGTTTCATTTCGGCAATATCTTATATATTCTGTTACTTATATTTCCACAAAGCAAACAAACAAAACTATGGTCATATTTAGGGATGGTGATCTATACAAACCTAGTATCCTTCCTGACATGGTCATTTTAGAGAGGAGCCAGGAAGAACAGAGGTCTGCCTATCCTATTTGGTAATTTGCTGCCATCTCAAAATACTTGATTATAGGGTCCTGTTGCATCCTTTTTGGCCCTCCTAAATTAAGCACTTGGTTAAAAAATATTTTAACTTCAATTAGTAGGACAACAACAGAAACAACAAAAAACACTAGAACATGCTGGTAATTTTAAGTCAGAATTTATATTTCAAATAAAAACTCATAGCAACAAATTTTTACAAAATTTGGAAACACCTTAAGATAACGTTACATGCTTCATTTACTTAGAAAAAGTTACATAATCCAAATAGCTGTCATTTATAAACATGAGTTTCTTTTTTTTTCAGCAAAAGAAAACTCATGTGAAATATGTGACAGGAAACCAGTGAGACACAATGATGCAGGGACAACTTATCAGCTCCCTGAGTGAGGAAGTTTGGAGCCTGGCCTCCCGGGCTGGGGGCTGTGCTGCTTCTCCTCTCTGGCCTTCAGTTTCCCCATGCATCAAGGGAAGACTGGATTTCTAAAGTCCTGTGTATCATGGTCCTTTCATTTCAGAGAACAGGAGATAATTATAACAATATCATTTTCCTTTGATCAGAAACTTCAACAAAAAATAACGTGCTCAAAAATTCTACTACAAAGGGTACTATGGTTTTTATTGTGACTCTCACTGTGTTTGAAAGTTTCCATCTCAAAAGTTTCTGATTTGGTTCACTTTCTTGGAGATCCCTGCCTTGGGGACATCCTCCACACATAGCAGTACACGTGAAGAAATTAGCAGTCCTTTTCCTGAAGCCGTGGCCTATGATTCTGCCTTTATTACAGACTGTGCTGTGCTCAGGCTCAAATCATGGTCTGATTAGAGTGCCCAGCTGACTGATTTACTATTTGTTCCTTACATTTCACTGTTTATCATATTAAGTTGTATTTTAGTATGTTCTTACAGAATTTCTTCAATTTATCGGTTTGATCAATAGTTTGAGGTTTTTACCTAACAGTACATCAGGTATTTTGCTGGTATGTGAGGCTCAAGAGATTGTATGAGGACAAACAATAAGATACATCTGCTGGTGGATGAGCTGCCTTTCAGTACCTTATAGATCTAACTTTGTCTCCCTCTATTAAAGTTGCAGTTAGTCTTAAAAGAGTCAGCTTAGTTTGCTCACACTTTCAAGTAAAATATTTAGTTTCTTTTTCAATATTAAGCATGATTTTTAAAGATATGCTTCGGACAAACACCACAAAACCGTGCGCTCAAACAAATGATCTAAAAATACAGCTGATTTATCTCCAGATACCAATTCTAAAATCAAGGTTTCAAACCTTTGACCATACACATGAATCCCTAAATTCTAGGATATATTATTCCACGTAATCATTTCCATAGTTCGACAAAAACGAGAATTAATACTCTTAAATGAGAGCATATCAATATCACTGAAATTCATTACTATAATGTTTAACTTTTTTCTAATTACTTGAAAATTCATAGGATAGCATCACTAAAACTTGCTAATTATGAGAGCTATTAATTTACAATTATTTCCTCTCATAATGATTGTACTGTTATTCATTTCTTTATTCCTAATTAAATTCAATTTCGACTACCTGATTTTGAGTTTGAGGTAGCTTCATAGTAGTTCTATTGCTATGAAAGTGGCATGTTTCAAAGTTCCACCTGAAGTAGTAGATTAGGTTTAAATGAGGGAAAATTCAATACCAGTTACATCATTTCCTCATTTGGCATACAAACTAAAAAAAAAATCATCCATTTCATTAGTGATAAAAATACAGTTCTTTTGTGAGCATAGACACAATACATGGAATCTGTTTCTTTGCATGAAAAGTAGAGTCAAAGGAAAATGACTCAAATTCTGTTGCTACCTTTCGGTTAACTCGAGTAAGAATGTGCATAAGCTCAAGCTTGTCAGCGTGCAGTTTCAGCATAGCACAAAGTGACTGGATGAACCAGGATCCATCCTTGGAATTTCGCCAGGAATAGTAACCTACAAGGCAAAATATAACCAAAACCATGGATATCTGACTTTATAAATTATTAGAGTATCATAAAGGTAAAACAAACATAAACTTCCACGGGTATTATTATCCATAAAAGGGAAAAAAATAAATAAATGACACTTTCGGTTTCAGGGGAAATTATGCTGGAGGGAGGAGGTAGGCGGGGGTGGTGGGGGGCGAGGCGGGGAACGTGTTGTGCATACACCTCTGCTTTTGGTAAGGAAAAAAAAAGTTGTGGCCTAACTTCACCATTGAATTATTGAGAGTTCTACTTCTTGGGGTTCCCTTCCCATGGGGAAGAACAGATAAACACACAGAAGAAGCAAAAGCAAAGATATAAAAAAGGACTATTATAAGTAGCATGATGTTACAATCAGATTATTGGCTTATCCAAGAAATAAATTGCATGTATGCATATACATTTAAGTGTCCTAAATTTGTCTACATGGCATCTGAATAAAGCATAATAAACACATGACAGAATATTTTAAAAAGTGAAAGTGTATTTATTGTACTTTTTTCAGATTAGCTATGAATCCATTGCTTTTAATTTATAAGTACTTTACCTGGAAAGATGCCTGAGTTAAAAAGAAATCATATTAAGCATATTTGAAAATATAACACTGTTTAAAAATACATTTATCCTGTGTTTCCAAACTTTGTGACATTCTGAGTTAGTCGTATAATGATCAATATTTATATGATGACATGTGCAACACAACCACATATATCATTTTTTATTTTCTTTTCCCTCATTCCACTTCTCCCTCTAATGTACTATTAATATTTACCTTTTATTTTCTATCTTCCAAAGAATTCCTGCAAAACATACCTCTCCCCTATTCAAGAAGTGGATGTAGCTCTGAGTTGGTTTATATTACAATAAAGTATCCTATCTTGTATTAAGTTAATGAATGACACTGTGTAAGTATGCTTTCTTATATATGCCCATTTTCTAGCCAAACTTGGCTAAAAACAACTTTTTTGAGACCTCTCTGTGGTTAACGTACCCTAAAATACCAACAATTAGCTATTTTTTATGGATATCAAAATATTGACAGCCTTTGGAACATACCCTCCATTGTCTAAAATGTACACATAACATTCATTATTTGTAACTTTCTTACCAGGTGCTGTAGAGTACGCATACAGGAAGTCTGCTTCAACTGGTATTTTCTGACACGTCATGTCATCTTCAACACCACTGTCAGTCTCAATACCACAGTCCAGCTCTGAACCTCGGCAGGCCTGGAGGTTAGAAAATAAACGCTTATTCAAAAAAAATGTGTGTACACACCTAATTGATTTCTAAGAGATGCAAAGGCTATGTAAAAATTGATGTTAATTATGCAGGAACTTTTTGATACATCTGAAATTAGAATTTATTCTATATCTCCTTAGTGGTGGTTTAAATGAATGAAAAAGTAACGATAGTTCAGTAGCTGCAGGGAAAAAAATTAATCCTTTGAATAGTCCACAATCAAGTAAATTAATCCCCAATACATCTTCAGTAACCAAGTTGCTCAGTTATATATTACCTGAATAATGAAAAGTTTGGGTTTTCCAGTTAGACTTCTACAATAATCCCCTCTGAAAAAACTTGTTAATTTTCTCAGGTCAACTGGCCCATTTGTTCCAAAAATGATTCCTTCATCACCGTGGCTTAGAATCACACAAATAAAACTGCTCCTTTTGCTATGATCTTCTTTAGAAACTGGAAAAAGTTTACAAATAAGAAAAAACAAACAAAAACAATGCAACTTTATTCAACAATCTCATATATAATGTATGGGAATAAGATGAAGAAACTTGAGAACAGAACTAAGAGCAACATACCTCAAAGCATTTTAAAAGTTGGCATGAATAACTTCTATTTTACTTATATAAAATATAGAGAAGATTTTATTTACAGTAAAGTTCCACAATTCTTAGGCTTTACTATTATATGTATAATTATGACTAGACCTTGGGCAATAAAATTGTCCTCAGATAAAATTGGACAATGAAGGTCATTCTTTTAATTATTTCTTACCACTGCACATCAATTCCACAATTTCTTCGCGTGTAAGATCATTGTTATTCCTGACTTCATAATTCAAGCGTGTGAATGTTTCCCTGAGGTTTGCTGCATCTACATCTGTACCAGACCGAGATGCCATTCCTTGGAACAGAAAGAATTATTATTAATTGCATTTTTTAAAAAAAGATTAACTGCTCTAAAATGAAATGACCTATTCAATGATTTACATGATCCACAATAAATCTTCCTTTCAAATGCTAAGAAAATTCAATTATTCTTATCATGGTGACACAAAGTCTTTTTAATTTCTTAGCATGTAAGGTATTTCATAATGTAAGCTCTATCAATGTATCATAATGTAAGCAGATGCCAATGTGTTTTAGTCACAAGGATATATTTCACAGCTGCTTAGACAGTAAAAAACAGAAACTTAAATGCCTAAAGAGGGATTCATTTATGATGGAATACTATTTGCCACAAAAATTTTTATAGACAAACTTTTGCCATGAGAATTTTTTTTTTTAATTTTTATAAGTTTTTGAGCTAAATTGATGACTTATGCCAAGGAGCAAGATCTCAAATGTTCCCTGGGAAATGGTCATTAAAAAAAAAAAGACTAGACAACAATAGGATCCTATTTTTTTTAAAAAATTATATATATATATATATATACACACATATATAATGATATATCTCACACATTCAGAACTGTCTCTTTGATTTTAAGTTCCCAACAATTTTAAGATATATGACTACTTTCATAATATCTTTTCAAGGAAAAAAAACCCCCAGAAACCACTACCACATTAATATTGTTCATTAGGCATTCTGCTATGGTAATCTCCTTTAATCCTTCCAACCACTATGAAAGTTATTATGACTAGCTTTATTTGTATAGATGTAGGACATGGAGCACATAGGAATTCGGGAACTTGTCCTAAGTAACGGAGCTAGTGTTAGACCTCTATCCAGGGGTCCAGGGCTTTCATTGCTCCCTTACAGTACCTTCCACATACATGTACAGATTGTATGAGGCACTCAGATTTAAAAATGCTAGTGTTGTGGGGAACGCGCTTTAGAATTGAGTAAATTTAAGATCTATAAATAGAAAAAGGAATACGTGTCTATATCTCAAAAATATTAATTATTTCTGAGTGGTATGATTATGAGTGATTTTAATTTTTCTTTGGCTAATATGTACTTTCTAAAATTTCTATTAAAGGCATATATTATTTTTATAAACTTAAAATGAGCTCATCGGTGTTTTATCATTGGAAAGGCTGAGGATACCATGCAACTGTGTGACAAGGTGACTGAATTCTGGCCCTGGTTTGTGAGCACTTAGTAGGATAGAAAACGCCAGACAGTCAGAGATCATTGTGAGAACCTGACCTTCAAATTTCAGACAGAAAAGGAGCTAAAGTCATACTACTGGTCTAAGTATTTTTTAGGGGAATAGTGGAATGACAATGCTTAATGGCTGAAGGTGGTATGTAAATTTATAGCCAATAAAAGCAATAAAAATGGTGCCAATCAGATTTAGACATCCATTTTTGACTATTCTTCCTCACTCCTATTATTACTCTCACACCAAATCCTGCTTATCATTCCCAGTGTAATTTGGCTTTCTTTCCATTTTCACCACCACTCGGGTAGATAGCCTCCTAAATTGGATCTGCTGCGCTTCTAGTTTCTTTAAAAATTAGTTCAAATTTGGTTAATATGCCAATTAAAAGAATTACTATGGCATCAATTCGAAGATGAAAAAATGGAGAGATAGCCAAAATGTTCACTCTTAGGGTAATTTATGCAAATTAAGCGAACAGTATATTTAGGGAATGGATTATATAATCGTTAAAATAACATATGAAAATTATACGGCAACTCGAAAAAATGCTTATATTAAGTGGAACAAATAGGATACAATGTTCTTATACATTATGAATAAAATTCATCTTTGAAAGAAACTGTCAAGGAAAAAATATCAAGCCATACATCAAGATGTTAATTAACTTTTTAGGATTGTGAGAAATTTCATTTTTTATTGTCTCTAAAAAAATTCTGAAATGTATTATTAGATTCAAATCATACACAGTAGAGAGATTGAGTAGGGGATCTGGTGATCAGGCTAAGGTGAACCTAAAAGAGGAGTTCCAATAAAGTGGTAGGGGTAAAAAACAGGGAAAACAGGTTCAAGGAGGATGGAAGGAAGTGAAGATGGCAAGCTTAAAGTACATGTTTGCAAAATTTAGGGAAGAAGACCAAAATCAGATCAAAGCTTAAGAGGAAGTAGGCTAAAAGAAAGATCTCTTTGAGACAGGGAATCTGTCATCTTTGCAGGGAAGAGGAAAAAATCAATAGCACACAGGAAGTGAAGCAGGAAAGGGGGATTCAGAACTCAGCTGAGGGTCAGGCACCCCAACGCTGAGGCCAGCTCTGCTACTAAATCATCTGTGGGACGCTGTGCATTTACCCTTTCAGTTTTTAAAGAATGGTTCCTTCCCAGAGTTGTTGTAAAAAATAAATGAGAAAATACCTGTGAGGTACCCTATAGCTCCCGGAAAGATTTTAACTATTTGTTAAGATCTTTTCATTAGCATGAAAGAGGGAGCAGGAGGTTAAAGAAGCAAAGGTTCTAAGAGAAGTCAGGGTGGAAGAGGCCGACATGCAGAGAGCAGGCTAGCTGTTGGAAGAGGAAGAGATTCTGATAATGGGTTAGAAGATTAAGAGTTCATGATGTCTTGTAGAACCTGTAGGGTCTTGCTCTAGCTCTACTTCATGGATAGTCTGTGTCACAGTTTAATAACAACTATACTGTTTTTTATATTACACCAAATATACATGGCACGAATATTTGAAAAGAGTTAAAAATCATTTTAATGATACATACCAGTACTTTTATGAAAGTTCTTATTATTGATTATTATACATAAACCCATTTCAGGATAATCCATTTTGTAACTATTGTCCAAGGATATTCCAGAGTCCATTGATTTGCTTCCATGTAAAATCTTTCTGTTTGGAAATTAAACGATAGTTTACAATGGTAAAAATGACCAATGCAACTTTGTAACACATAAGAACAGCTAACATTTGTTGAATGAAATGGGCCAGACTGTGTGTGACAGGCTTTTTTCCCTCACTTAAATTTCACAAAAACCCATTTCATATATGAGGAAAGGACCACCATGAGGATAAGCAATGTGCTGACGGTCATGAGGGTACTGTGTCAGAGCCAAGGCTGCAGCATCTGTTGAACTTCAGAATTCAGGTTTTTAACCTCTATATATTGTTTTCCTCTATATTTTATAAAAATTTCATCAACACTTTACACCTTAGAAATTTCTTGCAGCTTTGTGAAATATTTTATCCTTGAAGATAACAGTAAGATCTTAAAAATTACCCTGAAATGAAACGAAACCAAAAAAGAGCAAATATGACTCAAAGCATATAGTATTTATTCAAAATTCCTAAATTGTTCCTGAAAACCTGAGCTGAACGAAGTAATAATTTACTAAAACATAAAATCTCTATTGTAAATAACTGAAAACAATTGTCCGAAGGTCATTTATCCAGAAACCTCTGTTACTTAGACCAGGGTCAGCAAACTTTTTCTCAAAAGGGCCAAATATTAAGTATTTTAGGTTTGCAGGCTGTATAGTATCTGTAGCATACTGCCTTCTGCTTGTGAAAGTAGCCCAGGACAGTATTTAAACTGAACAGGTGTGCCTATGTTTCAATAAAACATAACCAAAAACGACTGCAAGTCTGATGCCTGATCCACCAAGAATCAGGAAACAACAGGTCTAGGAACAAACACTGATACGTAAAGTCCATGTACCAATGCGCTTTACCTAAGAGTTATTTCATATTATGCACAATTCTAAAAAAAAAATTGTTGGAAAAAGATTAAAACAGTAGATTATAAATTAAAGCAGTCAAGGTTAGAAACAAACTATTACATTTAGCTAGAAGTGAAGATCCCCACATTTTACAGATGAGAAAATTAAATCTCTGAAAATTGAGCGACTTCTTGAAGGTCATACAGATAATGGATCACAAAACTGTAATTAATTCTCTACCACTTCCTACTGCCTTCTAGGCAAAGTGGGTACTCCTCTACGAGCAATAAGATAGCTAGGATGATAGGAGGGCACGCCTGATACAGAATAGATTCAAAAAGCATAGGAACATGAGAACATCACAGGATCAAAACGGACTTAAATCTGTTTTGGGCTCCCATACAATTTGTTATTAAATTATGTTCTGTATGATATGAAAAGATAAGAAAATATGTAGATCACTTCAAATGGGTTTAGAAAAAACAAACTAAAAACCTCTAAAATGAGATCGCATTTCAAACGCTTAATTTCTAGGAAAATTCCTTTGCTAAACAAACATAGCTAAATCCTTATTGGTAACTTGTTAATAGTACTGCTCTAATACTATTGTTTAGTACTTGAATTAGTTTGTAATTCCCTGAATGGTCCAAAATACTAGGTCTCAGAAATAAACTTGTAGAATTAAAAATATCACAAGAGATCCCAAATGAATTAAGAATGTTTGAGTTTTATCTTTTTCCCTTCTCCATTTGTTGGTTATTAGAAGCATTAATAAGCAGAATATTCCAAAAAGACTGAGAAAAATAAAAGGTAAAAGATAATCTATAACCAGGCAGTTCTTTCCTAGATTGAGAAATGACATTTCATTTCGGTCTTAAAACTCATGAACAGGAGGCCAAAAAAACCCCCAAACACAAAACCTCTCAAACTGCAGAGTGATTTGGGAAGGTACAGAAGCACCCAGACTTTCGAGTTCTGGCTCTCCTATGGTTCTGGCTCTCCTAGTCTTTCCCTCAATCCTCCCCACAGTTCAGTGAAAGTTTTATGTTAAAAGGGAGATTCAGAGAGGATATGCTAACATGTGTAAAGCCACACAGCTATTGTGGTGGCAAGTCAACAGGGTTTCTCTCTCTCGAAAGCCCATATTCTTTCTGCTTCCCCACTCCTCAATGTTTGCTGTTGTATCACTCCCATCTTTCTCTGATTCTACAGGAATCCATTTAAATACTCACGTTTCTGAATTTTTAATGGATTTTGAATCCACTGAGTTTGTAATGTTCTCCATGGATACTTTTATTAACTAGAATGTAAAGAAAACAGAAGTTAATCAAAATCAATCATTTTAAGATCACTGAATTATATTAATTATTCTAAAGATTATTTCTCCAAATTAAAACATTATAGAGACATTTTCACATCAGCGCTACCGCTCCTTCCCTAGCTTCACCTCTACTGTTAAAAGTTTCGGGGAGTAAAATCTGAAGATAATCCTTTGTAAAGGTATGTGTAATGTAGTTCATTTCTCTCTCTCTCAATCTCTTTTTTAACTGAGGAAGAATAATTCCAGATTGATAAGGTGACAGGGCTATGGAGAAAATAACATAGGGTAAGAGACTAGGGGTGTGAGCTACTCTGGCTATGGTGGTTGGGGGAGCCATCTCTGAGGTGACATATTGAGATCTAAACAACATGAAGGCTACCAATAGGGTCTGTCTTCGTTGGGGGAAGGACCAGCTAGAGTCTGGTGTATTCATCCTAGAGCAGAAGAAAGACCAGTTCGGTTAGTGCATGGTAAAGGGAAGGAGTGAAGGGAGATAAGTAGGAAAGGCAAGATCACCTTAGGAGCCAAGAGAAGCACTGACTATCTTAATTGCAAGGAGAAACCACTCGAGTGTTTTAAGCAGAAGAGAGACAGCATGCTTTAAAAAGATCGCTCTGGCAGCTGAGTGGAGAATCAACTGTAGAAGGTTAGAGTAAAAGCGCATAGGCCAACAAAAAGCCTTCTGGAATAGTTCTGGAAAATAATGATGATAGTCTGAACTGCAGCTGAACAGTGGATACAGGTGGATAAGAAGCTGGAACTCAGGAAGATATCAGGGCTGGAGATATACTGGAGCATTTTGGTATTTAGAGGGTTACTAGAGGAAGTAGGGCCAGCAAGAGACTAAAGAGAGGTGAGTCAAAGGAAGGTAAAATCAGTTGAATATGGTGTACCAAAGCATGCAGAAGTCTTTCGAGGAACGTCTGACCGTTTCAAATCTTGCTAAGAGGACGGTGCAGAATACTACTAGGTCTGGATCACCCTCTTAGCAATTCAGGTGAGAAAACCACTGGCTTGAGGTCATGGGTATTGTGGAGATTGTCAGGAGAAACTGTCTAAGACTTGGAAATGGGCAAAAGAAATTAATGCATATAATTTTAATGTGGTGTTGGGTGTTGTTTAGAGGAATCTCAGGGATTATTTGATTTTATAGGGTGTCCTCTTCGATTGACCTTCTACTGACTAGGCTATTTTACAACACTGTAGGAAGTTAAGCCATAGCAAACAGCCGTGCAAATGATTCTTGCCTATAGCAATGAAAATGAGTTTTGTCTTATGATATAGAAAAGATTTCCAAACTGTAGAAAAGATGACCCTGTCAAATTACATTTTATTGACCTACAGGATATTAACCAGTTTTACTTCTATTAGCAAATTCATTTCATTATACCCAATGGTCCATATGTTTGTTCTTCAAATTCTCCTTTGAACTGGTCTTACCACCTTACTGGTTCTATTAATTAACTGAATAAAATATTTGGCATTTCTTTATATTTACACAACAGCCCAGTTTTACACTTGAAAGAGACAATGAAAATGAGAAAAGACAACAAAAGTAAGTAAAGAGTTTTGCTGTGAAGGAGAATGGAGAAATGGGGTAGTATCTAGAGGGGGCAAGCAATAGAGGAAATTTCTTGTTTTGTTTGGTTTTAAAGATGGGTCATATAAGGCATGTTTTTATGCTGATGAGAATGATCCATGGAAAACGAGAAGTTAATAAGTCAAAGGAGAGAATGAGCAATGTTCTTGAAGGGATGAAAGGCCTTATGAATCTAGCTCACATTTGGAGAGGCATTAGTCTCAGATAAGAACAAGTGAGAGTTCACCCACTGTAGTGGGCAGAAGACAAACTATTTGGCACAATATATGAAGGCTGGTGGAAGGAGAATACTTCTCACACAATTGCACCCATTTTCTCTGTATTTAGAAGATAAACTATGAGACAAGAATCTCCAAATGACTTGTCTCTTCTTTCACGTGTACTTACCCATGTATTTTACCAATACCAAAAACTAATCATGCACAATGCTAGCAAAGGTGTATGAGAGAGGCATTGCCATATACTACTGGAAAAGACATAAATTGGTATTATCATTTGAGAACATTTTGACAATATAACCTCCCACCCCTCAACAAATGCCTTGAAGTTTCTTAGTAAAATTACACGTCTAACAGTGCAGCCTAAGGAAATAATCCCAAGGATTAGGGAGACACAGATGAGAAAAGGATACGCATTATTCATCAAACACTGAGAATCTGAGTAGAGAAAACAGTTATGACCTATCTGTATACTGGTTAATACAACTATAAAACTTTTTAAAAGAACTTATCAATAACATGGAAAATGCTTATAAAACTAAGTAAAAATAGGCTCTAAAACTATATAAAACACAATCTCAATTTAAATAAAAAGACCAAAAGTAATTATATAGCATCTTTACGTATTAATCTATTTAATAACAGTGGCATCTCTAGGTGCAGGAACTACCGAGAACTTATTCACTCCTTAATATTTTTCCTTATTTTCTAAATTTTCTGTAACATCTACATTGTTTTTAAAGTTAGAAAATAGTAACGAAAATTATTTTATAAAGTCATATTTATCAACAGTGGCAGACTGCATCAACCAGGATTGTGCTGGCCCATTTCAAGTCCCAGCCCTGTTTCAAAACTAACAAAAATAGTGGTAACTCCACCACTCTGAAAGCAGCAAAAGTTCCTTCACTGCTCTGTACCATGTTCCAGTCTATCTGCCTTTCTTTTTTCTTTCATACATACAATAAACATGTGTTAGGTACAGGAAAATCTCAAACTTCCTTGAACCATAAATATCACAGAGACCAATTGCCCCTCTGTGTGCCAATTTTAAGTGAGCAGGCCATCCACGGTTGAAAACAAAGTCGTGGTTAATTAGATTAATTGAGAGAACAGTACAGGGTGGCTAACAATTCTGGAAACATAGGCAAATACATAATAAGTGGTTTGTTGATGTTATATTACAATCCATGAGAAAATAATATTATCTATGTTACAAGACTTTATGGCCAGCCTGTAGAAACTAGGGAGTGAAAAACACAGTGGGAAAGAAGAATAAATAAAGATAATTTCTGAAACTGAACCTGGAGCTCCTGCTGGTGTCTTTTTTGGTGCCAGGATTTGTCTCGAATTGGCCCTTTGAATGGGTTTGCCAAATGTAGGGTACATACTATGTGTTCAAAACCCTGAAATGCTGATAGGTTCCCACCAACGATGAAGGCCCGAAAGATCTGTTATGGTGCAGTGATTCTTAGACTAATACAAACTTCTAACAACCTTTTATCTTATGCCAACAATAAAGTTGTGGGATGAAACAATTCTATCCTTATATGACTGGTTTGGATCTAAATAGCGACCAGCTTTCCAGAGTTTTAAGGACTATTTGGCTTCTCGGCTCATACTAAGATGTTTTCATCTAAATATTAGGTGATTTTTAAGTAGTCGTTTTCTCTTCATACGTTTAATCGATTTTCTTTAACCAAATAACTCGCAATAGTTAAAAAGTTTCAGATAGGTCAGCCTTTATACAAGTAACCGTAATTTAATAATTTCTGATATCAGACATGAGATAGACATTTTTGTTTCAGTAAGTAATGTTAGTGGTTGAAATTTTTTTAATAATCGATTCTTTTAGAATAGGATTTAAAACAGTGTCTTATTTGATAAGGATTTCTCAGGAACAAGTACGATAATGTATTCTGTTCTCTTCATTATTAGTATCTGAATACTATATGTTGCAACAGTATCAGTTGAATGTCATATGCTATTAAAAATTTATATAATGGTAATGAAATCCTCATTGCAGCAGACATGTGCACATTTGCTGTCACCATCTGCTTTCTCACGTGAAAACACCAACTCCACACTCTTGGGAGCAGAGCTTTGGTTCTTGCAGAACTTGGTGTTTGACTTGGCATTACCTCACCGCCATTAGCTAACGCCTGGCTGCATATGAGTTGCTCTGGGGATGGTGATCTCATCTTAGACGAATAAAAAATCATCCCCCAAGGGAAATAATTAATGCCTTAAATGATAACAGGAATTTAAGTTTTTAGAACATTTTCATTGGACAAAACATAGATAGAAAAATAATATAACAGGGGTTTAAAAAATATTTCCTGACACAGCAATGACAACACTGTTTCTTACTGTACTAATGTAATTATTTCCATCAATACAGGATGTTGATGATAATAAGTTAAATTTCTGAACATATATTAGGTCCCAGAGAAGTTCTAAAAGACCAGATGAAATAGACATCAACATGGAACCTGGGTCTTAGAATCGTCTCTAGTTCCTAGATCTTTTAGTATTCACCCCTGAAGCCACAACAGGCAGCTCTTCAAAAGTTAATGCAATAAAGAATAAAGCAAAATAAATCATCTACAGAGTTAAAGCAGAGGAATTTAACTTAAAACTAAAATTTCAATATGAAATTATAAAGTATTAAAATTTTAAAAGTTATTAAAAATGAATAGTTTGAAAACGTTCTAATGGTAGAGATTTCAAAATGAGATGTTAAATTAGTATAAGCAGTTTCAGATTCCTACTCAGCTAACCTGTCACCTGTCAGTAGGCTGTTCATGGTGCCTGGTCTCTATTCAAATGGGTTTTAAATCTCAAAACTGAGACATAAGAACCAACACTGCTCACTTTTGAATCACCTCTATAATAGGGATATTTTTAAAAAAATATAAGAGATTTAACAAAAAGGATAGCCCTCCCCCCCAAAAAAAGGCCAAAGAATCACAACACCATATGTGACTTGAGTGTTGTGTACAAAGTGTTGTATAACACCAGTTCTTCTTACTGCTGGCTCATACAGGCAAGACTCAGCTAAAAGGTACCTTTATGTATGCAGGTATATATTATTTATGTATTTCTGGTTAGTCTTTCCAACCATGCTCTGAGGCATAAATGATCTCCACTTTATAGTTCAGTTGACTGAGGCTTAGAGCAGTTAAGTAACTTTTATATGGCAGAGCTAGGATTCAAACCAGGATCTGCCTGCCTTGAGATGGCAGACTCCCACTCTTCCAAACAGCTTAGTACCACAGAGAAGGGGTAACACTATCGCTAATTTCAAGGAAGGAAACAAAAATCCATAACCTAGAAGTTCTAATCAAGACGAGACAAAGAGCATAAATAACATGATAGAAACTGACTTCAGAGACATGGAAATAGTATAAAGTGAGCTTACTCTAATTGATGAAGAAAACAGAAATGATGGTGGTGGTGTTTCTGATGCCACTGAGCAATTTACTTCTACAAGTAAAATAACCGATTCATGCTAAACATTCTGTATAAGTCATGAAGACATGTGTTCTATATCTAACTCTATTTACCTCTACAGGAAAAGTAAAGCCTTTCCAGTTTGACTTCCAGGGAAACTACATCTCTGCCAAAGATTTTCAAAACATCAAAACTGTATTTATTACCTATTAGAGAGGACAAAGTCTCAAGAGCAGTCACATTTCCAGATTTAGTGAGTGAAACAGAAAGAACAGACTTTTCACAATATTTTGGATAAGATTTCAGCTGTAATGTGCTAGAGGTTTTATTGATATCATTTCCCATTTAGTCTCTGAAGTTCTTTGGGGACTTATATGAATCACCAAAACCAGATTTTGTCATTGGGCTTGGAAAAGTTGATCTTTTACTATTTATTTTGTAATTAAGTAGAAAACACACTACCTGCAAGTAAAATTAAATATAAAAAATTCAGTTGTGCCATACAAACAAAAACCAGAAAGACAGACTGGAGAGCTCTCCACTATTCAAAGCCATAAGCCAGAAAGAACAGAGTACTTATTATGTGCAAGGTATCTTGTCTTCCCTTCACCTGAGGTCCTAAGATGTTATCTTCGGAGAGAGAAAAGGAGAAATGGGAAAGTCCCTGCAGACCTAAATATTTTGTATGAAATACATGTGAAGGATCTCGGATATCTTTCATAAAAATTTCAGGTAACCTATTCCTCCACCATAATAATTTACTGAACACCAACTATGTGTAGAATACTGTAGTTAACCTTGAGTGTATGAATTAATGGAAGAGACAAAGTCCCCATTCCTATGTGGGACTTATACCAATGCTCACTGGTATTCAAAAGTGGTTCAACAAGGCCAGACAGGGTTAAGTTCATATCAGATAAGGTTATCTTATTCTATCCTAATTCAGAAGCTCTGTAAGTAACTTGAAGGCAAGAACAAGATAGGCAGAGAAATAAGAACATTACAGTGATTTACAAAGCACTGTCATAGACATTATCTCCTATGAGCTGGTAAATATAGGCTGTGCTGACTTAACCTATTCCCCTCCATTACATTTGTATTTATTAAGTGTATACAAAACAGTAACTAACAGTCTAAGAATCTTTTTCTAAGCCCAAACACCAGTGCTTCCCATATTTGAGGTACCAGAATCCATTTAATGCCATTCATGAAAATAAAGACTGCTTTCTAGCATTAGAAGGGGGATAAAGCAGTAGAAGATTGTGTTAGGTTTGAAAGCAAAACAGTAAAGAAGCACTGTAAATGCCTGTATTAGATGAGGTGTCAGTCTTTCAAAATGGTAGGAGGCAAGACCTTTGTTCAGGATAGCAAAAGCAAATTTGATTTTATAGGCACAGAGTTTCATTTCTTTTTTTACTTGAACAGATTTTATTGCCAAACTGCAATAAATTGTTCATTCACTCATTAAAACACACTATAACTTCCAAAAGCTTTTTTTGCAAAAAAGCGAGGCAAAACCAAAGCTCAAAAATCAAGCTGTGATAGGAATGATTCAAGGTTTACATTTCATCCTCAGAGATCATGTACCTACAACATATTCCAACCGACTGGGCATGTTTTGATACAGGCTGGTCTAACAACCTTGCTTAGCACTTCCTATTACCATCTCGCACATTCACACTGTTACATCAACTCCCTATTTCACTTCTACCATTGCTTTTTAATCATATTTTATTTATAAGTAATCCTAGGTTTATTTTTTCTGGATAGGACATATTCTTAAAAAGCATAATACTGTAGTGTGGGCATTCACTTGTGACAGGCCCTGGATATGGGGAAAGATAATAAGGAATAAGATAAACATAGTCCCTCATTGAATTTGCTTACAAGCTAGTAGGAATAACAGTAAGTAAACAACTGCAAAGGATATGACTTTCCTTCTTAGTAAATGACAGATGTAAAAGGAATATATAAAAGGAAAACCGAACCTTGAAGTGTTTAGCGAGAAAAGAAACACAAGTAGGGGTTTTGAGCAAATGTGATGTGATGGCAGGAGACAGGGAATGTGTTTCAGGCAGAGAACAGATATTAAGATCAGAATTGTTTTGCAGAAAGTGAAAAGGGGCACTCGAAAGATAAGGCAGGGAGGGAATCCAGGAGCCAACCTGTGTTTGGCTTTGTTAGCCATGTTAAGGGACTGGGTTTATCATGTGGGCAAAAGAACAGCTTTCTAGATTTTTATTTCGTAAAGATCTCTCAGCCTGTGCTTTAAAGAATGGATTGGAGAGGGGCAGAAGATCTGGGATTATTGAAGCTAATGAGGCTGCTGTAGCCAAATGAGAGCCTAGCGGGGTTTAAATAAGCTATGGAGAGAAGTGGACAGATCTAGTGGATACTTAAGAGGTCAAGGGGTCTTGGTGGCTAACTGGGGAAGGAGCTGGGAGAGGTGGTTGAGAAAGTTGGTTCCTGGTTTCCTGACTGCGGTGCCACTTGAGAACGAAAGACAGCTGCATCAAGAGCCGACCCACTGAAAATAAGAGTAACAAGGGTGAGAAAGGCGCTCTTATTTAACATGGCCTGGGGGCATTTCAAAGCAGCTCCTACGTGACTTGGCCTTGGATACAAAGTTACAGGGATGAGATGGAAGGATTCTGAGAGGGCTTCAGGTCTGAAAAGGACTTGGAGTTTAATGCCTGAAATTACCTCTCTGGAAAACTGAGTCGCACAGTCAACCCGAGAAAACGTAAGCTCGAGAGAGAAGACAGCAGGAACCAAACCCTTGTCCAACAAAGAAAGGGAGGATCAACCGTGAGGAACAGCGCCTCCAGAATAGCACCAGGTTCGCCTCCAGTCCTCCGGGCGTTGTTTTCCGTCGCCGAGCCTCCGCTCCTCCCTTTCTGTCTCAAGTCTCATCCCCGCGGACCTGACCACCCTCACTTCCCTGCATCCCGCTCCCGGGCCGACCTCCTATAGCCCGGCCTCATTCACCCCTCCCCACTAGGCTCCGCGACCCTGGTCCAGCCTCCTGCTACTCAGCCTCGGCCTCCCACCCGCCCACCACCCTATCCATCACGACCAGCCTCGACGCTCCTGGCTCGGCCTCCCGTCCCTCAGGCTGGACCTCTCCAGCCAGGTATCCGCATTCGGCCTCCACATCCCCGGCCCGGTCTCCCGCTTTCCGGCCTCAACGCTCCTGGTCTGGCCTCCTGATCATAGGACCGGTCTCCCGCCCTCCGGGCGCGGCAGCTCGGGACTCCACATCCCCCGCCCAGCCTCCCGCTCCGGGTCGGGTCTCTTGCTCCGCGGGCTTCAGTGTTCGGCCTAACACTCGCCGTCGTGGCAAAACAAAGGATCCGCCGTCGGGACTGTGCCCACCTCCTCCGTCAGCCCGGACTGGCTGCAGGCCCAGCAAAGTCCCTGGGGTGGGTGCGGGGCTTGGGAGGATGGAAGGATTGGGCCCAGGGCTGACGGCCCCGCGGCGAGAAGGAGCGACGGCAGCACTCACCGCACAGCACCCACACAGCGGACTCCCGACCGCCCCGCTCCGCGCCAGCTCGATCTCTGCGTGCTGCAAACCTGGACTCCGCCTGCGGCAGCAGCCCCGCCCCCGCCGGCCCCGCCCCGCCCCGCCCCGCCGCGACACGTCACTGCTCCAGTGCGCGCCCCGCGGGTCCGCCCGGGATCGTCGCTCCCGCCGCCCTCCCATAGGCCTGGCGCGCTCCCGCCCGCTTGCCCGGGCGAGTCCCAGCCCCCGCCCCCGCCCCGCCCCCGCGCGCCCTTTGAACGCGGAGTCCGGCCTCGGAACCAGGGCCTGGGTCCCGCTCGCCGCTGAGGACGCGGACGTTTCCCTTCACCGCGCAGATTTCCGGAGGTAAACGGACGGGGACGTGAAGGCCGTGCCGGGCCCAAGGGGCAAAGAGAGGGGAGTCAAGGGCGGGCCGGACGCCTCTTCTGACTTCCGGGAGGTAGAGGGGCGACCCGCGACGGTAAACTCTGCTTCCCCCAGGCCATCTGAAGCCTTTCCGTAAGTCACTTCTAATTCCCTGACCCTAAACCAAAAGCCTTAACTGCCTTACTGGTTTCTCGCCTGTTTTGGGTCACGAACTTCTTCCAGAGCCTGATGCAAACTACGATTGCTTTCGCCGAGGACTACAAACGCAGTTGACAACCAAGTTCTGCGTCAAATTTTAAGAGGTTCGTAACATTCTGACAAGTCAGGGACACCCTTCCCCCACTACGTCCCCCATGTTAAGAACTAGACTACCTCCAACACTTGCCTGTTTGGGCACAAATCAGGGGCTATAATTTGTACACAAATACATATCTTTATATATATATGGCTACCACTTGTTGGGTTCTTATTTTGTGCTGGTACATTTTCACGCTACATTTTCTTATTTTATCCTTTCTACAACCCCTGGAAGTGAGAATTCCAATCCCCGCCTGAGCTTAAAAAGGTTAAGTAGTTTGCTCTTGTTAAAAGAGTTACGGGAGTTACAGTCTGATCCCAGGAATAAAATTTAGGCCTTCCTTAATCCCTCCCAGATTGAGAGAGGACCAGTGTTTGGCAGTGTTTTGTTGTTGCAGTAACACTGAAGAATAGGACCTTCTCCCAGATCCTATCAGTGGTTCAGCACGCAGTTATTCATAAAGGCACCGGTATAGTTGAACAAGTCCTATGGTAATGCACAAGCCCCTTCCTGTGCTAAACTTTCTTACCAAAATGATGCTTCAGTTAAAGCAATGGCAGCAGTTTTCTGTTTTGGTATGAATTATACTAATTTACTTATTCTAGAGAAACTTTATATCAGACGGTTGGCTGGAGGCACTGTCTTCTGAATCCATTTCTTTTTACAGAGGGTCTCACAGGTGGCAGAACTTGATCTGGCCCTTGAAGGGGAAAAGATTGGGAAAAGCAAGTGAGCATTCCAGGTGAGAGAAACAGGCAAGAGGGCACTTGGAATGGCCAGGTGTAGGGAGTGGTGGTTATCATTTGGTGAGAAGGCTGAACGAGAAAAACTGGGGAAGTGGTTTAGGGCTAGATTCTGGAGAGAGTTTGTAGACTTCTTGAAGTAAACTATAATGTGAATTAGGTAATGCTCCGAATCATTAATAAGTGTCCCTATGAAAAGTTATACAAATGGATTTAAGGGCAATTAGTCTGGCAGTTAGGCTTTTTGGATGGGAGATCCTTTGGGGATAGTAGAAAGGGGGAACTAGAAAAGAACAATATGCCTTCTTATCCCTTACAGGAGACTTTTGAGAAATTTAAATATGAATTACTATTGTTCAATCATAGACAGGCCAAGTGACTGAAATGGGAAAAAAGAAAATTCAGTTTATGCAATTTAAAGTGTCATTCTGGAAAGAGTTTATATACTATTACTGTAAGTTAATTTTAATCACATACTTTATTATGAAGACTTTAGCAGTGGGAGAAATAGTATAAATGCATTACAAGGGGCCATAAAAGGGATAGTGAGAAAACATTGCCAAATACCCAGAGCATTACTAAATGCTAGAACTAGAACATATATGCCAGAAAACAAAATATTGGTGAATCTATTCTCAGGACAGAGGGAGAAGTTAGAGTTAGGGAATAAGAATTGACTTGCAATTAGACAAAACAAACCAATCCAGAAGAACTGGGCTGGAGAGTACCATGGCATGGTAGGCTTCAGATCACCTGAGAAGCCTGTAATCATGAAGCAAGTGCCCCCTCACCTAGTTCAGCTGTTTCTGGGTACCAGGCTGTCATAGCTGGACAAGTCTAGCATAAACCTAGGGAAACCAGGGCTACTTAGGTTGGCTGTGTAAGGCATCTCTCCACCTCCACCCCTACTGCCTTTTTTCTCACTACAGTTACTCTAAAAGGACTAAGCCAACCTTTTTTCTAGGCTGACCACCTTTAGTTATAAAATCAGTATCCAACATGGTTAAATAAACATTCTGGTGCAATGTACCAAAATTGAGCTCTTAAGCTTACTGTTTTAAAATACAACACATTTTTCTTTGGAACTTGGAAACATACCAAAAATAGTTATGGTCCCTATGTGAAAAGGGCTTTCGAGGTACATTTATATAAAAGAAAGACAACTCTTTCCCAACCAGGAGTTAAAAGCATTTCTAATATAGTTCTCCCTGAGGGTAGGGATGAGAAATACGATAGTCCAAAACCAGGATGCCAGATGTAGTCCTGTTCTCCATTTCCTTTGCTTTTGTCACTCAACTCTCCTGCTGGAATAGTCCAAGCCTCAGTCGTCCTCTAACCCTTAACCCAGCTGTTAAAATTTTCAAATTGTCCAAACCACTTGAGGGCATGACATATTGAACTTCTCTTTTTTTTTTTCTTTTTCTGTTGATACTCATGGTTTTCTCAGTCCAGTAAATGTTCAACTGGTTTTTCACTGGGACTCCATGACTTTCATGTATGACACACTTCCACAGGTATACCAATATTTTTAGAAAACTAAAAAGTTTTCCTGATGTCAGTGTCACTAAGTGAAGATCCGATCCATATGGTTATTCCTAGTCAGTTATTGGTTAAGTACTAGAGCTACAATTCACATGATTGTAGTCTGTGCTTATTAATTATTGGGCTTTATTAAAAGTTAAGAAATTTCATAGAAGAAAGGTAAATTTCTCAGGCTATCCAAATGTAGGGGATTTTTATCTTTATGTGAAGCAGATTAAAGTAAGCCGAATACTCAGAATTTATCAATAAGGAGCCATATCACTCAGAATTTATCTAGCAATATCACTTTGTATTGAAAAATTTTATTAAAAATTGCCCCATATCTTCAATCCATTGAGACTACATTCTTTTCATAAGTGTGTCTTTTGAAATTTATGTTGACACCTTCAGAATTATATTTCTGTTTCTTGGTTTATAATTTGTAATTTTCATATGGGTTAGAGAAGAATCTTAGGTCTGTTATGTTTGAAATCAGATTTGAAATCTATAGATAATATGCCTTTTTTTTCTAACCATGTCATGACTCATGACATTCCTACCCTCAATCTTTTAGGATGATTCTATTTTTCCTTCAGGGAATATCATTTACCAGTGAGTTTGTTTTGTTGAGGAGTCGTATGCTAAAATACAAGAGAATATTTATCAATTTGATAAGTGAAAATGCTGTAAAGACATTGCCAAAGGTAAATAAGAGTTTTAACCTCAGATGCTTTAGTATATATTATTATTTCACTTAAAAAACTAATATATCTGTTTTCTACATAAATTATGACATAGATGATATTAGTGGAGCGGGAAACTGTATCAGTTACCTATTTCTATTTAAAAACCAGGCCAAACACCAAACCAACAAATTTTGTCTTACAGTTCTGTGAGTTGGCTGGGCATCTCTTTGGCAGATCTCACCTGAATTCACTTGGGTTTACTCATGAATTGAATTCAGATGATGTTTGGACGATCCAGAATGGCTTAATTCACAAATCTGATAGTTGGTGCTGGCTGTTAGCTGGGGTACTTCTCCAGATGGCCTTTTATCCTCTGTGCAGCTAGAGCAATAGCATGACAATCTCAGGGAAGGACTCCAAGATAGCCAAATGCAATACGAAAGCACTTATTAAACCTCTGCTTGCTTCACATTTGTTAATGTGACATGGCCAAAGTCAGTCACATGGCCAAGCCCAGAGTTAATATGAGAATGGGCTTAGATGGCATCTCTTGATGAAAGGAATGGCAAAGGATTTGTTGTCATTTATTATCTGCAATGGAAGCTTTCAAAACCCTTCTCAAAACCTAATCTTTTTCCTTTGTAAATAAACATAATCCCAAATTGGAAAACTGTTGCCTGGTCCCCTTACCCAGGCATGGCTAACATGAAAGCATTGTATGCAAACAAAAACACATGTCATTAATAAACAAGTGTTAAAATACAATCATCAACATTGACTTATCACAAAAATACAGTCATTAAGTTAAAAGACATAAGTTAAGATTTATTTATTAAATCATTCTTATGATTACCATAGACATCTCAAACCCAAACTAGCCAATATTATAGTTACCATTCATACACAGAGTTATCGTTCCAACTAACAGTTATGTTTGGAGGTAAGAGCAATGGGCAGAAACAGAGGAAAAAGGAGCTAAGAACTGCACAGTAGTGCCTAGAAATGAATTCTAGGCAATAGCCCAAGAATGGTGGCCAGGGTAGTAGCACCAGCTGGGCAAGGTAGATAGCACTTGATACAATTAAATGGTGGTAATAAAAACCATAATGATACAAGATATCTACATGAAGCTTTGTAATTTACAAAACTTTTTCACATCATGTCACATTTATCCTCCAGATAAAGTATTCAGGATGATATTGATTCCCATTTTGCAGTTGATTAAGATTTAGGAACCTTCACTAACTTGTCTAAAACTGTAGCACTATAGATGGAAGAGCCATCATAAAGGTTTGTGATAACTAGCTCTGTTCTCATTTCACATTAAAATAAATATAAAACATAAAATATAAAAGAAGGAAATGAGTTTTTAAGTTTTACCAAACAAAATATATTCTAAACAAAAACAGTGATGTTCTTGTTTGTTTGTTTTAGTAATAATTGATAAAACTCTGAACACAGGGTAGGATTTAGCCTCTTCATACCTCTGAACCAATGAAGAGAAAATGGGAAGCAAAACTGAAGCAAATTGAAGAACGAGCATCCCATTATGAGAGAAAACCGTTGTCCTTAGTGTACAGACCCAGGTTGTCCAAGCCAGAAGAACCATCCTCTGTTTGGAAACTATTTCATCGGCAAACTGAAGCTTTTAATTTTGTTAAAAACTGTAAAGAGGTAATTTTCTCATCTTCTACTTTATTTTAGAGCTGCTATAACTTAAGATTTCTAAAAAAATCTATTGTGTGTTTTTATTTCAGGCCACATACTCTACCAAAAGAATTTAATTGCAGTCTTAATATCACACTGTTTAGGAAAAATATGCCTATGAATCATTAGCCATTTATATTAATAATGAAAAAGAGTACCATATCTAGTGCCAGTTGCTTCTAAAAAATTTGTAATGACGTTTAAATGAAGCAATACGTAGAGGAAGAGTAACCATATTCGTGGACTAAGAATAATAGAATGACTGAGTTTTTCAAGAGTTAAACTAAATACTCAGAAATATGAGGAAATGAACGAGTGAGGAAATGAATGAGATTTTTAGAATGAAATTAGGGAAAGGAGAATTGTTTAAACAATAGGATGTGAAAATATCTCAAATATTATAGCTTAGAGTTAATAAGTTCTAGAACTTAAATCATAGTGCCAAAGCACACATGTATTTATCTTTCTACTGTCTCCTTTTGTGCTTTGGAGTAGTAGGATGGGTTTATCATAATTTCCAACACATTAGGCAAGTGGGACAAAGAAGCGCTTACAACATGGGTTTGAATTGTGCAGGTTCACTTATTCCCAGATTTTTTTTGTTTATATTGTTAATGTATTTTCTCATCTTTATGATTTTTTAAAAATATTTTCTTTAGCTTACTTTATTGTAAGAATACAGTCTATAATACAAACATACCTCAGAGATGTTGCGGTTTTGGTTCTAGAATCTAGACCACCACATATAAAGTATCTCAAGAGTTGTAATCTTTTTGCTGGCGGAGGGTCTTGCTTTCCATTTGTAAAGCATACAACGTCTGTGAAGCACAATAAAGTGAAGTGCAATAAAATGGGCTATGCCTAACATATACAAAATGTTTGTTAATTGCCTGTTTGTTATTGGTAAGACTTCTGGTCAACAGTAAGCTATTAGTAAAGTTTTGGGGGAGTCAGAAGTTATACATGGATATTTGACTGTCTGGGGGTTGGCATTCCTAACCTCTGCATTCAAGGGTCATAGTGTCAAATGGTTACTGGATTTATCAGGGTTATCACTTTGTAAGTTGTATCAATGTCTAATCACTGTGTTGTGCAGCTGAAACTAATATATTGTCAACTATAATGAAAAAATATATAAAAAAATTTTAAAGGGTCAACTATATAATGAAAAGATGCATAATATCTAGCATAAATATATTGTGATTCTGATCATTGATGCTATATAAAAACTCATCATGCTAAAGTTTTTTAGGAAGAGGACTCTTTCCCTAGTGAAGATAAGCTCACTCAGATCTCATCAGAATAGTTTAGGAAATAAGAGAAACACCTTTCACATTTTGTATAAACCAAATTCAGGTATCAGAAATTTAAATACAGATTCATTTGATCTTGAATTAAAAAAATATACATAGGAATATGATTGCCGGACTTAACCAATCACCAGTCTATAAAATTTATCTCAAGATTTTTAGTAGGGTCAGGCAACTTTGCCCTCCTATAATTTCTCACTTATTAAAATGGAAGTTTAGTTCCGTTATAGGCTCAACAGCTACCTTTAGCTAAGTGGAAACAAAAGAACCTGTGTATTTATTGAAAGAAATTTTTTATGGCAGCAGTCACAGTTATGGCAAGTGCCATAGCAATTAACCTTAAAAAGATTGGTTTCTCATGGAAAAGACAATTTATAGTTACTTGTTAAAGTTAAACATTTTAAAACTTTCAAGATTAACTTACAAATGTTCCATTTAAAAATTGGTTCCTGCCTGTTTTTATCTGTACTAGAGAATTTATTAATTTTAGCCCAAATAATAATGTTTAGATAGTTTTAAAAATAAGTTTTATAAAATAGCTAATGAAATTATAATAGGTCAAACTAGAGTAATTGAAAGTGATTTTTCTCCTTTATTTCTAATTTAGATATTCTAATTATTTCTGCCTTGAACATGTTTTACCTGAGTGACTAAATAAGTACAAATGACTAGATTTTGATTGGCATAGATCTAGTAATTATTTTTCTTGTTTTTAATAATATAAATGTTCAAATTCTGATTTTTGAAAATTAGTAACATTTTCTATGAATATTTAATAGCTATAGTTGATTTTAGATTTTCATTAATTTTTAAATATTTTTGATTTTCTAAAGGATGTTCATGTATTTGCTTTGGAATACAAAGTGGGCGATGGACAGCGTATTTACCTCGTAACAACCTATGTTCAATTTTGGTTTTATTATAAGTCCCGGTAAGTAGCTTGTAAAGAACAATACATTAAAGTTACATTTCATTTCCTTAATCTAATGTTCGTGAAATTAATTTAAGCTGAATTGGCTTTGATATTTCTCAGTCACGTTATTCAGTACTCCTTTACTATTAGAATTAAATTCTGGAGCTTCCTTGACGTAACAACATTGAATTATCTCACCCATTGTTGGGAGAAAAAATTGCATGTATTTTAAGTTCTTGTCATATGATGATACAATTCCCCCATCACTTTTCCTTGTTCAAATTACTGCAAACCTTGTGTTTATATAGGATGCCATCCATACTTAGTACAACTTAGCATTTACTTATTAAATCAGCATCTATTCTTATTAACCCATGTTAAAATTATACTTCTTGATGCCAGCAAGAATGTAACTGCAAATGTGAGTATTGAAAGCTCATTGAAGACAGGTGACTGTGCATGTTTTTAACTAATTTTTAAAATATATTTTCCTAGTGAAAATATGAAAGTTAAAAATTCTCGTAAAAAATTCATGGAATCCCAAGAATGTGTGATTCTGGCATCTCAGTTTGAGAAAGTTTTCTCAAACAAAATTTGCTTCATGGTGATGCCCCCCAAAAATATAGAAGTGTTACACAGTATCAAAATCACTTTTGAATAAATAACAGTATGAAGTTGACCATATCTGTTCAGTTACAGAAAACGATTATTATATCTTATTTGGTGGAAACTCTTGACACTGATCCATTAACCTATGGTGAGCAGCTGTTCACTTTATCATGTCTTCATTATGTCATAGTTTTATGTCATCAAACCACAGTTAATATAGTATCTTGAGATAGAAGATCAAGTTCTGTGATTTAAAAGGTATGTGATATAAACTTAACAATCATGAATTATTCCATTCAGAAAAAATCTCTTACACTGTTATGAAGTCATTCCTGAAAATGCCGTGTGCAAGCTCTATTTTGATTTGGAATTTAACAAACTTGCCAATCCAGAAGCTGATGGGAAAATGATGGTTGCGTTACTCATTGAGGTATATTACTCTTGTGTTTTTCCTTATTTGATCTGTATGTATCTCTTTATTCACTCATTCATTCATTAAGTGAATCTAACCTACCTGTGTTTCTCCTGTTTCTTGCAACTCTTCCTTTTGACTTTTATTTCTTAATATTACTTCTGTGTATAAACTTCTAAAAAGGAGGAAGGTTTAGCTTATGTTCACATATTTTGTAATATCTAGTTCAAAAAGAAGCTTAAAAAAGTTGGCAACTGGGGAATTTTCTATTTTTTATATATTGTCTGATTTACATTTCAGGTAGCTACCTCTGGTAAAGATTAGGCAAAATAATTTTTACTATAAAAATTGAGTATTGAGATGAGCTTTAAGAAAACTGATAAAAATGGTATCCGAATGAGCTGGCAGGGATTTTGGAAATTATTTTATCTTGTACCGTATGATATTGTGATTCATAAGAAATATATAATTGATCATTTAGATTTTCAAAATATATTTCTCATGTATGTTTGGTCTTCATTCATAGTTCTTGGCTTACTACTCTCCAAACTCTTGGAATTTCCTAAACCTTGAGAGTGACAAAGGTATTTTTCGTTATGTGAATGGGGTGACTTTTAGAAGTACCTAGCCTTGGGAACTGGTTGCCAGGAGCACCAGCCAGTTATTTAGAGGATTGGAACTTTCAAATCCTTGTGCCCCACCCCCTCATGCCCCACCCTCTAGGGAGAGGAAAGAGGCTGGAAAGTGAGTTTAATTGCCAGTGGCCACTGATTTAATCAATTACGTCTATGTAATGAGGCTTCCATTAAAAACTCAAAGGCCTTAATTTGGAGTGCTTCTGGGTTGGTGAACATATGGAGGTGCTGGGAAAGTGGCAAGCCTAAAAAGGCATGGAAGCTTTGTGCCCTTTCCAGCATACCTTGACCTAGGCATCTCTTCCATATGGCTATTTCTAAGTTATATCATTTTATAATAAATCAGTAATCTAGTGAGTTCAGTAATCAGAGAATTCTTGAGTTCTCTGAGCCTTTCTAGCAAATTACAGGCATGCGCTGATTAATGATGGGGATATGTGCCAAGAAATGCATCAATAGGCAATTTCATTGTTATGCAAACATCATAGAGTACACTTACACAAACCTACATGGTATACCCTAGTACACACCTGGGCTCTATGGTATAGCCTTTTGCTCCTAGAATACAGCCTGTACAGCATGGTACTATACAAAACAACATGAAATTAAATCATTCATAAGAGAAAATGAGGCAATTAAGAGATGTATGAGACTACTGCTGATGTAACTGGGTATTACTCTTCTATAGGAAACTGTTTTGTTTTTCTTTTTTATTTTTATATATTTATTATTTTTTTATTATTGTGGCATTAGTTAATGAAATCCAGTAAGTTTCAAATATACAATTGAACAGTATGGCATATATACATTGCAAGGAAACTTTTTTCATAAGTAGAAAGACTGCATTCCAAAATAACAATGGAAAGTTTAGTATGGTAAATAAATAAACCAGTAACACAGTCATTTATTACGTCAAGTATTATGTATTGCATGTAATTGTGATATACTTTTATGCAGCTGCCAGAGCATTAGGTTTGTTTACACCAGCATCCCTACAAAGACATGAGTAATCCATTGCACTATGGCTGTTATGTCTCTAGATGAAAATAATTTTTCAGCTCCATTATAATCTTATGAGACCACCTTTATATTTGTGGTCCATAGTTGACGGAAACATTGTTATGCAGTGAATGGCTAATAGAACCTAGGAGGGGATCGTGGGAACCACTGACTTATAGCCAGTTGGTCAGCAGTACAGGTGACCACCTGGATTTGTGATTAGCATCCTGAATTGGAGGGATTTGTTGGAACCTCCAATTTGTAGCTGGTTGGTCAGAATCACAGGTAACAACCTGGGCCTGTGACTGGCACCTCAGAGGGTGGAGGGTGGTCTCGTGGGACTGAGCCCTTTACATATGTAATCTGATTCTTTCGCAGAATAGATAGTGTCAAAATCAAGTTGAATTCTCAGACACCCTGCTGGTATTCTAGAATTGTTTATTGGGGTGGTGAAGCGTGCACATGCACGCGCACACACAGACACACACACACACACAAGTATTGGGTCCTGGAACCCCTTTCATGAATGAAGTGACTAAGGCATAGACTTAATTTTCATTTAGGGTGCTGCAGCTAGTTATTGGCAAAAACTGATATAGAAATAGAATTATCACTGTTTTTAACAAAGAGAAAAGTATAGTTCTAGTATATGTTTTTGATGTAGCAGTGTCAATCAGGAAGTTACTAACAAAGGAATAGTATGGGTTTGTGTAACTAAGCTCTATTAGGTTTGTTTATAAAACCTTTTAAGATTGTAATGCATTAAGTTGTATTAAAATTATATTAACTGTTATTTGGCCTCAGAGTAGGTATTGACGTTTATTAATTATTTTTCCATTAGATGTTAACTGTAGATGACTCATTTTATAACTTTAAAAGTATGTCCAAATTAAAATGTTTTCGGTAAAGAATATCTGCCGATTATATTGGATCTTTACATGTTTTGTTTTAAATTTATTTGAAAAATGTAAGCAAATACCGTTTTTTAAAAAATCATGTTATCTTTCTGCTGGCTTTGAAGCAGAAGAAATATACATAAGCCTCCCTTCCCCTCCAAAATAATAATAGCAAAAAGTTGTTTTTGATAAAATAGCCATTGTACCCTTAAAAATAAATTTAAGTGTTTTATTTCATTATAATTGGTAAATTTTAATTTTTAACCTTATGTTTTTAATTCAAGGATATTGACTTTTTTTCTGGTATATGATACTCTTCTACAGTCTAAGGTAGGATTTATTACATGGAAAATGTGTAACTAACAAGGAATTAAGATTTAGAGATTTTCACTGGCACGTTAATATGGTGATACCATTAGCTAAGAAGTACCACATTGTATTAGAAACTAGAAATGTCCCTAATGGAATCCGTACCCGACAAATTCTATTTGTAACATAGATTAACAAACAATGGTGTGGTAAAGATTACGTCGGTGTTTAAAAGTTTTTTTCTTTCTGATTCTTTGTACACTCTTATCCAGATTAGTCTTGAACAACTAATCTTCATCAGCAAACATTGGAAAGAATTGTAGAAATATGAGTTTAAAATTATACAGCATTTTTTAAAACATGTTTACCATGTTGGTACAAGAGTCATTAGGATTATTTTATTTAATATAGCCTTCATAAATGATTACATTAACGTTAATTTCATTGGCTTACTTTGTATGTAACAAGTATATAATTCAGTAAGCACATTTCCTTTTTAATCTCTGTGAGGAGGTATAAATTAGATTAGCTCTTATATTAACAGATGATTGATAAATAACTGGTTAATGATTACTAATGGTAACATGTAAGTCCTCTGATTCAATGACTTACAAATTTCAAATTACCGCTTCCACCAACTGGAATGAATTCTGGTGCTAAAGCATATAAAACTATGTTGGCAGGTAACATTGCCCAAATAATCATATTTTTAACTTACGGATTTTAGAACTTAAATATTTAAATGACTTAAAATTTTAAAGTTTAACTTGGGCAGAAGATTTTAGGAGATTATAATTTCTTTTATTACCTACGGTCATTACATTTATTCTTTATAGCTCCAAAGTATAAAACTAGACTTTATTCACTTATGAGAACTTTTTCAGGTTCTACTAAGTGTAACTTTGCCTGGGTGCTAGGAGTACAATGGTTAGCCCAAAGAGACATGATTTCTGTAGAATTTATAGTCTAATGGAGGATAATAAATTAGGATAGAATTAGCTATCATAATAACAACCTAAAATTAAAGTGGCTTAAACAAGGTAGAAATTTATTTCTCTCTCATGTAATATTTAGATCCAGCTCCATTGTGTTAGGGACTAGCCTTGTTGCTTTGCTATTCCTAAGATGTTGCCATTTACATTGTCCAAGGTGGCCCACCATCACTATACTATGTCTGCATTCTAGTCGATAGAAAATGGGAAAGGGGCATGCCTCTTGCCATTAAGAGTATAACTTAGAAGTGGCTAGTTACTTGCCTTCTGCTTACATCCCATTGTCTAGAACTTAGTCACATGGCCACACCTTACTGCAAGGCATCTGGAGAATGTGGTCTGTATTCTGGATGGGCCTCTATCCAGCTAATGATCAGGCTTCCATTTCCACAGAGGCAAGAGAGGACAGATAGTGAGGAATAGCCTCTGTAATACACAGGAAACAGATATCAAAATAATTCACAAATTAACATAAGATTGTAGCTATGTAAGTACTACAAATAGAGTTTATGAGGGGAATTTGATGTAGATAGAGAAATTCAGGAAACTTTCTCTGAGAAAGTGAGAATTTACTGAAAAAGAGGATCAGAGAGTGGGGGCGGTGTGTGTGTGGGGAACCATAATAATGCCAAAACAACATTAACAAAATTTATTGCATAACTATTAGGTATCTAAGTGCTAGGCAGTTTACAAACATTTTTGCTAATCTTCAGATATCCCTGCGTGGTAGTTCTTAGTAACTTTGCTTTGCATATGAAAACAGGCTTCAAGAGAAATGACTTGTGCTATGGCTTCACAGCTAATGCTTTTGAGCAATTACATGTGCCAAGCACTATGCTAACTCTTTACTCTCGTTTTCTCTCTTACTCCCTACAACAACTGCAAAAGTTAGGTCCCAATATCTCATTTTGCAGTTGAGGAATGTAAGGTTTGGACTTGACCAAAATCACAGTGTTGGTAAGTGGCAAAGCCAGAACTCAAACCTAGATCTTTCTGACTCCAAATCTTGTGCTTCTAACCCAAGCTTGCTGCCTTCCTATAATGCATAACCGCCTTTCTATAATGCATAACCGCCTTTAATACCAGCATCATCTAGCCCCAAAGGCTGTATTCTTGGAGGTAGATTTGGACTCAGTATACTTGAGGAACTTTCTGAAAACTAAAATTTTAAACAATGGGATTAGTGACTTTTTAACTCATAGATGATACTTAAAGAGATACTTAAAAAGAAACATTTTTATCTGATTTTAGAGGAGATTAATATGTAAGGTAAATTGTTCAACTTCTAAGAGGCCTTTAATCCTGAGAGTTTATGGAATTTTAAACATAAACTTGTTACATAATTTACGTATATTTCAACAGATAAGTAATTTGGTAAAATTGTATAATATTCTGATAGTAAATAAAAAAAAAAAAACAAGTTATACTTGTTCCAAGATATTTGAGTTTTGCTCACAGAAAAATTTTAAAACATTTAAAAATATGAATTATTTTGTTTTACTTGTGTTTTTAGCATGTTTGTAAAGCACTTCAAGAGTTATACAGAGTTAATTGTTCAGCCGAAGATGTTTTCAACCTGGATTCTAGTACTGATGAAAAATTTAGCCGCCATTTGATATTTCAGCTCCATGATGTAGCATTTAAAGATAACATTCATGTTGGCAAGTATACTGGTTTTTTTTTTTTAAAGTTACGGAGTTATATTAAAAGCTCATATTTTTCTTTCCTTCCTAAGTTTTGTAAGTATTTGTCAGGTTTTATGTTTGTTTATCCTAAAAACTGAAATGTGATTTTTCACGTTTTCAGTATTTGCTTTTAGTTCTAGACCTATCTTACTATTTTAAGACACATCTTAGACACATTAGCCTACTCAGGATATTCTTGGCATTTGTACCTCTTGCTATAGATACTGAAGTGACCAGCCATGCCCTGATACTGGTTTCAGCTCCAATGGGAGTCATTTCAGAAGTTTTTAGTTAGTACATGAGAGACCTAATTCAAGTCTTATCAGTGATACCTCAGATCTGGATTTCTGACCTTCAGCCTTAGCTTTTTGTACATGAGGACTGGGGCTTGGTTTCCAGGCTGTATCCAGGAAGGCTTGTTTATTGTTTCAGACAAAACGTTAGGATTCTAAAGCAGTCTAGATGTGTAAGCCTGAAAACGTAAAGAGTATTTGTTCCAGGACTGGAAATTTAGGTAGAATCCCAATTATAAAATGAAGTCAGCCCAAAGGGGAACAAGTAGGCAGAATGGGAACACCAAAAACCAAGGTCTACATAGAAGTTAAAATCCTGAGTGTTTATTAAAGCAGGAGGAGTAGGGCAGGTATTCCTTAGTCCAAATAGCAGACAATTGAAGTTCAAGTAACAGGTAATCCATTTCAGGACTAAGGGTCTGACAATTTCAGGGGTATCTTGGGTAAAAGGCATGAATGTAGTCACTAAAGGACTGACGTGAAAGTCAGGAACCCAGTGTACTGTGTAGCTAAGGCTCCATATTATTGCTCTTTTTTCTGTTAGCTTAGTTGGACAGTCTTTCTCTGGTCTTTTTTATCCTTTCGGTATTAGTAATTGTAGGATCCATCCTTGTTCCTCTGTTTACTTTATCTGTAACCTTGATTGTCATTCACTGTTATGGCTCCGATTACCATCTATGTGTTGATGACTGAAATCTTTATCTTCAGCCAAGATTATTGTTCTCAACACCAGACCCATAGAGCCAACTGCCTATTAAACATCCCCACATAGACACTCATGTCTTAGACCAAACTCCTCATCTTTCCCTGAAAACTTGCTGTTTCTCCTGTGATATGTATATCAGTGGGTGATATCATCATCCACCCAATTACGAAGTAGAAATGTTGGTGTCATCTTTGACCTCTGTATGTCTCTGAGTATGCTCATTTAGTCAGCTAGCCAGAGTAGTCTGATTATACCACTGCAAGGATTATTCATTACCTTCAGGAAAAAGTCCAGATGTCTTAGTTTGCACAGTGAGGCTCACTGTGCTCTAGCTTCATCTCTGACCACTTGATTCTTCTCACTCCATCTTTTACTTATCTCCCACTGGGGCCACATTATCTCTACTCCCTGGACCTTGGCACTTTTTGATGCTGCTGTCTGAAGGTACTTGCCTCCAAGTCACCTGGTCTGTTAAGCCTCGATGTAGATGTCATTATCTGAGAAGCCATTTATGTCAAATTCTAAGACTTAGTTTAGTATTTCCTCTTGGTTGCAAAGAGTGCCCAGTGCTTATCATGTCAAGACATTCACCACTTCCTGAGGTAATTTCCTTTTGTTTTCTCGGTCTTTTCTACTTAATGTTTCTTTAGGACAGGGACTGTTTTCTTAATCACTATTGTTATTTCCAGAGCTTATCACATAATAATTTCTTTATCAATAATATTAATAATGTAACGGTAGCAGAAGCAGCAATAATAAATACAAAGTAGGCATTTAATAAATATTTGTTGAATGAATGACTGAATATTAAGTGGGCTCTACTGTTAGGGTGTGGAGACAGAGTCCTAAGCAAGATATTTCTTTGATTCCTATTTACTCCTCATATTCTCTGACTCCTACCACAAAGCTAAAAATTGATTTGTTGCTGAGGAAGAAGGGGAGAATAGAAATTGGTCAGATAGTTAGCACTCTCTGCTACATATGTATTCCGAAAGCAAATGCATTCAGTCTGGGCTTTAAATCCTATCGTATGAAGGCTTTATTGTCAGAATGGCATAAGCAAAGGTATAGAGATAAGAGTTTGTGACTAATTTGGAGCACACTGGGACTCTAAGTGTGGCTAGAGTGCAAGACATAATCAGACCTGATACGTGGGATGCCTTCTGAGGGTTCTTTCCTCTGAAATTATGAACTGCCAGAACCAGAGATGCAGAACTTGTGGAGTAGTCCAAATTTTCCTCATCACTTCCCTTCCTTCAGTGTGTCTCTTGGTGACATTTCTAGTTCCCGTTGTTAGCCTTTCAGAAAGGAGAATTAGGGTTAGTTTAAGAGATCATAGAATCTTAGCAAAATGTATAAATTTGATCTGCCTAAAATACTCTGCTGTCAGCCTGCCATAGGATCTGATATTTCTGTGATTGATACATTCTTTTGAGTTATTCGGAGCCAATAAAATTGCCCCTGTGTTAATGATGAGATGAGGGTGGTAAGATTGGGGAAGGGAAGTAAAAAGCAAAGTAGTTTGCTGGGGGAGTCTGTGTTAGTATTTATGCAAGTTATCCTGTCATATCCTGGCCGTGTTAGCTCCCTGCCAAAAGTCATAGGTTTACATGGCCTCCTTAGTGCTACCTTTGCAACTGGTTCTGCAACCATGGCTTCGGTTCTCTTATTTTTTTGTGTCACGTAGATTAATGTTACATTTCCAAGAAAATTAACTTTATCCATTTATATTTGTATTGCTTTGTTGTCCTTCGATATCCTCATGATTTCTTTGTACTCAGTATTTACCTTATCTTCCTCATTCCAGAAATAATCATATCTGTATATCATTGCAAAGATCAAATGCTTTTGCTTTCATTTTGATGTTTAGTGTTTTATAAGAGTGGATTTGTTTTTTTGAGTAGGAAAGTGATTAAGTCTAATTTGGAGAAAGATTTTAAAATTTAGAGCATAGGTATCTTATGACTTAAGATATTAAGCTATTTGGTAAAGTGACAAACCTAGACTATACTAGCTTTTAAGATTAAGGTTTTGTTTTTTTTTTACGGTATTATATTTCTCTAATATTGTTATGAAGTAACAACCAAATTATTGCTTGATTTTATGGTATAAATAATATATGAGTGTTTAAAGAAGTTACAGATTGTCATGTTTTGTTTTCTTGGTAAAGATACGACCACTAATATTTAGAGCTCTTAGAATAAATGTCGAAATACATTTACATGTTAAAATAAATGTATTTAACTGTTTTAATTCTGGGCTTTAGTTATGAGGCAACAATCCATAGGGAAAGGTGGGAGGAACATCAGCTTTGGAACTGATAGCTGTCAATGTCAGCATTCTTAGGGCATATTATGGTGGATAAAGGAGAGAGAAAAAGCTCCTGGAAGTTTGCTGGCATCATGACTCGAGGAGAATACGGTAGAGATTCTCTCAGTGTTTCTGTGCATTATCTTGGCAGCACCGTTTATTCATATAAACCTTTCATTCTTTAATCTCGATTGTGAAGATAAATTTTACTCAATTTGTATTGATGGAAGTTGTGGTTTTTTGGTGGCAATGCATTAGGCTGAGGCCCATGCTAGCAAGATTGACACATCTTCTCAAATTAACCTTCCCTTTTAAGAAGATTTGTTTACAAGTGACACCAAGCTCCCCTGTCAGTGGGAATTGCACAAGAGGAAGGAAGTAACAGGAGAGGCATGTTACAGCTTGTAGTGACAACTCAGTTTTAAAATCAGAAAGCAAAAAAAGAAAGCTCACAGTGTAAAATTTTCATGTGTACACTTGTGCCTAGATCTTAATTTATAGTTTGTGGAAAAGAAGAATTAGATAAATCATATTTTTTTTTTCTTTAGGCAATTTTGTGAAAAAAATTTTGCAGCCTGCTTCACATTTAATTGCCAGTGAAAGTGATGATGGGATTCCAGAGACGAGAGTTTCTCATTTTTCTGAAATACCAGTTAAACAAGGAATTTCCTTCAGCAAAATGTCCACAGGTAATGATAGAGGAGAGAGCTGGACCTTGAATTCAAAGAAACTGGAGAGGCTGGGATCAGCTAAGCAAAGTGATCCTGATCTTTCATTTTTAGTTGTGAAGAATACCATAGGAAAAAAGCACCTGTTTGTAGATTTAGGTAAGTAATGTTAACAGCTCTCATAGACTGTCCTTGTGTACTTCTGTGAGAGACTAGTCAGTGCCCACTTGTCCCCTTTGGATTCTTGCTACCACCACTTTTCCGCAGTGACATTGAAGTCATTGAGCTCAGGTACTAGAAACCTATTTGGTTTCTGTTCAGAGATCTTAGGTCTCTGTGGAACATAAGCACTAGGCTGGCCTGAGGTCCAAAAGGGAAGGGTTCTGGCTGGCTTCTGCTCTGAAATGTCCCAAGGATTTGAATCAGGAAAGTCTTGACAGAGGACAGTTGGGCCAGCATTCTCCAACACTGCTGAGAGGTTTAACTAGATGAAATAAAATTTAAAAACAGACACAGTAAAGAAATGATACTCTAATATGGCAAAATGAGGTGTTTTTTTTTCCACTGAAGAGCTCTGCAGTAGTGGCAGGGTCCCCGCTTCACAGCTTTCCCACTACGATTAAACTGGTGGCTCCTTCAGCTGTGCTCTCTTCTGCCCTGCTCGCTTCTGGTCTCTGACAAAGTACTGGGCAACGCAGGCCGATGAGGACTCTTAATTCACCCAGCTTCAATTTGGTACCCAAAACTCAATTTTGTGGTTCTAGCCTGTGATTTGAAAAGCTGTACAAGCAACATTTTTGCCTTTGTCTGTTAGAGCAACCCAGAGAGCTTCAGTGTCTACAGATTGAGGAAAAGTAGGTTTAAATTATAGGCAAGATTATCATGCCAGCCAGGCCAAGAGTAGGGAAGTGTCCCTGCTGTATTATACGTCTTTCTCATACCCCTAACAACCAAGTGCCAGAATTTGGGAATATAGTCAAGTGCAATGTACTGCTTTGAGTGTGAACAGACATATAGGCTACGCCCTCTCTAAGTTGGACTAACATGCAATAAACTAGGGAAAATGCCTAGTGAGAAGTCGATTCAGGGAAAGCAACAATAGCCAATCACTACTCTACCTCTACCCCTGCCCGATTTAAAGATTCTAAACAGAATACCCCAATTCGTGACCGTTCTAGCCTTTAAAGTTAGGTTACTGTACTAGCAAGGAAATTTCGCTGATATACTTAAAAGAAATATTGCAATAGTTTTCCAAGATTTATTTATGTAACAAAGAGGATAGGGTAATCTTTCACTATTCTTTGAAAAGTCCAGAGATTTAATAGTACACACCAGAATTTTTTTAGAAAACATTTTTTATTGAAATATAATATTCAAACAGAAACATGCATAATTTGTGAGTGCACAGGTCAGTGAATTATCACTAAATGAACACATTCTTTTCACTATACCCAAGACAACAAAGTAGATTACCAGGCTCCCAGAACCACCTCCATGCCCCTTCCAGTCATTACCCTCTCCTTCTCCCCAGAGGTAACCATTAATCTATACTCTAACGCCATAGATTAGTTTTGCCTATTTTTGAACTTTGTATAATTAGAGTCATATAGTATGTGTTTGTGGCATGCATTTTCACTCTCTTAATGGTGTCTTTGATGAATAAAGTTAATTTGTAGTGGTCTAACTTAATCTATGTTATCTTTTTTGGTTAGTGTTTCTTATATCTTGTTAAATCTTTCCCTATCCCAAAGTCATAAAGATATATTCCGCTTATCTTCTAGAAGCCTTATTATTATTTTTATCTTGTTAAATCTTTCCCTATCCCAAAGTCATAAAGATATATTCTGCTTATCTTCTAGAAGCCTTATTATTATTTTTATTTTGTTAAATCTTTCCCTATCCCAAAGTCATAAAGATAAATTCTGCTTATCTTCTACAAGCCTTATTATTAGTATTTACCTTTTATATAAATCTACAATCCACTTGGAATGGATTTTTGCTTATTGGGTAAAGCGTAGTCAAGATTTTTTTTTTTTTTTTTTTTTTTTTTTTTACTCTGTGGATATCCATTTGTGTCAGTACTATTTGTTGAAATAACTGTCCCTTTTCTAAAAAAGACATTTTTGTCATAAATCAAATGTCCATATGTTTGGTTTGTTTACAGACTACGTTCTTTTCCATTGTTCTGTTGGTCTGGTTTTTTGCCAGTACCATTACTACCTTATTTAATATAGCCTTTCTAAAAGTCTTTTTTTTTTAATTTATTTTTAATTTATTTTTTGGTGACATTGGTTAACAAAATCCAGTAAGTTTCAGGTGTACAATTTAACAATAACGCATATATGGATTTTGTGTTCCCCTCCCATAGTTTGATTTCCTTCTGTCACATATTTGACCCCTTTTATCCCATCGACCTCCCTCCTACCCCCCTCCCCACCTACCCTCTGGTAACCACTAGTCTATTGTTCATGTCCATGAGTCTCTGTTTATTTGTCCTGTTCGTTTGTTGCTTTTAGGTTTATACCCCACATATAAGTGATGTCATGTGGTTTTCACCTTTTTCTGTCTGGCTTATTTTGCTTAGTATGATTATCTCGAGGTCCATCCATGTTGTCACAAATGGCAGTATTTCATCTCTTCTTATGGCTAATATTCCATTGTATATATGTACCTCCGCTTCTTTAGCCAATCATCTATCATAGGACACTTCGGTTGCTTCCATGTCCTGGCCACCATGAATAATGCTATGAACATCGATGTGCAATATTTTCAGATATGAGTTTTCAAGTCTTTTGGGTAAATACCCAGTAGAAGGATTGCTAGATCATATGGTAGATCAATTCTTAGTTTTTTGAGGCACCTCCATACTATTTTCCGTAGTGGCTGTACCAACTTGCTTGATATCCAACTTTGTTTTTTGAAATTTCTTGGCTGTTCTTGACTATTTGCATTTCCATTTAAATTTTAGAATCAGCTAATCATAAATCTACAAATAAACATGGAGAGAGTTAACATTTTTATGTTATTGAGTACTCTAATCTATGAACATGGTTTGTCCCTCCATCTACCTAGATGTTCTCTCATTTCTCTCAGTATTTTATAATCTTATGAATAGAGATCCTGTACATCTTTTGTTAGATTTATTCCAGATGTTTGGTGTGTTTTGTTTGTTTTGTTTAAACATTTTTCACAGTTCTGGAGGCTGGAAGCGCAAGGTCAGTGTGCCACATGGTCAAGTTCTGGTGAAAGCCCTGTTCTCGTTTTCACATAATGGTCTTATCATTGTTTCCTCACAAGGCTGAGAGAGAGAGACGTGATTTTTTGATGCCTCCCTCTTTGAGATTTGGCACCACAAATCCTCACTGCCTGGAAAGCTCTCTTACTCTCAAACTTTTTTCTCGATATATTTGTCTAGCTTTATTTACAATAAGAAGGTTGCTCTAAAATAATCTAGTTTTCTATTTCTGGATGTGGCATTCTTCCATTTTATTTTTATTTATATGTTGCTTTTATTTTGTTTCTATCAGATGGAAAATTATTGTTCTTTTTTAAAAGTTATATATTTTTATTTGAAGGTGATTTTTTTCACCTTCATTTTATTTTTTATTGAGGTATAATTGACATGCAACATTAGCTTCAGATGTACAACATAATGATTCAGTATTTTATTTTTATATATTGCAAAATGATCACAGCAATAAGTCTAGTTAATATCCATCACCATACATAGTCACAGATTTTTTTTCTTGTGTCGACTTTTAAGATCTACTCTCTTCGTAACTTTCAAATATGTGATACAGTATTCTTAACTAGTTGCCATGCTGTACATGACATCCCCATGACTTATTTTTTTGATAGCTAGAAGTGTGTATCTTTTGACTCCTCGTCACCCATTTGGCCCACCCTCCACCTCTGGCAACCACCAGAGGTGACTGTCCTCTGTATATATGAGCTTGATTTTTTTGTTGTTGTTTGTTTTTTAGATTCCATGTATAAGTGAGATCATATGGTATTTATCTTTGTCTGACTTATTTCATTTAGCATAATGCCCTCAAGATCCATCCATGTTGTCACAAATGACAGTATTTCCTTGATTATTTTGGCCGAATGATATTCCATTGTGCAGTAGTCTCCCCTTATCTGATGGGATATGTTCTAAGAACCCATCGAATGCCTGAAACTGGATAATACTGAACCTTATGTATGCTATGATTTTTTCTTATGCATACATTCCTGTGATAAAGTTAAATTTATAAATTAGGCATAGTAAAATATTAACAGCAATAAAATAGAACAATTATAACAACATACTATAATAAAAGTTATATGAATGTGGTCTTTTTCTCAAAATATCTTATACTCACTTTTTCACTTAAAGGAAGCACTTTATGGCTTCTCTTCGGCATGTCTAAATTGCCATCATCACTACTCTCCTGCTTTGGGGCCATTATTAAATAAAGTAAAGGTTACTTGGGCACAAACACTGCCGTTTTTCAGAAACGATCTGATAACTAAGTGACTGACAGGCAGCGGGTGAAAGGGGTGATTCACATCCCTGGCAGGATGAAGCAGGATGTGTGAGGTTTTATTACACTGCTCAGGACAGCATGCAATTTTATATTTATGAATTGTTTATTTCAAGAATTTTCCATGTAATATTTTTGGATTGCAGTTGACCATGAGTAACTGAAACCATGGAAAGCGAAGCCTCAGATAAGGAGGGGGGGGGAGAGAGAGAGTGAGTCAGAGAGTCAGAGAGTCTGTGTGTGTGTGTGTCTGTGTGTCTATATATACACCACGTTTTCTTCATTTGTTAATGGACGCTTAGGTTGTTTCCATAGCTTGGCTATTTGTAAACGCTGCAATGAAAATGAGTATGCATAAATCATCATGAATTAGTTGTTTTCATTTTCTTCAGCTAATTACCCAGAAGTGGAGTTGCTGGATCATAGTTCTATTTTTAATTTTTTAAGGAACTTTCATACTGTTTTCCATAGTGGCTACACCAACTTACAGTTCCACTAGCCATGCATAGGGGTTCCCTTTTCTCCACATTTTCACCAACACTTATTATTTCTTAACCCTTTGATAATAGCCATTTTAAGAGGTGTGAGGTGATACCTCATTGTGGTTTTCATTTGCATTTCCCTGGGATTAGGGAGGTTGACTGTCTTCATGTACCTGTTGGCTATCTGTATGTCTACTTTTGAAAAGTGTCTATTCAGATCCTCTACCCATTTTTTAATTGGTGTTTTTTTTTGTTTTGTTTTGTTTTTTAGTGAGTTGTATGAGTTCTTTATTTTTGGATATTAACCCCTTTTCAGATACATGATTCACAAATAGTTTTCTCATTCAGTGGAATGCCTTTTCATTTTGTTGATGGTTCTCATGGTTGTGCAGAAGCTTTTTAGTTTGATGTAGTCCCACTTGTTTTTGCTTGTGTTGCCTTTTGGTGTCAGATCCAAAAAACCATCGCCAAGACTGATGTCTAGGAGCTCACCTCCTATTTTTTCATCTAGGAGTTTTATGGCTTCCGATCTTACATTCACGTCTTTAATCATTTCGAGTTAATTTTTGTGTATGGTGTAAGATAGTGGTCCAGTTTCATTCCTTTGCATGCAGCTGTTCAGTTTTCCCAACACCATTTATGAAGAGATTGTTCTTTCCCCATTGTATATTCTGTTTCCTTTGTTGTACATTACTTGACCATATATGTGTGGATTCATTTCTGGGCTCTTTATTCTGTTCCATTGATTTGTGTGTCTGTTTTTATTGTTAGTACTATACTGTTTTGATTACTAGTACCATACTGTTTTGATTACTATAGCTTTATAATAGAGTTTGAAAATCAGGGAGAGTGATGACTGCTGATTTGTTCTTCTCTCTCAAGATTGTTTTGTCTATTCGGGTTTTTTTTGTGGTTCCATAAATTTTAGGATTGTTCTATTTCTTTAAAAAATTTAATTGGAAGTTTTATAGGGATTGCATTGAATCTGTAGATTGTTTTGGGTAGTATAGATATTTTAACAATATTAATTCCTTCAAACCATGAGCATGGAAAATGTTTCCATTTTTTTTATATCTTCAGTTTTGTTCATCAATGTCTTGTAGTTTTCAGTGTATAGGTCTTTCTCCTCTTGGGTAAATTTATTCCTAGGTATTTTATTCTATTTGTTACATTTATAAATGGGATTGTTTTCTTAATTTCTCTTTCTGATAGTTTGTTATTAATGTATAGAAATGCAACAGATTTCTGTATTTTGAATCCTGCCATTTCACTGAATTTAGAGTTCTAACATTTTTTTAGATGGAGTGTTTGGAGTTTTCTGTATATAATATTATGCCATCTGCAAATAGTGATAGTTTCACTTCTTCCTTTCCAGTTTGGATGCCTTTCCTTTCTTGCCTACTTAGTCTGGCTAGGACTTCCAATACTATGTTGAATGACCATTACTTTGAATTTTTCATCAGGTCAGTTACTTAATTCCGCTTCATGAAGGTTTTTTCTTCTGAAGTTTTATCTTGTTATTTTGTTTATAACATATTTCATTGTCTCATTTATCTCAACTCCCTGTGTTGGTTTCTATACGTTAGATAAAACAGCCATCTCTCCCAATCTTGAAGTGCTGCTGGCTTTGTATAGGAGATGAACCTTATTATTCAACTCTGCCCTAGCTATTGTTTATCGCTCAAACCTTTGTGATTGCCCAAGCAGGCTGTTTAAATCTTTAATAGCGCTCAATAGTTGAGTGTGTGCCAAGAATAGCCAGCATCTCAGCACCTAGATTCATGCTTATTGGAAGCCAGACCCTCAAGCTGCAGCTTTAAAGAATGCAAATATACATAGTCTTGTGGGACTGGAAGTATAAGCACCAGTCCCCCGCCCCCGCCCCCCGCCCCGAGCCAGGCAATCTAGAGTTTTTTATTGAGCAGCAGTCGCAAAAATTGGGGCGCTAGACGAGTGTATAAGCTCGCTCCTGTCTGGGACATAACAGTAGTGAAGTAGAGGGTGAGTGCAGAGATGGCATCTCCTGACGACATTCCCTGAGAGCGCTCTGTAGCCTCTAGATGTGTGCCCAACCTGAAGCCCGCCACTAAGGGCGAAGCTCTAAGACAAGCAATTAAGCATCTTTCACTGAGAGGCTGGGGCTCTGTTTCAGTCTTCTGTCTGTGCAGTGTCCTGTGGGTGGTAGCATGCCAACAACTGTCTCTCCAATTGTTGCAGTCTTGTGGGACCCAGCAATCAAGGAGTATCCCCTGAGTGGCAAACTGGGGCACCAGACGTGTGTAGAAGCTCCCCTCTTGGAGAGATTGGTGCTCTGGAACACCCACAGAGAACACACACAGAGTCACACAGATGGCACTTGCTGAAGAAAGAAAAAAAGGAAAGGATAAAGATGGTGCCTAACAGCTTTAGCAAGGCAAAGCATGAGAGCATGGAAGATGGTGCCTGTTGGAAAGCAAAAAAAAAAAGGGAGGGACACTTGTTGGCTTTAGCAAGGCAGAGGGATAAGCAGGAAGATGCCTAGCCTCTGTCCCTAAAGTGTTTCTCAGCAGACCCCTACCCTACAGACCAACACTTTAAAATTAGCAAACTGGTTTCATTCACATAAGTGTGGGGACTTTTCAAAGAGCTGCTTCTGTGCTGGGGCCTGGGGTGGGTGAGTCTGCATGTAAGCCTTTTAAGAGTCATTCTTCAGTTTGTCATAGCCCCATGGGTTTCATAGGTGCAAGCCCAGTTGGTCTTCAAAGCTATGTGTTTGGGGGACTTGTCTCTCAGGTGCTGGTCTTAAAAGTTGGGGTTCCTGATGTGGGGTTTGAACCCTTATTCCTCAGGGAGAAGATCTAAGTTCCAGTTCCCTCCCAATCTTGAGTCACCATGCTGGGGGTTGGGGTTTATGGTGACATTATGCCTGTGCATTTCCTACCTGATTTGATGTGGTTTCCTTTCACTTTCCCCGTGTGAAGGGGATGGGACGCTTTGCCAGTTTGTAGGATTTTTTCAGAGAAACTGTTCCATACATAGCTGTAGGTTCAGTGTATCTATGGGAAGAGGTGAGTTCAGGATCTTTCTATGTTGCCATGTTGAATCAGAACCAATTGTTTCTTCTAATAATGGTATACAAAATTAATTAAATACTTGCTGACTCAAAAAAAAAATCACTGAAAACATGCATTCACATCGTTTTATTAATTTTTGATATAGGAGTTTATACAAGAAATAGAAACTTTCGCCTGTATAAATCATCAAAAATAGGAAAGCCCGTGGCTTTGGAGGTTGCCGAAGATAACAAATTTTCTCTTACACAGTCAGATATTTCTGAAGAAAATCAGTATTTCCTCTCTTCTTTGATCAGCAATGTCAGGTATATAGTATCATTTAAATCATTGTGTATTCATGAATATTTATTAAGCAGTGAATGGCTTGTATAGTACTAAAATGTGAACTGTGTAAATTCATTCTACTTTAAGAAACAAAGTTCTTAAAATTCTTTTGTCTATTAACTGAAACATGATAGTAAAATTTATTTTTTAACCACTTAGTATGCACTTTATATCCTTTTGCAGTTATATTTTATATATTTTCCAGTTTTTCTAAAATTATTAATATTTTTATAAAGGAGAAAATAGAAATTAGTTTTATTGCATTTGGAAATATAGTTACTGTTAACATGTCAATTTTAATATATACACATGTATAATTTACATAACTCCAAAAGATATTTTTTGAGATTATACAGTATATCACCTGTTTTATCCATTCAATATTATATCATGAATATTTGCTAAGTTGGTAATTTGCCAACAGGTAATTGTAAATAAAAGTTTTAACATCTATATACTTTTCCATTATATTGATATACTCTAATTTGTTGTCAGTTCTGTTGTTGACCATTTGGTTTACATATTTTGGTCATTTTTTAAAAATGAAAGACTTCTTTCAACAGAAATATTTGCCTTTATTCCTTTTGATTCTGGGCTAGCAAGTTTTATTAATCCAAAACATTAGAATCAGACTGTATTGCTCAATTAACTTGCTCTTCCTGTGCCTTCCCTAGAAATAATCTTAAAGAGGAATTCCACTGAAATGAATTGTAATAAAAATATTTAAAATACATTGCTGTGGGCAAAAGTGTGTCTAGATGTTACTTGACAGCAGTTACCCAGGAAGGTGGGAAGATGGGTGGTTTTTCTTCATATATTTCTAGGCTGTTTGAGTTCTTTCATAACATATCTCAGAATATCAAAGTCTTAGTTTCCTTATCTTTAAAATGGAAATAATATTAACATCTATCTTAGGGAGTTGTTATGAGGATTAAATAAGTTAAACTGTCCGTGTAAAATATTTACAGCAGCACCTGGCACATAGTAACTGCTCAGTAAATATTAGTTGTTAGTAGTAATAGTTTCTGATATTCTAGAAGTAGCATGGTAGTGGTTGTAAAAATTAGATGATTGTTGCTGTCCACTGTTGTTGGCACCAGATTGAGATCACATTTTATCATATATTGAAAAGCAACACAGTTGCCTGTAATACAGCTCCAAGTACAGGTAATCTGATTACTACATCCCATTCCATAGTTTCAATATTAATTTCACAGAAGCGAAGAGTTCTACTGAATTGAGTTACTGTAATTGACTTTTGTGTACCCAAGTAAATACCAGGTATTTTTCTTCCTGAAACGCAGAATTCTTCATGGTTATGAATGCATCTTTTATTTCAGTTAATTTTAATCTATTTTTCCTTTTGCTCTCATCACACTTCCCTTCTCTTCCTATTAGACACACTTTAAAATCATTGTAACAAAAATTTCAAAGGCTCTGTTTAGGGAATAGAATTATATTTCATTATAGCTACAGAAATCCTAGAGTCCTCTGATTCACTCTATAGTTGAGGGAAGTATTTTGAATGATCACCAAACTACTCTTTTTATGTAGGCTTTTGTAGGCAAATGTATCATAAATGTCCTAGTACAATTAGCTGTTGAACAAAAATTTTAATATGTAACTATTTGAAATTATTTCCTTTCTGTAGCCATGTCTAATTGTAATGTAATGTTACTCTGTTCTTCGAACTTTCTTCTTCAGATTCTCAGATACTTTACGAATTCTTACATGTGACACATCCCAGGAGAATAAGCAAAAACAAGTTGAGTACTTCAGTAGTACCAGCACTTCAGGTAATTTTAAAGAAATAATTTCCTATGAAAATTAAGGAAACTAAATCTACTTTTGCCTCTAAAGTCTTAAATAATTATATCTACTGATCTTTTAAAATGACTGGGTTTCCATCTAAAATGGAAAATGCGTAAAAATTTTTTTTTAAATTTATTGACTAATTTTCATTGTTTTTGAAAAAAATATGAAAATAATGTAGATTATTTGTATGAAATGAACATATATTAAGATTAATAAAACCTGAAAGTTCTTTACCCTCTGTCCACAATCAAAGGTAGGTAACCATAGTTTCCTGTTTAATGAGAGTTTTCCCTATATTTCCAATAATATGGAGAGCTGCTTCATTCTTTTAATGGCTGCATAATTTTTCATGAAATCCATATGTGCTCCATTTTTATACTGAAGAACATAGAGGTTTTTCCCTAAGATTTCATACATAAACTCTTCAGTAAACATTTTCATATACATATTTTGGGCTATCGTTATAACAGTGAAAAACTGAAAACTACAACAAAATGAATTTGGTTACCTACTATAAAATACTCTAGTTATTTAACTTAAATTTATAAAGCCTATATAATATGGAAGATGTCCATTTATGATGAGAAAAACTAAAATTATGAAGTGACACAAGTTTATTAAAAAATATGGATAACATTTTCTTATATGTTTATTCTGATTAATAATTTCTAGACATTGATTTGGAGTTTATTTCTCTCATTTCTGCTATAATATATTTTCCAAATTTTTTCCAATTATGTATATTTTGTAAGTGAAATATAGGCTTTAAGAAGATTATTCTATCTTCAAAGATAGAATGAGATTTTAAATTATTCTGAATCATTCCAGTAGATTCTTAGGTACAAAATAGAACTGAATTGTCAATGCCTTGCAACCAAAGACCACCAGAGCAAGCAGAGTCTATTACTGGCTGCAGCAATGGAGAACGCATACCATCGGGAACCATGGGGCATCTCAGTCTTGTGTGTTAGAAAGGACTTACTATAGGACTCAGGCTTGAGTTAGGTGCTTTTGAGAAGAGTCCAAGGAAGTATGGCATTGTTTTGAATTAGGCGCCATCAGAGTCAGTTCTGTGATTGAATATCTTGATAAATCTTACCTAGAAGGCAGGCAGACTACAGGGACACTAAAGCTATAATTGGTAAAGCAGCAGCAGTTACTCGTATTAGACAAAATAAGGGTACGTGTGTCATTTTTGTGGTTTGGAAAATGTTCGTTCATTTTGTGTCAGACATGACTATAGAGTGGTCTTGTTTTTGTCTTGAATCATGGCTACAAAGTGACCTTTATGATGTTGAAGTTCTGTGAAATAGTTTATGATTAACAAGAGAACCCAAGGGCTGAGCTATGAGTGCCTGGCCAGCAATACCAAGGCCTCGCTCGTAGTACTAGGCCAGCTTCCAGATGTAAGGGGCTGCATTTCTCTGTCAGAATGAAGAAAGCAATTGCAATAATTATAAATGATTTTTATGCTAGCTAACATTTAACTTAATTGAAAGGTTTGGATTTTATCTGCTTCTTTGTAGGGTAACAAGAATCCATGACTAAAAAAGGGAAATTGCAGGAAAAGGGGTGAAAAAAACCAGGGGGATGGAGGTGCAAAATCCATAATTGTACTAAACAACTTAAAATTCAACTCAACTTTAGCCATTATAATTTACAATTAATTTTTCTCTTTGTTGCAGTTGAAAACATTGAAGGTTTTCAGGGTTCACCATACCCTGAAGTTGATGAATTCGTTCTTTCCTTGGTGAATAAAAATGGCATTAAAGGAGGTAAAGATAATTTTATTCTTTATTAACTGTTATTTGATAGAGTAAGAGTACCTTTAGAAACATTATTTGCATTTTAGGAATTCGGCATTGGAACTACTTTTTTCCGGAAGAATTATTGGTTTATGACATTTGTAAATATCGCTGGTGTGGAAACATTGGAAGAGCCCACAAGAGTAATAATATCATGTAAGTAATATTGTTTGTTAATGAGTTCTATGTATTTAATCAATATTTTAAATGTTTACAGTTTTTAAAGTTGAGAATATAAAAATGATTTTTATATTCAATTTATATTTGTATTGTTATATTTAATGTGAATCTTATTACCTTTTTTCAGCCCATATATATTTATTTCTACTTTATTTGGTAAAAATAATCCCTTAGAGAGTATAATCTTGAGAAGACTAAGGTAGAATGCAGTGGGGCTAAAAGACAGTAGATAAATGAATAATGGAAGTGTGTCTCTCCTTCGTTTATTGCCATTGGCCCTTGACACCTTATGGAGTCTAAATCAAAATGAGCCAATTTGGGCAAGAAGGAAACTACTCAGTGTTAAGAGGTGGAGATAAGGTTATAACACATTCAAGACAAAATATGGTATGGAAGAGAACCAATATTTATTGGATGCTTACTATGTGTGTCAGGCCCTGTTTTAGTTTTCTTTAAAATGCTCCTGGCAAAAGGAGAAGTAAAGGATGAAGTAAAACCAGAAATAGAATTTTAAATAATATAAGGATGTGGTTAGAATAGGGATAAAATAGAAACCCAATAGTTAGCAGTTATGAGAAATTTGCTGTTTTGTATTTAACCTCAAAGCTGAGATGATTTATATTAAGCATGTAGAGCACATGTGCCAGACATAAGAAAATGATCATGAAGCTTTTGCTAGAAAGCTAGAAAACATGTTGAGTAGCATGATTTAGTGCTGAACTGATATGTATGTAGATTAGTTTAAAAAAATTTCAGAAAGTATATGTTCAATATACAACACTGTAACATAGAAAAACACAAAGGAAAAAATCTGTAGTTCAGAACCAGTGGTAACTGTGGTTATGATTTTGGTGTATCTCTCTAGTCTTTTTTTTCTATGCATCTAAGTTTATCAGAAAGTCATTATCATATGACTACCTTTAAACTTTTGAAATTGTCAGGTTGCTGTATATGTTTTTTCAGAAGAATTGATAGGTTGTGTTATATAGACAATATCTTAACTATACAATATATCATCCATATAAAAGTGTGCCTATCATGTACATTTTAAAGACAAACACTAAAATGACCACTTGTTGTATCTGCCACCCATTAGAATAGAACTTGACCAAACCTCAGAAGTACCTTCTGGACCCACCCCCCAATTTTTTCCTCTTCTCTGGACATTAGAGATAATAGTTACTATCTTGGATTTTGTGCTAATCTTTCCCTTGCTTTTTAAAATTATTTTTTCTGTATATATTTATATCCCCAGACAACATATTATTTCATTTTTAATCTTATGTAAATTGGTCATTATTGTATTTGGGAGATTCATCCATATTGTAGCATGTTGCTTATTTCATTATTCTACAGTATGCCATTATAAAAAATATGCCAGTTTATTTGTCCTAATATGGACATTTGGGTTATTATGAACAATGAGGCCGTGTTGTACTTATTGCCTAGTGCACATACGTAAGAGTTTCTCAAAATATATATCTAAAAGTAGAGTTGCTGTGTCATAGACTATGCACATATTTAATTCTATTAGATAATTATTTTTGCAAATGATCATTCTAATTTATACTCCCACCAGCAGTGTATTCAGATTTTCTATGGCTCCATATACTCACCAACGCTTTAGTATTATTAGATTTAAAAAATTTAGTTTGCTAATCTGGTGGGTATAAAATGATTTTGTAGTTTCATATGAATTTCCCTGATTTCTAATGAATTTGAGGATTGGATTGTCAGACCACATTCGTGAATCCAAGACTCTTACCCACTATCAGGCTTTGCTAAAAGGAACAAGAATCAAAAGCACAGGTGAAGCAAACCAAGGCTGGGGACATCTGGCATGACTCCCCACATCCTTCCTGCACTAGATACTCTCGCTCAGGTTGAAAGCTGAGGTGGAAGTAAGAAGTCACCGCAAATGGCAGGGAGAATTGAGGTTTTGAAACATCTGCATTTTATCATATAGTTACACAGCATGTGTAACCGTGCCTCCTAAATCCATAGACTCCAGTTTTATTTGCCATATGCAGAAATCAGGAACATCTTGCAAAGAGCATTCTATAGATAAGGACTCTCTGTCCAGCAAATACCATTGGTTCTCAAACTTTTCAGTTCTTGATGCCCTTAGACACTTAGAAATTTTTTCATGTTGCTCTGAGGCCAAAAGAAATACCTAACAGTTCTGTTTATAAATTTCAAACAGCTTAAAGTTTGTTTAAGCTGTTTTAGTAGCTCTTTAAAAAAACAATATTGGTCATTTGAAAGAAAATATTTTTCATTCTTTTTTTATTGAAGTACAGTGACATATAGCATTAGCTTCAGGTGTATAACATAATGATTGATATTTACATACAGAAAAATCACAGTAAGTCTAGTTAACATCTGTCACCTAGTTACAAAAATTTTTTTCTTAAATCTTTTAAGATTTACTCTTAGTAACTTTCAGGTATGCAATACGATTTTAATTACAGTCACCATGCTGAACATTACATCCTCATGACTTATTTATAACTGGAAGTTTGTACCTTTTGACCCTTCTTAAATACAATCACTTTTAATTGGATATGTGTCTTTCTGAGCACTGCGTAACCTCTTAAACATTGGAATCAGATTGGACACTTGCCACCCCCACCATTATGTCTCATTCCACATTGTTTACAGTATTTTTTATCACAGCCACCACCAAAAATCCCAACTCTGTAAAGATAGGACATCACTGAAAGGAATGAAGGTTGACGTAATATTGAAGCCGTGAATTGCAGGGTAGTTTGGATGGAGCTTGACAGATGTTAGGTATCACTATATTTCCTTAGAAAGATGTAAGTGCCCTACACTGCTATGGGGCATTCTGGTGTACGGTTTGGAAACTGCAGCATATTAGTCTGTTTATTAGGAAGTCTATTATTGGAACGTTTATGAGGCAATGAGACTGGGTCACCTGCATTTTTCTCTCTTGGGTACATGTCTGACTACCACGTGGAATATCAGCCATTTTATGTTTCTTTGTCTATGATATATGGGAAGATTCTAAACTACTTAAATTTTATTTTTAGTGGTTATAGAATTATTTAGGTTTTCTGTAACTTTTTAAGTTTGCTTAGTTTGTCTAGTACTTTGTCTATTTTAGCAAAATTTTCAATGTTACTGGCCAAAGTGCATAATACCCTTATATTTTTAGTATATTTTGCATTTGTAGTTACATCTGCACTTAATATCTAATAATGTGTCTATTTATTTGATCAATCTTACAAGAATCTTATTAGTTTTCACATTTTGGCCTTTTTGATTTAAAAAATTTTTTGCTCTTTATTACTTCCTGCCTTTTACGTTATTAGGGTTTATTCTTTTGTTCATTTTCCTAGTTACTCATTTGCCTTTAGTCATTTTTTTTTTTTTGTAAATAAGCTTTTCAGATTTGAAATTTCCCTCTAAAGATGACTAGCCCCATTTCACATATTTGAATATATATTTTCAGTTCCTTTCAGCTCTAACCATTTTCTAATTTCCATCATGATTTTCTTCCTTGAGTCATTGGTTATTTAGAAATGTTTTTAATTTCCAAGTTAAGGGTTTCTGTTAAGCTGTCTTTTTGTTATTTCTAAATAATTTGCTTGCAATCAGAGAATATGTTGTGTGAATGAATACTTTTAAATTTGATGAGATTCACATTGTACCTAGCATAGTCAATTTTTATGTTATATGCTTATAAAGAACTTTAAAGCGGTATTCTTATATGCCTATATTCATATATCAGATTTGTTAATTGCTTTTTAAGTCATTCAAATTTTCTATATCCTTACTGAATTTTTTGTGGTTATTGTATCACTTATCAAAAGAGAGTTTTTTAAAATCTTGACTTAAAGTCCATTTTGTATATTTTTGGCAACCAGTTTTCTTTTGGTTGGTGTATATGTATCTATTTCTATCCTTTTAAAGTTTTCTCTATCTTTTAGTCTTACACATATCTCTTTTAAACAGCATGTAGCAAAATTCTGTTTTCTGTCCAGTCTTGGTATTAACAATTTTTTTTTTTTTAACAAAGGATTTTGGTTGATCTAAAAAATGAAGTTTGGTATCAAAAATGTCATGACCCTGTATGTAAAGCAGAAAACTTCAAATCTAACCGTGAGTTATTAATTTTTACATTTACCAAACTGTAAAAATTAGATATCTGTATGAAACAGTTTTACTATCTTTCTGATTCAGGTTTTCCATTACCTGCTGAAGTATGTCTCCTGTCTCTTCTCAAAGAGGTAAGTGCAGTTTTTAGTTTCTTTCTCCTTAGTAATTAGTTCTTGGTACAGCTGTATAAATGACTGAGTCGTATCCAAATGAGTCCAGACAGCTTTTAAACAGTTTGGTACCTTGCTTTCACTTAGGACAATCACTACACTGTATTCCTATCTCAGCACGTATCTGATAATGTACACCCCATTCTTTTTCACTGCTTCATAAGAAATTCTATAGATATCTAACTAATCTTAGACACAAGAAGTTTTTCCTGTATTCATCTTTGTGTTTCTTTAAACTATATAAGAAGAATTTCTAGATACAGAATTGTCAAAGGGTATATGCATTTTTATTTTTGGTAGATATTACCAGATTGCCAAACCAACATTTTCCATTAAAGACTTTTACTTACTCAAGTAATTCACATTCACTGTAGGAAAAAAATTAGGAAATACATAAAAATCAAAAGGGGAAAAAGCCATCCGTATTCATAATTTGACCACTCACAGGTAACTGATGTCAATGTTTGGTATGTATCTCCAAGAATTTTTATCTCATATTTTTTGAAGTCATATATACTATTTTGTAGGTTTTTTCCCTACTTACACTATCACAAATATTTTCAATAATACAGATTACCAAATTGCTCTCCATAAAAATGATTAGAAATTAAACTTCACAGTTTGAGAGCACCTATTTATCCTACATTTTTGCCAACATTGCTTATTTTTACTTTTTATTCTTGACCAAACTGGTAGGCAAAAAGTATTCAGTTTTAATTTACACTTAATTTATTAAAGAAGTTGAATTTTTTTCAGTATTATGATTTGTATTTCTATTATAGATTGTCTTTAACTGTCCTCTGTCCACTCTTCTATGTAGTTTTACTAATATTTTTACAAAAAGTTTTAAGTTCTCTTGTCATTATCTTCTGGACTCTTTAGTGGTTTTTTTCCCCCTACATCCATCAGCCTTGTCCTTTAAAGTGTTATGGTTGAAACAAAGGTTACCTGCTATAAGCTGAATAAGTGTTTGGGTTTACATTCTAGATAATGGACTGGTATCTATTCAATGTTTTTTTTTTTAAAGTCTCCTTAAAACTAATACATTCAAGATTGAAATGGTAAAAATCTCATTCTTGGTCTGTAGAAACTGGACATGAAATAGCTGATCGCCAGATTCTCTGGTAAACTAAGTTAAAAGTGTTTTTGAAATAACCAGGAACAGATTAAAAAGAAAATAAACTTCGCCTCTAAAAAGAGGAGGATAGCATCCTTGTTTGGAGTATTCTGATGTATGTTTGTGGTTTCAGCGGGTTATTTTTTCCAGTAATACCTTAAAAATGTATACTACTTTTGGTATACAGTTTACCACTGCTTGGATATAACTTAAAAAAAAAAAAGTATAATGAACACCTGTGTACCTATCATTTAGTTTTAATGTTAACATTGTTATTTCTGCTTCATCTTTTTTTAGTATTTTAAATAAATTACCAATCACTGTTACTTGCCTGTTTTTCTATTGCAGTGGGTCATCTTAGCTTTGAAACATTTTTATTTTAAAAAGCTTTTTATGGAAGTGTTCTACAAGGACAAGGAACTTTCCTGTATGACCTTCAACTAGATTTGCCATTTGGCCACATTTGTTTTCTCTTTCTACTGTATACATATGCATTATTTTTTGTGAATCGTTGTCATTTTGGGCTGCTATAATAGCATATACTGGGTGGCTTAAAAACAACAAATTTCTTACAGTTCTGGAGGCTGGGAAATTGAAGATCAAGGTGCTGGCAGCTTTGATTTCTGTTGAGAGCCAGTTCCCTAGATCATGGGCATCTTCCTCACATGGCAGTAGGGATGAGAGCGCTCTCTGTGGTCTTTTATAAGGGTACTTCCTATTCGTGAGGGCTTTACCTTTGAGATCTATTCAATTCCAAAAGGCCTTACTTCCAAAAAACCATCGCAGTGAGGGGACACAGTCCATAACAAATCTCTTGAGAGATTACAAATATCAAAATCCATCATCTCTTTTTTAAGCATGTAGCTGGAGAATAAGGACATTTTTATATCACTGTGGTAAAATTATTAAATTCAGGAAATTTAATGTTGATACAATACTATTATCTAATATATAATCCAGTCATATTGACAATTGTCTTAAAACTTATAACAATTTTTTTCAACCCATGTTAATGTTTTAGATATTTTATAAATAGGGAACTAAGTCTGTTAAAAAACAGCAGATAAAGTTTTCAATTTGCCATCAGCTGGACTATTGACATTTGAAAAAATTCCTTCTACCCTTACTCTAGTACATCTGTGTTTATTTAACAGGATGTACTGCAGGCATCTCCAGATTTGGGATTTCAAGAGTGTCCGAGCTACAATGGCAGCAATATTTGAATTAGTAAATTCATTCCCATGGTGACTGTCTCAGACAATATGATGCAGCATATTCATTTTAATATCTGTTGAACTGATCTTAATACCTTAATTCGACATAGACTGATATAGTATTATCACATTCTAACTGAATAACCTGTATTTTCTTCCTATCTCACCCTCCTTTTTGGAACTAAAGGAAGAAGAGTTTACAACAGATGAAACGATAAATAATGAAACCAAGAATCCACATAAGCCATCATCTAGTATGTTGTCAAAAGGTATATTGTCTGATCCTGACTGGGATAATGGCATTGATGATGCTTATTTTTTGGAAGCGATTGAAGATGCTGAATTAGCAGATGCTGCAGAGAATAATCTGCTCAGTTATAATGGAGTGGATGAAATTCCTGATGAACTAATTATAAAAGTATTACAAGAATAGCTAATTAACTGTGGACATTTATATAACCAAGCTGTAATTTGCCTGAAGATACATTTAATAACACATTTTAGTAACTTATATTAATTAAATTATCTCTTTGCTTCCCAATTCTTGTTTTTCACTGAAACCAGCTTTACTGAAAATTAGCTTCAGTAGAAATATCCTTATTGATTAACCAAAGTTTGTCTTCACATCAGCTTAATTTTTCATGTTTGTAGGTTAAAAGTGTCTGGTTGATTGGGATTAGGTGTTAACATTTTAAAACTTATGAAGACAGTAACCAGAAGGTTAATTATGGCCTCTAAAACTACTAAACAAACTGGTGACAAGGTCATACAACCAGCCTGAACAATTAGACGTTTACTTTTTCAAATGAGAATGTTGCTTTAACAATAAAAAGTACAGTTTCAGAAGGCAACAGGCAGTAGTAGCATGAGAGTAATCTTTTTAGGAGACTGGTGTCATTTCTGGTCAAGGAGCTTTTCTAATTGATGGTTGACATTTTGCAGATGTTTTTCAGCTCCCAAAAGGGTTCTTACCCTGAATAAGAGAGCTGGAAGGCTGGATGAATCATACTGTTGAAGGAAAATAATTTAGATTAACAAATACCAAAAACTTTCATAACCCTATTTTACATAGTTCAATATTATGACCAAATGCCAATTTCAAAAGAGCTTTCTATTAACTATTCCTTTCCTTTAAGATTAAGAAAATTTATTTTAATCCATTTCCTTAGAACAGAATCGATAAATAGGATTGTAAGGGAACTGCTGTGCAAGCTTGAGCTGATCTCATCCAGACCAGTTGGTTCAAAGAACTGTGAAATCCGAATTGTTTAAAACTGGGAATCTTTCCTGGTACAGATCAAGACTGAGTTTGAGCAAGTCTGCTTGATCTCATGCCTATTTTAAACACAAAACTGTAAGGCTGATTTATTTTTACCACAAGAACTGATGGAATGAACACCAGGCCCATAAAGGTTCATGAGAAAAAAAATCTACCATCTAGAGAAATTATTGAGATTAAAAGTTGCCAATCAGAATGTTTTTTTTTCCCTCCAGAATGTTCTTAAGACAAAATTAGAATACAACCCCTAGTCATGATTTTTTAGTAATTAAAACCAAACTCCCCGTTCCAAATTGTATCTAAGGGTGATTAAATTCCCTTTACAGAATTTTATAATTGATAGTTTAATATGTTTTCAAGGTGGTTTTCAAAGAAATGAAAATTAAGCAGAAAAGCTGTCAGACTCTACCACCCACATAATAGTGTAATCTTTCTGGAATATAACCTACCATACTACTATGAAAAATATTTGAGGGCCTAATGTGTTTAAGCTACCATGGAGCACCTGCTCTCAGGGAGGGGTGAGGAGGAAAACTAATATTTAGTGCTAGATATTTAGTTTAGGAAAAGAGGTAAGACATATACCTAAATATCTACATTCTATAAAGCAAAAAGGACACGTGCTACAAGAAAAGTGCAAAAGGTACTGAGGGCATGCAAAAAACAAGCTGTTAAGAGTAGTATATTCCAAACAGAGTCACTGAATCTCCATTTTTACCAAAGGTATGCTCAAATTCAATCAGTGCTCTTAATTTCTCCAAGTTCAGTGGCCAAATCCCCAACTCCAAATAAGCTTTAGACTAGCTGGGTACTGTTACAGGAAAAAATAATTTGAAAACGTTCTGTTTCCAAATCTCTAATCTATAAAGAAACCTTAGATTCAGGAGAATTAAACTTTTAGGTCAGTGTCAAAAACTTGAATTTAGAAGTGAAGAATACAAGTATGATCATAAAAAATATGTATATGATACAAATATATAATTTTCTGTAACAAAAATAGACTTAATAACAGATTTCTATTAATCTGACTTGGTTCTCAAAACAATAGCAAAGTCTACAGCAAAAATCCAGAAGCAACTATAAAATTAAAATAGCCTACCACACTTTCTTAGGTATTTCCTTTTAATGTTTCTCAGCTTCTAAAATTACACCTACCAGATAAAAAGGATACTACAAACATGGGATGAACAAAAGAGGTTGGTCTTTAAAACGTATTTGAGTGGTCTTCCATTAATGACATAACAAAGCAAAGCAGTTGTTCATTTGAGATCTGTACACAAAGGATACACTCCCTTAATGAGTTCCAGTATTCTGTAGTGTAAATACCTTAATAAAATCAGTGTTTCTGGATTTTTCTCCACTCCTCCAGCCTTAAGTAGCTAAAGAAGCAATGATATAACAAGTTTTCCACCAATTTAGAGTGATGCTGTTTTGGGTAGACTGGAATGTTGCATCTACATTTCTCTTTCCTCAGAGCTTCTGGCACTCAGCATGCAATGGCCCTGTATCTTCGTAAAAACTGAACTTACCGTTTCCTTTACATTTCGTTCTCTCTCACAAATATCTGAATAATCTTGATGAAGCTGTTTTAAATTAGATAAGAAATACGCTGCGTTCTTAAAAGAAGATTTTCTCTCCTTAAGTTCATCATATTTTACTTGTAGTTGCTTCAGCTGTGGTTCTAACCTAAAACAGAAAGCAGTTTTCCTAAAAATAAATAAGTGTAACAGCCTATATAGTGTATGCAACAGAGTATGTTAAATATACTGAGTAAAGGTAGAAAAAAACTGGGGAGGTGGACTAGAAGTTGAAGATATCTTTGGCTCAAATTATGAATATGTAAATATTCTAAATTTCAATTTAAAATACAGATGAAACAAATATGAAGCCCACAGAAGAATAAACCCTATATATCCTAAAATTCATCTGGTCATTTTTAGGGTCTCGGGAACTGAATTAAAACCTAACTTGGTTAACATTTTAGAGCCTCAGGCAGGAATAGACAAGCATGGCAGTTTAATAGCAAAAGAGACAAAAAGCCTTCCCTTTGCCCCTTCCAAAAACCAGTGGGGGAAAAAAATGTGTGACCTAGATGAAAATGTGTGACCTTGTCAAACTGCTTTCTCAGTGGCTTAGTTTCTTAACCTAAAAGATAAAAAGGGATAATAACTTGGGTTTTATGGACCAATAAATAAAAAGGAGTAAGGTTGCCAACTTTTTACTCTCACAAAGATATAAAAAGCAACTCTCCTCTAATACCATGATTTTATTTTTAAAAAGTCTTTTTAACAGGACTTGTGCAACATTCTAGAAAACTAACTATTGTGCTGGCAGGGCTGTGGTCAGGAGTGCAAGACTTGGAATCAGTCTTTGCTATCTGGTCCTGGCTCCCCCACTTCCTAGGAGTGTGCCTGTGGGTTGTTACCTCCCTGCACCTTAAGTTTTTCACATCTAAAGTTAAAATAATGATATACCACATTTTTTTTCTATGCGTTTCCAAAATATACAGGCATACCTCATTATATTGTGCCTTGTTTTATTGCACTTCATGGATGTTGCATTTTTACAAATTGAAGGCAAGGCCTTCCACCAGCAAAGATCACAACTAGTTTTATTTAAATATTCGCTTTATTGCAGTGGTCTGGAACCAAATCTGCAATATCTCCGAGGTATGCCTGTACTTCGCAACTTCCAAAATTACATCTAGAAAAAGAACCAGAGAGGCTGGTCTTTAAAACATTCCTGAGTCTTATTATATAGCCTTATTAAAAGCTATAATACCCTGTCTCACAGGATTATGATGATTAATGAGTTAATATAATGCATTTAGGACAGTGCCCAGTCAGCATACATAGGAAGTTTAAGTGTTACCTATCATATTATCTTTAAATTTATTTTGGCCTGGGCCAATGAAAACTTTATCATAGGCCAACACCTGTCCATAGACTAGATTTGGAAACCAATGGACTAGAGAATCACTTCGTCCCTCTTCTAAACTTCTGTGGCAGTCTCTTTAAAACTTAGTAATTATAGGCTGTCTTTTCTAATACTATTTTCTCAAGCTGTTTGAAACTCCTGAAGAGCAGAGAGCGTATCTGATACTGCTTATTAATATACTGCTTAACTATCAGTCTACCAACTTACACAACAGTCTTGGCTGTACTGAAGAGCACCAAAAATTACTAGTTGGTTGACCAACAATGTAGTGTGCTCCAGTCTTCCTAACCAGACCATGAGGACAGCCCTAGCAGAAGGATTACACTCATTTGTAAATGAAGTAACTAAGGCCCTGGGAGGGTAACTTGCCCAAGGCTACAGAGCCAGTAAGTGGCAGAGCCTGGATTCAAACCCTGGCAGTCTAGTTCTAGAGTCTATGCATTATGTTCTAATAATCATGCTGCCTCTCAGGTCAGAGTTGAGAGATCTGATGGCAAATAGATCAATGCTGAATTCTCCTTTGCTAAAAGCTTCTCCAACTCTGTAGTATAAACTGTCTTCATTGAGCTTCCAATCTCAAAGAAAACCTGGGATTTTAATGCGACACACCAGCAAGTTTTACTGGCCCAAAATCACATATCATAATCCTCCTAGGTAAATTCTAAAAGAGGATTTCGATATTATCTTACCGAAGCAGTTCATCCTGGACTTCAATCAAACGTTGCCTTTTCTTTTCAATATCTGAAATAATCTTAATACAATAATTCGTTAATTTCATAAATATTTGAACACCTCCATGTACACTGTGCCAGGTATTGAGAATTCAGTGAGAAACAAGACAAATGCCATTCTTTGCATCATGGGACTTTGGTCTAATAGGGAAGACAGACATTACATACACACGGCATGCAATTACAACTTTTATGAAGGAAAAGAACAGGGAACTGTGGGAAACGGCACAGGGCTATTGACTCCAGGACTTGGAAGTGGGGGCCAGAGCTTTACTATCCTGTGAGATATAAAGGGGGGAGTTTCAGTTTTATCTAGGTACACTAGGAAAATATTGGAGTATCATGATATATTTGTATTTAAAAAAAAAAATTCAGTATAATATTAGTTACTATCTACTATTACATTGTTGGACACTCAGATTGTTCCTATTTGCTTATAAGCAATGCAGAGTTGACCAATAAGAGATTAAACCAAAGGAAAACAATAGCAGCAAAGGCTTATTATTGGAAGGAAAATGTATACGTTTACAATCCATTTCTATTGTAAACATAGGGGAAGCTGTTCTTCCACTCCTGGATTCACTCAAGTTTAGAGCTAGAACCTTGGACGTCATTTGATCCAACCAAAAACAGATGGGGAAAGGAAGGCCTAGTGGTTACTGGCTTGTTTCTCCTTGCATACCTAGTGGTGTACAGTTTTCAAAAAGGTGGTACAACACTGAAGTAGCAGAACTAGGATAAGAAATGAGGTCTCTTAGCCCTTAACCCAGTATTCTTCCCAGGCTGTCCTTTTACCTGGGACAGTTCTTTATTCTAAAGGGCTTTTTGCTTTTTGACATCCACAAAAACAATAATTATACATTCTTTAATACTTATCCAAATAAGTCATAATTTTGGGCTTCATAGCCATTTTTAGGTTAACCAGGATCCCATTCCCTAGCATGCATCAACAGTACTAAAACATAAGATCAACCAAATAAAAGGCTGACTAGAAAGATAAAAATCTTATACAAACTGAAGGTCATAAAACCCAGAATCAGGTCTGCTTAACTCTTCCACATGACAGTGTTCTATAAGAGTATATGCTTGTAATCATAAGTGATTTACCTTAGCATTCTTCCTTTTCAGAGTTTTCAACATTTGGATTTCTTTGAGCTACACAAAACAAAAAATAAATATGTGCATGGCATTTTCCAAAATTAAACGTTTATTAGTTTACAGTATATCACATTTACTTTAAAACATGTGAAATACGGATAGGTCTAAGGAGTTATTTACCACATTGCCAGCAAATGCAATCCTTTATAACTGTTGCCTCAGGATTAGTAAAAAAGATTTAGACCAATAAATTTATGTCCATGAACTTACCATTTTGATGAGTTCTTCTTTCATAGTAGAATGAAATTTGTTGATGGCTTCCTTGCAAATTTTAGATTCTATATTTTGTCTGTAGCAGAATTTTAAAAAAAGATCAAACTGGGTATCTTGAAAGATGTGTTTCATTTGCTTAGCACATCAACACAATTTTGCATACACCATTTTGAATATCCAAGATAGCATGGTCAGCTTGAAGCCCTTTCTTGGCTTAAAAAAATACTAAAAATGTCTCAACAAAATCTAAAGAACAGGAAATATTTTTTCTTAAAATCTCAAGTTATGTGGTCAGCTTAACTCTCTGACACTGGCCACATCCACAGGTGATACCAAGTGATGTGGAAATGCTTACAGCCAATCTATCTTTTCCTGTCCCCTGATCCAATGACCATCAGACTTTAGCCCCTCCCTCCCTGTCTGCTAACAACTGGAGGAATAATTGTGTAACACATTTGGAATAACCAAGTAGTACACTGCCAAAAGCCAGCTGTCTAATTCCTCAAAACTATAAACCTGACCCCCCAAAAAGAAACAAATTCAGGTCCCTGATATCAGGGAGGAGAGTTCGGTCTCACAGTCTGGCATAGGCTGAACGGTAGACAGTGACTGTGCAGCAGCAGCACTCTGGCAGGGCTGCAGCTAGACCCTACTCTGCGTCAGCACAGGAGGGTACTATGATTTAAATTGTCCTTTTAACTGAAAGTAATAAATCTCTTGTGTAAGTAACAGGTACTTATAATTTTTTTTCTTGGGGCAATCCATGAGGAGGAAAAGTTACCCAAGAGAAGGGGACCAAACTCATGGTCTAATTCATCAGAAGCTAAGCATATACAAGAAAATGCCTGTACTTTTTAATACAGATCTTTGTTCTCATCATGAAATGGGTGTTAAAAAGTATTTCTAGTGACATCAGCAAGATGACAGAACAGGAAGTCCAGACTTCCTCCTCCCACAGGGAAATCAATTTAACACTTACATCTGGTCCAAAAAACCTTTATGGGAATTCCCAAATAAATTAAGTTGTAGGCAAGTTCAAAGTCAAGAACAGTCACATTGAAACAGGTAAGAAAAGCTATTTCTTATCACTAGAGATAGCCCTCCTCCCAAGCCAGCACAGCTCAGTTCTGTTGAGAGGTGAAGCTCAGTTCATGGTTTCTCCCTTGAGAAGGAAAGAGAAGAGCAATAACCTGGCCTTTCAAAGGGCTGAATGAGGAACTCATTTCTGTCTTGCCTGACTTGGAGCACTGATAAGGAACCAGCATACTTTGGATGCCTGGGGGCCATGGATAACAAAGGAGCTCAGCAGCTTGTTGCAGTAAGAGAGAACCAGCAATGCTGCACACAGGGGCTGGCACTGCTCAGCAGGATCAGGAAAAATGGCCCAGCTTGTGCCTTTTGCCTTAGGAGGGAAAGAGTAGAATGTCACCCAACATTCTAGTTTTTAGGGGATAGCTGCCTGAGGGAATGATTTATGTCACCTGAACTGGAGCACTGGTGGGAACTGACATAGTTTGGATGCCTGCAGTCAAAAAGAACAAAAAGTTCGGCAACTTGATGCAGAACCAGAGAACTAAAGTACCACAGACAGACACCAGAGGGAGCCCCAATATTTAGAGATTTCAGTCTTCTGAAAAAGAAAGATGCAAACCTCTCTAGTTGGGAAATTACACAAGATCAAAGAAGATATATCTCCAGGAAAGGACTGAGGACTCCCTGCCCCACAATCTTTACTCAGGCTGACTGGTGAAGGTCTTCCCCTGGATAAAGCTAGTCTATAAAAACTGAGAAATGGCTACCTTTTTAAATGCACAAAACACAGCAAAGAAATAAGGCACAGGAAGAAAGAAATCTGTAGACACACCCTAAAGAAAGTGAGACCTATGAATTACCTGACAAAGAATGAAAAAACAATTATCTTTAAAAAGCTCAATGAGCTACAAGAAAACACAGATAATCTAAATCAGGAAAACAATGCATGAACAAAATGAGAATCTCAACAAACTATAAAAAAAAAGGGAGAACCAAATTCTGGAGATGAATAATACAATGAATTGAAAAATCCATTAGAGGGGTTCGCAGAAGATTTGCTTAAGCAGAAGAAAGAAACAGCAAATGTGATGATGAGTTATTTGAAGTTATCAAGTCAGAGGAACAAAAAGAAAAAAATGAAATAAAAAAGTAGACCAAAATACACATTTTAGGAGCCCCAGAAGAAGAAAGCGGCAGAGGGCTTATCTGAAGAAATAATGGCCTTAAACTTCCCATATCTGAGGAAGGAAATGGATACTCAAATTCAGAAAGCTCAAAGGACCCCAACTAAGATGCATTATATTCAAACTGTTAAAATTCAAAAACGAAGGGAGACTCTTGAAAGTGGAACAAGAAAAGCAACTTGTGTACAAGGGAGCGCCAATAACATTGTCAGATTTCTAAGCAGTTATGTTACAGGATAGAATGGTGTGGGATGACATACAGTGCTGCAGGAAAAAAAAATGCCATTCAGGAATACTACACCTAGTAAAACTATCCTTCAAAATGAAAGAGAAATACTTTCCCAGATAAACAAAAGCTGAGGTGGTTTATCATCACTAGACCTGCCTTATAAGAATTATTAAAGGGAGTCCCTCGAGTTGAAACAAAAGGATACTATACAGCAGCACAAAAGCACAAGAAAATATATAAAGGTTTTCGGTAAAGTAAATGTATGAATAAATACTGAATCTTGTAGTGCTGGTGCATAAAACAATTTTAGTATATAATTTAAAAAGTAATAAAAATACCTATGTTAATGGTTAAAAATATGAAAGGTATAATCTGTGACATCGTAAGATAAAGTATTATTATCCCATAAAGTGGGGGAGGGAGACGTAAAGGAGCAGTTTTTGTATGTTATCAGTTTAACCAGTGTAGCTCACTGCCAGTGTTAACATGCACAGGAATGCTGCCTTTTCTAGGATATGATGCTTTCAGTGATTGAGAAGTACTATATTTTGTAAATGGAAATACCACTACTAAAAACAGAATACAAAAATAGAATGATGTAATTTGTTTCCAAAGACTATGGACATACTAGACTGATGAGAAAATAGTAATAAAAGTGAGATACTTCATAGCAAACTCTGAGGGTAAGATTAAGACTATAATCCGCGAGTTATCGCAGGGTAAATGCTGCAGCTGCAAGCACTGCCGGCTAGGGGAAATGGGTTAAAGAAGATTGCTATAAGATAATTTATGTCATCCTCATTGTAACCACACACACACACAAAATCTATAGAAGATGAATAAAATAAAAGAGAAGGAAATCAAGGCATGTCGCTACACAAAATCAACGAAACACAAAGGCAGCAAGAAAAGAAAAAAAGGACAAAATAACTACAAGACTTACAGAAAAACAATTAACAAAATACTATCAGTCATTATCAGTAATTCCATTAAATGTAAATGGGTGAAACTCCCCAATCAAAAGAAATAGAGTGGCTGACTGAATAAAAAAACAAAGCCAATTATATGCTGTCTACAAGAGACTCATTTTAGTTAAGTATAAGGAAATACATGGATTGAATGCAAAAGGATGGAAAAAGATAGTCCATCAAATGAACCAAGAGAGCAGATGTGCCCATACTTAGAGAAAATAAACTTTAAGTCAAAAATTGTCACAAAATACAAAGGATATTATATAATGAAAAAAGGGTCAATTCGCCAGGAAGATAAGTCATATACATGCACCCAACACCGGAGACCCAAATACATGAACTGACAGAATTAAAGGGAGATATAGACTATAACAGTAACAGTACAAGCTTTTAATACCTCACTTTCAGTAATGGACAGATGAACCATAAAGAAACTCAATAAGGAGATAACTTGAACACTATAAACCACCTGGACCTAATAAACCCATACAAAATATTCCACCCAATAATAGCAGAATACATTCTTTTGAAGTACACACAGACCATTATCCCTGATATAGCACATTAGGTGATAAAATAAGTCTTAACCAATTTAATAAAACTGAAACCATACCAAGTATCTTTTCAGACCACAATGGAAAAAAAACTAGAAATTAGCAAAAAGAAAACTGGAAAATTCACAAGTATGTGGAAATTAACACATTTGAACAAACAATAGGTCAAAGAAGAAATATCAAGGGAAATTAGAAAATATCTTGAGATAAATGAAAACAAAACAATGTACCAACACTTTATGGGTTGCGGCAAAAGCAGTACTAAGAGGGAAGTTTATAGCAGTATATACCTACATTAAAAAAGAAGAAAGCTCTTAAATCGACAACCTAATTTTATACGCCAAGGAACTAGAAAAAGAAAAGCAAATTAAATTGAAAGCAGAAGGAAGGAACAACAAATATTAGAGCAGAAACAAAACAGAGAATAGTAAAATAGGAAAGAGTTGTTTTTTTTTTTTAAAAAGATCACCAAATTGACAAATCCTTAGACTAAGAAAAAAAGACTCAATCAGAAAGACACTGTAACTGATGCCACAGAAATAAAAAGGATCAGAACATACTAGAATGAACAACTATATGCCAACCAATTGGATAACCTAAAAGAAATGCATAAATTTCTAGAAAAGTAGAACTTACCAAGAATGACTCATGAAGAAATAAAAAAAAATCTGAACAAACCTATAGCTAATAAGGAGATTGAAACGGTAATTGAAAATCTCCCATCACAGATCCCAAGGCCAGATGGCTTCAATGGAGAATTCTACCAAACAAGTAATACCAGTTCTTCTCAAACTCTTCCAAAAAAACTGAAGAAGGGGAATACTTCCAAACTCATTTTATGAGGCCAGCATTACCCTGATACCAAAATCTGACAAAGATACTACAAGAAAACTGAAGACCAATATCCTTAATTATTGGTACAAAACTCCTCAGCAAAATACTAGTAAGCAGAATTTAACACCGTAAAAGGATTATATACATCATGACAAAGTAGGATTTATTTCTGGAATGCAAGGATAGTTCAATATACAAAATAAGATCAATGTAATACACCACAATAACAGAATGAAGGACAAAAGCCACATGGTTATCTCAATTAATGCAGAAAAAGCATTTGACAAAATTCAACACCTATTCATGATAAAAACTCTCAACAAACTAGAAAGAAATTAAATCAACATAACAAAAAGCCATATATGAAAAGCCCACAGCTAATATCATATTCAATGGTGAAAAAATGGAAAGCTTTTGTTGTTCTCAGATCAGGAACAAGGCAGGGATGCCTTCTCTTGCTATTTCTTTTCAACACAGTACTGGAAATCCTAGCTAGAGCAATAAAGAAAATAAAAAAGGCCTTCAAATCAGAAAGGAAGAAGTAGAATCTGTTCACAGATGACATGATCTTATCTAGAAAGCCCTAAAGAATCCACCAAAAAAATAAAAAACAAAAAACTGTTAGAATCCATAAACAAATTCAGCAAAGTTGAAAGATATAAAATCAAAACAGAATCAGTTGCATTTCTATATGCTAACAATGCACAGTCCAAAAAGGAAATGAAGAAAACAATCCCATTTAAAATAGCATCAAAAAGATAAAACATTCAGGAATAAACTTAACCAAGGTGAGATATCTGTACACTAAAAACTATAAAACACTGTTGAAAGAAATTAAGATATAAATGGAAAAACACCCCTTGCTCATTGACTGGAAGAGTTAATACTATTAAAATGTCCTTACTACCCAAAGTGATCTACAGATTCAATACAATTCCTACCAAATTCCCAGTGGCATTCTTCACAAAAATAGAAAATCATACTAAACTTCATATGGAATATTACAGGACCCCAAATAGCCAAAACAATCTTGAGAAAGCAAACCAAAGCTGAGGCCTCACATTTCCTGATAACATCACTAAACCACAGTAATCAAAATAGTATAGTACTGACATAAAGACAGACATCTACCCACTGGAACAGAATAGAGAACCTAGAAATAAACTCTCAAATATATGATCAAATTATCTTCAAGAAGAGTGCCAAGGCTACACAATGGGGAGAGGGATATTTGCTGCATGGCACTGTAGAATATACTTAACATTACTGAATTTATATGCAAAGATGATTAATATGGTAAATTATGTTATATATATTTTGTCACTTTAAAAAAATACATTGGCCCTCTTTAAAAAAAATTTCCAATATAAATATGAAATAGTGATTTTAAGATGTTAAAAAGTAAAAATTAAAAAACTAGTCCGGCCTTTCTACATGGCTTACATGGTGGTGGTATACCTATTATATCTAGACACAGATATCATATTTCAAATTCTAGTACCTTAAAAATCTGGTCACGTCCCTATAGATAACTGAATCAGTTTTAGAATATTCTAAGTTTGTAATGTTTGCATTTCATGGCATACTTCCCTACTTTTATCAATGAACTGCTTACAATCAGTAAGTCTGTTAAATTATTCAGGTGTTAGTGCCAGGTACAGGATATTAAAAATAGCAGACCCTCAAATAGCTAACTTGATTTTGAAAGACTGAAGCTTTCCATGTGGCTGAGAACACTTTGTCAAGAAAATAAAACAAGGTTAGTGATTCTACCAGAATTATTTGGTATGACAGAAACACAAGGGTATTTTATAATTTTAAAAGTAATGAAAATACTATACCTCTAAATCATTTCTTATATCAAGAATTCATTAAGCTAAAAGGCAAGATAATGAATGCCATTTTCACTAAAACATTGGAAGTCTATAATAAGTCTTCATTTAAAGAGATTTATGACTAGGAAAAACGATAACACAGTCAAGATAGTCTTGAATATATTAAGAGAACTTCTGTACCAGTTTTAATGGCAAACTGGCTCTGGAACATACCATAAAGAATAAAAAAACAGACAGTTCCGACCATGATAAAGATGAGTTAGCATGACAGGGTGCTCCTTTCCCCAAGAACCTCCCCAAAAGGACTACAGAGGGGAAAAATCTGCACCCCCACTTGAAGAAAGCTCAAAAAGCCATCGGGTGAGAGAAACAAAGGTTTAGATTGAGTGAACTGGTGTGAGGAGTGGCGGCTGTGGTCCAGGGTAGGAAAAGAACTGTTAAGGTTGGCTTCTGCTTCTCCCCCAGCACTGGTTCTCACAAACTGTACCTCCCTAACAGCTGCCAGCAACTCAGACCTCTCCCTGTACAAACAAGAGTAAGACCTGGGCTATGTTTGTGAGGCTTGAAGAAAGACAGGTAGAGATTGACTAACTTTGGGCAGTTGTCTCCTCTTCCTTTCCCTGATAATCTAAGGAGTATATCTACTCTTAATGCTACTAATCTCTAGAAGACACAGGGTGAAATCCTGATCTGACAGGTTACTTTGTGGGATGACTGACTGAGGCTTCCACTCTAGGACTCACCTGCTGCTATCCTTTGCACTCATGGGAACTAACAAGGATTAAAGTTTGGTCTTCTGTTATACACAATGTCTGACAGAGAAGCTGACAGTCCCCGGGGGAAAATAAGCTCATAGGCTGGAGCAATAAGACGCTGGAGAAATACAACTATTTCAAAGGGAAAACAATATATTAGACCAGAATATTGAAAACAATATATTGAAAACAATATATCAGAAGCAGGTATTTCACAACAGATAATCAATTTTAAATTAGCCTAATAGTCTAAAGAAGATATAAGCAACATAATAAAACCCAAATATAAAACATAAAAAAAGAACTAAACAGAAATATTACATATAAAACCTGAAATAGCTAAATAAAGAACTCAATAGATGGGGTAAAATGGAAGAATGGAATATCTGAGAAATAAATTAGCAAATTTCTAGATTGAAGAAATCTAGAAGAATGAAGCAAAGGACAATGATACAGGAAATAGGACAAAAATCTTTTTAATTTTTGGAATTAAAGAAGAATCTTAGATTGAAAAGGTCAGACCTAAAATTGTGAAGTTTAATATCAAAGACAAAGCACTGTAAAAGCTTAGAGAAAGAGCAGACCACATGTAAACAAGACTTAGACATCATATTTTCCAAATCAAGATTAATGCAAAAGAAAAAGGAATAGTGATTACAAAGTATTTAAGGAAATGATTTAGAACCTAGAATATTATATCCAGCTAAACAGTTATTCACATTCAAAGTCATGATCAAAATAATCAGGATTTATAAATTTTACAACATAAACAGCCATACTGAAAAGTGTTATATGAAGCATTTAAATAAGAAGAGACATATCCAGAGGAAGTTACAAGAAATATCTGAAGTTAAGGTGATGATTAAATACATACCTTAATAAAGACTGTTGCTGTTTTAGAGAAGATAATAAAATTTGTCTATCTTAATCCAGAATTAAAAGTCTCTATTATAAACATGATGGGGTTTGGGGTGGAGGAAAGGGAGAGAAGACCAAAAGATAAGAGACCTTGACAAAGTTCTAATCTTATTAGTGGAGAATTATAAATTCTGTTTTTTAAAAAAGCAAGAATGGATTAAAAACAACAAAAGCTAGAACAACAAAAAAAAGAAAAACACTATCCTTCCAAATATATTGGTAGTTACAATAAATGTAAATGGACTACAGTCAATAGTTAAAAGGTGCGGACACATTGGATTTTTAAAAGATTTTATAAGAAATAAAGTTTAAGATCAAACAAAAGTTGGAAGTACGAGAAAGTAAAAAGTGTAAAATCTGGCAAATGCTAGCAAAAGAAATCTAGTAACACTATATTAGTATCAAATAAAGTAGATTTCAAGACAAAACATTTTTAGGAATAAAAAAGGTCGTAAGATAAAATGTTCAATCAAGACAGCAATTTTAAACATGATGTTCTAATAGTCTCTAAATATATATGCATAAATTGATGAAAGTATTAGGAAAAAATCTATAAATAATACTGATTCTACATAGATCCAATAATTAGAGAATCTACATAGACTAATTAGAGATTTCCATAATGTGCTACGTCAGAGCCTCAAAATTTCAAAAAACAGGTTATCACCAGTCCATGAAATTTGACAACATATTTAAAATAGAAGGTTAATACAAAAATATAAATTAAAAAGTCACATGTTTGGACATTCAAAAACATACTACCAAATAATTCACAGATTAAAGAAAAAATTAGAAATGTAAAAACAGGTAAAACCAAATAATAATGAAAACATTATATATCAAAAGCTGTGGGATAAGCAAAAGTGCTTCAAGGAAAAATTTATTAGTTACATATGTCACATCAAAAGACTTACTTATATTCTGGGAGAGTTTTCTCAAATGCAGACAAAACAACATCTAACTCCATGATGTCGCTGCTTTTCTTTCCTTTTAGACACCAAATACGTACACAGTCGGAAATACCTAGAACATTAAGGTAAGCCAATTTAATATACTGATTTCAATAATTTGGCTGTAGGTCCAGGGTTCTGAAAGCCTTCAACAAAACTCATCCCATCAAATTGGTAAAAACAGCTCCAGTTGAAGAAACGTGGAAGGAGACATACTCCTCAATCCCAGCAGTCTCTCACAAACCAACTATACTGTAATTCTGTAACTGCTGTCTCCTTGGTTCTCCCATTTCTGTTAAAGCAGCCTGAAGCACTGCTGCCTTTTAATTACTTTGCTGTGCTCTTATTTAATAGTCTGCCATTATCCAGCGCTACTGGTGATAGAGTTCTTCTTTGTTAACTATATTTTAATTTTAGTCTACCTAATAGGCTAGTTCTAGAACACAGAAAGATTACTCAGTGTATTGATTTAGACAGTAGTAATATATAGTAAGAGATTAAAACTATGGCGCATTCATGAATGAAATATTCATTCATTAAAATGGTACTGTAGAATACTTAGGATATGGTAAAATATGATAAGACAAGGATATGATCCCATTTAGGGTGAGAAAACCTCAGTGAAAAGATTAAAGAGTACAGACAAAAAACATGGTAGTTATTTTGGTGTGATGAATTATAAGTGACTTTATCTTCTTTTCCATAATTTATAAATTTTCTAGAATATTTTTGTAACAAGAAAAATATATAACTTCTCTTTTAAAAAAACTGAAAGAAAGAGATGCTTTATTTTCCTCTGAAACTTTTTCAGTAAACTTTCTGTATCATAAAAATGATGCAAAATAACATGGATGAATCTGAAAGTCAGATTAAGTGAAATAAGCCTTATAACGAAAGAACAATCTATATGATGTATGAAAAGAACATATTCTATATGAAAAATTAAAATGATTTAATGGATAGGTGATAAAGCCAATATAATCAATTTCAATAGTAAAATCTAGGTGGTGGGTACATAAATATATATTGTAAAATTTTTTCACCTTTGTTGTGTGTTGAAATTTTCATGATAGATGAAAAAATGTTACTCCAAAGTCCCATATTATTTTTAACTTTAAGTGGCAGTTTTATATACTTAAAATTTACTACTTGTTAGTTAAGTATTTTTAAATGAAATTCTTGAATGACTGCCAAAGCATAAAATGCTATTCTGTACCTGAGTCTATAGCTTCGCTTTTTGATTTCTTCCTTTTTCCACGAAACATCTTCTTTTTCTGAGTGTTCTACAAAAAAATACAGGAAAGGATTTTACTTTTTTTTTCTTTTAAAAGGATTAAGACAGTAATATCAAATAATTCTTATTTACTTCTAAGCTAACACATCAGTTATATATTTTATCTAAATTAATAGAAGGAAACATTGAAAAAAATTAAACTGTCTCAAAATAAAAAGTAAATAAAATTTTCAGTTGGCTTTTAACAATGGTTGCCTTGCAAGAAGTTGAACTTTTATTATTTAAAATAACATTGTCTGGAATCAGCTCAATTTTCAAGCTATGACGGAATAGCAGCTTCTGAACTAGCTCCATTGCCATAAACAACCATAAAATGGGGGTGGCGGTTGGCGATTTTATTTAGGTATTGGACAAGAGGCAAACAAGACTAGGAAACTCAGAAAGTGAACTCTGTGAATGCCCCCCACTCCCACCCCCACTCCATGCCGGGGGACAACTTCCACACAACAGCACAACAAGCTAAATCCAAGCAGAGCATGATAATCCTACTCTGCTGAGGAGGCAGAAATCAGAGTACAGCAGCTGAAGCACTTGGAATAAGCTGCTCAGAGAAGAACAACAGAAGTCCAGGTGAGGGTTCTCCAAAAGTCCGTATGTGTAGGGTGAGACCACATAAAGTTTACCAGAAAGTGGCTATCATGGGATTAAGAACATCACAGGTAATAGAGAACAAGCAATGCTGGGGGAAATTAGATGTAGAAAATGCAGAGACCTCATTAAAACTAGTTAACACCTGTCTATCCAGCTGAGCTTGCAGCAGAGACACTGTGACTTAGAGCTAAGAACCATGATCTAGAGCAGTGGTCCCCAACCTTTTTGGTACCAAGGACTGGTGCTCCTATGAGAATCTAATGCCTGATGATCTGAGATGGAGCTGAAGCGGTGATGCTAAAAATGGGGAGCAAATACAGATGAAGAAGCTTGCCTGCCGCTCACTTCCTGCTGAGAAGCCTGGTTTCTAACAGGCCACGGACAGGTACCGATCTGTGGCCCGGGGGTTTGGAGACCCCTGCTCTAGAGCATGCAGTCTCATACAGGATGATACTGTTCCCAAGGGGGCAAAAACTGAATCTTAGGGGGGGATGCAAAAAAAAAAAATATTACAATCGTTGTAAACCTTTGGAAGGACCCAAGTACCTAAACATAAACAGATATGCAGTATACTTGTGGTATTAAAATTTAATTGGAGGGATAATTAGAAGTAAAAAATTGTCTTAAAAGGCTTCATAAGGAGGACAATAATGAAAAAGGATTGAAAAACAGTGCCTTGGAGTAAAGACTACTCTAGACCCATCCTTCTGAAATCAATATTTGACCAAATTCACAAGGGAGACAGAGACTGGAGGCTGAAGTAAGCAGAATTCTAAGATGATCCCTAATGACTTCTATGACTTCCTCCACTTGAGGAAGGATGGCACCTGTGAATATGATGGGATAGCTGCTTCCTTTATTAGGTACATTATATAAGACTCCATTGTAGCCGAATAAAGAGAGATTGATTCTCTGGCTCCTTCTGAAGATACAAGTGCCATATGACTAGGACCTGTGGATAGCCTCTAGACGCTAAGATTGCCCCCCAGCTTCAACCAGAGGAAAAACAAGAACCTCAGGCCTACAATGGCAAGCAATTGAATTCTAACAACCTGAATAATTTTAGATTAGACCTTGAGTCTCAGATGAGATTTCAGTCCTGGCTAGCACCTTGATTTCAGCCTTGTGAGATCATGAGTAGAAAATGCATCTGAGGTAATCCAGGTGCATTCTAGATATAAATGTATATTGTTTTAAATCACACAGTTTGTGGTAATTTGTTATGCAACAACTGAAAACTAATAGAGAGGTTGAGTCCCACTGAGTTAGAGAGGCTTAGAAAACACCTTAGACTTTTCACAAATCAACCCTAACAAAGGATAAAACCAAACCTACAGGAGTTCAAGATGACCAGCGAAAAATCAAGCTATCTATTAGAATAAAAGTCAACATTATTCAGAAGTTAATAGAATTCAGAATCTCAACAACTTATTAACAATAATGTCCAATACACAAATAGAAAGTACTACATTTAAAATGTTACACACAGAAAATGTGATCCATAGTCAAGACATAAAAAGTACTCAAACAAAACTGACCCTGATGACAGCCCAGATATCTGATTTAAGAAAGACTTTAAAGCTGCTACCATAAATACGTTCGAAAAAGTAAACAACCGTCTTAATGATTAAATAGACAAAGAATCTTAGCAGAAAGTATACTAAAAAAAATTTTTTTAGAAATTCTATAACCAAAATGCACATAATGAAAAATAAAAAGTCATTAGGTGGTATTTTAGTTTCTTGTGGCTGCTGTAATAATTACAACTTGGTGGCTTAAAACAACAGAATGTATCTCCAACAGTTCTGTAGGCCAGAAGTCCGAAATCGGTTTCAGTGGGCCAAAACAAAGTGCTGGGACAAAACATATTAAGAGCTTGCCCAAAAGGTATTATATGTCAGGAATCCTAGAACACGATTATGACCCAGAAATCTTATTTTAACAATTTTTTCTAACGATCAAGGGTGCGCACAAAGATTTAGCTAGAAATTCATCAAAGCACTTAAAATTGTTTAAATTGCAACTGTTCATTAGAGATGAAATAAACTATGACACTTTCATGAATGAAATGTCAGACATTCATTAAAATATTGTAAAATACTAAATGACAAGAACATGGTGCCACTTAGGATGAGAAAAACTCAGTAAAAGGACTGAAGAGTATAAACCAAAAAACATGGTTATTTTTGGGTGATGGAATTATAGGTGATCTTCTTTCCATACCTTCTAAATATTCTAAAACATTTTTATAAGATATAAAACATCTTTTTTAAATACTGAAGGAAAGAAAAAATGCTTTATTTTCCTCCTAAATATTTTTCAGTCTTTTTTTCCCTCTCCAAGGGGCTGGCAGACACACTTACCAGCTGACTTTCTGTTGCCAGTGTCTCTTTTTCAACAGATAATTTGGCACTAAGAGGCCCCATCTTTTTAGGAGTGCTCAATTCAGCTGATGTCTCTGAACGTTCTGAAGATGCTGTAGCTGGAACAGCTTCATGTTGTTGTCTACTTATTTTCTCTGCTGGCTTACTTTTTATTATTATATTACTTTCTTTAGTGCTGTCAGAGTCATCACTAATGGGCTTGAGTTTTCTTCTTGCCTGTCAAGAAAACAGCATTACTGATTTAGGAAATACAAATGCTTATCATTCTTATTGTAATAGTAGATAACCATAAAGCCCAAATTTCTCATTTCTAAATTTCAAGATTGAATATACAGAGAGATGACAATGTGATTAGTGGATAGGATGGGGAACCTACATTAAAGAAAGCTCCAAATACACTCCCAACAAATTACTGATTTTGTAAATCACAATCTAAACATATAACATGAATGCTAAAATTGACAAGGTACAGAGATATATCTCTGTAATGAAGAACACTTCAGATATAAAAATATTTCACCTTTTGTTTAAAATGTACCTTCTAAAACAATACTTTATGAAAAATATTGCTACAGAACATTTTTCCTATTTGCATCCAATCTAAACAGGATATGAAATATCTTACAAATTAAGGAGAGAACACTTCTACATACCTTTTTTGCACTAATTTTTACAGACTCGTTTTCACTTTCTTCAATTTCAGAAGTGTTCGAACTGTACCAAAGAACAAGCTGTCAATATCTTGCATACATTTCATTTTTATTCATATATGTCTTCTGTAAGTTGCTTGTCCAACAGGAAAACAAGCTCAATTTAATGAGATTTCCTACTTGTCCTGGGCAGGCTGTCGCCTTCCCAGATTTACTGGTCATCTCCCACATCTTCCCATTCCCAGGCCACATCAATTTATTCTTGGCAGTACTGTCAAGTGTCCCATTAGTGCAGCACCTTCCTCAAAGTAACCGCTTCCAGGTTTATAGGCTATCATTTGGACTAAAAGCTAATCCGCAGACACTAGGCCCATCATTAGGTGATAAGAGAATATTTCTTTTGTCTTTTGAAATGGAAAAAAGTAATCCTAAACTTCTGATGAGATGAGATCTTTCATTATTTTCATTCAATACAACAAATATTTAACATCAGCCTCAAAATGCAAAGTACAGTGAATAAAATTATTTTTTTAAAAGGAAGAGCCTTCTTTTAATGGGTTCACTGTCTAGTAGGAAGACCAAAGATAATGCAGAGTGATGACTTGGCAAGCAATGGACACAGAAGATGTGGATACATGGCTGAAGTAATAGGAAAGACATTATGGTTATGACACGAGTTGACTTTTGAAAACACTTTTCCAGTCCAGGAGAAGAAATAAAGGGAAGGGCATTTTAGAAGGAAAAGTAAAAGATAAAAGAACTCACGTATTCAAGGAACTTGACACAGAATAGACAGTATTTGCTGTTAACGGGAAGGTAATGCTAGGGAAGAGATCAACAGATATGTCCAGGGAGACGGTGAGGCAGCCGAAGTGTGCTGCTCCTGGCTCCCTACAGTTGGCCCACAGCCTGCAATGCCATGAGGATCCCCCGCAGCATCTTTGTGGGGAGTCTCCAGCCAATACCTAAGCATTGAGAGTACTAGGACCTGGTCATTTCTGCTGAATACAGGACTCTTCAACAGGTCATCTTTTCGCTAGAGCTCCCCAGGGGGCTGGTCAGAACTGTGAGAGTTTACACAGCACGGTCTGAGGCCATCTCTGCCCAACCGTGACTCTTCTAAGTTTCAAAGGTATTACTAATAAACCACCGTTTCTTAGTCAGCCTCTGTATCTACTTACCCAAGATCCAAACTGGCACATAGGCTGCCTATGCCATGCATACAGGCAGTGAGGAGCCCTTAAAAGGTGTTATCTCACTCTCACGAGATGAGACTTGCATTTTAGAAAGATCACACTGGAAGCTGTGTGGATGGGTGGATGGGAGAACAGAGGAGAGAGTACAATTTCAGAGATAAGGAGAACAGGCAGGAAACTACTGCAGGGATGCTGGGGAGAGTAGCTGGTGCATAAACTATGGCAGCTGCAAGGAAGTAGCAGGGGTATGAAGAGGAAAAAAGTGGATTCTCAAGGTAGTCACAGGCCAGAATAGGATTGGTCAGAGAATAGAAGATACCAAGAATGATTCCCAGATTGCTTTTTTGGGTGACAGTGGGACCTGTCAACCTGGAGAATACCAAAGAAGCTTGTGGACACTGGATGGAGAAAAGAACTAAACTTGGTTTTGCCTTTGTCAAGTCTTTGGGCACCTAGGGAAATGACCAATAGGCAAGACATCTCAGGCCTCAGGAGAAAGGCTGGGTAAGAAACAGACTTGGGGACAGTGGCATATGGATAGTTAAAACCATGAGAGCAGTACTGAGAATGGGTGGAGAGGAAAGGGCTAAAAGCAGAATCACCTACACATAAATAGGAGAGGGCGGGAAAAGATCAAGGAATGAAGAAATGAACATCCCTGGTGAGGATTTGGGACCTGGGTGCTGATGCTTCCATGAGTCCTGGGAAATGCTGCTGACCTCTCTCTGCACTGCATCCCTTCTGCCCTGACTTCCTTTTGTATCCATACACAAACCCTGTTTAACATAAGGAAATAATGCCCTTTGTCTGGACTTATCACACCACCAAAAGCAAGATTATGGAGAATGTCCCTACTATTAAATGCAATGCGCAGGTTCAGTCCTTACCTTGCTTCTCAACTGCATTCGATCCTCCTGAAAACTGTCACTGTCACTGTCACTGTCACTGTCACTGTCTCTCTCTCCCTCCTCCTCCCTCCCCTCCTCCTCCCTCCCTCCCTATCCCTCCCTCACTCCCCCTCCTCCCTCCTCCTCCCTCCCTCCCTCCCTCTCTCTCTCTCTCTCTCTCTCTCTCTCTCCTCTCTCTCTCTCTCCCCCTCCCTCTCTCTCTCTCTCTCCCGCTACTCCTTTGAACACACACTCTCCCCTCTCCCGGTTTTCTTCCTACCCCTCTAGCCACGTTTTTCCCCTCTCCTTTTTAAGCTCCTTCTCCTCTACCCAGACAGAAGATATCAGGTATTCTTGAGGGTGTGTGCCAGGTCACTGCCTTCTTAGGCTACAGTCTCTCCCTGTGACCTTTCATCCATGCCCACAGCTCCATACCACCTACATGTAAACAACTTCAGTTTGAACTCCAGCCTAGCCCTCTCCTCTGAGCTCAGACCTACGTATGCAACATTCTCTTTGATATCTCCACACCAAATTCATGGATGTCTATTGATAATAGGGGTTACTCAATCTCCTAGTAACCCCTACCTTAGTCAATAGCACTAGCATCAACCCATTTATACAAGCCAGAAAGCCAGGAGGTTGTCTATGATAGCAAACTCTCCCCCACCATCCTACATCCAACCCATCACTAAGCCCCACTGATTTGCTTCCTAATTATTTCTCAAACCCATCCATCTATCCCCACCTGTTACAATTACCCTAGTCCTCCATGCTCTAGATTTATAAAACAGCTTCCAAACTGGTCTCTCCACTCCATTCTTGCCTCTCTCAAAACCATTCTCTACACAGGAGCCAAACTGATCATTTTTAAATGCAGACCCAACCATGTCACCCCTGCTTAAGATAATGACAAAACTCCTTACCAAGTTATTAGCTAAGACTGGCTATGGCCACAAATGGTATAAAAGACACTTCCCAAATGGCTTAAACAGGATATCTTATTTCCTTCTCAACAAAACTTCAGAGGCAATTCAGAAGCCCCACCATCAGCGGAAATCCTTCTATCTTACTGCTCCATTTTCTTAGTGCACTGCCCCATGGTCCAAGATGGTTGCTCGAGCTTCAGCTGTCACATTCCACCCCAAAAATAAGGAAAAAGGAAGGAGCAAAGAAGGGCACACCCCTCTCTATAAAGATACTTCCAGAAGTTTCAGATACCTCTCTCGCTAAAATTTAATCATATAGACACTTTAGCTAAAGGAGAAGCTAGGAAATATATTCTGTATTCTGACAGCCATGTACTCTGCTAAAATCAAACATTTTATCACTAAGAAAGAGGGAAGACACCGGGTTAAAACTAGCAATCTACCAACCATGACATTGAAAGTAATTACCATCTGGCAGTGTGTTCCCCCTCTTCATTCTTTTTACTCTGGGGCATTCCAGATTTTTACAGTCCCATGAACTCACCAAGCTTCTTCCCACCACACCTCATTTATACATTGCTATTCACCTCATATGGAATGTTCTTCACCCCACCTCTCACTAATCTAATTCATACCCATATCACACACTCTTCCCATGTGATTTGTTAGTGATTTTTCATTAATATTTATTGCCCCATAAGCTCTATGAAGACGAGGATTATGTCCATTTTGAGTTATTGTCAACCCAGAGCCTAACACAGTACCTGGTACTTAGTGCTCAATAAATGCTTATTGAAGAAAATATCAATAATAAAAAGCTACCATTTGAAAGTTTACTATATGCCAGCCTGTTTTAAGAGCGTAAGAGGATAAATTCATCTTAAAACAATTGTATAAGGTAGGTTGTATTATCATCTTACTTTCCAGATGAAGGAATCTAGAAGGTAAATGTCTAACCACTATGCTGTACACCTGAAACTAATATTGAATGTCAACTGTAATTAATCTTTTTTTAATTAAAAAAAGGAAAAAGTTGAGTCTATACCTTACACCTTACAAAAGGATAGAAAAGATCAAAGATTTCAATATCAAAATAAAGCACAAAAGTTCTATGAAAAGAATGATTAACTGTGAATCAAAATTTCTAAACTGTAAAAGATTAATAAAGGTATCAATGCATCTATACGAAAAAGAAAAAAAATTCTGTGTAGTAAAAAACATCTGTCCAAAGACAGCAGACGGACAAACTAGTAAGAAAAAAAACCTATTAAATAGGGTTAATTTCACTAATGTTTACATGAAGTCATGGATATCAAGAAGAAAATGACCAACATCTACTAGAAAAATTGAAAAAGGAGATAAAGAATACAGAAAAAGAAATTTAATGTCTACGGCCATGCCACCCTGAACGTGCCTGATCCCATCTGATCTTGGAAGCTAAGCAGGGTTGGGCCGGGTTAGTACTTGGATGGGGGACCACCTAGGAAGACCAGGTGCTGTAGGCATAAAAAATAAAAAAATAAGAGATTGTAAGCTGACAAGGTTCTTGCAATCTGTGAGGTAAACCAAGGGTTGCCTCGCCTGAAAACAAAAAAAAGGAAAAGAAATTCAAGAGCTTTTAAACATATGAAGAGATGCTGCTCAACACAGTCAAGAAAAAAAACTAGAACTAGATTGAGACAGATCAAAAGTGCTATCATCTTAGCAAAAATCTAAGCCTGGTATCACTCTGGTAGCAATATGGCAATAACTACACAGATTTCATTTGACTCAGGATTTCCTGCAATGAATATATTCTATAGATATACAGGCACGTGTGTGAAATGGTCTGTGCACCAGGTTACTGACTGCAGAAGACTGGAGACAACCCAACTGCCTGTCAACATGGAACTGAGTAAATAAACTATCCATACCCTGGAATATCTGCAATGTGAAAGGAATGAGAAAGGTCCACATATACTAATACGTAAAATTTCCAAGATATTTTAAGTGATATGTTAAGGTAGGTAGAAGGTATACTACCTTTTCTATATAATAAAGGTCAAAATGTGTATTCTGATTTACTTTTCTGTGCAAACAATTCTGAAAAGGACATATAAGAAATTAATAAAGGAAGAGATGAAAAAGTGGGTGCAGGAGCTAGGTTTTGGTAGAGAAGATGACTTTTATTAAAACCTTTATATTTTTAAACCATCTGACTGTGTTACCTATTCAAAAAAATTCCTTTTTAAAAATTACATTCACTGCTGTTTAAAATGAAGTGTATGTTTTTTCCAAATATTTGGCTTTTATTATTTTCAGTAACGTATAAAAATTTGAAGTCTCTGCAAATACCATAAAACTTCCTTCATGCAGATAATCTCAGAGACCTCCTAATTTAGATTTCTGCCTAATATTTGTTTTAAAAATGCAGTTTTGCTACTTTCACAATATATTCAAATAACTGGGAATGACCTATTACCTAATCGAAGTCCTAAAGTCAAGGATCTGCTCTAGCTAGTAATTTATAATTATTACAGTTCTTCATTATATAATTTGTTCTCAAGTTTTCTTTATGGAGTCATTTTTACATGACTTACCTGACCATATCTTCATATAAATTTGCAAAACGCAAACCAATGCTCCTTGGGGACAACACATCTGAAGTAGACAACATATTTGTAATGACCAGCCTGTCTCCCCTGCCCTCACCTTGTACTAAAGAACATCTCTTTTGTGATAGAGAATTTGAAAATTAAAGAGACCTCTGAAAAGCACTTAAAAGCACTTTTCTTATGCTAAGAAAACCATTCTTTCCCTATTTGTTTTAGCTCAGGCTAAACCACCCTCACAGGCAATGTTTTCTATGATAATCAGGTATCAATTGTAATTTTTGGTTATTAAATTAGACTTTATTTTTATTGACATATAACTGACATATAACATGTTTCAGGAACAATGTAATGATTCAATATTTGTATTGCAAAATGATCACCACAATGAGTCCAGTTAACATCCCTTACCAAACAGTTACAAAAGTTTTTTTCATGTGATGAGAACTTCAGATCACCTCTCTTAGCAACTTTCAAATATGCAATACAGTATTATTAACTGCAGTCACCATGCTGTACATTATATCCCCATGACTTACGGAAATGTGTACCTATAATTAATTATAAATAATGTCAATTTTTGAAAAATTAAGTTTTGATGTATCAGTTCCCTTAAGGAAAAACATAAGTTGGCCCAAAACATCTTTTAAAAACTTCAGTTTTATATGATTCTATCTTAAAGAGCTCCTCAGAAATCCCATTGACCATGAATAAATAACTGCTTGAAATATAACCATACCTTCTTTTCACTTCTTTTCCTTGAGGAGTTGAAGGGATAAATATACAGTGTTTGGAGAGTTCAGCTTCATCCGTATATATAGCAGTGCTGTGTAAAGGAGGCTCTACAAAAGATTAAAAAAAAAAGTGCAACTTTAAAAGTCTGCCTGGGTAGGTTTAAGTTTTTGTTACTTTACAACGGTTTACAAAACAATCTTTGTTTAAATGGCTAACAAAATCAAAATCAATTACACAACCTACTTCCCAAATGTTTCTGATCTCACAGTTCAACAATAAAAAATGTAAACCATTTCACTAATAAATACATGCATATTTATCAATTATAACCTATATCACTGTATTATATAAAAATGTCAAACAGTGAACAACTCTAATGTACATCAACTGACGAATGGAAAACAAAGTGAGGTATATCCGAACAATGGATGAACTATAAAAATTTTTAGGAATAACATACTGATAATACTACAACATAGTTAAGCCCTGAAAATACGACGCTCACTGAAAGCAGCCAGTCATAAATGCCCACATAGTGTATGATTCCATTTACATGAATAGGCAAATCCATATAGACAGGAAGTAGATTTATAGTTGCCAGGGACTAGGAGGAAGGAGGAATGGGGAATGACTACTAATGAGTACACAGTTTTTCTTCAGGGTGATTAAAATGTTCTAGAATAGATAATGGTGATGCTTGCACACTTAAAAAAAAAAATTTCAGTTACAGTTTACATACATTATCATATTAGTCTCACCTGTACGACATAGTGATTAGACATTTATACAACTTAAAAAGTGATCACTACAATGATGGTTGTACAATTTTGTGACTATACTGAACACCACTGAATCGTACACATTAAATTTTAAGGTAAGGAATTACATTTTCATTCTTTAAATTATGTGATTTCTTTTAGATTTAGATCTTTTCCATTTAGATTTTTTTATATGAGTAATTAAAACATTTTTATCAAGGAACATAGGTGAAGCTCTCCCAGCAGCTCTCCTGAAGCATCCTTTGCCTCCATGTGTTTAAGAAAAGGGAAAATTACCCCTCTTCTTCTCCCTAAATTAAAGCCCCTTATTGAATGACTCTATTGGTGGTATGGAGTGAGAAATATCTTATATTGTTGTTATAGATACTATAATAGGTGTCCTAATAAATGCTACTAGCAGAGATCTACAGTAATGTTTAAGAGTTCTTAGTTCTGATGTACTTAGAAGTGAGAAAAAATTATTTCAAATTATTAAGAACTCCCCAGAATATTATATTCATATGCAGCTGATTTTTATATTTGAAGACATTTCCATATTTTTATTAGTAACTAGCCTCAATGTTATTGCTTAAACTAAAGTTTTTAGCATAAAGATTTAAAATACTAACCAAAGGTTTCATAAGGTTCTTCATCATTCTCATTTTCACTCATCCTGCCCAGGCTGGAGATATCAGAATTGTCAGGAAAATCAAATATATCAGTAGGCATGTGCTGATGGCCATCTTCCTACAAGTGAATAAAGCTGAAGTCATTGAATTGGCTTTAACAAACAAGAACATCACAAAATTGATTTACTTAGCAAGGATACTCCTGTTATCACTGCTGCCCAAAGGTGTGATCCTTAATACTTTTGTAGGGTTTTTTTTTGGGGGGGGGCGGTAAGGGGGAAGACACAGACTCCTTTGATAATCTAAGGTAGGGGCTGGCAAACTTTTCGATAAATAATAGGCTTTGCAGGCCACAGAGTCTGTATTATGACTCGATTCAGCCATTAAAATGTGAAAGCACACAGTGATAGTGCAGAAAGAAAAGCATTGCTGTATTGCAATAAACCTTTAGTTACGGACAATGAAATCTGAATTTCATGTTATTTTCACATGTCATGAGATATTTTTCTTTTGATTTTATTTCAACCATTTAAATATGTATAAACCATCCTGAGCTCAAAGGGCTGTACATAAAAAAGGGACAGGCTAGATTTGGCCCAGCTCCTGAACTAGGGAAAGCTATGGGTCCTCTCCCCAGATACATGCCCACATGCCTAAAAGGTCATCAACAGTTTTAAGAGTACCCAGGTGTAAAAATTCCTGACTGAAGGGGAGAAACCAGGGTTTACAATTCAATATACTAATAAGCCTCAGTAAGCTTGCTACCCCAAATCCTTGTGAAAAACTAAAACATACAGAAAGTGGAAAAAAAAACTTCCACGGTAGCTCTGGAAAATATAAAAAGGTAACATTAATAGATGAGGAAATCTGAAAGATATAAAGAAGATGGAATAAAACAGACAAAACAAAAACTTTACCACTCACAGACTTTCACTGAAAAAATATTCATGGAGTTTTTGGGGGAAGAATGCCAAAGAAAAGGTGTGGACAGATCCCTCTGTCCTCCTGAGGCAAACAGGCCTCCAGCACACAGCTCCCTCCAGAGGAGGGAAGAGGGCAGGAAAGTTGAAGAAATCCATTCCAGGCACTCTGGACTTTGGGCTAAAGAGAGCTGGGAGCAGGGATGAAGAGCGCAGAGAAATCCTTCCCAAGCACGCTGGACTTCAGCCATCCAGGGCAGAGCTGAAAGAAATCTATCCAAAAAAAAAAACAAGCACCCTAGGGCCAGGTGGGAGCATAGAGCTGAGACCTCTGCAGAGGCATCCCTAGGCCTCCCAGATAGAAGAGCCATCCTCTGAAGGCTGGGGTTAGGGCAGCAGGCAGAGCGAGACCACACCAGACAGAAAGCCAGGGCAAGACAGAGAGCAGATGGAACTCCCAGACTCCCCAACACCCTGAAAACAGCCACTGTCCTACATCATCTCTATGTACTGCCAGCACCAACTGGACAAGCCCTGGAAAATAATCTGAATTAGCTATCAAGAGTGTTAAAGAAATGGGGAGCCGCAGCGAGAACCGCTGCAGAATGTCAGGGGTTAAAAACCAAGTGTACTTAAGGAGGTTGTCCAGGAGGCAGCTGGAGGCAGCTGGAACGGGAAGTATGTGGCCTAAGGAGGATGCTGAACGTTCCTTGATCCGTTTGAGAAGACAGGAAAAGGATGTTTTATCTTGAATTCTCTGTAAGCTTGCAATTGTTCATGTAGCAACCACTGCAAATTCTTTGCTACAGTTTCTGTATAAATATAGCCTGAGAAGTAAACTCGGGGATACAGCTTGATTCTGTGCTCCCTCCTGCAATTCTGTCTTCTTTCTTTTCCTCAGTCCATGCTCTCCCTTTCAGGTACCCTCAATTACTTTGTCGGCTGGCTTCCGACAAGTGGCGCCCGAACAGGGACCTGAAAACAAGGGATAACAGCATAGGACGTGCCGCGGGGTAAGGTGTGCGCACGCGGAATCTGAGGGACCTAAGAGTCCTGTAGGCAGCCTATTGTAAGTATGCGGGAGTTGTATATAGTATACTGGCATTATGGGCCAGGGTAATAGTAGGGTATTGTTTGTACATATGCTTAAGAACATGCTCAGAGTTCGTGGAGCCAGAGTGAGCCAACAGCAACTTTGTAGCTTTTTAAAATTTATAGAGGAAGTGTGTCCTTGGTTTCCAGAGGAGGGGACTTTAGATTTAGAGACTTGGAAATGAGTAGGGCTTAAGTTGCAGGACTATTATGATGTACATGGCCCAGAAAAGGTTCCTGTGGAAACTTTTGGGCTTTGGTCCCTGGTCCGAGACTATCTGGACCCGCCACATGAGAGGGACAAGTGGCGAGAGCATGGCGCCCCGGGCCCTGAGGCCTCCTCTGAAGTAGAAGGCTCCAATAGTAAGCCTCAGGATGAGAGCAAGCCCTCAGCACCACCTGATGAAGGTTTAGGTGCGCACTATTCTTCCTTGTTTTTTGGGGATGAGGAAGATCCTCTTGACCCCGGGGATGCGGCTCAATTAGAAGAGGAAGCTGCTAGGTACCATGGGGATGATGGCCCGCTGCCTTTGCGGTGTTTGTGGATGATTCGTCGGGAGGAAAACAGATAGCAAAATTGGAAAAGAAAATAGAGGCGTTGACACAACAATTAAAAGCCCTTAGCTGCGGGTCACCAGTTGCGCCCCGCCCGATTCCCGTCTCACCACATGGCGGGCCACCTCGAACACCTACTCCTGCTATGATAGCTCGACTGGATCCCCCTTTGGTGAATATGAAAAAAGAACGACATTTGACCCCTTTAAAATTACCTGCATCTACCACCCCACTCTGTTCAGGGTTAGAGCAAGGCCTTCGACAGGCAGCTGCTGCTGGAGAATCCACTCCTGGGTTCTCCTTGATGGCTTTTCCTGTTTATGACGCACAAGACCAGCAGGAACAGGCCCAGAGGGCAAATAGACGTTACCCACATACCTGAATTTGGCCGCTTGAAATATGTTCATGTTGCCATCGATACTTTCTCGGGATGCCTATATGCCTCGGCTAGAGCCAGAGAGGCTACAAAGCATGTTATAGCTCATTGTTTGGCTTGCTTCGCAACCTTGGGCACACCTTCTATTATTAAAACTGACAATGGCAGTGGTTATACTAGTAAAGCTTTCCGCACCTTTTGTTCACAATTTAATATTGAGTGCAAAACGGGTATCTCTTATAATCCCCAAGGCCAAGGTGTCGTTGAGCGTGCGCATAGCTCCCTCAAAAATCAGTTGAAAAAAATAAAAAAGGGGGAGCTGTACCCTCTGTCTCCTCTAAACTCCCTGAAACATGCCCTCTTTATTTTAAATTTTTTAATTTTGGATGCCCACGGGCGGTCTGCAGCTGACCGATTTTGGCATCCCTCTACTTCTCAACACTATGCTCTAGTAAGGTGGAAAGATCCTCTTACCGGGTCATGGAATGGTCCCGACCCTGTGCTGATCTGGGGTCGAGGACATGTCTGTGTTTTTCCACAGGCTGAAGATGGGCTGCGATGGCTGCCAGAGAGGTTGGTCCGCCTTGCAAGTTCTTCCGACCGCCGTGATGCTCACCCTGTTCTTACTGACCTTACCAGCGGTAACTGAGGGAGTTACATTGGGCATATATTCCTGAACCTCCAGTGCTGCATCCTGCTGTATGGTCTGGACCACAAGTTCGAGTTTTCTCTAGCAATGCAGAACTTTTAGGACTGCCATTGGCCATGGAACAGCAGTATGTATATAGCAATTTCAATTTCACAGGATCAGCAATAGGCTTGCCTATTTGTTTTTTGCTTAATTCTATGTCCCAACTGGGATGTTTAAACACTACAGGCCAGTCATGGCCTCAGGATCAGAACAATGATGCAGTTATTGAACTAGGGGATCCTGATGGAAAACCTGTAGGCATCAATGATACCATCCCCTTTGAACATTGTCATGGGAAAGGACACGTGCAGGAAGGCGCCGTGCGCTGGCACCGATGTCGTCAGAAGAATGTTGTGCAGTATCTACTATCAGAAGGCTTTAATGAGACAATGCTCAATTTCTTGCGACTCTCGGGAAATGACACCGTTTTTTCTGCTGGCCTATGGAGAATTAGCTCTGGTGTTTGGCAGACCCATGTTTGGAAGTTAGCAGCTAAAGGAACTAAAGATGGCTTATGTGCAGTATGGGCCTACTGCCCCATTTACCCAGGCAATGTTAGAAACGTTATCTGCAGAAGCCTTGCCCCCTGAGAATTGGAAACAGCTGGCGCAAGCTTGCTTGTCAGGGGGAGACTTCTTGCTTTGGAAATTTGAGTTTGCAAAACAGTGCAAATCTACCGCGGAAGTTAATCAGGGGCAAAATATACCAATTACTTATGACATGCTTGCTGGGGAAGGCCTCTACCTCCTTTTGGCCTATCAGCTGGCCTTTGATCCTGGAGCGTACGCTCAAGTGAATACTGCTGCAAAAAGGGCTTGGTATAAGTTGCCCCCATCAGGGAAGCCAACTGAAGATTTGTCTAAGATCCGCCAAGGCCCTGATGAGAGTTTCCAGGACTTTGTGGTACGCTTGTTGCAGGCTGCTTCACAGCTTTTAGGGAACCTGGAAGCCAGTTCTCTGCTGGTAAAACAGCTGGCTTATGAATATGCAAATTCTGCCTGTCAAGCAGCAATCAGACCCTTTAGAAAGAAAGGAGACTTAAGTGATTATGTTAGGTTGTGTTTTGACATAGGGCTGTCATATACGCAGGAACTTGCTGTGGCTGTTGCCCTGCTGGGAAAGTCCATGCGGAAAATGTCATCTGACTAGTCAAACAAACATGACAAAAAGATGACGTGATGCCCTCAAAAATCAAAAAAACTAAATAAAAAAGGGGGAGACCTACCCGGTTTCTCCACAAATTCTTTTTGAAGCTCAAAAAACTGAATTTCTGATGCTCAAAACTAATCGGCATGGCCCCCACCCGGTATTAATATGGGGACGAGGGCATGTTTGTGTTTTTCCACAGGATGCAGAAAATGCCAGGTGGTTGCCAGAGAGGTTGGTCCATTTTGCCGCTCCACCAGACACCCGGCAGGATGACCCTAACCTTGATCTTGCTGAGCCTGGCGATGATGGCTGAGGGTACAATTTACTGGACATACTTTCCTGACCCATCTCTTTTACATCCAACAATGTGGCAAGGACCAGATGTCATTGTGAAAGTGAACAACACATCGCTGCTGGACATGCCATCTATGAGGAGGGTGACTGGACTAATTGTTGCAGGAATACTTGCTATTGTATCTCTTATAGCTACTGCTGCCACCGCTGCGGTGGCTCTCTCACAAACTGTACAAACTGCTCATTATGTCAATGATTTGTCTAGAAATGTTACTTTAGCATTGGGAACACAGAAAAATATAGATAGAAAATTAGAACAAAAGTTAGATGCTCTGTATAAGACAGTGGAATACCTGGGTGATGAAATCCAGGGTCTAAAAATTAGATCTCAACTAGAATGTCATGTAAAATAGCATTGGATCTGTGTCACATCTAGAAGATATAATGAGACTAGTCATGACTGGGATTGAGTAAAATATCATTTAAAAGGCATATGGCACAATGCTAATGTATCCTTAGATTTAATTAACCTGCATAAAGAAATACAAGGACTTAAAAATGCTAAACCTCTGCAATTTGATGCTGATAAATTGGTCGCTAAATTTTTGGATCACCTTAAGGGTCTTGTCCCCTGATGGTCTTCCTTCTATCAGCTAGCTGCTTCTGTTTTGACTATAGGGACCTGTGTAATTGTTGTTTTGTGCCTGCTTCCTTCTCTACTAAAATACTTCATTAGTGCTATGATAAAACTTCAGGCCGATCTACATCATGTAAGGCTTCGATATATGGCTTAAAAGATAGACATCTCCCTCCCACAGGGGCTGGTAGTCAAAGACGGGTAAGACTCCCTCAGAGGCTGGACAACCTAAGACAGGGCGTGCATGATGGAATGCACGTACCGATGACGGGTAAGTTCCAGATCTGGTGAGGGGATCACCTAAGACAGGCACAGTCGCCTTGCGCCAGAACCAGGAGGGTTCGGGCATTTAAAAAATAAAAAAAGGGGGAGATGTGGGGAGCTGCAGCCAGAACCGCTGCAGAATGTCAGGGGTTAAAAACCAAGTGTACTTAAGGAGGTTGTCCAGGAGGCAGCTGGAGGCAGCTGGAACGGGAAGTATGTGGCCTAAGGAGGATGTTGAACGTTCCTTGACCCGTTTGAGAAGACAGGAACAAGGATGTTTTATCTTGAATTCTCTGTAAGCTTGCAATTGTTCACGTAGCAATCACTGCAAATTCTTTGCTACAGTTTCTGTATAAATATAGCCTGAGAAGTAAACTCGGGGACACAGCTTGATTCTGTGCTCCCTCCTGCAATTCTGTCTTCTTTCTTTTCCTCAGTCCATGCTCCCCGTTTCAGGTACCTTCAATTACTTTGTCGGCTGGCTTCTGACAACACAGATTTATTCTCAGACTCTACCCTAAAGTAGAATTGTAATGTGAACCAAGTGGAATATTATGAAATCATAAACGATTATTTAAAACTATAAGAGAGAAATGGCTATAAATGAAAATAGCAAAATACAGAAAGTTGTACAGTTTTAAATAATGTCCATTATCCAAACAAAAATAAAATCAAGCTAGGTCCAGGAAAAAAGATTCAAAAGGTTAAAGGTTAAAGTCATTTTCTCCATCTTACTGGAAAAAGTGGAAGAATATACTTTGTCACCACAATAAAACACTGAGCTCACCTAGTGAAGCTTATCAAACTCTGGAGATCCCACATGTTAGTTCTTTTGTATTGTCAATTCTGAGACAACACATTGAAATATAAAAAGATCACTTACACCTTTCGTGGAATGTGTTCTTCTCACAGTGTTCTTTGAATATCTTGCACTATTAAACAGCAAAAATACAAGAGTCAAGAAATATTGTTAAAATAACTGGGAAAAAACCATAAATTGCAACCCTGTCCAAGCACTTTCTTTCCAAATTACATTCTTCATTAGTTGTACTAATAGTGTGCACTCAATGAAATTCAGATTATGACAAAATTGTTTTAGAAAGCAAAACCCATAGCTCATAAATTTAACTATTTTTTACAGGTCAACTCATATCACCTATATATTAAATAGCATACGTCTCCCATTCAGGGACATGAAAATTCCTAGTCCTGCTGCTATTCTTGTCCCTGAAGTCCCAATTAACAACAATGACTGACTGTTTCTGCAGAATTGAGCAAAAGGGAGATACGCCAACATTTATCAAGCACCTGACACCCATTCTGTCCTGTGCTTGGCTCTTGCACGTTCATCTTCTCACTTAACTCTTACAGTCCTCTGAGGTAGAAGTGAATCCCATGTTACAGATGTGTATTTGCCCAAAGCAACACAGCACAGCAGGAGAGAAGCCTGCATTAAAATATGCGTCAGTTCAAATCCACAGCCGGCCCCCTTTCCACCCTGTCTGGCTCCCTCCACTGGGCATTAGGATAAAAGTGCATATTTTCAGCAACCTGAAAGTAAACAAGATGGAACAACAGTGACTAGAATAAGAACTGGAAATCAGAGAGGCAGGAAATAATATTGTCAGTGAATGTACTGAGGACCCGCTGTGCACCAGGTATCACACAGGACACTGGGGGTGCTCAGGTACAATACCTACACGGTCCCTGACTTGAAAACACGCCATGCAGACACCCATTTGTGGATAGCAAAATTGGTGTCTGAACCATTATTTCTTTGAGTAGCTTTTTATTTGATGTAATTTCAAACTTCCAGAAAAGTTACAAGAATAGTATAAAGACCTTCTGCATACCTGTTACTCAGGTTCACCCATCATTTACATTTTGTCTCATTTGCTTCCTGTGTGGATGGTAAACTGGAGACACTGTGCATCTTCACCCCTAAATACTTAGTGTGTCTTTCCCAGAAAGGGCCCAGTCACAGTACAATTTCCAAATCAAGAAATATATCACTGATATGATGATCTAATCTACAGTCTATATCCAAATTTCATCAATGCCCCATAATGTCCTTTAAGGTTTTTTCCCCCAGAATTTTTAAAAAGGAAATACAAGAGAATATAAAATGTAAAACTGCACTGGATATAGTATTTTCATAAACCTTGTTATATGTGCACATGTACCAACTGTGACATAAAACATTACTGTTAACCACAGTAAACAAGAAGTTGGAAAACTGTTTAGAGCTGCAGCTCTCAAACTTCAGGCATCAGAATCACCTGGAGGGCTTGTTAAAACAGATTTAGGCCCCACACCCTACAGAGGGTCTGATTCAGTAAATCTGGGATGGAGTCTGAACTTTTGCATTTCTAACTAGTTCCTGGTGCTGCTGATGCTGCTGTTCAAAGACATACTTCGAGAACCACTGCTTTGATTCTCAGATCCAGGAAGGTGGAACAGGTAATCACTTCATGGCATTTATGATTCTGGGGTTCAAAGCAGTTAGGTGACTGATCAATGGCCACACAGACAAGTAAGAGAAATGACTAGAAGCCAGAATGCATAACTTCTTAACCTAAATTCTTTCCACATGTCTCTTGCCATGTCTGTGCTCAAAAAAAACAATCAAGTTTCTGTCTTACCTTAGGCTACGAGCAAGGTGGGGCTTCCAAAAGGAGGAAACCTGTGACACCATATGTAAAAATTTTGGTATATGCACACCAGTGCATTTTGGGAGGAGGGATAAACAGCTTTCATGCATCCCAAAGGTAAAAAATGTTTTATATGTAACACATAATTAAAACATGTATGTTATATATATATATACACCTGCATGTGAGAGAGAATATTAAAGCATCAAAAACCACTGGTCGATCAGATCAAATATTTTTGTCTGCTGTGGTTCAAGGCCCCTACATTTTTTCTTCCAATAGTCCCAAGGCTGGGACTATAATTACTCCCCTTTTACAAACGTGGAAACCGAGGCCCTGAGTCACTCGGTGCAGGTTTCGCAGTGGCGGAGTCAGGGCGCCTCGCTACACGGCATAGCTCCAAGAGGCACAAACCGCGGCAGGAAAGGAAGAAGATAAAGCTGGTCTGGGGCCCGCGCTGAGTGTCCGCAACACTTACCCCGCGCGCCCCCGGCTCCACGCCCGCCGCCGCGAAGCCATCAGGCCGACTGCTCTCCCGCCCCCGGAGCCAACGAAGCTCCCGCCAAACCCCGCGCCGTTCCGAGCGGCCAATCCAGGCCAAGCGTCTGGCACGTAAGCCCCGCCCCCGGGCCGAGTACTCACGTCGCGGGGCTCGAGGGTTCCGCCCCGTCCTGGAGAGCGAGGGAAAACAGAGCCTGTAAAGTGCGACAGCGGAGCTGGAATCCAGGCCTTACAACCAGTGGCTCCCGGTCCCTGGGACGCCGAAGATTTGCCGAGCTTTCACTCCCGCCCGCGCACTGAGCCAGTTTTCAAAGGCTCCAAAGCTCTCGAGCCTCGTGGGCCCGCCCTCGGGGGCGGGGAAGGGGAGGAGCCAGGGACGGAAAGTCCGAGAGCGCGGGCCAGTAAGGGGCGGATTCGAAAGGGGTTGGGGGACGAGCAGGGACCGGTCTCCTGCTGCTTTGGCGTCCGCGCAATGGTCTATTGTAATGCTTTGCCCAGTAGGCAGATTTGGCTTCTGTTCCGCTGTTACCTTAACCAGTGGTGTAACCTTGATATGTTATTTTACCTCTATCCCAGTTTCTTCATCAATGTGATGGCCCCTACTGGAGCTAATATTCTTTGATTCTTTCCTTTCTGTTTAAAAATATATTACCCTGCAAAAGAATTTTGTTGAACCCTTACACCACATCATAAACATGGACTCAAATGGATCAAAACCGTAAACCTAAGCGCTAAAACTATGAAACTTTTAGAAGAAAATAGGGCAACAGCTTTGTGACATTGGCTTTTGCAAAGATTTCTTGGATATAATGCAAAAGCACTGATTGGGATGATGGAAAGTTCTGGAAGTGGATAGAGGTGGATAGTTGTGTAACAATATGAATGAATGTGCTTAAGTAGTGCTGCTAAGTTGTACAGTTAAAAATGGTTAGAATGCTACATTTTATGTATATTTTACCACAGTAAAAAAATTACATCCCATGCATAAAAAGAATATAACATATATGATGTAAAGATAAAAAGGAGCACCCATGTACTCAACACTGACTGGGAAATAAATAATTATCATTGCTTCCAAGCATAACCACTCCTCTGATTTTGTTTCATTCTCATGCTTTTTTACCTGCTATATCCCTAAATAATGTATTAGTTATCATATGCTTCTAAACTTTATATAAATAGTACTTGGGACATATTCTGCAAGTGCTCTTTCTTACTCAAAGCTATGATTTTTATAGATTTATCCACACTGATGCATGTAGCTGATGCATGTTCATTCATTTTCATGGTCTTCAGAATGCATTAAGTAAATATGCCATATATTATCCATTCTGTGTATGGATACATCAGTCGTTTTCAGCCTTTTCGGTATGACCACGTGCAATGCTAAGCATTCTTGAGTCTTGACAGCGTATGTCTAAGAGTTTCTCCAGGGATAGACTCAGTAGTATTATCACCTTATTATTTAACGACATTTTTGACTTTACATGATGTCAATTTTTACACATTATTTTGTAGACTGTACAATTAATTTACACTCGTCAGCAGTATATAAAAGTCCCCTTGACTCCACATACTAGTTGATACTTAGAATTTTTAAGACTTTCAATTTTTTATTTAACTAGTGAATTGAAATAGCATTCTATTGTTTTTGATTTGCATTTCCCCTAAGTTGGTTATCTTTTCATTGTTTATAGGACCTTCCTGATTCCTCTTCAGTGAATGCCTGTTTACGCTACCTAGGATCATTTGGGCAATAGCAATAGAAGAGTAAATCACGTTTGAGGTATTGAAGGTAAGTTCCTTATTGATGGGTAAAATAGGGTTCCTGGAGCCACAGAAAGTTGTCACCCTTAAGTGAATGGGTAGGTAGCACTAATTAATGAGAAAAAAAGCACAAACCTTTTGTGCTTGTGGGTCTGAAAAAAAGAAACCAGTCAGTTGTTAAGAAGAGGTTCAGCACTCAGGATGGAAATAAAAACTCAACCCAAATAGATTTAACTAATAAAGGAATTTATGAGTTCATGTTACTGAAAAGTCCAGAAGTAGGATGCTTGTCAAGCTCAGTTTGATCTAGAGGGTTGAGAAGCCGTTAGTGCTCTGAATCCATTTTCTTGCCCGCTGTATACATCAGACTTTTTCTCAGGCTGGTTTTTATCGCCACTGCCAGCACCACTTGGATTTATTGAGCATTTACTGTAATCTAGGCATTGTTCTGAGTGCTTAATATCTATCAAATTGGTTAATTCTCTCAATAACGCTATGTGGTTGGCACTATAATTCCATTTTACACATGAGGAAACTAAGGAGCAGTCCCACAGGTAGTAAGTGGCTGTGCCTGCATTAGATCTTAGGATTCTGGCTCAGAGCTTGCACCTGATAGTGGTTCCAAGCCACACATCTGAATTCCAACATTCAGAGAAAGAGAGTAGCTATGCCCCAACATTCCCAGGAAAAGGCCTAAGATTTACTCTAATTGAACCAGCTTTGATGACATACCTACTTATATTAGTCTTCTTCAGAGAAACAGAACCAGATATATATATTTATCATATATAAAATAAATCTCTTCCTAATGGGATTTTAGAGCCCTTTGTTCTAGGAAACAGTTGTCACATTAAGAAATCTTTAGCCCCTTCCAGCACTAACTCCACCTCAGTTCTACTTGGAGAACAGCCTCTCCTTCCAGCCCTCTGCTCTAGGATGACATGGTGAATAACACCTCGTCATAGAAATCAGTCTCTTTGGTTTGTTTTGTATTATGTTGTACAGCATCAAAGATCTAAATACAAAGGAAAAAAATTATACATGAGATTTATTTTTTATATAAATACGCATAACTTAAAGACCTTCCACACAGATGTTCTCCAGCAAACATTTACAAAAGTTAACAATGACAGAAAGAGTACAGCACAATACAGGAGCGATCTTAAGATAGAAAATGTTAGACATGGCTTCCCCTAAAAGTAATCCACCATGCTAACTAAACTCAGCTTTGTGTTAGTATGCCTAGGGCGGCTGTGAAAAATTAGGGAGAGTGTTCAGGAGGGGGTGAAGTATGGGTGTTGGAAGTGGGGCTGAAAACCCAGGAATGGAGGCAGTGGGGTCCTGAGCCCTTGAGGTTCCTGGAGCAACGTAAGCAACCACAGAGGAAGCTCGGAGAAGCTGGAGAACAGGTGACCACAGGAAGCTGGGGGACATCTGTGTACAGGTCCTTAAGTTATGTAATTACTTAATATTTAACTTTCATATTTAGAAAATTTTTTAAAAACCCTATTGCTTTCATAATACAAATACAAAAAATAAAGAACTTCAACTTTCTTAGGTCCTTGAGATAAACTTAGTGGTTAGGCCTGGATACTTCTTGTGGAATGGGTTGATGTATGTATTAGTTCCATATTTTGGAATTGTTAGTTTGATGTTTAAATGAGAATATAAACAAGAACATTATTATTTCTCTTACAGGACTATCATGAAGATAAGAGGTAAAGAATGTGAAGGTCCCTAGATGTTTAGAGAGCGTATTATTTTTTATTGTGTTTGCTTTTTTCCTAGCGAGCTCTTCTGTTGAATTTTTCTATTCAGTATGTGTCCACTAGAGGGCAGATAAAGAACATGACTAGAAATTTGAAAATGTAATTGGAGACCAGAACTATTTTACAGACATTGTAAATATTGGTTCAGAGTCAGGTCAAGATTAATAAGAGTAGATATCTTAACTGCTCTCGCTCAATTCATTTTTCTCCTTCAGAGAAGGAGCATCATCCTGTTCCCTAATATATCAAATCCATTCCTTAAGCAAGGCAAAGAGTATGATTTTCTATTGTGGAAAAGAAAATAATTTACTTCTCAGATTTTCCAAATTTGTTTTTTAACTTTCTACAGTACCTACGAGTCATTGGATACACAGGAATAACCCACTAAACGTGGCAGTTCTCATCAGGAAGAAACTGAAGTCGTTATCTGTTTTAAACAGACTAACTGCTCAACATTTGTAATTATGATTCAGCAAAACAAACTCAGAAAGTCCCAGGAGGCAAGGGTGGAACAAGGAAGGAGGAAACCTCTCTTCTTGTATGTTCCCTTTAAGAAAAGAGGAAATAAAATTCAGAAAGGGAATATTATTTGGTGTCTGTTAAAAGTGGAGGGCAGAAAGCTTTTTCCATTGTAGCAAATGGCAGTGACATGGGATCTTTTCATGAGTCCCCTGCTTTCCAACATTTTCCTGGCTCCAACATGCAACTGCTAAACTTATTTGCTACGTAACTAAGGTTCTTTTTCCAGACCTCACTGGCACTGCTCCTATCCAAGCTGAAATCACATGGCTAAAAAGGTCTGACCACTACATCATGATGATGCAGTGTCACATGTCTCAGATTCCATTCCCAGCTCCCTGCAGGGCTGAGAGAGTCTGGTGCAAGAATCATAGCAGGAGCATTCTAGAAAAATCCGGGGTTTCTTCAGCTAGGGAATACTGACCTCTAATCTACATAGGAAGTAATTTTATAACAAACTTATAAAGGGGCCAAATGAGCAGAGAAAATAAAATGAAAGGGTACCCCAAAGAAAAATATTTTAAGGAAATAAGCGGGGGCTAAGCAAAGGGTAGGTGATATCCTGGAATAAAATTTATGCAGTAGAGACTTGTCTCAATGATTCTCACACAAGCTGTGGTCGAAAAACTTTCTGAAAAAAGTTTTCATCCTTTTAATCACCTTACTCACTCTGACTTTCTTTTTTGGGTGGCCTGAGAACACAGACAGTTGTGAGGCTGACCTTGTTCAGATAGTGCCAGGCAACTAGTCCCCTTACTTCAGTGATCCTTTCTGCTCAGCAGAGACCTGAGTGGTAGGATAGCTAAGGCACCATCAGCCAGTGACCCTTTAGACAGGCTCAGGTCAGAAAGTCTTTCTTCTCTAACCCGCAGGCGACACAAAACCTTCCTAGAACCTTCTCTAGGAAGGAAGCGCTCCCTCATTCTTTGGCTGCTGCCCTGTACCTCATAGGCCAGCTCACTCACCCCTTTGACCTTGTCACTTAGCATAAAAAGATTCTTATCCCATTACCCCTCCACCTCACAGCACTGCCAGGCCACAAACATGCTCAACAGTTTGTTTCCTGGGCTTGGAGATTCAGAGGAGGCTTCCTAGAGGAAGTGACACCTATGATCTAACTGAAATAAAGAAGTAGGAGCCAGCCAGGCCAGGATAAAAAAATTGCTCCTGGGAGAGAGCATGTGCAAAGGCCCGGCGGTGGGCAAGAGTGTGAAGCATTCTAGGAGCTAGAATAAGTTCAGTGTGGTTGGAACAGATGAGACTAGGGAGGCAAGCAGGGCTCCCGCAGTTCCTTGAAGCATCGGCATTACCTGGGAACCTATTTGAAATGCAGAATTTCAGGCCTGATTCCAAAATTATTGAATCAGAATCTGAATTTTAAGATCTTCAGGAGATCTGATGCGCAATAAAGTTTGAGAAGCCCTTCTCTACGTTAAGCAGTCCACACTTGAGCGCAATAGGAAACGTCTGAATGATTAAACAGAGAAATCACGTGATAACTTTTGTGACTCAGAAAAGTCTTTCTTGCTCCAGAGTGGAGGAAAAGTAAGTGAGTTACTAGAGACCAATATAGGAGACAATTAAGAGGCTGGTACGGTTGTCCCAGCAAGAGATGGCCAGCACCCTGTTAAAGTAGGAATAAGGGACCAAGGGCAGTGGACAGAAGTGATAGGTAACAGGAGAAAGCATCAGCAAGGTGCAGTAGCCATCAGCCTGTGGCAGCCCTGGAATTTCTCTCAAATGCAAGGCCCACTGATAGCTCAGCAGGGTGGGGCTGGGGTGCTGGCAGGAGTGCAACAGGGTGGAGGGTGTGGGAAAGCAAGAGACTCGAAAACAAGAATCCCTCTGTGTCTGCACATGTTGCCTGATACAGAATATGAGCAAACTGGTTTCACACAAACACTTCACGCGTGTCACACGTGTGTGTGTGTGGTGCTTAAATGCGCCTGCAGCCGGGCACTGCTGGCACTCCTATGACCCGCACTCCAGTTTGAACAAGCCACATGCAAAGCAGGACGACTATCTGGAGTTCTTGGGGGGAAATGCAGCAGCCTTAGGATTTAGCGAGGACAATTTCTGTTAGAGAAATTTGACAGCCAACCCTCCGCCCCTTAAAAATCTCAACAAAAGAGTGGCTAAGAACTTACATGCTAAGTACACTTGTGAAAAAAAAAAATCCCATTTCCAGCCAAGAACAGAATCCCTCTGTAGCTGAATAGCAGTGAGAAGCACAATTCATCTAAGAAGACTTCTACCATTTGAACAGTGTACAGTGTGAAAGAGTTAAAAGTCAAAAATCTAGATTTCTTTTTATGCCAAATATGCGAATAATAAGGTGACCCAATTTCACAATTATCCATGCTGAGTAAAGGAGTGAGTTCCAAAAGGACGTAGATTTGGGCATCTGCTCTAGGATACAGGGTGAAAGGACAGCTGGGGCGGCGGTGTGGGGTTGCCCTGTGGGTCTCACATCTGCAGGTTTCCGCTAACCTGGAGAAGAGGCAGCTCTGCAGAGAGAAGACGAGGAGGAACTGCCTCTGTGCTGGGAACCTCAAGGTAGTCCCCTTCCGTCAGACTCAGGGCCCATGCCACTTTCCATAAGAGAGAGAGAGGAGGCTGGAGGCTAAGGAATGGGAATGCTCAGTCTAACACAGTGGTCCCCAACCTTTTCTGTACCAGGGACCAGTTCTCCTATGAGAATCTAATGGCTGATGATCTGAGGTGGAGCTGAGGCGGTGATGCTAGTGCTTAGGAGCGGCTGCAAATACAGATGAAGCTTAGCTCATTGGCCAGTCGCTCACCTCTTGCTGGGTGACCCGGTTCCTAACGGGCCACGGACCAATACCAGGGGTTGGGGACCCCTGGTCTAACAGACCCATGGCCCTCAACTCTCAAAGAGCTATCAGAGCCTTCTGCCCTCTGACCACCTGCTTTGCCCACCAACTGGGGACAGACTGCCAGGCTTCTCTTCTGCTTACGCTGCCGGGTTTTGGGGGAGCGGGGGGAGCACTGGAAATCTGGATGAAAATATGAAAAGGAAATTCTGGGGTCAGAGGCATTTATTTAACTTCTCCACCTGTGGCATGACAAACTTCGAACAGGTATATTTGCCACGGAGAGTGTGGCTGCATCTGAGGACTGGGTAATGGAGAAAACTCGTCCAATATGGTGATTGCGCACTCGAGATGCTCAAGGCACTGGGTACTTCACCATGGAGAGAAAGGGACAGCACACAGGTGCCCCAGGCATGGAGAGGCCCTGGAGTCAGAACATCTAGCTCAGCCACTTACTAGGACAAGTGAGCTGGTCTCTCCAGGGCTCAATTTTCTCATCCATAACAAGGAATAATACTTGAATGGAAAAAAATAAATTTTATATATATATATATAATCTCCAGCTGGAAGCTCCCAATGTTTCTACCTCAGTCACCATAGATCTACCTAGATCTACCCCACATTCTCTAATCCCCTCGTGTTGCGATGGAGGAAGTACCCTAGCAATGGCAGATCTCTGCACTTGACTGTGGATTTTAACCCTCCCGCCCTCCAGGATAGCAGTCTTCCTCTATTTCCTGCATCACCTCCCCTGCCCCTTCTCTCTCAGTCTCTTCCCCTCCACTCGACAATTCTCATTGGCATAGCATTATGTTCTAGTATCTCCCATCTTAAAAACCTCCACCAGCAAGCACCTCCACCTCCCATCTTAGTCCAGTTACCATGCTTTCATCTAATTTCCTTCACGTTAAAACTTCAACAAAGAGCTGTCCGCCCTTCTTCCTGACTTCCCTGTCATGCCTCCACTCGCTCCAAACAGGCTTCTGGTCTCCCTACTCTGCTGGGACACTATCGCCAAGGGTGCCTCCATTGCCAGATCCAGCAGCCACTCCTCTATCTCCACCTCATGCTGCCTTTCAATAGTGTATGACATAACTGACCCCTTCCCTCCCTTCCTGAAGCATTTTCCTCTCTTGGCTTCAGGGAGGTCACATTCTTCATTTCCCACCTTTCTCTTGAGCAGGTAATTCTCAGTCCGAGCTGCAGGCTCCTTCCTTAATTCCTGTTCAAACGTCAAGGAACCCCAGGCTCGGATAGGGCCCTCCTCTATTTCCTATCCAGATTCTTGGTTCTCAAGGAAAACCTGATAAAAGTCTCTTAGTCTATCGGGGATTTTGTGAGAAGGAAATGAGAACATAAAGAACGCAGCACAGTGTACAGCCCACAGCAAATCCACAATCCCTGTAGCTATTATCACCTCCGTAGTTGATGGTTCCTAGAGCTTCTCAGGAATCCCACGAACCTGCCACATGTCTGTGACCCAGCTTTATATATATTTTCCTTTTGAAGTCGAGCAGCTAGTTCTACCAAACTTTTGGTCCTGAATGGATTTAAGATTACCAACAACACAGAGAGCAACCATATTTAATTTCTGATAAGCCATAAAACCAGAACAATACTCTGGGAAGTGGTATTAGCCCTGCTATGACAAAGACCAATCATTAGGTAGGAAATCAAAACCATTTGTACTAAAGCTTAGAGGCAGAACTGCTGGCATGAAGAAACAATCCAATCACACGTTCTGTCAGGAAGTTCACTGCCAAATGTAGACAAGAAGAAACATCCACAGCATGAGGCTATCTGGGTGCATGGCATTGATTAAATTTTTTGTGTGCTTCCATTTCCTCATCTGTAAAATGGGGACAATGGTAGCATTCGGCTTAAAGGGTTGTAAATATAAAATGTGTCACCCACATAAAATGCTAAGAATAGTGCCTGGCACGTGGCAACACTCAATACATTTCAGTTATTAGTATTATTCAACGTAATTTAAAAATTGGGAGTAGGGCAAAAATATGTAATGACCAAAATGTCAAATATACTTTAAAAAACCTGCATTTCCAAATTTAGATACAGAGTGAGGATGTGTCGTAGCTGGGACCTGCAAGGAGGGGCGGGATGAGCTCAGAGGGCAGCAGGGCTACGATTGCTGGATTAACACTTCCAGCCTGGGCTTGGGGCTCAGGCTCTGCCCGATTAGGCTGTCAGGGTTTAGCGCACGGTGACCTGGATGAAAGAAGGACTTCCTCATTCCCAGGCAACCACATTGCTTCTTTCCTGTTCTGGCTGGAGAGAAGGATTTTAGACAGAGCCCGCTGGGCTTTTGAGGTGTAGTTTTGATTTGTGGGATGGAGGACCATTGTGTATCTACTGCTGTTAAGCGGGCATTAATCTCAGTGCACCATGAAAGCTAAGAATCCAAAAGTGTTTTGAGATTAATATTCATAATATGTAAAGAATATCTATAGCTCAATAACAACCAACCACCCAATTTTTAAAATGGACAGAGGACTTGAACAGACCTTTCTCCAAAGATCTACAGATGACCAATAAGCACATGAAAGGATGCTCAACCCTACTAGTCAATGCAAATCAAAACCATGATGAGATATGCCTGCATACCCATTAGGATGGCTATTATAAAAAAAAACCAACAGGTAATAGTAAGGATGTGGAGAAATTGGGACACTAGTGCACTGTTGATATAAAATGCTGATGTGGAAAACAGTATGGCAGTTCCTCAAAAATTAAACATAGAATTACCATATGATCCAGCAATTCTACTTCTGGGTATATACCCAGAAGAAGAAATGAACGCAAGGACTGAAACAGGTATTTGTACACCTATTTCACAACAGGATTATTCACAATAGCTAAAAGGTGAGAACAACCCAAATGTCCATCAACAGATGAGTGGATAAACAAAATGTGGAACATACATACACTGGAGTATTATTCAGCCTTAGAAAGGAAATTCTGATACATGCTACAACATGGATGAACTCTGAGGCATTATGCCAAGTGAAATAAGCCTGATACTAAAGGACAAATACTGGATGATTACACTTATGTGAGGTACCTAGAGTAGTCAAATGCTTATGGACAGAAAGTAGAATGCTGTTTTCAAGGGCTGGGGAGGAGGAAATGGGAATTAGTGTTTGATGGGCAGAGTTTCAGTTTTGTAAGATGACAGCAGCTCTGTGGATGGGTCGTGGTGATGGTTGCACCACAATGTGAATGCAGTTAATGCCACTGAACCGTACACTTAAAAATGATTAAGATGGTAAATTTTATGTGTATTTTCTATAATTTTTTTCAAAAAAAAAAAAGTTTATGTCAACCTCATTACGAAGAAGAGCTTTGTTCAAAATTTCAGGTATTTGTTCAAGACTAATTTAATGGATACCTACTAATTTCTAAGTGCTGTATTAGATGCCAAGAGAGGAGAAACAAAGGCAATGCCTACTCTCAAGAAGCTCATACGTCACAGGTGAAGAGAGGGAGAGGAAGGTGAGACAAGACCAGAAAAGATCTTAAGAACTAAAATAAAAAGGTGGAATGGACAGGAGCCTTACCAGGGATATGTGCACCGTGCTTGAGCTTTAGAGAAAGAAACCAAACAGCATCACACTAAACAGAAGATTTAAGGGAGGGAGGGAGGAAGGCTGATTTAAATACAACAAGCTATATAAGAAAATGGGGGTTGATTAATACCTATGGAAAAGAAAATCTTTAAAATGACAGCACAGGATAGGAACAGAGGGCAAAAAAAAAAAAAAGAGTCAGCTGCTCTTCTAGACGTCTTCTGAAACAGTTCTATGGTATTTTATGACTAAAATACACAGGATTGAATCCACCGCAGAACCACCAACTACAGCCGATGTCTCCTGAAATGTTAGTTTCCCAACGAAGAATGTGCATTTTTGAGACTATCTATATTAATCACACCATAATTTTCTTCTTCACAACACAGTAAAGACTGTCGCCAGAAAGCCGATGGGCATGGCTGTAGCAGAGGAAGGAGAGCTGGGAAGGAGGCGGCGACTGGGCAGGGTCTGAAGCCTAGAGCCATTCTTGCTCTTTCTCTGTGCACATCCAAGACTGACCTGAATGTTCCACCTGACGTGAAGAGAGAGGCTTTACTCACTTGAAATGAGGAAATATTTATTTTGGTTTCTTTCACTGTTTTGGAAATTGTTTTGGTTTATAAAACATAGAAATAGCCAACACTTAAAGCAAACATTCGAAACCCCAATGTGACAAATTATTAACTTTTTGTGCAATTAAGAATACACATATGAAGTTAGGCTACCCAGTAGTGGTGCTACAATGACAATTCTTCAGTGCAAACCCTGTTGTGCTTGTGTAACACATGTACTCTCACACATCCAGAAACAATAGCTTAAATGTATCAATGACAATTCAGTCACATGTGGCAAAGTCTTGAAGTAAAGTGAAATGCTGCTAATTTCCCACATTAACTTAAAAAAAAAAAAAAAATCCCTTGAGAAGTTAATCCCAGGCAATGAATTTTCCAGATTTCTACATCCTAGAATTTTGGCTTGCCAAATACATTTCACAGAAATCAGGTAGCATGATGGCAGAAGAGCATTTGTTTATTACTGTTCATTTCAATAAGTACCCGAGTCCATCTACTCCCTTAATATTTTCAAAGACATGCCTTGCCTGAGAGTTTATTCTGGGGAAAAAAAGCCAGTTAATCACAACATGAACTTTTGATATGAAAACCACATTAAAAATCTATTGGCCATCACAAACAAACAGTGACTGGTTCAGTGAAGATAAAGTGGACAGTTATTTAGGCGTCACAGTTGAGCATGGTCTTTCTAGGTAATTATCTCCTTCTTGAAATGCTTGTCTCCACCGTAGAGTCTAAGGCAGATTTTTTCATAACCCCTGGGAAGGGACGGAGGGAGGACTCAGGTCTGGAGAGGAGGGGCCGAGAGCATTCTGCTCTGCTGGCACCACAATCTGTTCGCTCTGGCGAGCAGCCAGAGAAACGACATCTACATTGTTCTGAGTTGGTCTGTCCTTTGCTTCACTGGGAACCTTCTGCTCCAAGAGGAATGACAGGGGACTGTCGAATAGAGCAGGAGTATCATACCCCTTCATCGGAAAGGTTGTAAGAGTGTGTGTGAGACGGGGAATGGAAGGTGGCAGGGGTTAAAAAAAAACCCTCTGGTCCACTTGTGACATTCTCCAGCCAGGACAGTCATTCTTAAGGGACAGTTTCCCTCCAGTGCACTGTACTGTTCAGAGCAGCAGACAACTGCACAATATGCAGCAAGTAGCAGACATCTCAGAAATAGTTAAGTCCTAAATCCTTGGTTTTAATAACAGGGAGACAGAAGTTTTCATACCCGCCTTTTAAACTAAGGAAGTCGCAAATAACAGCACATTTATAGTTTCCGCTTACAATTTTTAAGGCTCATTTTGGAAATTGTACATCACCATATACATGGTCTGCAACGTGAGGTGACTGTAAGGCAGTGCTCCATTTCCTCTAATAGTCCTATGACAAGAACCCCGAATGCACAAGTCAAACATGGATGTTTACTTCCCTACGCTTGCCGAAGTCAAAATTACCAACGTGAAGGTCATCAGTATAAGAGTGTGGAGATGTCCGGTTTCTTCTGAGCTTTTCTCCTACCATTAAGCTTTGATGGTGGAATAAAGTTCATCTATCTGCGACCTGAAATAATTCCGAAGTTCTGGCCTTTTAGCCTTCATTGTTGGGGTCAGAAGGCCGTTGTTGATAGAGAATAATTCGGGATGGAGAGCAATGCCTCTGACCTGCAAATAAACAAGGCTATTAAAGAAGGAAGGAGGACCGATGCAACCTGAGTCTAAAAAGCACTTAAGCTGCCCAAAGAGATAAAGACCCTTTTGCACGTCCAAACCCATCCTCTCGCCTCCATCCTCTCACCTCCGGCCTAGCTGTACTTTCTCAACAAAGGCGGGGCCCTATTCTGAGAACTCAGGACTGTACCCTGACCTCCAGGAAAAGAGAATTCACACCCTCGGTTAAGGAAATTCCTTTTCCTGCCAGACCACTCCATTTTTCATTCCTCATGGATTTACTTTAGGTCATCTCGCCCTCTTCTATAACCTACTCATAAAAAAAAATCTTCAAGTCAAAAACTTGTTTTGCAGGAATTCATGCACTTTCATGAGTCTTACCTGTTCAAATGGTTTTAGGCCAGACTCCTTCCCAAGTCTCACCATGTCATCTAGAATAGCTTTTTTGACATCCTAATAAGGTAAGAGAAATAAGATATTTCCTTGTTGCACTTTGCACTTAATGCAATTTGAACATAAAGAAGCAGACTGCGCATTTCAGAAGCTTACCTTGTTCCTGCACAGTTCTTCAAAGGACCCTTCCAGTCCTCTCTTTTGGGCCCACCGACCTAAGGTCTCAGCATCTGGTACCACAATTGCTACGAGAAATGCCTTTAACACAGAGAAGTGAGTTAATACATGGCTTGAGCCAGATGTTCTAGGATAGTGGTCCGTTATGGTTTTGCATCACAGACCGCTGGGAGGAACTGATGAAAGTTACAGATTTTGTCTTCAGAACATACTACCAGCCCCAGAGTCCACTGAGACCAGGTTAAGAACTCCTAGCTTTAAAATACAGTGTCAGGAATTCTGCTACAAATGTTTTATAAGACCCACTGGGAATTCAAAATCTAACAAAACCCTAACTTTTATTTACTTTTGCATATACTTTGAAAAAATAAAACAGGGTCAAATAAGCAAATAAGGTGATATCAGGTAAACAAATAATTAATAAAAATCAAAGGCACATTAAGATTCTAGGTGAAGAAAAACAGGTGCACTCTCTCATAAGAAAATACTCTTCTAAAGTTATTTAAAAACCTCAAGACTTATTTAAAAAATCTATCTTTAGGAAACTAGACTCCCTTCTCTCACTTGTCACCAGCTGTCCGACATTTTAGCAAACAGATATTTTACTATAATACTGACCTTCGGTTTCAACTTTAAGTATATGTTGGCTCACAACAACTATTTGCTCAAAAATGATTTAGGAGGCATATCATAAATAAGTTGGGTTTAATATGTTTGAAAAATCTAAACTTTCTTATAATCTGTATATCAGTATTTTCTCTTTGTAATTAAATTGGAAGCATAATTTTACCCACTCCCTAGTATCTTTATCTAACCTCCCTTGGTACATCAGGCCATCCTGGGTAAAATAAAAAATATAAAAACTAAAGAGAAAATTTTTCCAGATAAGAAATGCCAAGTAGCAAAAACCAATAATGCATCAGTAATATTCCGGCATGTCAGACGTGAAAGTCAATTCATATCTGACATCCACTGCAAACTTTCCATCATGTTTAAAGCCCCTGGAGAATTAGGCGCTCACCACACCTGCGCATCAGAGCTCACAGCTCAGAAAGCACCTACCTGCAAGCTCTCTCCGTAGACAAACACCTGAGCAACAGGTTCACTTCGCATGTAAACATTTTCAATCTTCTCAGGCGCTATGTATTCTCCTTGTGCCAGTTTAAATATGTGCTTTTTCCTGTCGATAATCTTCAAGGTACCATTCTGTTTATCAGAGGGAAGGGGGCTGTGAGTGGGTCCACGGCTGGTTTTCACACAGGATCAATCATCACATGCAGCACAGGGCATTTTTCTATCTGCACTATCATTTAATCCAAATAACACCTGGCAGGATCAGTTATCATTCCATTTTACAGAGAGGGAAAGGGAGGGTTACAGAGATTAACCAACTTGCCCCAGACCACTGAGACAAGTAAGGAGTCAGAGAGAAGACTCCAAAGTCCCTGCCCATTTCGCTTCACCCCTTCTCTGTCAGCCAGCTGGCAGTGCTTCGCTTACTACCTTCTGTTTAGCAAGCTTCGTGCAGTCTCACATCTGAATCAGGGACACACATATCTGCCTCTCCAGCTGAGTCAAGTCCTTTGAGACCAAAGATCCAGACCTATCCTCCCACAGTGCTCTGCACAGAGTGAGGACTCATTAACATTTACTACACAAAGGCAAGATTTCAGTTTCTTTATCACTATTTCCTGGCCCTTTGGGAAGGGTCTGTCACCGCCCAAACGATAACAGTGGGGACACTAGAATCTCTGGACCAGACCAGGCAAATGCCAGCAGTGCCCACCTCTGGTAACCAAACCCCAACCCAGCCTTCAACCCATCCCTGCCCCAAGGTCATTCTCAGACTTCTAAAAGTTATTTGTTGGAAAGTTTCTAGGTTCTCTCATCCCACATCAGTTCTCCTCCATTTTTGACAGGAACAGACTTGGGTCTAGAGAGATTGAGATGTGCTCACTTGAGCCAGAGCCAGAAGGATAACCGATAGTCAATCCCTCCTGAACCTGGAAAAAGGGACTTAACTTATTTTTACGTAGCTTTGGCATTCTGAATACTGAATTAATTGTGGTGGGGGGCATTTTTTAAATCAATAACAATTTCAGAGTTTTAAGCACTTTAAATCTATAACTACAAGCACTAAAACCTCCATTTTAGTGCTTGCAATTAAACACAGTAATAACTTTCAAAAGCAGTGGTTGTTACCACAGCAAGCAAATTGGCCAAACCCCTGGGTGTAGCTTCTTGCCCAAGCCTCTGGCTCCTAGAAAGTCCTCTGGAATTTCTCTACAGTAAATTCAAAGAAGTTGGTCTAATCCGCGAACCACTTATCCTGTTTTAAACCAGATGGCAAACCTAAGAAATGCGTGTATTCACAAATTCCTGCCCATCCTACAGTCCTGGCAGTCTGCTACGTCTCCCAATTAACTAAAGCCGAAATACCAAGGCACAGCATTGCTATGTCAAAAGCCAGTCTCTGAATTTCAAACAAGAAGCAGCAAGGAGAATTGATGTCAAATATCAAAACAAAACGTATTCGCTACAGTTAAAGTGAAAATGCTACACAAATATGCTGTGTATAAACCTGTTCCCTGCAGGAAAGGGAAGTGTCTACATGCCACTCAGGAAAGAGAAAAGCTGGGGTGCCACTGCCGCATGGCGAAAGTACGACGAATGGGACATTTTCTTCTCTACAGTGGAATAAAAATATTTGTGAACAGGGGAGGTGACCACTTACTGGTAACCATTTTCCAATGTCCCCTGTGTGTAACCAGCCATCTTTATCCAGAGCTTCTGCTGTTTTTGCTGGGTCCTTCAAGTAGCCTTGAAACACATTTGGCCCTTTCACACACACCTGAAGGAAGAAAAGATGAAGGGTTGGGGCAGGAACTGGAGGAGAGAGGTCAAAAGGTACAAACTTGCAGTTACAGGATAAGTAAGCACCAGGGTGTGACGTGCAGCATGGTGGCTAGAGTTAGCACTGCTCTGTGATGTATTTGAAAGTTTTTAGGAGATCCTAAGAGTTTTCATCACAATGAAAAAAATATTTTCTTTATTTTTGGTATCTATATGAGGTAATGGATGTTAACTAAACTTACTGTGGTGATCATTTTGCAATATACGTAAGTCAAATCATTATGCTGTACACCTTAAATTTATATCGTGCTATGTCTCAATTATATCTCAATAAAGCTATGGGGGAAAAGAGGATCTGTTAACAGCATTTAGTGGGGCTTCTCCAGAGGAAATTGGGGATGTGTGTGTGTGTGTGTGTGTGTGTGTGTGTGTGTGTGTGTGTGAATTCCATGATCCAGAGGGAGCTACCAGAGCCCCAGTGGGATCCTGGCAGCACCTCCAATACCTCTGCTTCCCTTCCTTAATGACCTTAGCTGTGATCAAGTCGTAGGGCTAATACCTGCTCTAGGTTCTGGCTCAAAGCTGTTGGAAAGCCCCAAAGGGGATGAAATCCCTCCCTTTGAAGTAATTAGGCTTTCCCTTCCACTGGTTGGTAGCTCACTAATAGGTATCCAGGGCAATTAACAGACAGGAACTGTGCCCCAGAGCTCAGGCCACTGGAGCCTTGCATGCTCGTGGGCCTAAGTCCCTATTACGTCAGGCAGAAAAAGGCAGATGTTGGTGGCCCCCTTCCCACACATCCCTTGAGAGCTAAATATCAATGTACCTTCAAAAAGAAGCCTGTCTGACCCCAGGATCACCATGAAAATCAAGCTCAATGGTTCAAAGGCTTTCTGTGACACTGTGCTGAGAAATGGCACTGCACTTGTCATGGCCGGCTTAAGAGGAAATGGCAATGATGGTGAATGACTGATGGGACCTCACTCACCTCGCCCTCACCCTTGGCAGCCATGTAGTTCATTTCTTCCACATCAACAAGTTTTATCAAGTTACAAGGCATTGGGGCACCAACATGGCCTGTATATGATATAAAAGAATGATCATTCCTAACAAGACTATAGTATCCTTAGGCCAAATTATTTTTATAACAAATAAGCCTGCTCATAATAAGAACAGCTGCAATAAGAGCCAGTCTCTGCCCCCGCCACCCCTGCAAATTAATTTAGAGAGTCTATTCCTAGAATAGAGACAAAAATTTTCAAAAGTCTTCTAGGGACTTTTCCCAAGTTTGAAGCTCTAAATTATTTTTCAAAGTATAATTTGGCTGATTTTAAGGGTTTCTACGAATACCTGGAAGCAAGCTTTCTAAAACGTTTTCCTGGCTCCTCTGATCTGATGGCCCCTGCCCATCATTTGCCACCTCTCCCTGTCGCAGACTTTTTAGTGTCCCTATTCTGCATAAGGAGAGAGCATAGGCAGCTTAGGCATACCTTGATTACTCTCTTCCACACTACCTGGTTCTGATCAATATGATCTTTATTTCCTTAAGCATGGATGATCATGTTTTATGTTTAAGTTTATTAAGACAAGATGTGCTTCTTTTCATAGCTAACTTAACTCTCTTGCCAAAGGGTGTTAAGGATCGGGTTCTTTTCTCAAAATGAAAATAGCAGAAATTAGATATCCTGTAAGAGCATTAGAAATAATTCTTCCTACATTTTAATAATTTTACCTTAATGAGATCCCTATTCCAAATTCTCTAGCTAGTAAGGAACCAGGAGTTAAAAATTAACGACCAAGAAAAAGGTTCATAGACTGTTAGTGCCAATCCTAGCAGAATTATGTCACTAGAGCATGCTAGTTACTTGAGTCTGTGCTACTAGATAGTGCTCATATTTATACTACATCACATAAATCCAGGAATTGATTTATCACAGTGTAGAATACACCACCAGTGTGGTACAGGGGAAAGCGTGGGAGTTTTGCAGTCAGACCTGGGTTGGAACCCTGGCTCCAAAGTATAATGCTATGTCAATTCTTATATATTATTTACATGTTTTTTTTTTTTTAACTAACAATCAATCATTTCCTCCCAGAGGTAACAGGATTTATTTTACAGGGATGTTGTTGAAATGAAATACATGTAATGTGCATCTTAAGCCTCTAACACAGAACCTCATTCATGACAGGTCTTCAACCAATTATTTTTGTGTTTGTCTCTGCTTTGTCTTTTTGGAAAAAAAGGGACCTGTGTTTATTTCTCTCTGTGGTTTCAACATCCAGCACAGCACACAATATAAATTTAATTAAAAGTTACTAGCAAGTCATTAGACCTCAACAAATTACTGGAAAGCTCTGTTGGGTCAAACATTCTGAGCCCAACATAAAGGCCACTGTCTCTCAGCTGTCACCTTCAGGATCTGGGTCACTCTCTATTGCCACCTAGTTTTACAGTCAGAGCCTCGAAATCACATCCCACTCTGCTCCAGGAGACACTGTCCATATGGCTCCCTGGTTTACAAGAGTGTGTGCCCCAAGGCCTAGTCATCTGAGACCAAGCACTTGTTAAAGTTGGTTAATGAACCAATCAATGATTAATTCAATTCCAATCCAAATAATAGGATTCCAGTAAGGACTGTCCCACCAATTGTACCTGCTGTCCAGTCCCCAGGTAAAGACAGGGAGCAGCCGGCTGTGCACTCGGTCTGTCCATAGCCTTCATAAAACTGGATCACCAAGAGATGAAATGTTATTAAAGAAGAAACAGTCACACCTCTGTCAGAGGTGCACAAGTAATTAAGTTCCTCTAACTCCTGAGTAATGGCTGACTGTGGTGAAATCTCTTCAAATTTTCTGTTTGGTGAATTAATTCAATACTATAACATGCTTTATTATAGCACCCAAACATCTTCACCCTTACATCAAACACTAGCTGCCATCCACGTCCATTTTCTACATAACTTCCTGTGGACAAGCAAGGGAGAACAGAGACATGGCACAACGCGGTCCCACTGCACATGACCCACCCAGGAATGCACATGCTCTGCTGGCTCCCGACTGTATCCACTACATGTCCTATGCATCACTGAATCTCTGCTGTCTCCCTCGCCTCCTTTAAGACAGGTTCTCTGTGAGGTTTGTAGGTTGTCCTATTACTTATGACCCTTCCCATACCCTTACACCTGACTCTAAAGGCATATTTTGTGCCCTTCCCTAGAGAAAATGACACAGTGGTGGACACAAATGTATCTTCCCCTGCCTAGAATAAAAGACATATATACTTCTTTCCCCAAGCACCCTAGGAATAACATGATCTTTCAAATAAAAATAAGGAGAACGAGAATGCCTTTTAGAAAGAAGACCTGTAGGCATGACAAAGTCTGAGACAATCAATTGCAGTGAAACTATCTTACCTGACAGCCGAGTGCTGCTCGCAGAAACGTCAGCACGGTGGCAGACACGGGCGCGGCTCCTGTGATCATCAACCTGACCTTTCCTCCCAGGCTCGACTGACAAGGTAGGAGAGAAGAGAGAAGGAGGGTTAAACTGCTGTAAGTCAGTGGGCTCCTCAAAGATGCCTTGTTGGCACCCTGTGCCATAACCCCCCAGCTCCTGCTCTGCGGGCCACACAGAATTCGCTACCACCTGAGAACTCACAAGTATCCAGGGAGGAACACCTGCCTGGAATTTGTTTTCACTTGAAGCTTTTACACCATTTGATCTCAACTAGTATGGAAATAAACCAACAACTCTACTCTTAAGGAATCAGAACAGGAGTGTGATAGATTTGTGGCAACTACCACACTTTGGGCATTGTTTTGGATATAATATTATTCTTTAGCACTCATGCCTAAAAATTACCTTCAGAGTGACATACTTGTTTCAGAAAAATAAAATCAAATGGAGAATAAGAAAGGCTATAAAACCCTAGATAGCTACAATATATTCGAAGATCCTATGTATTGTTGGATACTGAGGCTTACCTGATGGCTTTGTCCTTTAGAAATGTGCCAGAATTAATAAAAACGTGTCATTCTCTCTCTCACTTTCACACCGCTCTTTTAAAAAGAGCCCACATAAAAATTTTGAAACCCAAGTTAGTTTATGTGACAAATAACAGTGTGAGTCTATCTGTTACCTGTATTTTGTGGAAGATCAGTTTATCCCACAGGCTGTTGTTTCTAATGATCCCACTGCGAAGCTCTGCTTCTTTCCTCTTGGAGGCAAAGTCTAGTAGCCACCGCTTCAGTGTGGTGTTAGCCTGTGCAAAAATCTAATGGGTCAAGACATAAGAAGGTTTCACAATCAATAGAATGGCCAGAATCAGAAAGTCTTATCATAACAAGTGTTGGTGGAGATATGGAGAAATTGGAACTCTCATGCACTGCTAGTGGGAATGTAACATGTTTAGAAAACAGACTGCAGTTCCTCAAACAGTTAAACATAGAGTTTATGTGACCCAGCAGTTTGGCTCTCTCCAAGAGAAATGAAAACATATGTCCACGCAGAAACTTGTACATGAATGTTCATGCAGCATTATTCAGAATAGCTTAAAAGTAGAAACAACCCAAATGTCCATCATTATGCATGAACAAATAAATTAAATCTGTTATAGAAAAAAAAATATATAGTGGAATATCATTTGGCCATTAAAAGGAATGAAGTATGGATATGTGCTATGATACGGAAGAACCTTGAAAACAAGTTAAGTGAAAAAAGCCAGTCACGAAAGTAAACATATTGCGTGACTCCATTCATATGGAAGTCTAGAATAGGCAAATCAACAGATTCAGAAAGTAGATTAATTTTTGCTCAGGGGTAGAGATGGGTAGCAGGGTGGAAGATAATAGCTAACAAGTACGTAACGAGTTTCTTTTTGAGGTAATAAAAATGTTCTAGTATGAACTGTGGTGATGGATGCAGAACTCTATGAATGTACTGAAAACCTTTGCATTGTATACTTTAAATGGGTGAATTTTATGGAATGTGAATCATATCTCAATGGAGCTGTTTTTAAAAGTTTTTTTTTAAAAAAAAAAAACCACACAAAAAATGAGTAGGTTCTTATAGATGACAGAAGACACGCATTGAAATAAAAAGTATTAAAGTTGCCCAGTCCAAATTCATTTTGGAGACTGCACATGCCACGTGCTGATCTGGCCCTGGCTGTGTGGCTCATGCTATAATGGCCCACATGCTATAAAGGCCAGCCAAGGGGCTGGCCTTCTCTCAGTCTCTGGTTTGGCTTAGTCAATTCTCTCAAGGTGGCTAAGAAACATTACATGTGCATGGAACTTTACAATTTATAAAACAATTTCATAGTTACGTAGTTACATAATTTTCATGTGATACAATTAGTAACTTTGTGAGACAGAAAGCAGGGGGAAGAGATAACAATCTGTAGCATAGATGAGAAAACAGAGGCTCAAAGATTTATTATAAAAATAAAGCGACCTCCCACCTTATACCTTGAGCTTTGAGCTTTCCAGCTTACAACTGTATTCACAAGTGTTTTCTCTTATAATCCTTAAAAACAACTCTGGGAGGTCAATGTTTTCTGGTTTTACAGATGAGTAAACTGCAGTTCCATGAGGCTGAGGGGATTGTCCATGGTCACACAGAAGTACCTGGCTGAACCTGATTCAAACCCAAGTTTCAGACTCAAGGTCTAGCGCTCTCTTCCCCATTCTGCACTTGAAACTTACTCGGTCAAACATCCGGTTCAGCAGTCTTGGCACCACAGGAAAGACAGTGGGTTGAAGCACCTTGAGATCATCCATAAGCAGCCTGATATCTCCTTGGAAAAATCCTATTTTAGCTCCATGACAGAGCATCACACACTAGAGCGGTAAACAGAAATAATCAACATTTTATCTTTGCAGCAGGGATTATACAAAACACACAGAGACACATAAGGCTTTGGTCTTAGTATTTCAGAGAAGTTTCCAGAAATCTTAACGTTCCTAAACATAGGTAGCTTTTTAAAAAATGTTCTTGCATCTTTCAGTCATTGTACAACATGGAAATGTGGTATCTCTCATGATCATCCTGAAAATGAAGGCTCTAGCAAGACACCAATGTATGTTGTTTTTTAATAAATTTTTTATTTTTCAAATAAATTTTTTTTCAATTACAGTTGGCACACAATATTATATTAGTTTCAGGTGTAAAACATAGTGATTAGACATTTATATAACTTACAAAGTGATGACCACGACAAAAATAGTACCCATCTGATACCATACATTGTTATTACAATATTATTGACTATATTCCTTATGCTATACTTCACATTCCCGTGACTATTTTGCAACTACCAATTTGCACTTCCTGATCCCTTTCCCTTTTCCACCCATCCCTCCTATCCCTCTCCCATCTGGTAACTATCAAAATGTTCTCTGTGTCTATGATTCTGTTTTGTTTGTTCTTTAGATTTCACACGTAAGTGCAAACATATGGCATTTGTATTTCTCTGTCTGACTTACTCCACTCAGCACAATACCCTCTAGGTCCAGCCATGTTTTTGCAGGTGGCAAGATTTCATTCTTTATTTATTTATTTATTTTTTTGTGGCTGAGTAATATTCCATTGTATATATGTACCACCTCTTCTTTATCCATTCTTCCACTGATGGACACCCAGATGCCTCCATATCACAGCTGTTGTAATGTTGCAATGAACATACGGATGTCCCTTTAAAGTAGTATTTTGGGTTTCTTCAGATAAACATCCAGAAGTGGGATTTCTGGGTCCTTCTTTGTCTTTTGTTATAGCCTTTGTTTTAAAGACTATCTTGTCTGGTATAAGTATTCTACCCTAGGTATTTTATTTTCATTTCCATATGCATGAAATATCTTTTTCCATCCCTTTACTTTCAGTGTGTGTGTGTATCTTTCGATCTGAAGTGAATCTCTTGTAGACAGCATGCGTAAGGGTCTTGTTTACTTATCCATTCAGCCACCCTATCTTTTGATTGGCTCATTTAATCCATTTGCATTTAAAATAATAAATGATATGTAGTTATTGCCAATTTATTCATATATATATATATACACTTCATATATATATTTCATATATATATACTTCATATATTTCACATAAATATACTTCATATATATATTTTTCACATAAATATACTTCATATATATATACACATATATATATATGTGTGTGTATATATACATATATATTTTTTTCCTTCTTCTTAAAAAAGTCCCTGTAACATTTCTTCTAATACTGGTTTGGTGTTAATGAACTCCTTTAGCTTTTTCTTGTCTGGAAAGCTATTTATCTGTCTTTCAATTCTAAATGACAGCTTTGCTGGGTAGATTAATCTTGCTCGTAGGTGCTTGCTTTTCATCACTTTGAATATTTCAACCAATCCCTTCTGTCTTGCAAAGTTTCTGTCGAGAAATCAACTAACAGTCTTATGAGAGCTCCTTTGTAGGTCACTAACTGCTTTTCTCTTGCTGCTTTTAAGATTCTTTCTTTAACATTTGGCATTTTAATTAGATGTGTTTTGGTGTGGGCCTCTTTGGGTTTATCTTGTTTGGGACTCTCTGCACTTCATGGGCGTGTATGTCTATTTCTTCAGCAAGATAGGAAGTTTTCCATCATTATTTCTTCAAATAGGTTTTTAATTCCTTTCTCTCATCTTCTGGTACACCTAGGATGTGAATGTTGGTACACTGATGTCCCAAAGGCCCCTTAAACTATCCTAACTTTTTTGGATTCTTTTTTTCCATTTGCTGTTCTGATTGGGTGTTTTCTACCTTACCTTCTAAATCACTGATTCGACCTTCTGCTTCATCTAATCTACTATTGATTCCCTCTAATGTAGTCCTCATTTCAGTTACTGTATTCTTTATTTCTGACGAGTTCTTTTTTGTGTTTTCCATCTCCTTGTTAAAGTTCTCATTGAGTTCATGTACTCTATCCCAAAGTTCATTGAGTATCCTTATAACCAGTGTTTTGAAATCTGCATATGGTAGATTGTCTGCCTCCATTTTGTTTAGTTCTTTTTCTGGAGCTTTGTTCTTTCATTTGGGGCATGTTTCTTTGTCTCATTTTGGCTGCCTCCCTGTGTTTGTTTCTATGCATTATGTAAAGTTGCTATGTCTCAGTAGAGTGGCCTTATGTAGTAGATGTCCCATGAAGCCCAGTGGTGCAGTCTTCCCGGGTTACCTGAGCCAAGTGCTCCAGGTGTGTCCCTTTATTTGAGTTGTGTGTGCCCACCTATTGTAGTTGAGCTTTGGTTGCTGTCTGCACATCAACGGGAAAGACTGCCCCTTAGGCTGATTGGTTTAAGGACTGGTCATGAGGGGCTCACCTTATAGAGTAGGGTTCACTTTAGTGGTGCTCTGGTGCCTGGCTAGTTTGCCCTTTGGGTGTGTCATCCTCAAATGTATTCCTGGGTGGTACTCTGGCCAATGGTCGTGCTGGCCCTAGGGCCTTCTGGGAGAGGACCCACCATAGGCCAAGTTCAGCCTTCAGCCGCAGCCTGTATACTGCCTAGGGCCACCTAGCAAGAGTCACCAAGCAATCTGCAGATGGCTACCACCCATGTGGGCTTAGAGGAGCCTTGAGAGGCCAAGCAAGAAGCCGAGGCCGCCTGCTGTTAGTGATGGGTTTGGGACTGCTCAGCAGGAAGTATGGGGCATGCCAAGGCCAGATGCTACTTATTTAGATTTTGTGAACCTTTGAGAGATTTTAAGGAAGTCTGCAGCATGAGTCAAGACAGGCCATTTGTATGGAAAAGCCCCTGGAGGCAGCATGGGTGGGCCCGCAAGATGGGAGGGGTGGGGTCTCAGGGAATCACTTGGTTGGGTGAATGGTATTAGCCAGGTTGATGGAGACTCAGATATGGCAGCTGCCTACATCTGCATGCTGGGAGGCTGAAAGGTTCAACAAATGAACAGTAGAATCTGCCAGCACTTCTGTCTGGGAGAAAGCTGCCTCTCCAACCCTTGCCCTGAAGGCAGACAATTCAGTTCCTCCCTATATGTCCCTGGCACTTTTTGAGCAGCTGCCCCAGAGCTGGAGCTCAGAGCAAGCAAGTCCATCAGTGAGTAAGTCCCTGTGTGGGCCTTTAAGAGGAATGTCTGTAACTCTCACAGCTTTGTCTCACTCAGCCACAATTTCCACCGGTTTTCACAGCCAGAGGTTGTGGGGACTTCTCTTCCTAGAACACTGAGCTGGAAATCCCAGTGTGGGGTCAGGAGCCCCCAGTCCTCCTGGGGGACTTCTGCAGCCACGATAACCCTCCCAATTCTCAACCACCACACGCAGTTGTGAGACCAGCACATTTTGCGTCTCCGCCCCTCCTGCAAGTCTTAAAGTGGCCTCTTATGTATGTCCCCAGTTGTAGGACTTTTGTTCAGCCAGACCTCAGGCGACTCCCAGTGATGGCTGTTCTGTAGTTTAGTTGTAATTCTGATGTGGTCATGAGAGGAGGCAAGCACAGTGTCTACCTACTATGCCATCTTGACCAGAAGTCCAGTGTATGTTGGTTTTGATGATGATCATAGAGGTTCTGCTATTTTAGCTTCATAATAAATAATCTGTTGACTGAATGACATGGTATTCTATAATGCAATATTTTTAGTCTTTCCGAAACTTTAAGTCTAATTTATTCTAAAAACGAAAACTTAGCTACTTACCTACAGTCCAAGCTTATTAAAGTCTCATCTTCTTTTATTCGAATCTAAAAATTTCTAAAAAGCCACTGAATATGTTGCAGTTGGGACACTAGGACATCTAATACCAGTGTGGCTTGTCATTTAACTATAATCTTTTGCATGTTTTTCTGTCAGATGCAAATGTAATGGCAAGCCACATGCATTTGGCAAGTAGTCTGCCTCTTTTAAATTTTAAAAACAGAGGTTCAAAAGATGATGTGACAGAAGTACAAACAGTCTCAGGCTTGAAAGCAGAAACCACTAGAAAGATACACTGCAGTTCATTGTTTAAAAATTAAAGCTTGAGAGGTTTTGTCCAGTGTGCCCTACCTTCCAGGAACACTTCTAAAACTATAGTCAGGTACATGTGGTCCATTATCAACTCATTTGAGATCACTGGATAAACTCACAAGATCTCCTGAGGTGTGCAGGAAGCAGAAGTAACAGCTGGAAGATGGGATCTAATGATCCTTGATCCTTTAGGGGTAAGTAATTCCTATAGTGCAGCAAGCAGCCAATCAAAGGGTGGATTCTCTGTTGGTCACCTCTGTGACATCTACTACAGGGCCTGGCATATGGCTGGTGCTTAATAAATATTTGCTAAATGAATGAATGGTGCCCATTGTTTTTTCTATAAATATATAATCCAAAATTGTCCAAGAAAGAAAAAAGTTGGTTCTTGACTGGTTTTTAAACTAGTCACACAATTGTGTACAGGGAGCCCAGGCAAGATCATCCTGCTTTTCCCAGGTCACTTAGAATTTTGGTGAAAAAAACTAATCTTAAAGTAACTTGTATATTATGAACAAGCACAATCAAAAATTGAGACGTCTCACAGAGCGGATGTCTCACAATACATAGAACTGTATTCATAAAAATTCTACTTTTACAGTTAATCTTTCTGGAATCATGTCCACACTCATATCCTTCTAATTTTAAAATGAATGATTAAAGTTCAACTATCCAGACCCAGAAAATTATAATCTTTTAAATAATTAGTGCCATTTCTAAAATGGGGCTCAGCAAAGATTAAATTCAGGGATAACAGTGTACACATCAAACTTACCTTCATCACCTGTTCATACATGTGTGTAAATGGTAAAAATGAAATGTGTAAGTAACTGGCATTCAGGCCAAGTACTTTCTGTAAAACACAATGACTTAGTAGAACACAAACAAACAAGCAAGCAAGAAAAACCTCAATTGTCTTACCTCGACAATTCTCTCAAACATATGAGCAAGAGGCAAGAAAGAGATCAAGGTATCATCTGGAGAAGGATTGACAGTATTCTGTAAGCAAAGACACCAGAACGGCAGAAAAGCATTATGATTTCCAATAAGTTTCCAATATATTTCAGAGCATATAACCCCTTAACACTAAGGAGAAATAGCTTTTGCTAACGGTCTGCAACTACTTCTCACCAAAGAATGAAATGAAAAGCAATACTTAAATTATTCAAAGAGTAGAGGTCATTTCTAATGACAAAGTAAATCTACTCAAGACTTTGGTCAAAATAAAAATTTGCACAAATGTTAAGGGATCATGTGCTCTAAACATTTAGTATTTCAAAGTTATAGTACCCTGCTAACCAGGAACCCTAATTCTACCTAAAGATAAGAAATAATCCAATACAATGTAAGATAGCATATTATGTTATAGAAATGTAAGATCCAATTCAACATAAGATAGCATTTTACGCTGTAATGGAAAAAAGGGAGAGAAGATAAGAGAAATTAGATTTCCAAGTTCCTCTTATTTACAGTATGAGTGCATCTTGAGTATTTTAGTTTGTTCAACATAACAGCTCCCCAAGTTCATATGCTGAAGCCCTAACCCAATGTGACTGTATTTGGAGATAGGGCCTTTGGCGAGGTGATTGAGGTTAAATGAGGTCATCAGGGTGGGACCCTGATCCAGTTGGGCTGGTGTCCTTGTAAGAGGAGGAAAAGATACCAGAGACCTCTCTCTTATTCTCCTTGTGCACACAGACGAAAGGTCATGTGAGGCACAGTGAGAAGGTGACAGTCTACAAGCCAAGCATAGAGCCCTCAACAGTAACCAAATATGCCAGCACTTTGATCATGAATTTCTTGCCTCCAGAACTCTGAGAAAATAAATGTCTGGTGTTTAAGCCACTCAGTCTGTGCTATTTTGTTATGGCAGTCCAAGCAGACTAAGACACTTGGATAGCAAACTTTGAGATTACAGGAAGTCAACTGAAATTCGAGGCTTTAATCTTTTTCATAAAATGGAAGTCCAATTGACCAAAACAAATAATAACGATTATAATAATAAATAATAATAATAATTCAAAAACTTCCAGCAGCACTTAACATTTCATTGTTAACTTAAAGAAATTATTTTTACCACACTGGAATAGTAGATAAAAAAGGAGAGTCATTTCTCCTCTGCCCTTTCCTGGAAAGATTTATAAGGTAATATCCAAATGAAATTTTACTGTATAAAAGTCGTAATAAATTCTGTCAATTCACTTAATGGTCACAAGCAGGACTTAGAGATTAGGTCCACAATGAAAACTATTTGAGTAAACTGCTTATAAAGTTCAGACTGTATCTATATTTCAGAGAGTGTTTCAAATATAGCATTGGCTTGACATGGTGGGGCTGCCTTTACCACTTTCATTCCTGAAGCCTAATATCAACCAATGACTATGAAGAAAGATGACAACATCCCAAAAGTTTACCTCTGTCATTTTCACAAAAGCTGAACAGTCGCTCACTAAATTTCGATGTGTGATCATTGCTCCTTTGGGGTTGCCTGAGGAACACATATGAGCAGAATGAAGTTAGAAAACAGAAACTCCATCCAAGAATGACAAAAATTAAGGAAGCCCAGAAACTCTGTATAATTAAGGCCTCAAATGCCTCTATTGTTAGGTACATGCAGGAAAGCCAAACGTTGAGTAACATTAAATTCCTGAGCAATCTGAAATCCTTTAAATGAAAGTTATTATCATAAAGGATCTTTGTTAATATGGGCAAGTTTTAGAGGGTATGTGACAATAAGAAAAGAAAAACCAGGGATTTTCCTATTTCTGTAAGTCATTGAAACAATCTGCCTCAGGAAAATGGATTAAGTGTAGCCTTCAATAAATGTTTGAGGAGATATATGGCACTCTTCAGATTCTGAGAATGTCTTATAAGACAGTGCTTGAATCACTTCTGTTTCTCCTGCTTTCAGTCCTTTTATAGTCCAAGTAAGTCATCCCAAAAACGGGACAAGGAGTATATACTTCCAGATACCACGCAGAAGTACTTCTATTGCAAAACTTACCTGTAGTTCCACTTGTGAAACAAATTACTGCAAGATCTTCAGGTGCTGGAGGCTATGGCATATTAAAAAAGGGGTGGTGAGGGGTGGAGAACAGCATAAATCAGAATAGAAAAGCGTAAACCATAAGACATTTCCCAAGATTTCTACTATTCTCCAAGATGATTAGATACTGGAAACTACACACAGGGCTGTGGCAGGATACTTACCTTGGGCTTTCGTCTGTTGGCTCTTCCCAGGTCCTTAATTAGAAAAGAAAAAAATCTTAAATGGAAACATTTTCTAAATGTAAAGAACAAGGTCACGTCAAGTCATTTCAAGCTGACTTTACTATGGGATTCACTGACAGCTGGCTCAAAGACAGCATAACTTTCCAAAAAATAAACTACGGCAACTTAACCTGAACCAAAAAAAAAAAATTTATCCATTGCTCTAAGAAGCCTTTTTCCAGTTGTCTCCCTTTTACACAACTATATAAATGGTATTAGGACTAGCCTTTGAAATAAATAGGATTTACTCAAATCGATATATTTCTTGTCCCCACTTCCGCTTCCTATTATGACCTTTAACAAAGCCTAGCTCTTAACCATCATCAAAGAACTGCAGATGCCGGGCACCTTCCCCAAATCAGAGCACAGCACGATAAACAATCAGCCAGTTCTGCATAACTAATACCTTCAACATGGAGAGAAAAATCAGTCTCCACCAGATTTAAATGCTAGCCATTTTAGAGGCTCAAATATCTGTATGCCCCACATGGGGCAGAGAAAGGATTTGGACACCTCCAATTATAAAACAGGCCATGACAGAAGATCTAAGGCCACTTCTGAATGCACATAAAGTTCTCAGCAGCTGGCTTCCACTTACTACCAAGGGTTCATTCTGATGTTGTTCAGTTTACTACAAGAAGGCATTCTCTGTGACCACTTCAATATCTATTAATTTTTAAATGAACTATGTTATTCTTTTCCTATTAAAATTTAACAGCTTGAGTGAGTATATAGAGTTAGCATGCCTAAAATTAAATGTTAATTAGATGGGTGTGCTCAGGGCTCAGTGAGTTTCTGTGCAACATAGTTTTAAACAGTTTTTCATCTTAATCACATTTTAAATTATTAAAAACAGGAATACTAATGTCCAAATTTTAAGTCAACTAAAAGCTAAAGCAATGAGAGTTCCACCAATTTTTTTCAAAATAATCTTTATCAGATCTAAACTCCCACTTATCTATTCAAAATTCTTACATAACTTCCTGAGATCTCTAATTCTTCAAAAATTGATGTTAAATAAAATAAAGCAATAGTAATATGCAATTTAGCTTTCAATTTATTGGGAACAACATTATCCAAATTAGTGGACTATTTGCCAAGAAAGTTTCACTGACTGAAACACGTCTTATATCATCATTTAGAAAAAAGGAAAGCCATCATAAAAATAAAAATTTGCTATCTTAAGGTTCCAAATGCCAAAAGAAAAACATAAACAGAAGAAAAACTGAAATCCAGTTAGTGATTAGCATGCTGCAGTATTTAAGGGTGATAAAATCTGCAACCTACTGAAAATGCATTCAATAAAAGATAGACTAATGAATGGAAGGATAGAGTGATGGATTAACATGTGATAAAGCAAATATATTAAAATGTTAATTGTAGATACTTGGTGGGGATATGTGGTCTATTGTATAATTCTTTCAACTTGTTTGTATGTTTAAAATTTTTCATAATAAAATATTGGGAAAAATGTAAAAATTCCAAACACCAATGTTTCTATTTTTGATCCTATAAAAATATACATTAATATAAACTTGATCATATGATCAACCATAAAGTGAATTTTAAAGGTTTCTTAAAAACTTAGTCTTTGCTTACAACATTAAAAATAGATATATAAATCACATCACACAGGTAAGTGTAATGTCTTACAAAGATTTTAATATAAACTTTACAATCTTCAGTCATTTATCTAAATTGTTTAATCTTAAAATTACTTCTTTATCATATAGTGGTCAAAAAAGACAAAAAACTTTCTATGTGTGTGGTGGGTGGGTAGGGAGAAGGAGGAAAGATGGAGAAAAAGATTACGTTATTGTGAAAGGGGATCACGAGTGAAAAAAAAAAGTGGGGAGGTGCTTGGTAAAAAGCTGGCTAAAAACCTAGTTTAACAATACAGCACATCCATTAACTCTTATGGACGCATGTTCTGCGCTACCATGTGTGCGTGCGTGTGTGCATGCGTGTGTGTGTGTGCGTGTGTATGGCAGAAGGCTCTGTCAGAACAAATAACAGTTTCTCTGTGACTACTAACCTCCCCAGGAAAGGTTTTATAAATCCTTATTTGTAGCCTCAAATTCTTTATAGAACCACCATAAATAAATTTTAAAAACCCTATTTATAACAATTCTAGGAAAACACTATTAACATTTTCAGAAAGAGAATGACTTAATCTATTTAGCCTATTACTTCCTATGATGCGTACGTAACCAGATCGTCCTCCTGCCAGCAACTTAAGATTGAACTCTAATCCAAGGCCAATGGGAAAAAGCAGCCTCTTAGATGAGATAATGTCAAACAACCAATTTAAATATGGACCACACTCATTTTCCTAGAATGATTACCTTTAAAGTTGTGATAAATGTGAATCTGAAGAAATTTAATATGAAAATAAACCAAACCAACATCTATGCTGGAAATTCACCAGGACTCTATAAATTAACCTGGGAAAAAGAATAAGGAGGCACATGTCTACACCTGGCTCCATTTTAGAGACAAATCAGTAAGTAAAAGGCATTAAGGCCCAAGGAAGACCCACAAACTTAAATCTCATCTGAATCTCAAATTCATATTTCCAGCATTTATTGACGTGGCTTGTCAGAGATCTAAAATAAATATGTGTGCACTGCAATTCCCTTTATGAGAGGACTTTCTGTAAGACGTGATGCATTAACTCTGGGCATCAATGTAGAATTTTTTCCAGTAATGAGACAGGAGTTTCTATTGTCTCTCTTTCACAGGATGCGAGACGACTGGCCAGAAGTGAATTGCATGGTTGCACTGGAGACCACGTTTCAGCCAAAATGACCTCCGGGAAACCCTCCAGAAGCGGGCGAGGCAAAAGGACTCACCTCCAGCGCCTTCATGCTGATGATTTCCACCCCACACTTCTTGCCCCGTTCCAAAAGATCACTGTCATAAGAGTCCATGAGTACTATGATTCTAAGGCCTGGAGTTAACTTATTTTCGACACCTTCTAATAACATGTTGGCCTTCCCTGGCTTGTCAACAAAAACCAGAGAGAGTTCAGCTGGAAATGAAGAGATACAGTGAGGAATTAGTTCTAGGATATGAAGAGTTTGACTGGATAATATCTGACACCAGATTACTTTAAGTATTACATTAAATAGAAAGATAGATAGACGTTTAAATATAAAATCGCTATCAAATCAAATATAAGCAAATGTAAAGTCACCGAATCTAACCAATAATGAGACCAATGTCCACCCAAAGACCACAGACGTACCTTTGTTGACTATGTAGGTAATTGCTTCGGTTCCAAAGGTATCATAAAGGGGAACGACCGCCATTGAAAAAGCAAAGCATCCCTGTTCAATGATGACCCACTAAACAGACAGTAAAGGTTGGGAAGAGAAAACGAGATGTCATCACAGAACCACTACAAGGATTTAAAGTGGAAATACCAGATATAGCAAAATTGACATTTGTATATCTACTACTATATGCCAGGCACCATGAAGGATGCATAATGAGAACACTTGTCCCCTTCTTGAGAGGGAAGTGCAATTTACCTGAAGAACTGAGGCAAACGTGAAAGGATAATTAACAATACAAGACAGTGACCTACTCAGAGCCCAGACCAGCTACCTTTGTGGGGGAGGTAACTGAGCTTGCCCTTTGCAAGAGCACAATTCGGACAGATGGAGAGAAAGGTAAGGCAACCCCAACAATGAGGGCTGCAGGGTCAAAAACAGGGAGGTCAGTAAGCAACGGGCTGGCATGGATGCCCCAGCAGGGAGTGGGGAAGAGCAAGGCTGGAGGTGGGCAGGAATGAGCCTGTGCTCTCATCCCCAGGCAATGCACAGCCACTGAGGGCTTCTGTGGGGTCTGAGGAAGATCATTCTGGCAGCAGTGTGCAGTAAGGCCTGGGACTAAAGGAAGGAGGGACACACTTGTCTAACAGGAAAATCATTCTGGCAAAATCTCCCCAGGAAAGGGATGAAGGAAGAAAGTGATAGAGGTCATTTGGCCTCCAAACTTGGCAGCCACATTAGCAACTGATCTACCTACAAGGCAAATGTGGCAAGATCCTCAAAGTCATCCGTTATCTTCAGCTGCAGTTCTTAACCCTCTGCAGAACTGACAGGACACAGATAAAGGCACAGCCGCCATGGGAAGGAAGCATAATCCGCTCACATTCACTTGGCCTGCAAGTGTTTTTCCTCCTTCCCCCGTCCCCTGGAAACCAATTTCAAGCTGCCAGCAGGGAGGGAAAGCCCAAGCTCCTTAGGCAGTTATATGTGACATATGTGAGCCTCTCTTGTACCGTATCCTGCCACTCCAAGCTCTCCCATGTTAAAATGCTTCATTCCTCAACATGGACATGCTGCTTGATGACAGCATTCCCTTGACTTCCCCACCTTCACTCCCATCAAGACTCCACTCAGCTGCCACCTCCAGGAAGTGCCCTTTGACTGAGCTCCCATACTCCTCTTGCCCTCTGTCCACGCTTGGCATGTTACAGAGAAAGCACCAGCTTATGGGGCTCTACACAGTACCTCACAAGGAGGATCCAAGTCACTGATGTACTTTGGTGCCTCGCACAGTGTCTGGCATATAGTAGGTGCTCGATAAATGTCTGTTGACTTGACTCATAATTATAGGAAGGAAACTACTCCTTGAAGAAATTTGTGCCCTAATTATAGACTCATTAGGTTCCACTAAAACAAAAATTCCAGGTATGCTCATTTGAATGGCTTTCACTTCAAATGAAAGAAACTAAATTTCATGAGCCTAGTCATGGTCCAGCTGCGGAAAATGCTGTTTTTCCCTTAACAGGACATAAAACTCTAAGAAGCTATTCTAATTTAAAAAACAGTCAGTAGCACAGGAATTGAACCAACATGACTTTTGGACATAACTAGACCTAAAAATCAATTTCTTCAAGCCAGGTACTTGAACTCTTCCAAGATGGCTATACTGTGAATTTATTCACTAATATTACAAGCAATACCCTTAAAAGAGCTTCTCATTTAAATTTCCTTTAATACAATGGTTTACAGAAGCACCATGCCTGGGCCTTGATAGCTAAGTAACAGACTGTGTCTAAATTAAGGCCAGCTCAAGATGAGGCACTTTCCCTGCTGTCTGTGGTATTTTAAACTCTGCAAACTGATCAGAAGGAAAACTCATACCTTTCAGAAGGAAAAGACGAGTTTGCTACTGACAACACTGTACCCCAGTTTCTCTGTACTTTATTAAGGCTACTTTTCGAATCACAGATGTCACCCGTAAATAGAAGATTTCTTTGTAAGGATTTTGTTTGGGGACCTGGTTTAATAATTTTTACAAATAATTTTTTTAAGTGATTTTTTTTTTTTAATCCACTTTAGGCTAAGCAGGTGCAACTTTCTAAGCAGTAACACAAAGCCATATCTCAGTAGAAAGCAGACCACAAAATCTGGTCTCAAGCAAAAGTAGGTGTGGACCCTGATTGGCTCTTCTATCTGAGAACTCGTAAAACCATGGACAGTCGGTGCCTAACAATTAATACCTCAGGTCTGTTTTGAGCAAAGATGCCAATGAACTGATCTGGGGAAGCCTTGAAGCCCTTCTGGATCAGCGCGGAGCCCACACACTCTGACATTTCCGCAACCTAAAATGGGAGGAAGACCAGGAAGAGTATCAGGCCCAACTTAAAGAACAAAGCTAACTGGGTGACAGCCAAGTCTAACGTCTCAGCCAGCAGGCAGCACTGCATGGAGAAGAACAGGTATTCCTTTAGTTACACATTTTTGTACAACACAAAGTTTTACTTACCAGAACTCACCCTTAAGAGAACTGATTACAAAATTCCTTCTGCAAAGCAATAGGAATTTTGCCAGGTCACAATTATATTATACTTCAGGGTTTCTTACCCAGTTCTATTTTATACTTTAGTTTTACAAAATCTTATAACATTATAAAAGTAATACAGGGACACAGGATTTTTATTTTTATTTTTTGTACTTATAAAGAGCAGTAAAGCAGCCAAAACTTGTCATTTGGTTAAACACAAAAGCAACAAGTTTTGGGGAGACTTTTAAAAAACATAAGAAACAAGTTCTTATCATTAGGCTGTCCAACTCCATTCTTTAAGTTATTCTTAAAATAATCTTAGAAGGAGGTTTTAAATTTTTTTAAAGCTATATATATCAAAATTATCCAGTCACAAAATTCTGTGGGACAAAAGACCAATGGCTGGGTGGTTAAGTACATGATGGTAAATCTCTGAGAAAATGCCATGCATCTAGTAAACATTACAATTATGAAATCCATATCAAGCTTAGAATATCTGTAACAATTTTAAGTAAAATAATTACAAAAATGCATACTATCATTACAACAAAGGAAAAATAGTGGATTTATAAAAATTAGGCAGGGCTCTATATACTTGTCCCCATATTTTCCCCATTCCTGCCCCAAAGTAACTAAAAAAAGCTTGTAAATCTGAGAATTTGGAATTATTTTCTTAATACTCTCAATTGAATTTTCAAGAGCACTTTTAATTCACAACCACACCAGCAGCAGATAAAGCCACACCTATCCCCATCCCCAAGCCCTGTTGGTTCTGGCACATGGTGTCATCCCCTACTCTGTTTATGGGAGTGAGAGCTGACACTGGTGAGGTGACAGCAAGCATATCATTAGGTATGCTTATTACCTACATACCCCATGCACTATTTTACAACTCTTGTTTGCATTTAAGGGATGGGAACCTGTGAAATGCCTGCAGTGGTTTGCAAAGCTTATTGGGAAAATATGCATGCATTTATATCTCTAGAAAGAGGGTCCATACTTTCTTCAAAATACCTCCAAGGGGATGCTAGCCTCTCAAAAGTCTGAATCATTGGGGTAGTGGAAGAAATGACCTAAATGTACAAATCCAAAGTTGGCTTCAGCTAAGTTTAGTTTATATCTTCACCAGTCTCTGACTAAAACATACAATATATAGATTACCACCTTCAGAAACCTCAGGGATTTTCAATCTGCTTTGAAAAACTCAATCTGAAATGGAGGTGTCTTCTCTCTCCCAGCTGACTCACAAGAGAATATGGGAATATGTTACCGTGCATAACTAACAGAAGTAATCCAGAAAGCACTTGGGAATTCTGTGAGGCCCGAAGACCATCATGCAATGTTATATGTCCAACACACATAAACTATTTTTACACCACATGCAAAAATGAAGGAATCTTGAAAACTACTATTCAGACACTACTTTTTGGCTCTGGTAAAGCAAAATAAGAACAGTGAAACTCCTCCAGTCACCTGAGCTACACAGCTCTTCACTCCTTCTACAAGAAGGGTATAGCTAGCTGTTTTGCCTCTTTGTGCCCTCTCTCACTTTTCGCTCGTGCACGCTCGCTCTCTCTCTCTCTCTCTGGACATTTTGGATGCTATATGTTTACCTTCAAGCTCTGAGCCAGTGTGGCACATACACTCTGGATAGACCTTCCAGCCCTGACATTAATTATAGAGAGGGAGAGAGAGGGGTGGGGAGGGAGAGAGAAAGGAAAAGAGGGAAAGAGTGAGGGAGGGGTGGGGCAGAGACAGACAGAGAGACCCAAGAAAGCCTTTTGCATTTTGCTGATTCTCAGATGAGGGAAGGGAAGAAAATGTGTGTTTTGGTCTAGAGAACGCATAGAACATTACTCCTGAGCTGCCTTTGTGGCTCCTAATGACAACTCCTTCACATACGCACCCCAGTACACACCAACTACTAAAAGCATGTCCACATGAAGCATGGAGGGAAGAAGTTCATTTGTATTCACAAATGTCACAGGATTACCTGCTCCTAGAGCAGGGAGCCATTTCCTGTACAGCTTGCTGGAGATAAAAGGAAGCGAAGCTGACACTCCTAGCTGCTCCTGCTGGTCCTCAGGCACTACTTGGACTGAGGAGAAGTATGGGAATGTAAATTTGTTGTAATCATGATAAAAATAAAAACAAACAGCAAGACCTTCCTGCTCAGGTACCTGCCACTCACAAACTACTACTTACACAGCTATAGCCACGGATCAGTTGGAACTGCAGAGTGACAAGAATAAAAACACCCACATTCCAGCTTCCTTTGTGTTTATAAAGAACACAGGTGTTGTCTCTGAATATCTGTGCTGCTCTCTATGGCGGCCTTGGGGTTAAATGTCACACCAGTCCTGAGTTGGTCATGATGCACTGAAGAGCCCTACACCTGATGGCAGAGACCTTACTTCCGGTCCTAGTTCTGCCACTAACCAGCTGGGACCTTGAGCCAAGTCCCATCCTTTCCTGGAGTGTGTTTTCCTCATTTACAAAATGAGAGGGTTACTCTACATTGGGGCTTTTAAATTTTTCTAGAACCTTTCAAGTCACAGAGGAATAATCTTATCGCCCCACAGCATCTGGGAGGAGTGTCACCGGTTTCAAGCATACTTCTAGTATTTTATCTTCGAAATGATAATATCCTCCACAACGCATTCACTTCATTTCCAAAATAAAGTGCTCTAAACTACCAGCTAAATTATTTAACTAGTTTTCCCAAAATCTTTGTGTCAGACTTCTCCATTTGCAGCACATACACTCTGTAGAGACTTTCTAGCCCTGACATTAATTACTGCTCCAAGAACTAACATACGTAAGCATTACAGCTTGCATGAGGCGTCCACAGAGCTAGAACACTCACCTGCTTGTATGAAAGCCATTCATAGGGTTGGTCTGGCTTCCGAGAGCCTAAACAAGGCCCATTATCTAAAGAAAGAAAAAAGGAAAGAAAAAACAAAGAATGGGTGCAACGTGCATTAATATTCCAATTTGTATTCCACCTCAGTCCACGAAGTATCAGGTAGACTATAGTGGTCATCCAATTAGAAATAATGAGTTCAGATGGGAAATGTTTTCTCTCTGGGTTTTGGCCTGATTTTTCACTTGCTTATTTATTTCTATTTTGTTTCTTAAGTGGGGCAGGGAAGGAGGAAAATGAGAGGAGAGAAGGCAAATATAAGTTTTAAGGACACTCAACTTGTGAATTCTTCAATACCTTATTGGTTTAGAAAGGAATTAGTAGCTGAGTGGTAGAGATCTTGATATGGGTTTTCAGAAGTATTCTTCAAAATTTCTGAAAAAGCTTAAAGCATTCTAACTCAGAATGAGAAAGGGGAAATATAATTTTTTTTAAGTTTCCAACTTTTGATGATCAAAGGTATCAGGAATCACCTGGAATTCTAATTACATGGGTGAAACCCTGATTGCAAAGAAATAAAAATGAAAAAAAGATGCAAATGAGGGAAAATTAGGGGGCATTTGTGAAAACAAAAGTCAAGAAATGTCAGGATATGTCCTGATTCCAATTTAGGTACCTACTAATCAGAAAGAAAGAAAATCCATTTTAATTATCCATACTAAAGGCTAGGACAGTAATAAACATAACTGTAAATCATTTATATTTGGAATTATACAAGTTTCTTTCTAAAGATTAATCCCAAGCTAACTTTGTGCTCAGTCTGTAGCTGTTGAAGGGAAAAGCTATGTCCACTTGAAAAAAAAAAGCTGCCACGTTTAGACGATGAGTCAACCACGTACAAGAATGTTTCCTAATTGGAAACACAGGCTCTACTACCAGCTCCATGTCACACTGGGCACGTGTAGTTCCTTCTACGCGGACATTTGAAGTTGGATGTTTTGTAATCTCCCATCTGATGGGGCATCTACATTTCTTTTTTGAAACCATAACACATATGGCTTCACAGTTTTTGGTTTGAGTATCAGCTGACGTATTCAGATTTGGGTTGGGGACCTGGAGGGAGGGGGAGGGAAAGCAGAGCATGGCCCCATCTGGGGCCCTGACCAGCCTGGGCCTCCTGCAGAGAATCAGACCCTAGAAGACTGACGTGGGATGTGCTTGTGGATTCAAGGACCAGTCATGACGAGGGGGAGGACCCAGGTCATACAAGCCCACACCTTCACACTGACTTCTTGACTCTCTGATAAAAACAGAAAAGAGTGCCAAGAAGGCCCGATTCTCAGACCCGCTTCAATCCACAGGGACTGTTATAAAGACCAGGCTGCCAGTTATAAAATAAGTCCTGGGAACATAATGTACAGTATGGTGACTATAGTTAACAATACTGTACTGCATATTTGAAAGTTGCTAAGAGAGCAGATCTTAAAAGTTCTCATCACGAGAAAACAAAATTTGCAACCATGTGAGGTGATGGATGTTAACTTAGACTCATTGTGGTGATCATTTCACAATATACACAAATACGAAATCACTATGTTGTACACCTGAAATAATATAATATACGTCAATTATATCTTTAAAAAAAAAAAAAAAAAGACCAGGCTAAATGTACATTCCATCTCGATGTTGTTTTCAGATGAAAAAAAAAAAAATACATTCTCAATATGAAATAATACTATTTTATTCTTCAAGAAAAGGAACTGGCAATCTACAGCCAGAGGCCAAATCAGGCCTGCCACCTGCTTTTGTAAATACAGTGTTTTTGCAACACAGCCTCATTTATTTACATATTATCTAAGGCTGCAGTTGAACAGTTCTAACAGAGACCTGATGGCCCAAAAGGCTTAAATATTTACTATCTGGCCCTTTACAGAAAAAGTTTGCAGACTCTGTCTCTAGGACAGTGTAGTTACTTCCCAGGCTCACCTAGGAAACTTAAAAAATATACTGTACTCAGACACTACTAACAATATTTTTGATATAATTGGTCAGGGATGGGGCCTGGGACTGAGTATTTTTCGAAAGCTGCCAGGTGACAGACACTACAGTGCAGCTAGGGATGAGAACTACTGACAAACAGGGAATTCAATTTTCATAAATGGCTTCCTAGGTACAGTTTTAAAATACTAGGTTTAAAAACTCTAGGCTGGCTTTTCCCATCATTCAACAAACTCCTAACTACCTTATCTAGAGGCTGGCTTTTGCTCTCCTATAAAAGTTTAATCTTATGGTAACCCAAGAAAATTAAAGCTTAGAATAAAAAGATTCTCTGGAAAAAGAAGACTGAACTTGTTTTTCTTCAACATTCATATAAGTCTCAGAAACATTCATATAAGTCCTTCATTTTCCAAGTAGAGAAAGTGACTCCCCAAAAAGTTACATGACTTGTCTTAACATCAGGGTAGAGTCAGAAGTATAATGTAAGTCACCATACTCCTAAATAAATCCCATCCTCTGTTAACAATGTAAAAATGTATATACACACTTATACACATACGTGCTTTCTAGTAGTGGTTAAAAAAGAACAACACACACACACACACATATATACACACACATATATATTATATATTTTTTTCATGTGGCCATATGTTAGGATGATCTACCTTACAGTTACTCTCACAAACTCTGACCCTGCTGCTAACTCTGAAGCATTCATAAATTAAATAATACAGAAGTTTATTTTCCCTTTATAGCAAGGCTTAATGAATCTGCTACAGGGATATTGGGGCAAATACATTGAACTGAGAATATAATTTTGGGCACTTCTTGCATGCAACATATTGTGGGGGACACAGAGAGCAATGGCACACAGTCCCGGACCCATAAGGAGATTACAATCTCGCTGACAATGGCAAAAACAAAAGCTAACCACCAAAAGATTTAAACAACAAAGCATGGACCCCAAGGACCAATTCTAGACAGGAACCTGTAACAAGCAAAAATAAAGAGACTAAAAGAAAAAGAGGGGCAGGGTATCCTCTCCTTCAATGAGGGTGCATTAACGGAAGACCTACTGTGTGCCAGGCTCTGTCAGTGCCCCGAGAAGAGAGGGCTACCCTATTCAAGGAGCAGCCTCTGAGGGGGACGGGGGTGCAGAAGGCCAGGAAACATCTCTCTCACTAAAGGGGCTGGTATGGAAATAGGTGAGGGATGCTGGGAAAGGGGGGAAACGCGTCACTTGGAGGTAGGGGATGAAAACGATACACCAGGAAGCTTTCATAGGAAAGGTGAAATGCAATCTGAGTTTTATAAGATTAGGAAGAATATATCAAGCACCTGGGCTGGGTGTAGGAAAGAAGAGATTTTATGATTGGGGTTGGGGTAGGGGAAGTACACAAAGACATGGGATTATGAGAGAGAACAGGGGGTTGTGGCTTTGCAAGAAGTTCAGTGTGACTTGAGAGAGTACATATGGAGCTTAGAAGAGAGAAAGGAAGACAGGCACCAGATATCATGGGGTCTCTGACACCAATGCTGGTAATTAAGGGTAGTCGCACCGCTTCCTTGGGATGTCAGCGTCTATGTCTCAAGATATAAGTCTCCTGGTAGATAAGTTTAAAAAATGTTGAATCGGGCCCAATTATACAGGTCTCTTGACTGCAGGAAAAGTCAAAGCCCATAATGAGCTAATGTACGTGTGACTCTCCATAAAATATATGACATACTGAACACATATGTGACCACGGAACCCACTTTGCCCAGGGGAACATCTATCTAGAGTGGCCAGTGAGCTTTGGGACTCACTCTGGAGAAGTTATGGGAGGAGACAGGGAGACTTGAATGATACTAAAGAGGCAAGAGACGTAAACAAATATGCTTTTCTGAAGAAATACCACTCCCTCTGAATGAAAATCATTAGGCGTTAGCCACACAAATTCAGTACGATGCTCACTTGACACCTTTACGCCCCTCTGGAAACTTTCATATACGGTTCTGACGTCATCGTAGAAATATTCCAGGAGCTCATCACTATCAAGTAGCGCGGATCTCCGTGCACCACCACTGCCCTATGTAAAAAGACAGAGAGAGATGAGCACATTAAAAGAAAGCATTAAAAATAAAAAGCCTAACGTGCATGCCCATGATCCCCCCGGGGGCCCCTGTGGAGTACCTGCTCACTGAGCATTTGTTGAATGGACTGAAGTATAGGATGTGACACAGAGGACCGATTTTGTGTCAGCTCTTGTGGAAATGACGTACCATTCAGTTTCACTTCCATAATGTTATCTACATTCCTTATTGTTTCATTATATTTGACTGTGTTCTTTTTGAGATTATTTCCGCTCTTCTCTTTGTCAACTGCACTATAATCCATTAGGAACTTTGTTTTCTCATAGAACATCCAACAGTTACAATCGTCAGCTACAAGATGCATGGGTATGCAGACGCATCTGTACATGTGTGTGGCGTGTGGCACTTCCAGGCAGGCAGATCTGACATCGTTGTGCACCCTCTCTACACTGTCTTCATCTGTTGGCTCAGTAAGCACATCTGCTACGTACCAGAGCTCCTAACCAGTAGCAGGTGTCATCTTAAGGGGCGGTCGTTCTCAACCTGGAAGCTGCTGTGCCTTCCTGGGCCACCCAGACACTGCAAGGGTAAAACTCAACTACTATGATGCCAGAGTCTATAATTTTTTTCTTTTTAATTTTGGGGAGGGGTCTTCTCATTTGCAACGGTCAGGAAACATTTTCTTGGGGGAAATCAGGCCATGATATGAGGACTTCTGATACCACAAAAAAAGGGACTGTTCAAAAGTGGGAGAGAGCGTTTCTGGCTTGAGGTTTAAAGAAAAGAGTCAGGAAAGCCTTCATGAAGAAAGGCAAGGGGCTAGGTCTCAAAGGCTGTGTAGGCAGAGCTGATGGGGAAATGGGATGTACTCCAGGGGAAGACACACCATGGAGACCCTTCATAAGGAAATGATTGCTGAATATGTTTTGATGGCTTCCTTTTCTTGTTTTTTTTTTTTTAATTAGAATTCGTCGCTCCTCCTCCTACATGCTCTCTTTCCTTCCCTCCAAGTTGTCATTTATATAGTTTAAAACTTTTTAATAACATAGAAGTATATCAAGGAAAAAAGTAACTAGGCCCTATTATCAGTGTGGTAAGTCCCTTCCAGACTTTTTTCTATTCTTATACATTTATATACTTTCTTTCAGTATCTACTATGTGCTACATATGTATGTTTAACTCTTGATCTAAAACTGCTAATAATTTTCTGGAGTAAATATCACCCAATCATATATTCTAATCATCACACAGTCATCGCTATCTTGGCAGAAACTTTCTAATACCTGTAGCCACGACTCCAAGCCTAATTATTAATTACAACATGCTACTTTATAAAACAAAGAAGTTATTCTTCATGTGCATAAACATGGAAATAGAATTATGTATTATTATTACTTAATCCCTGAGTCTTTTTTCTCATCTGCAAAATGGGGATACCATGTGTCCATGTCCAGGGTTATTTTTAGTTAAACAAGAACTTTTCCGTAAAATATGAATATATAGACTTTTATTCAAACACTACATAACATGCCCTGACCACAACACCAGGCCTTCTTATCCTACATGTTTACTCCAACAAATAGTCAGATTAAGATTCAGAAGCAATTCTGTGGCTTTATAATACCATTCAGAAGCCTCTTCAACCCAGAAAGCCACCAAAAGATCCAGGCCATCATGGCTAAGGTAAGAATAGAAAGGGGCAGGGGGCAGAAAATGGGAAGGCGAAAAAAGCTAAGAGAGGTATGATTAGTAAAGAAGAGCCAACTGCCACAAATAACTGCCTCCTGGTCACTGGCCCAATCCACTCTGCCCACAACCCATGGCCTGGAGGCTCAGGCAGCCTGGCGCTTCTCGGGGAGGTCCTCATGACACTCTGCTTAGGACAGTGTCTTCTACCCCTCTCCTCACTTATTCATTCATGGTATCACTCAGTGGTTTCTCAGCAAAACAGTACTACCCTCTCCAAGCCGTCTGCTGAACGGTGACCGCAGCTGTCAATAGGGTAGATGGGGATCAGGAAATAAGACACAAAGCTTGTTTTGAAGGAGCCCAAGTCTTGTCCTTATGTGACCAGAGGAAATCCAAAGAGCACTGACTGAGCAGAAGGGCATGGAGGAAACCATAATGAACAGACGGGAGCAGCCTGGAATCTATGGAGGATAGCTCACTCTGGAGCCAAGGTCCTCAAAGAATGGTCAGGGGAACAGCTGGCCCTTATAAGGAAAGCAAAATAGCTATCCCTTCACTAGGTCTACTGAATCAGAAACTTTGGGGTATGACTCATCAGCCTGTGTTTTAGCAAGCCCTTTGGGGGATTCCGGTGGATGCTACAGTGTGAGAACCACCAATCTAAAGGCATTGAGGTTTCCAGCAGGATCTGGTGAAGATGGGGTGATGCATTAGAAAGAAATCCGCATGGAGTGTAAGCAGTGTGCAGAATAGGATGGAGGGGAGAGATTAGATGAACGAACTTATATGAGCCTGAATCAGGCCCATGACAACTGGGAATGGGGAGAATGTGGATGCTAGAAGCACAAAGCCCTAATGAGTGGGATTTGGCAAGTAATTGTATATAGGAGAAAAGAAGAAGTGGGGAGTTGGAGGGCTGAGAAGATAGCAATTCCAAAAATATAAGACTGGGGACTGAGGGTAGGTTAGAAAAAGAGATTAACCTTAGCTTTGGATATATGGAGACCACAGAACTTCCAGATAGTAAGTCAACTTTCCAATTCTCATTTGGGGAATCACTACTGTAGAATATAATTTGATAACAAACTTTTGGCCAAATACTTATTCGGCTAATTTTTTTGGTGGTATATAATCTTCAAGACTTTGAGAAATATGGAGGTAAAACAGCCAAATCAAAGTTAAAGAAGTTAATTACATACTAAATGAAGCCATCTTCTTGACGAAGTAACCTGAGGACAAGATATTTATTATTATTCTAATTAGCTTCTGAATCTTAATCTGACTATTTGTTGGAGTAAAGCAATTAGCAAAAGTTTGAAGATGAAGCAGTAAATGAGTTGTATGCCAATTTAAGGCACTGGTAAAACATGGTAAAACGTCTCATAAGTCATTTAATTGTAAGGCACGCACTGTAATTTCAAAAGAGGTTAAATGAAGTGGGGGTGGCGAGACTAAGCAACAAGATGGGTGCTTTGAAATTTGTTGCTCTATGAAATGATCACACATTCCTGTAAAAAATCCTAATTTTTTTCTCTAAGAATCATCATTCTTAGAGAAATGGTAACGTGCATGCATGTTACCACTCCTCCTGGACGAGAATGCTGTATGTAAACCCTGGGTGTCAGCAACCTTAGTTACACGCACAAGGGCAAGCAACTGCTTCGGAGTGCTGGGAAGCTCAGCAGTGACAACTGGACTCAAAATGTCTGCACATACTACAAAAATCGAGCCATTTCAAAAGCCAGAGATTTAATTCTTGGGATATTCAAGTACATGTGCCCGTTTCTAGAAATATCTACTTAAATGAAAAAGTACTTTAAATTTGGCCTTCTGGACTTATAACTCATAGATTGAAGGTAGAGGTGGGGGTGTCAGTTTTGCTCAAGAAACAGGGTGAGCTAAGCAGATGACTCCAATCAAATGTGCAGGAAATCAGTGAATAAGATTGTGAGTCAAAGAAGGTTATGGGTCTTTTATTTTTCAATGTGGTCATATAGTTTCCAGGGTTTTTTTTAAAAAAAAAAAGATAGTGAGTCAAACCCCTTATAATCAAATCAGTAGTCCTGAGTTTATTCTGCAACATCTATACAAGCTAAGGTTCCCCTTGAGGTCAGCCTCCCCATGTGGGCTGAATTAGGAAATGAAAGTTCAAATTCCCATTGGTGGGAGCAAAGGCGGAGGATAGTGAACATCTGCATATCGGTGGTTCCCCAGACTAGAATTCTAGTCAACATTTGACAAAAAGGAACTTTTTAATGATGAGAGTCATTTCATGTCACTCTCATATTTAAATGCAAAAGCAAATCACATCCTTGAAGATTTCTGGGGGATAGAAAGGCCCAGAAGAAACTTTGTAAATTGTGGTTTCATTCATCCCAATCTAGAAAATGGACATCTATAGGCCATAACAGCCAGCTACTATCGATGGATTGCTATTGTTTATTTGCTATTGTTTATTCCTTCTAAGGAGAAGGTTAGGGGAAAGAGGCAGGAAGAGGAAGGGATACCAGGGACAGAGGGAGGAAGGGAAGGAAGAGAGAGCAGAGGTGAAGAGAACTGAGTAACTTCTAAAGAGACTGTTGAAGACTTGGCTGGATTGTAATGTTAAATCCATCTCTAGGGGGAAAAGCAGCATGTGGAACCACAGTCTTAGGGGGTAAAAATACACTGTTTTTATTTTTGCTCTTTCCAATATCCTCCATGTGAAACACAGATTCTTCCCAGCACTTACATTTTACATGCATCTTATCCCGCCCAGACCACCATCATCTGCTTCTTTATAAAACAGACACAAAACTATTTTTCCATCCAGTGATCTCTTAGAGAGGCTCTCTAGCCATCAATTCTCATATCTAGCAACACCAGATCTTTGATAGCTCAAACTAGGACCTTCGGAGGCCAGCCCATAGGTGACCCTCCTGACCTTAATTTTTGAATGATAATAAACAGAATATTTAAAAGAATACCTAGACTCCCCCATTACACAGACCTGTAAATATCACAGTGTAGCAAGGAACTCTCAGGTTCATTTTCATGCTCACCAATTTATAGCCAACTTCTCGAGATCCTTTGAGCCCAAGTGAATAAAGAAAGGGCAGAACCGTCACAGTGACAATCCATGCTGGTGTTGTCATCTGAGCACTGATTGTCACTGAAAGATGGAAGGTGAGTGAATACTTATTGAGTGCCTGCTATAGGCCAGCCACTTTGCAGATAAGAAAACAGACTAAGCAGGAGGCTTTCTTGCCTTAGTCCCACAACTAAAATATGGAGGAGCTAAGCTTCAAACCCAGCTCCACAGGGCATCTGGTAAGTTACAAGATTTGCTGTGTGGTTCACAAGCAGCTTCAAACTTGCTCACACATCGGTCACCTTAATCTTTGAGGAGACAGGTCTAGATTACTGGTGTCTGACTGGGTACTTTGGTTCTTCAAGACTTTCCCCTAATCTTCAGAACCTCTTTCCTTTTCATCCCTAGTTCATTCTCCAGTTTCCAACTTCCCAAGCTCCACTACCCCAATCAGAGTATTTGCTTAAGGGGTGGGGGAGGCTGACAACATACTTAGGGAACTCTAGTTCTGTGCTGCCGAACACATTTCAGTCTCATCATCAAAGAGTCAGCCATCCACAGAAGGGAAAATGGTACCCTCTCACCTCCGTGAAAGGGGAGAACAAACGAACGTTTAGAATCACAAAATCCAAACTTCCACAAACACTGTCTCAGTAAAACAAGACTGCCTGTGGCATCTCTACATACCTGCCATTTTCGAAGTGAAGTCGAAAGAGAACCAGTGTCTACTTTTTACTGTCTGCCTTTTAGACATTGGTGTGAAATAGAGATTTTTGTCAAGAAGCTTAGAAAGCTTACATTTGTCATTTTTCATTTGATGTAAGTTGACCCTATTTCAGACAGGCTATTTTTAACCTTACATAAACATTACAGTACACATTTCTGTCATTTATGTGTACACACACTCCCTGATTAATGAAACCCAGGAGAAATGGCATTATTTGTACAAAATCGAATTGTGTTTTTAGACCTGCTTTATCATATTCCTTTATAGTGAACTTGAGCTTTTCCTCCTGGTTAAAAGGAACCCAGAAATAATTTTTTTTATTTTTCTGAAACAATTGCCTTCCCCACTTCGAATTCATTAAGGCAGCTACTTCACATTTCTGTGGCCTGGTCTTGGCATAAAGACCAGAAACTCTGCCTCCCGTTCTCCGTAATGTCCACCCAGCACCTTGCAGCACACCACCTGACGCTGCTGCCCCGTGACCAGCGCTGACCCTTCTACGACCTCATTCAAATCGCTGGTCACTTTCAAGTGAGCAGACAAGTCCAACAACCCATGGAAAGGAAGTTAGCAAGGTTTTCCATAGTTTATTATTAAGAAGCCCAAGTTTTAGAAAAGGTGCTAAAGTTACCTACAGGTATAAAAGTGCTGATGTTTGCACACTCTCAGAATAACATGTTCAAACAAAAACACTCCCTCTGAATAGGACTGCTAGGATTGCTTGCTGAAAATGCCCTCAGATGTTCTAACACTTTGGGAAATCATGTCTGCAAATTCTCTGAGCACCACAGCAACAAAGGTGCCAGAAGTGGGACTGGAAGTGCAAATCTTTGCACACACCAGTAATCTGACAATTATGCTGCAATCAGGACCAGGGAAGAATAGGTAGTGGGAAATAGTGACTGGGAAGCTGCAATTATAAATGGTACATAAATGGAAGTTAATGCCTAAAAACAGTCAAGGTTTACATGAAGATTACTGACAGATATGAGACCAGAGCATCACAACAAAGATGCTTCCGAAGTTTCACACGCACATCCAGTCGACTGTTCCAAGGCTTCCCAGAGAAGAAAGTTGTTTATATTTACAGATGACTGCAGAAACAACTAGACTGTTCCTAACATTTCTTCTTTCCTCTTAGTGTTCACCTGCTACCTCCCGCCTGGTTTAAATTCATTAGTCTAATGCCCACCTCCTACAGATGGCTTCGCCCTCCTTCTACAGACCTGCAGCTAGTATAAGTGCAGGGGGTGGTCCCACTGACCCTCTGCACGCGCCACCCTTCCCAGACGGTTCTCTCTCAGCTCTGCCCCAGCAGCTGCCACTCAGGCTCATCCCTACATCTCTGCCTCACTACGGTGCCTGACCCTACTCAACTCACGACTACACCCCTGCTCAGAGCTAGCCCCAGCCATTCAAGTCCAGGAGGGCACAGACATTCTTTAGGTTCTTTTTCTTCCAGCTTTATCATTGACAAAATTGCATATATGTAAAGTGTACGACATGATTTGAGATGCACATACATTGTGAAAGGATCCCCTCCATAGAGTTAATTAACACAATCATCACTCTTTTTTGTGAGAACACAAGTTCTACTCTCTCAGAAAATTTCAATTATACAATACAGTGTTGTCAACTAGTCACCCAGTGATACATCACATCTTCAGATCTTATTATCTTTTAACTGAAAATCTGTATCCTTTCACCAGCCTCTCCCTAGTTCTCTCATCCCCCAACAACCACTTTTCTATTCTGCTTCTATGAGTTCAACTTTTTTTTTTTTTGAATCACTATCTTTGTTTTTTCACCATCATTATCCCCATAGGCTGGCACTTTTTCTGCATAAGTCCAGTGTGACTCTTCTTAAAAACTTATGAATCAATGACCTGCTCTCTTCTCTTACAGAAATTGCTTATGCAGTTTGCAAGTAGATCTTTATACACACATGGGTGTGTAAAATGAGTGATTCTGCCAGCCACATGGGAAAATCCTACTAGCAGTAAGTCACTATATGCATTCTCTAATACAGACTTAAGATACTGATCCTTGCAGTGTGCATGTGAGCTGGGAGGTCTGAGGTTTGTTCAGACAAGCCATGGCATTGAGAAGGCCTCCAGATTGTGATTTTTGAATTTTAAAAACCATGCTGTTTATTGAGCACTGCTTTCACAGGCTGGATGTTACATTTAGTTTGCTTCTTTTAAGTTCTTATCTGAGAATAAACCACAGTTCTAGTTTTATGGCATGAAAACAAGTCACTTGTATTATTACTCTTAATATAAGGATGGCCCTTGTCCCCTGCCAGGGATGGACAGAGTCCTCAGCAGGACTTCCCGCTGGCCTGTCAACTCTCTGAGGGCAGCAGCCTCTTTGTCTCTGGTATTGTACAGTCGTCGCATAGCAGATGCTTAAGTCCTTGCTGAATGAAAGCCTGTGTGGTAACTACTCTGTGATTTATGGAGGATTACATCCAGAGTGTCACATCTTCCATATGAGACTTTCTGGAGCACAGGGTAAATACGATAAGGCAAGTTGCTAATCATATATATCCCAGGAGATGGATGTTGAAATCTCACCCTTTCATAAAAAAAGGGTTACTCAGCCAGTACGTAACCTGAATGTCATGAAATCATTTGGTGTGGAATTAAGTTATCCAACTTGGAAACAGAATGCGTTATACTCAAAACACTGATTCTACATAATAAACGATATGAGGCCATACCAGAACCAAATTCCAGTGACCAGATAGTGAATCTGATATAGAACAACTAGTTTCGTTACCAGAGTTAAATTTTAATCTAAATTCTTGTAATCTTAAAGTGAAGTCTTAGGAGGCCTAAGAACTGGAAGGTATAAAAAAGTTTTGACTTGCTAATTACTAAGTTATAATCATAACTCCAAAGCTAATCTCAAATTCAGTATGTTCAGTTCTTTTTTAGAAATGCAAAGCAAATTTTGTATCTATTTCTAAGACCTACAAATTCTGAAAATCAGAGCTAAATCTATTTCTATAAAGCCAAGAAAAAAATCAGGAAGCCTATATAGTAGGTAGTGACATTATAGCTTTTAATTTTCTTTCTGCTTACCTGTAAACTGTTCTACAGAGAAGATGTACGGTTATTTTAATAAGGCTCAATGACTTCATGCTAAGTTGGAACTTAAAATCATATTGTAAGCGCCTCCACAATTTCTCATACAATAAATAAGAATTAGGCAAATTTTACAGTTACTGCTAAATTATAAATATCTTAAATCTGCACTATGAGACACCAGGTCCTCTCTCAGAAGAGACAGAATGTCAAAAACCTCAGACATATCTATTAGAAAAAAATTAAATTCTACTCCTTATTGGCTTTCAATTAGCTGAGGTAAAATATTAAGTTTACCTTCTGAATAGAAATACAGTATAAAGCCATCTTTCCTCAGCAGTAGTTCAGTCATTCTATTTTTACATTTCAGCATGAATAAGACTGACATATCTTTTACATATTTTAAGAGTTTTACAGTAACGAATACGAGAAATTGTCTAAAAACTAAAATCCTAAAAACAACAAGAAGCTATCAACCTGGCCTGGGCTTTATTTGGAAGGGCACATTCTCCTCCACACCACCACTTGCCCGGGGTGGGAGAGGCCTTTCACTTGTAGCTAAAAGCAGCAAATGAGGCGATTCTGTATCTTACAACATTCTTCTTTATGTATATTTATGTAATAAATACTGAAAATTAATTCAGTATTAATTACTGAAAAGCAAGAAACGACAAAGCAGAGAGCAGGTGAAGAGTTAAATAAAGAAGGTAGCTTCTTTATTTTTTCAACCCCTCACGTTTTTTCACTAACCTTGAAAACAGACTCAGAAGGTAAGAAAAGTTGAGTAAGAGCACTAGGAAAGAATCTGCCTGAAAGGGTCTTTAGATTACCCTCTGCCATCTCACCCATTCGGCCCTAATTATGGAACACACGCTCTGGCTAGGTTTTCATGATGATGGCAACATGACCTTTAGTTTGCCCAAGTTATGCACAACTCACAGCACTTGACAGCTCAACCTCAGAAGCCCCCTGAATCTTATTTCTTCATGTCCTAGCCTAAATTCTGGGGCCATGTTATTCTGTCAAGTTCCTAGTCTAGCTTCATCCTATTTGAAACCCCAGAGTCCTTGCAACAGCTAAGGGATGTGTTCTAAGTATCAGTGAAATCCTTCCTTCCATGACAATTGTCTGACAACTCGCTGCTGGAACACAAGCTCTGCGAGAGCAGGGATTCTGTGCCTGTTCTTCCCCTCGTGGAATCTTCTAGGCCTACTACAGTGCCTAGCATAGGGCAGAAGCTCCATGTGATTTCTGGAATGAGGCTCTGTGTGATTACAGGCAGACACCCAGCCAACACCATCTCATTTGTCCCTCTACCCTATATTTTGGCCTCTACCTCCATTTAGTATAATTGAAAAATTTGTTGAGTATGTTTTGGTTTACAAAGTACCCTTGCAAGCAACTGATTGTGATCCTGATCAATACTGCATTTGATGGAGCTTAACTCATCCGGGGAAATGCAGAGAAAACCCACAGTGGCAGGCCGACCCCCCTCCACTTACCGCTACCTCCACCGACTGCATGGAGAGGTCACATGGTGGCTTCACGGGTTTGGGTCGTGTGGCATACCAGAATGTGGTGAGTGCTGCAAATGCTCCGAAGCCCATGAGTGTGTTGGTTGGAAGAGAACGAATGTACTGTCTGAAGTCGGCCAGCTCAGGTATTCTAAAATATCGGAACAATTCGTGGGCTTGCATTGTCCTGTGTTGGTGGTGTCCTAAGATGACTTCTGTTGGGAGAGAAAAACATCATGTTCATTCCAGGGAGGCAGGAGTCTTCTCCAGAGTTCCCAAAGGCCAACCACCTAACTCGATGCCGGATGACCAGTCAAGGCATTAAGCTCACAGTCTAATGGTCCAGGTCTTTTCCTAGCTGTCAAATTTCATTTTTCTAAAATCACTTTAGGATTCATTTTACTTCTATTATCTTGTATAAAGTTTTCATTAGCCATATCAAAAAATTTTTACTAACAAGGAATTCTTGCCATAAAATGCTCAAATGAGTGGCATGTTACCATTTTCTTCCCTGATATTATATTTCTGTTCTCTTCCACCTAATCAAACACACTCAACTCTCATCATCACAACTAATGGTGAGAAGACTGAAAAAGCACAAAACAAGCTCAAACCACCAAAAGGCCATCAGTTTTCATTTCTTCCCACAAATCTCAGAACAAGCTCCCTAACTGCTTAAACAGGTTAATCTGATGTCCATGCATCTCTCCCGTTCCCCACACTCTTTGTACCCCGAAAGCCACAATATAAATGCATGGGAAATTGTAGTTGGCTATTCCAATAAAATAATTTCTTTCATTTTCCTTAAGAATCTAATAATAAATTGGTGTGCAAAAACTTTAAACCAAATATCATATATCTAGAGAGAGATTATAGCATAGTATTTGAAAGTATAGAATAGTATTTAAGATCTCAGATTCCAGAGCCAAATCCCGCCTCCCCAGCTTATTAGCCATATGATTTGGGACAAATTACTTCACCTCTCCATGCCTCAATTTCCTCACGTGTAAATGGAGATGAAAACAGTACTTATCTCGTAGGGCTTTCAGAATGACTAAATAAGCCACATTGAGCTTAGGATAGTATGAGGTTATGGAAAGTGCTAAATAAATATGAAGCATTATTATTATTATTTCCTCTACCACTACCCTGTGATTAGTCTTGCATGTAGAACAGTAAGGTATAGAGGTAACGAAAAAACAATGTTTGACTACAAGGAGTTTACAAACAAAATTAAGAAGCCAAAATACCCAGAAGAAAATTAGATCATGTTAAACTCAATGTATGTTAAAGCCTCAAAGCGCATGTTATAGACAATTCACATACATATCAGTATAAAAAATGTACAGTACATATAATAAATATGAACTCTCATTAGAAAATTACTGATGAGTAAATAACTGCTCTAAAGTATGCTTGGCAGCAAAGAGAAGGAAATAATATTAAATAATCTGAAAAACTTTTCTCAAAAACTTCCTAAAAAAATCCACCAAATGTTAACATACATTTTAGCTATAAGTTCAGACAGTATTTATGAGCTACTTATAATATGTTCTTTTAAAGAGCTAGGTCACAAGACAGAAAATAATTACTTTTTCCTAATTATAAAAATCCTCTTTAAATTTCAGCCTATATTGTAATTTTTTTTTTTTTTTTTTTTTTTTTTTTTTACAGAGTAGCAGAATATCAAGTGTTTTCACCAGCCATCAATACTATAAGGGCCAAGATAATGTATTTTCTCAGCTCATGCAATCTTGTGCTACAACAATTTTACTTATGTTACCCTATAATATAGTTATTGCTTTTGCTTTAAATAATCAGTTACTATTTAAAAACATTGATGTGAAAAAATATTTTATTTGCCCATGTGTTTCTTATTTCCGGCATTTTATTAATTCCTTTCTGTAGATCCAAGTTTTTAATCTGGATTTGTCATTTTTTTTAAGTTATTGTTATTAGTTATGGAATGTTAATTTGAGAGTTTTGCTTTTTATACTCAAAGATATCATTCCGTAATTTAATTTGTTTAAATTAAACAAGTTTAAACACACACACACACACACACGAGAAATTTCGAGATCTGATATGACAACAGAGAAAGAACAGAAGAACAAATTTCTTCAGGTCATAATTCTGAAGAGAAGTACCAGCACTTACAAAAACACTCACCACCTCTGCTACCAAAAGTTGACTGCCAGGTGACATACCAGTGCAGACACAGAAAAGGCAGCAAGGCTGGGAGTAGGCAGGGGTTGGAGCTTGGCTAGTGATGCTTACCAGGCCTGCCAAGGTCCCTTAGGGCATTAGTCACATGCTGAGTCCTGTGCCACTGCCCATTAGGCTAAAGGTAACTAGAAGACAATATCCATACTTGACTTCCCAGGAGAACAGAGGGTGAGGATGGGCCAATGAGAAGCTGAGAGTAGAGTCACCCCACTGCTCCACCCATGGGCAGGGACATGCATTAGTTAGTGTCACTGCCAGTGCCAGTTCTAAAAACAGACATTGTTTTCTTTCTGCTCAACTTCCCAATAAGAAGAGACAATGGGCATATTTTTAAAAGCCATTGAAATGATCAGATGTTGGGTGGTATGTCAAACCAACATAAGACAGACCAAGAAAGAAACAGATTGTCAATAGTACACACACAGCAGATTTATTCTAGATGAATTCATAGGAATTGAGCTATTCCAGTCAACTAACATATTTGAGCATCTAGTGTGTGCCAGGCATGTGTTAGGAGCTGGGGAGACAGTGCTAAAGACAGGGTCCAGGCTCTCAATGAGCTAACAGCTAGTGTGGAAGATACACAATTAAACAAGCAATATCTACGGGGTGTGATGAGCTACCACCATTAAGACCAGTGATCAGGGAAGATCTCTCCGAGGAAGAGATGCTTACGCAAGACTTTGTGGCTAAGCAGACAAATTGAGTGTGGTCCTACTGACACTGAGCAGTCAGATTTCATACAGTGTTGGAACTCTACGAATGCAAAGCAACCTTATCCATTTAATGTGCAAATATGCCTTCCCCTCAAATCATTCCATCTTCTGGTTGTCTTTGTTATTCCCACAGCACTCTTTGAATGGGAGTTACTCACCCCTTAACCCTCCCCCCTTTCCCTCTTCTCTCCACAAAGTAATTTCCATAAAACCTAGATCCTGTGAATTTACTACAGGGGTTGTTCAACAGAATCACATCTCTGTGTGGGAATATTAAATAATTTCCCTCACAAACAAATACGGTCATAAACAGGTGATTAATTTTTTTCTGTTTTAAGCATCAGCAGTAGCCAAGCTACAGACAGCATTATACTAAGAAAGAAAGAAGTCTATTTCTAGAAATAAGTCTAGGAAAGAAAACTTTTTAAAAACTTCAGAAAATTACAGTAGTACCATGCAAAAACATTTTATTAGACACTAACCTAAAATGCTAATGGTTTAAATACAGTTAAGTTCTTATATTTAGTGGGTGATCATGACAAGTTATAGCAGTTTAATTTATGCCTCTTAGCTGGCAGCCAGCGAACAGCTTCAAGCCAACTACACCGAACAAACTGGTTAATTTTATAATAAGAAAACTACAGTCTGCAATTAAGAACTAAGACAATACTTCATTTAGATCCATGGAAAGAACAACTCTTAAAGATGAAACAAAGAGCATTATAAATCTTTTCATTTCAATTTAACTAGTATAAGGAAAAGGCACTTGAGGTAGTTAGAAGTGGAGGCAGACCTACATTCAAAGAAAATGAACCACAATAAATAGCCATTAAATGCTGTAGGTGAACATAAACACCACACTTTAAGATAGACTCAATCAATAGGTCTCTAAGAAGTATCAAGACTCATGAACTTGCCAACAAATGGTTAAAACTCAGATTTTATTCTTATTCCAAAGCTGTTCTAGTGGGAATATTTATTAAAATTCTTTCAAAAGCAAATTTAAACATCATCATTTCAGGAAATTTATAGCCCAGGAGTATAATCATGCTGCTACTTACTAAGAATATGATTCAATCGGCTTAAAGGCTTATGCAGACAGTATTTCTCGGTCAGAACACTCAAGACTTGACATCTGGCCTCTCCTTCCCTTCAGCTACTCCTGTACATTTTCCTCTTCAGACCTAAAAAAGTAGGTTTGCTCATTTGGGTCTGGAATCTAAAAACGCAGAATGACATTGAACACAAGGCCAGGAAATCTGGCATAAGCTCAATGCAGACAACCGGAGCACAGGACGCCTTTAAATAGACGGGTAGAAACAGATGTAAAGGGCAGGGTAACAGAAACAGGAATACTGGTTCTCATCTGCCCAAACAATGGAAAGAACAGCTAGTGACACAATTAGCATTGATTTGGTGTTTTAAAAAGGCTTTCACATCCTGTGTCTTATTTAAATACCACAACACAAACGATGATAGGAAAACTAAAGTTAGACACTTAAAAGGCTTCCCCAAAGTGTCTTCCAAGACTGGAGCACCAATCTGACTCTAAATTCATGCATTTTCCTCTACATGAACAAATCTTAACCTCTGTTGGACTGCTGAACCTCCCCACTAGGAACATCCTCATATTTCTTTGCACATGGGGCTCACTGCTGAACCTCCCCACTAGGAACATCCACATATTTCTTTGCACATGGGCCCATTCCAGATTAGGAACTGTGAGAGCAGGTGGCTTCGAACGGCCCCTCCAGCACTCACACTCCATGATTCTACGAGAATTCTGCATCTGAAATCCATCTAAACTCTCTGTGTCTTACATAATTGCTAGCATTTATCCGATCACTCTGGCCTCTGAACATGTGGGTTTAAGGTCCATTGTGCACAAAGAAAACTTTTACCATTTTGTTTGCACCAGGAAAAAAGTGGTCCAGGTGACTCACAAAGGCATCATTCACTAAAAGCATGGACACACACGGCTTTGGCAATTCTGCAAAATTATACTTACATTCACATACTATTTATGAATGTCATTTACAAACGAAAGTATGGATGATCTAGATGTTTCTCGCCTTCTCAAGTCCTTCAAGCTTTCATCTAGCTGAATAATAGTGGTTTGATGGAATACCTCACTAGGAATGCGGCCATCAAACAAACCCTCAGAAACAGCACCCTTGCCCCAGTAGCAGCAAATGAGGAAATGCTGACATCTTTCCTTAAAGCAGCAAGCCAAGCTGGCAAGATGCTGCCATTCCTTGCTCCACCTCCTCCCCTGATACAAGAGGCCATTTACAGAGGCTGACAGCTCCCCCTTTGTCCTCTACTTGCGGGGCAGAGCTCAGCCTCCAGGAGAAACAAGAGAGCAGCAGCCAGACCATGTGGTGTTCTTTCACTGTGCTACTTCAAACCGTCGGATTCATGCTCCTTAACCCTGGCTGGCAAATTACCTAAAGCTAGATTTACTGAAGCCGTCCCCTCTTGAACCAAAAGAGCAGTTGAACACTCTCTGGAGAGAGAGAGGTACAGACACTGTAGGGCAGAGGCCACCAGTTAGAAAGGAGAGCAGAGGCTGCTGTCCCAACGCCATTCCCTACGGGGATTGCTGACCGTGGTCGCTGCCCCGGGAGCATCTCCTCGTTCTGAGTCTGAGAAAGAGAAAGACCACTTGGGTAACTTGGGATCCCATATGCACAATCAGCAAGTCACTCCACAGGGAATCAGTAATTCCAATCCACTGCCTTGGAGCTTTTCTTCCCAACTATGTATAATTCTCATTAATTTTCACTAAAGTGATTCCATGGGTCGACCAGTTCAATTTATGAGATTTTAAAAGGAGAAATGAAGCAGAGACATTCTATTTTTAAAAACCTGATTTACTGAATCATAAGTCCAGTTGAATAATTCTACACTAAACCACGCCCTGCTCATCGTCGCTAAAGTTATCAGAGAAAGAGTGGGACAAAAGCTTTTAAAGGCAAGTACAAGGCTAGACTAATTTTTAACCAGTAATATTAGGACCATACCTCACCTGTTCACATTGGCCATGGACCACGACTACCAGAGATGTCCCAGAATAAAGAGATTCCAAATATAAAGTGTCCTACTTGAACAGATAACCTTGTAGGGATTAAATGAAATGGTCAAATGTCTACTTATAATAGTTTCTGTACTCATTAAGCTACATATATATTTAAGTCACATGACAATAATAATATGTTAGAAATATCTGTTTTTTTTTTTCTATTCACATTTCATTCCAATTCGTTAAACATGCTTCTTCAAACAAGGTCTTAGGCATCTCTAAAGCCACTTTTGGAGGATTATCAGTTTCCTGTGGCATATCTTCACATCTTCTTCTTCCATTTAAGTTATCTAAGTTGAAGTATTTTTTGAAGTCACATATATGGCTACCACTAAAAAACATTCCCCCAAGTCACAGGAACACAGTTATACAATATTAAAATTTTTTCCATATGGGTCCATGTTCATATAACTAAACCACATACTTTATTGCTTTTTAAAAAAAATTTTTAATTAAGTTTATTGGGGTAACATTGGTTAATACAATTATATAATTTTCAGGTATACATTATCATTTGACATCTGTATATTCTATTGTGTGTTTACCACCCAAAGTCCAGTTTCCTTCAGCTACCCGTTATTTGCTCCCCTTTACCCACTTCACCCTCCCCCTAAACCCTATATTTGACCCCCTTTACCCCATCTACTTCCCTCCTCCTCCCCCACCCCAAGAGTAACCACTAGTCTATAGTCCTCCGGTAACCACTAGCCTATAGCCCATGTCCATGAGTCTCTGTTTGTCCTGCTCATTTGTTGCTTTTAGGTTTATATCACCATATAAGTGATATCATGTGATTTTCAACTTTTTCTGTTTGGCTTATTTTGCTTAGCATGATTATCTCCAAGTCCATCCAGGTTGTCGCAAATGGCAGTATTTCATCTCTTCTTATGGCTGACTAATATTACGTTGTATATATGTACCACAGCTTCTTTAGCCAGTCATCTATCGTAGGACACTTTGGTTGCTTCCATGTCCTGGCCACTGTGAATAATGTTGCTATGAACACCGGTGTGCAAATATCTTTTTGGGTTTTCAAGTCTTTGGGTAAATACCCAGTAGAGGGATTGCTGGATCATATGGTAGATCAATTCTTAGTTTTTTGAGGAACCTTCGTACTGTTTTTTGTGGCTGTACCAATTTGCAGTCCCACCAGCAGTGTATGAGGGCTCCTTTTTCTCCGCACCCTCTCCAACATTTGTTATTACTTGTCCTGTTGATTATAGCCATTATAACAGGTGTGAGATGGTATCTCATTGTGGTTTTGATTTGTATTTCCCTAATAGCTAGCGACGTCGAACATCTTTTCATATATTTGTTGGCCATTTGTATGCCCTCTAGGGAGAAGTGTCTGTTCAGGTCCTCTGCCCGTTTTTTGATTGGATCATTTGTTTTGTTGTTGTTATTGAGTCATATGAGTTCTTTGTATATTTTGGATATTAGGCCCTTATCGGAGGTGTTGCTTGCAAATACGTTTTCCCATTCAGTTGATTCTCTCTTTACCTTGTTGACGGTTTCTTTTGCTGTGCAGAAACTTTTTAGTTTGATGTAGTCCCATTCCTTTATTTTAGCTTTTGCTTCCCTTGCCTTTGATGTCAAATTCATAAAATCCTCTTTAAGTCCAAGGTCCTTGAGTTTAGTTCCTCTGTTTTCTTCTATGCATTTTATGTTTCAGGTCTTATATTCAGGTTCTTAATACATTTTTTAGTTAATTTTGGTGTATGGGGATAGAAAACAGTCTAGTTTCATTCTTTTGCAGGTGGCCTTCCAGTTTTCCCAGCACCATTTATTGAAGAGGCTTTCCTTTCCCCACTGTATGTTTTTGGCCATTTTGTTGAAAATTATCTGCCCATATAAATATGGGTTTACTTCTGGACTCTCGATTCTGTTCTACTACTGATCCGTGTGTCTGTTTTGCTGCCAACACCATGCCGTTTTGATTATCATCACTGTGTAGCATAATTTGAAGTCAGGGAGAGTGATGCCTCCAACCTCGTTCTTTTTTTTCTTAGGATGGCTTTGGAAATTCAGGGTCTTTTGTGCTTCCATAAAAATCTGATAATTTTTTGTTCTATTTCTTTTAAAAAAGCAGATGGGGTTTCGATGGGGATTGCATTAAATCTGTATAATGCTTTAGGTAATAAGGTCATTTTAACTATGTTGATTCTTCCAATCCAAGAACACGGAATGTCTTTCCATTTCTTTGTACCTTCTTTGATTTCTTTCAATAGGGTCTTATAGTTTTCATTATGTAGGTCCTTCACTTGTTTCATTAGAATTATTCCTAGGTATTTTATTCTTTTTGTTGCAATTGCAAAAGGAATTATTTTTTCTACTTCTTTTTCTGACGCTTCATTATAAGAGTATAGGAACGCTATGGATTTTTGAACATTGATTTTGTATCCAGAGACTTTACAGTACTTGCTTATTGTTTCTAGTAGTGTTCTTGTGGAGTCTTTAGGGTTTTCTATGTAGAGAATCATGTCATCTGCAAATAGTGACAGTTTGACTTCTTCGTTTCCTATTTGGGTGCCTTTTATATCTTTCTCTTACCTGACTGCACTTGCTAGGACCTCCAATTTTATATTGAATAACAGTGGCGATAGCAGACAGCCTTGCCTTGTTCCTGATCTTAGAGGGAAGGGTTTTAGTTTTTCACCATTAAGTTTAATGTTGGCTGAAGGTTTGTCATAGATGGCCTTTATTACGTTACGGTACTTTCCTTCTATACCGATTTTGTTAAGTGTTTTGATCATAAATGGATGCTGTATCTTGTCGAAGGCTTTTTCTGCATCTATTGATATGATCATATGATTCTTATTTTTAATTTGTTTATGTGGTGTCTCACATTAATTGCTTGGCATATGTTGAACCATCCCTGTGCCTCTGGGATGAAGCCCACTTGATCATGGTGTATAATCTTTTTATATGTTGCTATATTCAGTTCACTAGTATGTTATTTAGGATTTCTGCATCTGTGTTCATGAGAGATATTGGTCTGTAGTTTTCTTTTTGTGTGTTATCTCTACCAGGTTTTGGTATCAGAGTAACACTGGCCTCATAAAATGTGTTGGGAAGTATTGCCTCCTCTTCGATTTTTTGGAAGAGTTTGAGGAAAACAGGTATTAAATCTTCTTTGAATGTTTGGTAGAATTCACTGGTGAAGCCATCTGGTCCTGGACTTTTACTTTTTGGTAGGTTTTGGATGATTCTTTCAATTTCCATACTGCTGATGGATCTATTTAGATTTTCCAGTACTTCTTGATTCAGTCTAGGAAGATCGTATTTTTCTAAGTACTGGTCCATTTCTTCTAGGTTATTAAATTTGGTGTTATATACTTCTTCATAGTATTCTTGTATGATCCTTTGTATTTCTGCGATGTTAGTCATAATTTCCCCCTTTCATCTTTGATTTTGTTTGTGTCCTTTCTCTTTTTTCTTTAGTGAGTCTAGCCAGGGGTTTGTCAGTTTTATAAACCTTCTCAAAGAACCAGCTCTTCGTTGCATTTACTTTTTCTATCATTTTGTTTTCAAGTTCATTTATTTCTGCTCTAATTTTGATTATTTATTGCATTCTGTTGAGTTTAGGTTTCATTTGTTCTTCCTTTTCTAGTTTTTTAAGATGAAGCGTTAGGTTATTTGGGCTCGTTCTTGTTTTTGGAGATAGGCCTGTATTGACATGAACTTTCCTCTTATGACCGCTTTTGCCACGTCCCAAAAGCTTTGATATGTTGTACTATCATTATCATTTGTTTCTATGAATCTTTTGATCTTTTTATTTCTTCTCTTGACCCAGTTATTCTTCAGTAGCATGTTGTTTAATCTCCATGTATTTGTGGTTCTTCCTGATTTCTTTCTGCAGTTGATCTCTAGTTTCAAAGCATTATGATCAGAGAATATGGTTAGTATGATTTCGACCTTCTTATATTTGTTGAGGCCATCTCTGTGTCCCAGTATGTGGTCAATTCTTGAGAATGTTCCATGTGCACTAGAGAAGAATGTATAAGCAGCTGTTTTAAGATGGAAGGCTCTATAAATGTCAAATATGTCCAGTTGGTCTAATGTGTCAATAAGGATGTTATTTCCTTATTGATTTGCTTTTGGATGATCTGTTCATATCTGACAATGAGGTATTTAGGTCCCCCTACTATGACAGTATTTGGGTTCCCTACTATGACAGTATGTTTTTCCTTTTAGTTCTGTTACTAATTGCTTTACATATTTCAGGGCTCCCTGATTGGAAGCATAGATATTAATAAGTGTTATGTCTTCTTGGTGTATGATTCCCTTTATCATTATGAAGTGTCCCTCAGTATCTTTCTTTACCTTTTTTATTTTGAAGTCTATTTCATCTGATATTAGTACTGCTACTCCCGCTTTTCTCCGAATGCCATTTGCTTGAAATATCATTTTCCACACTTTCGCTTTGAGTCTATATTTGTCTTTGGAACTGAGATGTGTCTCCTGAAGGCAGCATATGATTGGGTTTTGTTTTTCGATCTATTCTGCAACTCCATTGCCTTTTTATTAGTGAGTTCAATCCATTTACATTTAGGGTGATTACTGAAATATGAGGTCTTCTTATAGCCATTTTATCTTTTGCTTATCATTGCTTCCTTGTCCTTGTGTTTCTGTTTATTTTGGTTGGTTTTTGTGGGGTTTTCCTCTGGTCCTTCTTGTTTTATGTTATATACAACGGTTCTTAATCTTTGGCGTGTGGTTACCATTATGAATATGTAAAGGATAGTTATATATATACAGTCGTCCATTTGCTTCTGCATGCGCCTTATCTCTATTCCCTTTGCAAATTTGGATCTTTGAATCCTCCCCCTTTCAGTCCTTGTTACCTCAATATGTTCCTATGTATGCTGAACGTTCATTACTTTTTTGTTATAATAATTCTCTTATTATTATTTAAGCTTATAATGCCCTGTTCTTAGTAAGGGTTGCACTCCTCTGCTTCTATTTGCCCGATAGTCACTTTACTCCTAATTATGCATTTTTTTTTTTTGTCATTTTATTTTAGGTGAACTGACTCTTTTCAGTATTTCCTGTAGTGCAGGCCTCATAGTGGAGAATTCCCCGAATTTTTGTATGTCTGAAAAAGTCTTAATTTCGCCTTCATATCTAAAGGAGGGCTTAGCTGGATACATTATTCTAGGCTGGTAGTTCTTTTTTCATTTAGTAGTTTAAATATTTGATTCTACTCCTTTCTGGCCTGTAAGGTTTGCACTGAGAAGTCCGAAGATAATCTAATGGGTTTACCTTTATAAATTATCGTTTTTTTCTCCCTGGCTGCCTTGAGAATTCTGTCTTTATCACTGATTTTTGAAAATTTTAATACAATGTGTCTTGGTGAAGGCCTTTTGGGGTTGAGATAATTGGGTGTTCTGTTGACTTCTTGAATTCCAAGCTCCAGCTCATTCCTTAGATTTGGGAAATTCTCATCAACTATTTGTCTGAAAATGCTTTGTAATCCCTGCTCCTTTTCCTCCCCTTCAAGAATGCCCATTATTCTTAGGTTTCCTCTCCTGATGGTATCAGCTAGTTCTTGAATTTCTCCTTCATTATTTTTCATTCTTCGGTTTCTCTCTTCTTCCTTCTGATTTATTTCTAGATTTCTGTCTTCGCTATCACTGATCCTTTCCTCCATTTGGTCGACTCTATTTCCCAAGCTTTCTATTTCATTTTTCAACTCTTGCAGTGTGTTCTTCATCTCCAGAAGTTCTATTTGGTTCTTTTTGAGGGTTTCAATCTCCTTGCTCTGCTCATCTAGTTGGGTTTTTTTTAATTCCTGAAATTGTTGATTTGAGTTGTTTTGGATCTCACTGAGTTTTTTCAGAAGTATCATCCTGAATTCTCTGTCATTTAAGTCACATGTTTCTATGTCTGTAAGCTTATTTTCCGGAGATTTTTCTCTTTCTGAGATGCCTTGTCATCTTGGTTGTTCATGGAGTTTAATGGACTACTTCTCCGCCTGGGCATTAATGGAAGTGTATTCTGCTGTTTTTCCAGGAAGACTTATTATATGAAGGTCTCTCTTTAGCCTGTTCCAAAGAAGGCGCTTTTCTTTTGGTTTCCAGTAGGTGGCGTCTAAGCCTCTTAGATCCATGCTCTATATAAAGTCTTAATAACGCTTTTTTATTTTCTTGTAGATATTTCATCATGCTCGCTACCCTCAGTTTCAGTCCCTGTCAGTGTCAGCGACAGTCTCGGCAGCTTTGCTCAGATTCTCCTTGGGTTCCGCGGTGATCAGTCTCAGAGGGTATGGGAGGAGGGGCCCTTTGGGTTGCGGGATGGGAGCTGTGGCTCAGCCTCGGTTGCGCAACTGTGGCTAGCAAAAATCAGCTGTTGTTCCTTGCAGTCCCGCCCTGCTTCTCTGCTTTCTGCCCTGATGACTGGGCCCTGCAGCCAGACGGCCACGGGAGCTCACAGCTTTTCCAGGCAGGAATGTTCAGGGAACTCGCTGCAGGAACTCGCCGCTCTGTCTCCCCTCCGCCTCCTCCTGAGGAGCTCTGGTGGCTGCGAGAGGCAGCTTCCTTATTACTCCCAGTCCACTGTCCGACACCCAGAGTTCTGACCTGTGATAGCTCTTATGTGCAGATCCCCAAAGCCAGAAGTGCCCAGTCCTTCCTCCGAATTCCAGGAATACTTTAGCCCTCATGTGGCCCTCAGCGCCGCCTAGTTCATACTCATGGTGAGCGTATGCTTCTCTTATGTGGATGTCTCTCTCTTTTCCAGGCCAGGGCCCGTTCCTATCTGTCTTCATATGCCCTTGGTGCTTAACGTTGGGCTTTGCCCAGAACAGGTGCTTCATAAACACTTACTGAGTCATGGATGACCCTCTGTGATTATGACCTATTCTCTACTATAAGCCGCAGGAGGATATATTTATAGAACAGGGATTCTACAAAGAGAAAGGGGTATTCAAAGCATTTCCCAACTTCAGTGTTTTCCTCTATACCCCACAGAGCTGCTCTGGGTCGGTGTTGGAAGGGACTAAGAAGCATTTCCCAGGTGACACAGAGGAAAAAAGGTTGCAAGCTACTGATTTAAAGGCTACATAAAAAATATTCTCCTGCCCCTCTTCCCATGATGTTTTATGTCTCTCAGACTGTTTCATTTAAGTATAATGCCACCCAAGGTCATCTAAGGCCAAGGGTCCTCTCTTCTCCTTAGAAGACATTTAGACATACATTTAGACCTATGACTGTGGATTAGTTTAAAAGCCAAGCTTGCCCACAGGGAAAGGAAAAAAGGAACAAGTATCTTTCTAAAGTAGAACTGCAAATGCCAGAAGAAGGGCTCAAGTCCAGAGCCTGACACCAGAGCCTGACACCAGAGCCAGCCATCAACTTCTACAAGTGAGTTTTCCACAGCAGAAAAGAGAACCAACCATCCAAACCAGAGAAACAGCCCAGGAGCACAGGGCAGGACTGTATGTAGCAAGAAGCCTCAGACATGCTGAGAGCTGGTGGGTAGTCATCTGAGATGTCAGGAATGCTGGAAACAGGTCCTGCCCAACATTCTCCAGAGCAAACAAAATCCAACCATATAGCTCTCTTCCCTTCTCTCTTCAACACAGATAGAAGACCTGTCATGTACACCCAGTTGGGAAGCTGATAATTATAGTGAGGACATGCCTAATGAAGATAACCAGGTCATGTAAAAGCCTCTGTGTGGGATGGCAAGGTTAAATTTCACTGGTACGGATTTAAGAGGAAAAGTTTCCATTCAAAAAAATTCCTAAGATAAGCAAGATTTTTCCATTGGTTCTTAAACACAGATTTAATACCGTTAAGCAATTTCTGTATATAGGTCATGCTAAGAGCTACATAAGGGAGCAGGTTTGGACAAAAGAGACAGCCTCAGTCAGTCAACTCTGCATCAGCTGTTTGTTAGGCTGACCCAGCCCTTTGGCAAGAAGCAAGACAGAAGACGTTTCTGTAGGTTAAGCTGCCCCGTAATCACCTGGATCTACTAAAGTATGTTATTTAAGTTGACATGCAGCACAATAAGAGTCCTAATTACATCTGTAGGACTGTACATTAAAGAACATGACACCAAGGTCTGGGTGTTGAGCAACATGAGTAAAACTTGTTATGATACCAGCTAGAAAAGAAAAGAAAATTCCTGTTGCCACCAAAATAATACAGAAGAACAGACTGCTCACCTTCCCAGACTGCAAGGAACCACAAAGTCAACCCTGAAGCAAGAGGATCTACTGAGAGAACCTTACAGGAAAAGAGACAAATGTCTTTTCACAAAGACCTAGCTAAGCGGGACTCTTTTCCCTTGACGGCCTCAAGATGGGGAGTAAAGGTCCATTTGTTTTAGAGACTGCACACAGAGAAGTTACCTAAGTCCTGGGGTACTCTCAGATGCTTTGTCCAAAGTTAGTAACTTCCAGTAGAGAATACAGGAGACAAAGCAGAAGGATGGAAGGAATACTAGATGCATATGCAAAAAGCTCACAGTCTAGGTACTGACTGTGCCCCCAATGAGCTACAAAATCTTGAGCCAAAATCTCCACTGCTGCCTGTGTGGTACTCAGGGGGATAAAGAAAGGAGTGGGAACTGGGGAAAGCTACGTCCCCTCCCCTCATCACACATGGAGCATCTCCAAGATGATGCTAGAGAAGGCAAAAGATGGCCACACAATCCTGGCATCCAGGACTAAGTAAGAAGTTCTCCCCCATACCCAGAACCTCCAGATGACAGCAGGAATATAAAGAAAACATATAAAGTAAGTTGATAGTTAAAAATCATCAATTGTATGTGGTGGGCACATAATATTTGTTTTATGATTTAATTATTCTTCGTATTTTGTTGTGTTTTTTTAAATTTCTCAAGATAAAAAAGATATAACTAAGTCAGTTCTTTTCCTCTGGTATTTATGTATTTCCCACCCGCTCTAGAAAGGGCTTAGTAAGGTGGCAGCCTCTCCTGGGGGCAGAATGGCAGATGAGGAATCAGCCTCCCCAAGAAAGCACCTATCTGAGCTCTCCCCATCTGCCCTGTTTGGGGCCCAGCACAGCCACTGACCAGCTCTGTGGGCAACTTCTATTTAAGGGTCCCACTGCAAAGAAACAAAAATCCTCTGAAAACTGCGGGGGGTGGTGGGGCGAAAAACAACTCTTCCTGGTCTCTTGCAAGCAGGCAATCAGTATGTGGAAATAGCACTTGCAGTGTTTTCTCTGCCTTTAATGACTTTAGGATATCAATGAGGACAAAGACACCTGTAAGAGCTGAACAAACTGTACAGACATTGTGGGAGCTGTGAAAAAGGTAAGTGGAGGGCCTGGAGGACCACGCATCCAGAGGAGAGAGAAAGCTCTTTGTATAGGCTGCATCGTGGAGGGAGGGCTGTCCAGACAGCCCGTGGACAAAGGCCACATGGGAATAGGCAGGGACAGGTGGGATTCAGGGAGCAAGGAGGAAGCCACAGGGTAGGCGGGTTAGGAACAACAGTGTCCTAAACCAGAGGCCATGGACACCCTGCTTCTCCCCCAGGAGAGTATCCCATCAACAGGCTAAGAAGCAGCTGCAGGAGGCTGGACCCACAGAGCCATGTGTAGTTTATGGAGCCCCTGGGTCCCTGCCAGGGTGAGGTCTGGTGCGGGAGACAGAGAAAAGACCCAATCCTTAAGACTTGCAGAGGTCGCCAAGAGCAAATATCAGTGACCTGGGTAAAATGGCTGAAGGGACACAAGATCGGGTAGAATTACTTACACCTCTTAAAATAGATCAAGGTTCAAGAGGGCCTGATAAACTAGAAAAATGGCTTAGCAGAACAGGGTAACTGGCAGGGTACAAAGACAGATCCGTACCCAGGGAGAGGATGCTAGCTACTCACAGTTTGGGAGAAATCCACTTTAGAGTGTTTACAGATTTCAGCAGGGAACTGCTGTGACCCCAAAAAGTAGAGACAAATGGAACCTATATAACATTCTTAGGCTGTGCAGTTTCTCAAGACCTAACAGAACCTTTAAAGAGCATGAGACCCAGCTCTGACCTCTAAATTTTGTCAGTTCCACCTAAGACCTTGGTGTTGTTGGAAGAAGAAACACAAGAAATAGAGGAAAGGTTAACCAGGATTTAGCTCATTGTATGAGGCAGATTAAGGGAGGTATTTGATGACAACCACAGGACAGGAGCTAGAATTACACTGAGAGTTCAGGTAAATGTAAGAGGCGGTGACTACAGGGAAGCTAGAAACAAAACAAATGTAATGAGCGGCAGAAAATTATAGAATAATGAGCCAGTGTTTAAAAGAGGGAAAAAAAGAAAAAGAAATTGTCTTGTCTGGCCGTTACTTACTTGGGTGACACTAGTTTTGGGTCTCTATTTTTCTTTATGTGTTGTTAAAAATTTTTATTATGAAAATTTTCAAATCTATTCAAAAGTAGACAGAATAGTATAATAAGTCACCATGTACCCCAAACCTCAGCTTCAGCATCAATAATAATTAACATCTTGCTAATATTGTTTCATTTTATACTCATTTTTTAAAAACAATTTAAAGCAAATCCTAAACATCCTATCATTCAGGTGACACTTCTGAGGCCCATTCAGCTCTATGATCCTACAGCTTTGAGAATTTATTTGCACAGAGTAAAACTGACTGGTACACATACTGTGTCCTGCCAACTAGCTATAGGTTTAAACGAAGAAAGCCAACTTAAATGTTGACTTAAAGTGGCCAACCCAGTATAATACTTAATTGTCATGCAAGAAAAAGATCCATATAATCAAACTGTAAATATCTGAGTGCCCACTCTATTTAAGCACTGCTCTAGCCTCAGGGGACACAGTAGTGGATACTACAGGGGAAAAGAACCAAGTCCTGTCCTACCTACTGAGGTTTCTACATTGTCACATTTGGGTCCAAAAGCAAAAGATACTCTGGATTTAACCCGACTCTCCTGAAGTCAGAAACCAGTTTGACATGAATCATAGTCTAGTTTCTCATAAAACAGTTTCTATTCCCTTAATTGACAAACTGAGGTTTCTTGTCACACTGCTGGTAGAGATTCCCTAAACTTTTGGCAATACATCAAAAATAATAAATGCATCCTTAATAAGTGCATTTATATATAAACTATGTACATATATTTTCTGAACATTATAAAACACACATATGTGAATTTTAGAAGAAAGCTAAAAAACAAAGATTAACAAATATATCCACCCTGCACCCTAACAGTCTATCCCCACCCGCCATGGGGCATGCACACCCCATTCTGGAGACTCCCCCTCAACCTCCTGAGCTGTACCTGCAACCTCTGTGGTCACCTGCCCAGCTAAAGTCTCCAGCAGTTCCCAAGTATGAGCAGTAATAAATAAAACTGCTAACTGGAGCACCCCGAAAAGCTTGCCATACCTAGGAGGCAGAGTAACGGTACCTTCCAAAGCCTACAAAGACACTTTCCTTCTGGGAGGGAGAAAAAGATATTCAATATCACCCCATGATGAAGAGAAGTGTGCTAGAGAGGGTAGGGCATTGCCAGTGACTATCACCTAGCCAAGTGTGAGAAGCCAAGTGGCCTGGGTCAGCTGTTCTGGAGGAAGGAGAATCAAGGCCCTGGCTAAGGGGCTGGCCTCATCTGAGGAAGTCTGTCCTAGGGACCCCACGCTCCAGCCCCTGCCTCCAGAGTCAAGGATCTTCAGCTTGCCTGAACTCTAGAGAGGTCCTGGCATCAGTGGCGTTTATCTGACTCAGGTCAGGAGAGAAAACAGAGACTGGCACTGTCTTCAGAGTCTAGCTCGGCCACACCTTTCTGGATCTTGGTTCCATGTTTGTGAGGTGGCTAGTGAGTCTGCTCACCAGGCGATGACCCTGCCAGCTCACCCGGGATACCTCAGAAGCTTGCCTGAGGCACAATGTGGGTAACTGTCCTATAGAAGGAGCAAACAGCTGTTTGACCATTTCACTTGTTGCACAGAAAACAAAGTATGATTTTAGGTAGGATTATTAGGTAAAGGAGGACTATAGTACAATTATGTAAGATGTATCAAAAATTTGACCCTCTTCTCCTTCCCTCCCACATCCCGCAAAGCCCACAGGACCTACTGCTCAAACATAACTGAAAGAGACACCTCAGAAGAACTCCAAAACACAAAGCGTTAGCCCAATGAAAGCACAGGCTTTGATCCAGAAAGCTAAGCTTTGCGCAGCATAATTTACAAACCTGGAACATTTAAATGTATATTTTTGTCAGTGACCCTTCTATGGGACATTGACCAACTGTTTGTCTCCTAGTCTCAATCAACCATCAGATAATATTAAGTGCTCCCTAGCATTAAGGCTCTATGTTAAATGCTGCTGAAAACACAGAAAACCATGACTAGGTCCCCTCCTAGACATGACTAGGACTAACACAGAGCTTAGCGTATGGCTGGGGTGTCTAATTGGGGTAAGACATGCGCACATGAAAAGGCAAATGAAGGATGGAGTGAGGGGTGCCATTCAAAATACTGAATAACCAGTATAGCCAGGCACCAACCAAAGGGAAAAGAAGCAAGCTGATGCTCCAGAACGGGGTTCAGCAGATCCTCTGCTAGCCAGGCATTAACTCCCCTGTTTCTGAATTAGGGCTGAGGCCTATTTTCTAACCTGTATGGGAGTATCTCAACATGTTAACCACCAGTGTGGTTGCTGGTGCATCCCAGCTGAATGTCAGCCTCGGGATCCAGTGAGTGATTTGGAGTCTGAGGACAGTGAGTAGCTCCAGGAAAGTACCTCTGAGGAGCTGGGTCATGAAGGATGAGGCAGGGATGTGTCCTGGCTGGAGGAGAACACAGGTGCTGTATCCTGGGCTAAGGCATCCCATCTCTTGCTCTACAGTTACTGCATGCATCAGTCAAGTAAGTGAGTTAGGTTATTCCAGTGCTTGGGGAGCCTGGGGGCTGTTCTGACGTGCCTCAGAGGTTGAGGAAGTAACTGTATCTGTGTGATCTGGGATTCCCACCCCACTACCTTCTTCAACCATAGCAGCCCTGCTCATATTTATTTTATATATTGGGTTATGAGTTAAATTATACTGGGAAAAAGAAACCATAACCACTAGGCAATACCATTGTGCTTTCAAACCCTAGAAATTCACAATTCTATTCTCTTCTCTACTGAAAGTTTTCAACATAATCTAGAATATGTTAAGAAGGTATTTCTGGTATTTAAAAAAAAAACAAACAAACAAAAAAACAAGATACACAGCAGAAAGCAAACCTATGTGCCATGGTAAAGCCAATGTCCCAGTTAAGAGAGCAATACTCTGCCATCCTTGCTAAGCCTGGGTCCCTGTCCCCACTCCACATGCTCTCTTCTTTAGTTAATTATGCATCTGGACTGTTTTCCAGTCTTACAAGACCAACTTCCAGGGCAGGCAAAGCCTTTTACTCTTTAATTCTCTAGAAAGTGATAGCTGTGTAGCAGGCTATCTTATCACTCACTGAACCAAGCTGAATCAAAAATTTGTTGTGGTGGTCCAAGACAGCGTGTAAATGAGACAGGGGAAAATCAAGGAGCAAGGACAACGAAGAAGAACCAGCTCTGCCCTCAGTCTTACCACCAGTTGGACAACCTGGAAGAGCCGAACGACCAGGAGCTACAGCCCTGAAGCTAGACTGCATTGGTTCAAATCCTGGATTGGGTGACAATCTCTGCACCTGTTCTTTTATCTTTTGTAAAATATAGATACTCACAGGACCTACCTTACAGTATTGTTGGGGACATTCCCTGAGTTAACACATCTGAAGCACTGACAATAGTGCCTTATACTATTAGCTGTTACCATCGCCTATCGCCTCCTAAGCCTGCCCAAGTTCGGCCTGTGACCACCACATCAGTGAGCTGACACCACTTTGCTTTGCAGTTGACAGCTGAGCCTTGAGGGAGCAACTAATTCCTATAGCACCTTTCCTTTTCTGGTTAATAAAGAATGAACCAGATTCAGGGCATTTTGGCCTTATGTATTAGGAACATCTCTCCTTCGACAAATCTGAAGAGAGAGTGACAATTTCCAGAGCAGCCAAAACTGCGAATGGACAGATAACATATTCATCAGAAATCCCTCAAAGAATGAGGAAATAGTATAAAAAGCAATCCACATTTTCTATTTTGATGCCCTTCTTTCTACTTACCTTTCCGAATCGTGAAGTCCTTATTTGAACAGCTTTTGACTAGAACGTTAGAACCATTAAAACTATTCATTAAAATAATTTTCGAATAACTGGCAATTTCAACAGCTTTAAAGCAGAATATGCTCTAATTTCTATAAAACATATATTAAACATAAACAAAATGTTCACAATATAATTTAGGTGATTAAAATTACCAAAATTTTATCTCCAATTAAAAATATGTTTAAATTTCTTTAGAGAAACAAAAAGGAAATACACAAAAATGTTAATAGTATCACTCTCTTGAGTAATATTTTCTATTTTTTATAGTTTGCAAATTTTCTATAAGTACAGTCCTATAACATAAAAAGTATATGATATAAAATTACAATATAAAATTATATATTATATATAATTTTTCTGAGGTAAATGATTTTGATTTAGATATTAGAGAGCTTTCAAATTTTTATTTAAAACTTTGATGACCGGCAACTAATTCACAAAGAGACTTAGCCCATATACCTATACCAGCCACCAGTTTTGAAATCTTTTATTTTGGAGATAAGGCATTTGCCTCCAGCCAAATGTATTCTGAGGCAGGCAGCACAGGGGAGCAGAGTCCTCACCTCCACCTAAGTTTTTGACCCAAGAATGTGTCATCCCTCCAAGCCAGCCATGTTTCAAGGAAGGCTCCATCATATTTCATCCTGTCTTCTTAACTTTACAAAGGTTACAACTAACTGAATACAGTGCTGTCTCCAACACATGCAAGAACTTTTAAATGTCAGGTTCTAAAAAGAAAAATGACCATAACTCAGATTACATGATAGTTTTTGCTTGTCACTGTGGTATAGGCAATTGTTTCCAATTAGGTGTTCCCTTGGGCTTATACAAACGAGAATTTCTTATGAGTTGGCATTCAGCATTTTAGGTAAGGAACTGTAGATACAATGACAACTACAGAGTTGTGGCTAAAAGCACCGGTAAAATTGCCTCTACTTTCTAGTTCATAAAGTCCAGCTATGACTTCGGGGCCTGTATTTCTTTAAAAGCTCTCGGAAGTCCCTTTAAGTATGAGAATGTTGAAACTCACACTCAACTACGGGTAGCTTCAGATCAGCTCTGTTCACCGAGAGTCAGTCTCTAGGCCTGACTGTCAAAGTGACCTTTACGTGTCTGACCACGGGTTGGACTATAAGATTCAATAAAAACTCTGGCACCTTCACTTTATCTCCTGACTGACCTTGGCCTGTCAGAGAGTATGGCTTGAAGTGGCCTTAGGATACCAACAGTTTTGAGCTGCCTTAAAGGAAGTTCTTCTAACCCATGGCATCATCCAAATAATATTGTTCTTAAAACGTTATTAGTGGACTTTAATTTAACAGAATTTGGTTACAAGAGACAGTAAATGCAAAAGAATAATAGACATATGTTTTAAGTGGAAAACTTGCATAATAAATTCAGCAACTGAACTTAAAAATTATCTATTTCTCTAAGGTTATCATCAACATCTAGAAATTACTACTATTCTTTTAGTCTTGCACTTTCCAGAAAAATAAAACTGAAGGGAAAGAGGAAAAATTCCCAGTTATAATGGCAAGACAATCTGATCTTTCCCCCGCCCCTCCCCAAACACACAACCATCTTCCACAAGACAGCTACATCACAATGAAAGATGTAGCAAGACCTGGACCATCTTGCTACAGGCCGGTATACTTTCAGTTATTCCAAACTACATCCCAAAGCGGACACAGCTATGAAAATTCTATCTGTATGGTATAAATAGATATCTGTCCCTAACTGCATTTGTCACAACTATCTATCTCTTAAATGCCAAAAACTAAAAAGCCAAGAGATTGCTCTTTAGTCAGGCTGCCTGTAATAATAATAAAAATACTGCCAAAATATGCATAACAGAGACAGGAAGGAAATATATCAAAGTACTTATAATAGTGGGAGAAGGGTGATTTTTTAAGAAAAAAGTCTTCTCTATAGTACATGCAGAAAATAAAGGTCTATTGTATATGGTCTATAAGATGTCTATATTATTTTAAGGGCGGGAGGGAGGTGTGAGGTGTGCTTTCAAGGATTTTCTTTTTCTAGTCTAGAATTTTAGCTCCTGAAGGACTTTAGTGCAGTCTTTTCACAAATGAGTAGTCAAGTTTCAGGCTAGGAAAGGATTCTCCCAGTTGAATCAGGACAAGGAATAACAAGATGGACAAAAAGCAAGGGTTCATTTAAAAGTTCCATCTTCTCAAGACCACGCAACATAGACTGTTAACCTTAAACTTTAAGCCAGTCTAATCTGCCACCATCTGACAATGCAGAATCAACCAGAAGTTTTTGCCTGACTTTTTGTTTGTGTTAAGCAATAACTGTTTACATTAGGATAATCACAGGTGAAATCTGTGTCAAAAACTGATATATAACCAGCTTCTCTCATACTAAGCAGAAGTCGATAAATAAAAGTAAGGGTATTGACAGTGGGGGCACTTTGGATACTGCTGCACTCCCAAAAAGCTTAACTTAAAAGTCTTAACTGTAAAAGACAAGTGGAGTTTTATAATGGTCTTAATCAAGCGCCATAACCTTGAAAGTGGGTAGGGTGGGAGGGGGTTCGCAATTATAACGTACACAATTAGGCCAGAACACCTGTCTCTAGGTTCTAGTCCACGCAATCAAGCAAGTCATCTACCACTGCTCTCCCTCTACGCTGCTAGGTGATAGATATCATCTTTGCTTGTTAATTAAAAACATACACACACTCCTTAAATCTATGACTCCATCACGGCTCTGTGCAGCAGCTATGGGCACTCTGGAGACATCGCGAGGATTTCTACATATGGCAACCGGTTTGATGCTGCATTTGACCACGCAGGGGCCACCATCACGCCGAGGCAGGAAGACAATCCAGCTCTGATGCTTCCACGCGCGATCCGAGAGCACCTCAAAATCCCTGCCACGGGAACGGAAGGGATGCCTCTGGTGTAGAGACCACCATCACCGGCCTCGCAGGATCATCTCCTTGCAACTGAAGCTCTGCGGCTCCTCCCGGCCGAGCCAGCGCACAAACGAGGACCCTGACCCAAAGCGCGCGTCACCAGAACCCCGTTGCGCACCAGCCCCGCACCCACGGGACACAGCGGGCGGGCATCCCCGGCTCAGGCACAGGAAGCGGCGGCGGCTCAGCGGCCGGGAGGCCTCCGCTGCCGCGGGAAGGGCAGTCGTAGGGGCAAAGACCGGAAAAGCGGAACGTCCCAGCGAACCGAGGGGCGGTTCACGCGCCTCCGCTGCGGCCACCGCCTGCTGGGGCTCGAGCGGGCTGGGCATCCTCAGCCCGTGCCTCCGCCGAGACCACGGCGCCTCAGCGGGATCACGCGCGGCCCCATGTGGCAGGAGCACTCACCTCCTCGGCTGGCCCGGCCGCTACGCCACCGGCTGTCACCGCAGACCACTGTTTGCCGAGCGCCTGCTCCGGATGCTATTTAAAGGCGCCGCCGTCACCCCTGCGCACTGGCTGCGCCCAGCCTCCGCCGCGGCGGAGCCGGGTGGCTGCCAGTGCGCGTGCCGCGCCCGCCCCGCCCCAGACCGCGCCCCAGACCCCGCCCCCAGAGCGCGCCACGCTTCAGGCCCCGCCCCTCTTCAGGCCCCGCCCCGCCTCAGGCCCGGCCCCGCCCCAGCCGCGTGCCCACCTTCCCTTCTGAGCGCGCTCCTGTGAGGCTGGCAGCTGGCTGGCGGCCGGCGGGCGGATACCGGAAGGCAGCCGGGAGAACGCAACTAGAGACTCCTGAATTTCCGTGGGATTTTTGTAACGAATCTGAGGAAGGAAAAGGGTAAATTGTAGTGCTTCAGGTCGGGAACCCCACCAGTCCTGGGGTCTGCGGATCCTCGAAGGCCGGGAGACGCCTTTTTGCACCTTCCACTTTCAAAGGCATGCCCTACTGACTTCTTGGCCAGCAGGGTGTTCTGCATGGAGGGGCCCTGGCGGTTGGAGGGCTTTCCTTTCCTATTTTCTTTGGCACTGACGTGCGCTACCCCTTTTACCCCGATTTCACCACTGTCCCCACAGGGGTTTCATCACAGCTCCTGGTTGAGAAGACTGGTCTGGAATTCTGCAATGCCCTGACATGAAGTGACCCTGGACAAATCAGCCCGTGTATAGTTAGAGCAGAAAGCAGGCTGCACATTGCTAAAGGGCAGTTTTCACCGACCAAGTTCTTGGGGCCCTGGCTGTGCGATTTTCAGGAGTTCTGCAACCATGTGATGCCCACTGTGGGGCTATCAGAGACCAGTTCAATTTTGGGAGGGCTCATATCCCAAATGTTATTTTTCCTCTTGGTGCCTGAGGCCTGCCAGTATCCTTAACCTCTAATAATGGTGGTCCCAGTTCTTGTGCCCAGCAAGAAGGCTGTTATCTAGTACTGCTTTGAATTTCAGGCATGACAAGAATTACTGTTACAATAAATGCCTCTGATGATGATAGATACTGTTTATTGAAATCCTTCATGCACATTATGTTATTTACTCTTCATCATAATCCTATGAGGTGGGTGCTAATCATCACTCCCTTTTTACAGATGAGGAAACTAAGGCACAGACAAGTTGAATGCTTAATGAGGGCAAAATTACACTTGCAACTCAGGCAACCTGTCTCCAAAGTATGCACATAATAACCACAAAAATATATTTACACAATGGGCCTTCTGTATCTTTGGTTCAGCAGATTCAACCAACTATGGAGTGAAAAAAAATTCAGAAAAAATAGTTATGTTGTTGTTGATGTGCACTGTATAGTTAGGCCTAAGATGGATACATCTGTATTGAACATGTAGAGACCTTTCTTGTCATTATTCACTAAATAAAACAGCACAATAAATACATTTACATTGTATTAGGTATTATCAGTAATCTAGAGATGATTTAAAGTACACAGGAGGATGTACAGAAGTTATATACGAATACCACGTCATTTTATATAAGAGATTTGAGCATTGCAGATTTTGGTATCCTTGGGGGACCTGGAACCAATTCCCCACAGATACTGAGGGATGACTATGCTTACATTCCAGTGAACATATGCTCACTCAAGGCCTCAAGCTTAGTCAAGTTGACTCCACCAAATAATATCGAGGACTTTCCCTGGGCATCTGAACATGGCAGCAGTAATTGTTTCTTCCACAGTGTGCCAGCATCGTGGTACAGTGATGGTTAGGGCAGCCCACACTCCCATGGCCTTTGTAACCGCTCAGTTCTCCTAGATCCTCTTCTAGATCTATACTCTCTAAAAGAAGAAATGGACTCCACTTTCATTTTTATTAGTTTCCACTTGACTAATCCTTGGTTTCTCTGCTAAGGTCTTTCTCCCCGGCCATGATTGCATCATCTTAACCTCTCCTTCCTCTTCTCCAACTTGTTCTTCAGCTCCAGTGCCTCCTCAGGCACTTCCCAAGTTCTTTGGTATATTAGTTAGGACTGCCATTAAAAAGTACCACAAACTGGGTGGCTTAAACAACAGAAATGTATTATCTCACAGTTGCAGAGGCTGGAAGTTCAAAATCAAGGTGTGTGCAGACTTGATTCCTTTTGAAGACTGTGTGGGAAGAATCTGTTCCAGGCCTCTCTCTTTTGGTTTGGAGATGGCATCTTCTCTCAACGTCTCCTCAAGTGGTTTTTCCTCTACATGTGTCTGTGTCCAAATTTCTCCTTGTAAGGACACTGTCATGTTGGATTAAGGTTCACCCTAATGACCTCATTTTAACTTGATTATCTCTGTAAAGACTCTATCTCCAAATAACATCACGTTCCGAGGTACTGGGGGTCATGACTTCAACATAAATATTTGGAGGGGAGAGGGACACAATTCAACCCATAACGTGAGAGTTGTCACTGGCAGTCACCCCTTATCCCTCCCCACTCCAAGACATTTTTCTTCTAATCACATACCTTTCCCTGGCTTCTGTCAATGTAGGTGATTTATAGCTCTAGAGTGGGAAAAGTACACAACTAGGGGTTACTATCTGCTCTGACAGAAGCTGCTGTGTGACACTGGGAAGCAACTTCATCCCCTAGAAGCTCAGGTTTCTCCTTTGGAAATAAGAGAGGCTAGACTTAATAATTCTCAGGCCCCTTTAAGCGCTAACACCACCCCCGGACCCCCCAAAACCACATTTATTCTTAATCATTCAAAAATTTTTCACAATTTATAGGGCTGTACTGTGATCATCAGATACCGTGATGGGAGGCAGTACTGCATAGTGGTTAAAAACCAAGGTTTGGGAGCTGGGCAAATCTATATTAAGCCCCATTTCATTCTCTGTAAGACAGAAATAATAGTCTAATAATAATAGACTTATAATCATAATAGCCTTATTATTATTACAGTCTTAATCCTATAAAAACAATCTACCATAGAAGGGTGTTGCATGGAATGACAGCCTCAGCTTTCTCACTAAATGAAGGTTCTGGATTTCATAGCTAGGGATTCCATTTTGTGACTAGGGGATATAGAGGAGTCTTAAACCTCTTTTCTACTTTCTTTTTTTCCAAACAACTCTTTAACCAAGCAAACAAGAGCCAATTGGAGGTTGCAGTGGAGCAAATTTCCTAATGGAGGTTTGAGTCTCTTTTCACATCTATTACACCCATTACATTTTAGCTTGATTAGAATGTTGTGGCTAATTCTGGCTAGATCCAAATCTACATCTGCCTAAAACTAATTGATTCAATCTTCTAAAGAAACTAAACTGAGTCAGAGTCCTTTCTGGGATAAGCTGGCCTTGTCTTAAAAGCTCCCCTTGTGATTGCCAACTGCAAAGCTGTTATTATTATTGAATGAACTTCTACATCTATTGCCTTGAGCATGGGCATATGAAGTATAGCCACATCGATTAATAATGGCCAATGTGCTTTTAATTCCAGACCTTTGTAAGTGGACAGTTAAAGAAAGGGTTGGCATCAGTGGCTGGGTATTTGTCACTCAATCTGTTTTGAGGCTACATTTACAATAGGCATATATCCGTCTCCCCCATGAAACTGTAAGTGCCTGAAAAGGTGCTCCCACAGCTCCTTACAATGTTTCTGGCATAGGACTTGTCACATTCAATTGTGATTACTTGTTTGTGGGAACACACACATACGGAATGTGCCTATTCACATTTATGTTACACAGAGTCCCCTGGCACCATGCTTAGTGGCAGCAGTAAGCACTCTACAAATACCTCTTAAATTAATAAAAACAGCAGTTCAACTCTCTGTTCCTTTTATATTCAGGAAGGCCTGTGGCCTAGAAGTGCAGAGTAAAATTAGATATAATATTTTATTCATTAGTAGCTATTTCTACTCCATTCCTAGAGACCGAGCTCCACTAGTTTTCCTCTCCCTTTCAGATCATGACACAGCTACATCACCATGTGTTCAAGACAGTAGTTAACTGCAGGCTCAGTCCCCATCCCTATGGCCTGACACCCCCACCCCCACCAAGGACTCTCTTATGTGGCAGGCCCACAGCACCCGCCAGTATTTTAAGTTTCTCTCAGTGAGTAGAATGTATCTATAAATACCATGGGGAGTACATGGAACTTGGACCAGGTCATTTGTCACTCCAGGCCCCTGGGGACAGGGCACTGGTAACACCCCTGAACTTGGTAATGTTGAAATTGAGTGGAGCAGCATGCATCCTTCCTCCACTTCTGCTTTCCCCTCTTCCTTCCTCTCCATTGCAACAGGAAAACACCAGCTCAACCCTGCATGTGCCCTCGAGCTCATATCTCAGCCTCTGGAGGCCATGGACCACCTTGAGAATCTGAGGAAAGATATGGATATCTTTCTCATAAACATTTCCCACACCCTTCTAAGGGTTTCCTAGGGTCCCTATATTAAGAGCCTCTGACAGAAGAGAGATTTGGAGTTATAAAAATCTAAGTTCAATGCCTGATTCTGCCTCTTACTAGTAGTGTTTTAATTCTCAATGATTCCAACCCAAAGGATGGGAGAGAAATTAGAAACATGAGTTTAGAGACACATAGCCAGATGTTGGAGGAAACTAGAAATATTAAGGATCCAGTCTGGTTTACAGGTAAGAACAAAACCAGGCTGATATTGACAAGAGTTTTATTGACTTTTATAAATTAATCCCAATTCCTTATTGTTGTCTGCTCATATCTGAATCTATACATTTTTCTCTCAAATATGACATTGTAGTCAAATCCTTAGTAATATAACCAATTCCAACTGTTCTATTACAAGGAAAACAGATTCTTATTGAACTTATGTAAATAATAATATTGCCATGAAAAGTTAAGAATACTTACTGACAGTTTCTGAATTCTGGAGGGATCAAGTAGGAAGAGATAAAATTTTCAATTCTGCTCAAAAAGCTATAATTTGTCAAATTGCTCTAAGCCACAGATAGCTTAAGATAAAAGGTTTCCTTATATCTGAAAACAAAAATATGAAAGAACCATCAATATTTCAAATAAAAGGTCATAAAAATTATAATCATCCTCATCAGTTCATTCAATCCCATGATATTAATTCTTGCAGATCTTGATCTTTTTGTTAGCAGTTTTATGAATCAAATTTTTCCTTGGAGTTCTGCAGATTCTCATCCAGTTCAATGGTATGATCTGAAAGTTTATTAGAAACCTGTATTTTAGACCCCAATCCCCAGGCTGTGGAGGTGCCAGTCTGTGGCCTGTTAGGAAACGGGCTGCCCAGGAGGTGAGCGGCAGGTGAGCGAGCCAAGCTTCATCTGTATTTGCAGCCGCTCCCCAGCACTATCATCACCACCTCAGCTCCACTTCAGATCATCAGACATTAGGTTCTCATAGGAACACTGGTCCCTGGTGCTAAAAAGGCTGGGGACCGCTGTTTTAGAGTAAGTGTCAAAGTCCTCTCCATAAATCTTTCTGAAAATGAAAAATTTTTGCAAAAAGTATCAAAGTAAGACAATGACTCTCTGTAAATGATAAAGACTTAAAATGACATGGTTAAAGATCTGATTACAATGTAATTGACAAAGAAATTTGTTTTTCTCTGTAACATACAACATTTTAAGGTAACTAGAATTGTAAATGAAAACATATCAAGACATTGTAGATTCTTAAGAATTTATTTAATATCTAGAATATTTATTTTAATAATATATGCATACAAATATAACACGATAATTTTTTATTTGACAACGCTTTCCATGTAATTTTAGCATACTGAATAGGCCTCATTAGTTTAATTTCCCCCTTTTATAAAGAGAGAAAAAGAGAGACATCCTTTGAAAGGTTAAGATTCTATTTAATTTTTGAGTTTTGGTAAGTTTGTCAAATATATCAAAAGTTTTAAAACATTTGGTCCAATAGGATTGTAGGTCACTGTGCAATAATACTTAGTTGATCCTTTAGCTATGGTGACAATTTAAGTCTAGGCCTGCCTGTCTCAAGGTCACTTGTCTGTGGAAAGCCTCAGAAATAGATTCCTATCTAGACAAGCTTAAGTGAAGACTTGCCTGAAAGCTATTATGTATTAGGATGGCTGCTCCACCCGTTTCCATCCTGCAGCTTATGTGCTCTACTGAAGCATATTTGTTAAATACAGATACAAATCGTCTTTGTCAGAAGGACAACAATGGTTCATAGAACTTCTGTGGGCAGTAGCAGCAACACATGGGCCAATTAGGAAGAGGAGTGCCAGTGAGCAAGGAAAGTGGCTTGTGCTGAGTGGTAGCAGTGATGGTGGAGAAAGTAGATATATCTGGAACATATTTTGCAGTAGAACCAATAAGACTTGTTTCTTGATTGGATGCGCTTGGGTGGTGGTATTAATAGTAGAAATAGAGTATCAAGAATGACTAGGTTATTGAGATGAGAAAGTCTTGAGCAGGAGCCAGTTTGTGGAAAAAAAAAAGAATTCTGCCTTGGAAATGTTAAGTTTGAGATGTCCTTTACCCAGCTAAGTGGAGTTTCTGAGCAGGCAGTCAGATATACATCTTGGAGGGGAGTTCAGGGCTGGAGATTCAAATTTGAGAGATAGATTTTTGCAAATCTCTAACTTTCTCAGATGTTAGATTAATGTAAGGAGTGGGTAGAAATGCTTCTGGGAAAGCTTAGCAAGGCCAAAGGAAGTCCTGTGACAGAGTCCCTCCCAGGAAGGGGCCTGGTTTCCAGTGCCCCTGCCACACTCAGTCATCGACAGGGAGCAGCCTGAGGGAAGGGTGACCTCTGCAAAGAAAGAGATGGATTTCAGAGCAGAGCACAGTGGCTGGGGCCCTGGCCCAATGATGCTTCCGGTAGTTGGAGGTCTGCGAGGTGCATTCTTATGGCCGCTCTCAGGTTCTCTCATCAATAAGCTGTGTGAGTCCTGCTTGGTTCATACACACAACAAGCAGCACATGACGTGAAGTAACGTGCCCTGGAATTGACATCCAAGTCCTGGGTCAAGTCCCTGATCATTGCTTACTAGCTCTGTGATCTTAGATGAGTCACTGAACCTCTCAGAGCCTTAGTTTCTTGATCTTAAACTACTACCTATCTCACAGTGTTGTGTAGAAGGAAATGAGTTCAAGTGGTCAAGAGTGCTTTTTATAATGTTGATATAAATGTTCACGTTGTAACAAAATCAACAAAGCACAATTATTAGACTAATGACAGGAAGTCTGGAATTTTGCTATAAAGAAAGTCTGTGGCAGTGATAGGGATTGTCTGTCTTTGTGGTTACCTTTGTCTAATACTACACACTATCACAGTATTCAAGTTCTATAGCATCTTGATCACTTCATAGACATCAGTTTTGTAAACTATGTTCTGGACAGGTATTTACAAAAAGTTAATAATGCACAAGGATTAGGGAAGATGAAGAGCATTTTAGAAAGGCCTAAAATTTTACAAAAGATGGATATCCTACAGCTCCTGAAAATTCACAGTTTACAATAATTCATGGTGAGTTGGTGGTAGCTCTTTACTGCTCCCCTTATTTCCTTTTCTGCTTACTTCCAAGATGAGGAAGACACTGGTGATGAAAAGTTGTTTTAGTTAAAGAACATCCCTCAGTTTTTATTCTAGGAAAATGTTGAGATTTCAAAGGCTGGAGAGCCATCTCTTAAAGATTATAGGGTGAGATCACAGGCATAAGCAGAAGCTCTGAGACCTCATCCAGAGACTGACTCCAGGCAGATTTACTCATTTTGTACAGGATTCAAGGAGACGAGGAGAGCGAAGCTAGAAGAACAAAGCCGAAAAAGACTGCATGGATTTATTTCTAAATAATTGAAGGATTCAGAGCTGTGTAGATTTTATTCTGAAAAAAAAAAAAAAAAAGATGGGGGGGAATTGACACAGATAATCTGACATTAGAATCTGGGTTCTAACGTTAACTCTGGGGTTATGAGCAAATGAAATTAGGTGTTGAACTGGTAGGAGCCGGTAGCCAAGGGTGGAGGCTGAACCACACTGAGTGATTCACACCATTAACAATTTACTCAACTATGAGGAGACAGATCACCCCACCTGAGGACACCTGCAGATAGAAGACTCCTCAGCCAAAGAGGCTACTTGTCTCTGCTGATCTCCAGAAAGTGTTTTATTTCATTTTGCCGCCCCCCAAAGATTACTGGCAGTGATTCTCCTTCAAAGGCAGCCCTAAAATTATGGCTTTCTCAACTTCTCTGTCATTCTGGTTATGCCGCCTCTTGCATTCGACAGTTCAGCACCCACGGCCACTCCGGAGGGCACAGGATAACAGCATGAGAGGAAAAACTAGACACTGACAGAGGGGGTTTGACTAAATAAGTTTTCTGAAAGTGTGGTCCACAGACCACTTGCATCAGAGTCAACTGGAGAGCTCATTAAGAAAGAGATTTCATCAGCCCCACCCAGACCGACTTATCCAGAATGTCTGGGGGCGGGATCCAGAATGTCTGGGGGCGGGATCCAGAATGGGCATTTTTCTCCCCCCACCCCCACCCACTCATTTTCCCCAAGTGATTCCTTTGCACATAAAAGTGTAAGAACCAATTAGATGATCTGTAAACTCTTGGATCAAAAATCCTAGTCTTCATGATCTTGGTTTGAGAAAATTTACCTTATTTATATTGTTTGCAGTTTTAAAGTCTGAAGCTCCTTTTTCTTTTACTAGTCAGAGATCTATTTTTGAAGTCTCAACAAATTATTCATAAAATAACATTGATAGTATATTACATGTAAGACCCTATGTTTTGCATGGAGTATGGGGACCCTTACAAAAATAGATGAGATGCCCTGCCCTGAAGGTGCGCACAGGGTAGTAGAGAGCTTAGACTTTGTGGAACCAACTTGGCCACAAGGCAAGGGCAATCACAGGACCAAGAATTCAGGAGGCCTCCCATCTGATTGGTTGGTACTTGGCCTTGCCAGCTGATAAATATGTTGGATTATCAATGCTGGCAATAAGTGCTACATAAGTGGTAGAAACAAAGTTGGCCAAGATTTCTGAGGGCAAAGATATCACAACCAACTGGGGCAATGAGAAGAGCTTCATACCGGAAGTACCTTAAGGAGAGGTAAGACTTCAATGGGAAGAGGACATTCCAATGGAAGAAATGGTATGAGAAAAGGCATAGGAACAGGGAATTGTGAGGTGTGATCACGGAATGGGGAGAAGTTCAGTTTGGAGTGAGTGGAAAGATGAATGGTGTTTCAGGTACATGCTGCTGCATGACAAACTATTCCAAAACATAAAAGCTTAAACCAACAACAATCATTTATCTTGCTCATGAATCTATGGTTTAGCTTTGTTCCACTAAGTATCAACTGGGGCTGGGGGATCCACTTTCAAGATGGCTCCCCACATGGTTGGAGAGTTGGATGTAGCTATCCGTTCTTCTTTACATGGGCTTCTACAGGTTAGGCTTCCTTGCAGCTGTTGGGTTGCAAGAGTGAGTATCCCAAGAGAGCAAGATGGAAGATATATCACCTTTTCTGACCTAGCTTTGGGAGTCATAGTATCATTTCTGTTGTGGTCACAAGCCAAAATCAAAGGGAGGGAACAATGAGAAGAGTGTCAAAGGTTTTTGTAAGAAGAGAATGTGGGAAGGGAGATATTGTTTGGAAAATATATGTGTAAATAAACTCTAATGTATTAAATAGTAATATAAAGTGGTTTTTAAAGATAATTTCATTATATATATCACGACAACCTTTCAAATGGGCAAAGCAAGTATTACTCTTCTTTTGTAGATGAGGAAACTAGAGTGATGGAGTAGAAAGGTGGATTTGCCATGAATTTAAGTGAAGCTTTAGCTTCGAAGCCCGTCACTAGCATTGACACTTTCTTTCGAAGCACTAGGAAGGGCCCAGAATTGTGTCACACGGCCATATGTTTTGTAAGTTTTCAGTGGTAAGGTATCCTAACTGCAACTGATAAAGTGCTTTTCCACTTCAGTCTCCCCTCCATCACATTTGTCCTTGTGCAGTTGTCATTGGAATGGTTATGCATTTTGGAGATCCAGTTAAGGGGAAATTGAATCATGAGATAATTTAGTTTTGGTGGAACGGGTTATATTGATGTGGTTTTCAATAACTTTAGCTTATGCCTAAGTTATTACTGGGCAGAAATGACTGCCTAGGGCAGAAATGACTTCCTAGGGCTTACTGGCTGACTCACCCAGTATTGCGATACTAAAGTACAGGACTAGATGTCATACTATGATATGACAGTGTAATATGGTATCTAGAATTAGAGTGAAGTATGTGGGTAGTGGAGGAGAAACAAAGTTTAAAATATACATAAACCATAAATAAGGTAGTCTATGGAGAATTCCTCCATTTGGGAAATAACTGTTGTACCCGTCCAAAGTCAGAATAAAATGTTAGGAAAACACAAGTATTAAGAAAGGTTCTTTCCCAAAACTCTATAAAAAGAAAACTAGAACTCAGAACTGCTGACAACTGAGAAAGTTAATGATGCCTGCAGTGGCTTTGCAGGAAATGAAAACTGAGGCTATCTAGTTGTCACCATAAAAAAGGAACTTGTAGAGCACAGGAATGGAGTCACAATCATTATCAACTCATCAACAAAAAGCGTTTATAAAGTACCATGTTTTACATGATACTGTGGGGATACTGGAGTGTAGAGGGTGACCTCTAGTTAAACACACTGAACTAGACATGGTTTCTGATCTCTATGTATAAGGCAATGTACAATGAAGCTAACTCAGGCTACCTTATCAGGTAAAACCAACAGCAGAAGGAAAATAAGGCATTACTTACACAAAATGCAGCGACTCTATCCACACTGATATTGGCACACAATATTTGTTACTTGAGATGGAATGCAGGTAGCATATTTGGGAAAAGGACTGTGGAAGTCCTATGCATAACCAGGGTAGAAGTGAGAGAAATCGAACTAGAGAGGCTTTCTGGAGGAAATATGATTCTAAGAATCACAAAGTGGGCTGGGGCGGGGAGTTTATTCCTGCTGCATGCTCCAAATAACAGTTGGGCACAGCTCATGATGGAATGATGATGTAAGAGGTGAAGGAACTTCGAGAGTATTTGAGAGGAGTGATCTGAAACCTACATAATAATAAGAATTACTATCATCTTTTATATACCTGTGTCAAACCGGAAGAGAATACATTAGGTAAAACAATCTTCATGCTTGACGATGCCTTTGAAAGAGAGACAGACAATCTTAGATGTGTTTGTTAAAGGTCACAGGATCCATGACATCATCAGAAATAGCGGGTTTGGGGTCAAATGGGTCATGTTAATGAGTGTGGTAGCAATAGTGAAACTGTAAGGAGAAGACAAGTTAACAGAGGTCAGACTGAGACTGTGATAGCAGCAACAGGAAGAGGGGCATGTCCATGAAGGAATGGGCTGTGGTAAGGAGTGGACATGAACTGAAGCTCGCTCTGAGGACTGTTGGTGGTACTGACCTCTCTAAGAACAAAAAATAACCTTTGTTTGTCTTACTACAATGTCTATCCGTAACCTGGTTTTCCCCGTGCACTTACCATGCATCTTAAATGAATGGGCAGTACTTGATGACTTTTATTCCCACCTGGTTCCTCCCAACCTGGCGTCCATGTCATCACTGCACCAACTGCAGAAGTCGTTTCCTAGTCCCCTCAATCTTTTCTCCCCTCAGCAGCCCTGGGCACAGCAGACCTCTCTCTCCTTTTGGAAAGTCCCTTCCCTGTTTTGTGACTTCTGTGATCTACCTTATTGTCTTATCTCTCCTTCTGTTCCTTCTTGATGTCTTTCAGTGACTCCCTGCCCATTTCACATTTCTCAACCACGGGCACCCCAGGTGTCAATCCTGGACCTCTGGTCTTCTCTCTTTATACTGGACTCTAATTCCTTTTTATTTTTCAAATAAATATACTTACTATAATAATCTCCAAACCTACAATTCCAGAATCAACCTTTTTTTTTTTTTTTAAAGCTACTAATACATACTCTTTGATGTATTATCATCATTTCAAACTCAAAATATTTAAAACTTAATTCATCACGTATCACTCAAAACTAACTCCCTTCCCCGTTTTCTGGTCATGTTATCACACTTGGCAAATTCTCCTGAATTCATGCCTTTGGGCTTTCCTTTATCTTTGTCTCTTACATTAGTCACCAAGTCTTATGGACTTGTTTTTGCCATGTTTGTAAATTCATTTCTACCTATCTCTCCTTATCACAAGAATCTCAAGTCATCTCATTACATCTCTCCAGGGAATAAGACTGTTAGCTGCCTTTTTCTGAATTATCTGCCTTAAACACTGTTTTGACAGTGGTGCTAGTAGTAGTAATATCATATATTAAGTGCTTACTATATGTCAAGTACCTCAGTAGAAACTTTAAATACATTACTTCCTTTAAGCCTTTTAATCCTATGAAGTGATACTATTGCTAAGCACATTTTACAAATGAGAAAACTGAATCTTGGCAAGTTTAACTATGTTTCTCAGAGTTACACAGCTAAAACATGGAATAAAGCCTTGAACTCATATCTTGTCTAACTCCAGTTTGTCACATTGTGTATGTGCTAAAAAAAAATCTACAATAGCCTCCTGTTACTTAACAGCACCCTTGTTCAATATCCAGTGTCTCCATAATCTAGCTCCAGCCATCTGTCTATTTTATTGCCTTCTATTGTCCAGACTGGTATTCTCTGTACCTGCTCCCACCTCCCACTGGAGCCCAAACATTGAATTGGTATTCTCACATTTAGCACTTCTCTAGATCTGAATTCTCTTATTTGCAACATATCCGCCTCATAATCCCAGGATTGTTGTGAGGATCAGATACAATGACTGTAAAGGCCTGCCTGGCATGGTGCGAGGCTCATAACAGGTACATAAATATAGGACTCACTGTGACCGTTACTATTATTTCTGCCTCTGTGCCTTTGTTCATGATATGCCCCACATATGAATGCTCATCTTTCTCATTGCTCTAGCTTAATGGTTCTTAAAGGCCAAATCCCATCTTTCTTAAACCTTCCCTTTACTCCAAGGAAGTCTCTCCTCTCTATAATTCTGAATGCACTTTTTATATACAATAGATGGCTAGTATTATATACTATCTTATTCTTCAATGGTTTCATGTAAATGAGTCTCACGTGTGATTTAAACTTGCTTATATTTCTTCTGTTGTCATCTCAAAGCTTTTGGCAAAGTGTACCAAAGTGTCTTGTTAATTGATTGATGGAGAGATTTAAACATTAGAAGAAATGTGAGAGAAAAAAATAGCAAGTTGGATATTATTTTGTTTGATTTGATTTAGCAATCAATGGTTCGTGTTTAGATTATCCTGTGAGAGGCCTGGACCAGAAAAACAGCTGTTGCCAACTGTGGTAAAGGAAAAAGGAAACAGCAGATGTCTGTATCACTGAGCTCTTACTTTAAAATTCTTTCTCTTAAAGAAGAGATAGACCCAAGAGGAAACAATCTGAGACACATTTTCAGGGAATTGCAGTGAAAGAGGCACAAATGGGTATGATGATGCGATGGGCTGGAAATCACGAAGAAGGGGGTCCAAGGCATCCAAAGGCACATCTGTAAATAACAGAAAAACCACGAAGCACATTTAAACAGAAAAAAACAGAGGTTACATTAAAGAAGTGAGATTGTGATTGGCACAGGAGTAAGAGAAAAAGCCTTAAATGGCCTCGAGGACCCACTAAATTGGATCATGGAAAGCCAGGAGCATTGCTTAACTAGCTACTAATGAAGAAAATTAGATAACCATGTTATTTTGAAGGAAACCAGGTTATGTTTACTAAACGATCTAAAAGAAGTGAAAAGGGCTAGACATAGATGCTTTGTTTCAGTTTCTAAGATCATGTCACACCAGCAGTCATTTTTGCTGTATTCATGAAATGCAAAATAGGGAGAGTTCTAGACAGCCTTATGAACTCTGACAGGTGGGGTTGGCCATCATGGGTGAGCAGCAAAGGTAAACTGAAAGGAGACTATGTATTCATGGCTTTCAACCCCTTCTTATTCTGCTGAGGGAGTGTAAATTATATGACTTAAAGTGAAGGCAGAGAAGCAGTAGAAGTTTCATAAATCACTTATAAAGCACTATCTCTGACCATGCCATGTAGCCAGCCTATTTACTCTAAAGACTCTGCACTCTCCAGTTTGTTCAACTTAAAGAAAAGAAGGAACGTATTAGCCAGGTCTTTTTACTGCTATATCAGACAATCCAGGAACTCTACTGACTAATCACAGTGTCAGGTGTTAGGCAAATGGCCTTCCACATAATAATTCAATGGCGCCACTCCTTTCATGTCGTTCTGGCCATTTCAACAGAAAGTTTCAAGATCAGCCTGGTATTATGATCCACTCAGCAAACAAGAGAAGTCGGAAGAGAACGTCCCCAGTCCCTAAGTGGCAGCATCATTTCCACTATGTTCCATTGCTGAGAACTAGCTGTATGGCCTTACCTAGATGCAGTGGTGAGTGGCAAATTTAATTTGATTGTGTTCACTGGAGGATGTAATAGGCTCGGTGAGTCCATCTCTGTAAAAAAAAAATATATAGTATTGGGTTGTATTAAAAAATCTAGGCAATGATCCGTATTTCTCTACCCATCGCCATGCCTGTACACATGGAATGCTTTAATTTTCTATTTCAAACAGATGTTTCGGGTTATTAAGACCCCAAAAACACATGGGTGTCATTTTTTGGTAAAAGCATTGGAACAAATGAAGATTGCAAAAGATTATTTGTTGAACTGATGCGTGACTAAGTTAATGAAGCTTCTATAGTGATATGGTAGGAGCTAGTGCTGCCCCACTAAGAAACAAACACACACACAAAAAGCATCTAAGAAGCAGAAAGGAGAGAGGAACTAGAAAAATGAATCATTTAGTCAACAATTACAGCATATATTGAGAGACAAAATAATATAGAACATTGAAGCAGTAAAAAATCCCATGACTTCAATGTTCCATAATAGAATCAAAGTGACATTTCGTTCAGAGTGAAAGAAATTATCATGCTTGTCATTCAAGTCACTTAATGTATACAGTTGAGGGTGTTTTACAGAAATGTCAAAGGAAGATATGAAAGCAAAAAAAAAAAAAAAAAAAAAAAAAAGACCAGTATGATATAGCTTGCATAGATAGAAAAGGTCACTCTCAAGCAATAGCATGAGGAATATGAATTCGAAATAAAGACTAGAGCTCTTTATCTATGGTGGAGAAAGTTTTCAGAGTCCCCTCCTGGAAGAGACTTACTTAAAGACATTAGTCCAATCAACATGCTTTCTCTCTCAGAGTCCTCAGGTAACAGAAAAGATGTCTCAGCTCTAAATTCACAGAGTTTTATGGCAGAAAGATGTCATCTAATTTAATGCCAATTTTAACTAGAAAGAAGCCAAGTTTCAGAGCAGTAAAATGATTTGCCCTATGTCACAGCTGGAATGGACAGTCTAATATACTCTATAAACAGGCATTAGCAATGTCATGGTTGTGTCATTGTTGTATTGAAACCAAGGCTCCTTGAATGCAAAATATTACAGATCCTTTGATGAAATGGGTGGTGAGGGTGGGAAGTAAGAAAGAAAGCAGGCTCTAGTTTCTGAAGCAGTGGATAAAAGAGAATCTGTAATCACACGGTCAAGGACTGGGACTGGCAGACGCAGGCAGCCTTCGAATGCTCAAGCCAAGATGATGAAGGACTGTTCCCTGAAATCTGTCTGTTTATGGCAGAAAATGACACTACAGGTCAGTTAAAGCCCAGAGATAGGGCTGGACTGGGTGCCAAGGCCACCAATAACCAGGACTCAGAATAAGGCTAGCCTGGAGGCTAGATGGGGCAACCGATCAGACCCAAGGAAGGAGTGCCTCGCTACAGATGAGCACGGGGAGAGAGAGGGCTGGGGATCGTACAAGCATAGTCATCAGTTCTTTATGTCTGACAGACAGCGAGGTCCAAGCAGTTGTGGCCAGAACTTGTCTGAGCTGGTTACTTATTCTCAGGCCCTACCAGATATGAAAGGAAGGGTAGAGACACTCATGTTTTGCATCTGTGGTTCCAGGGCTGGCCCTATGGCTGGGGGTATGAGAAGATGTAGCTGGGAACTATTGGGTTTTGATCCTGCACAAATTGTTTATCTAGATTATAGTTTCTTCCTTTTAAGGAGGGAAATAATATAGCGGATAAATAGGGACGCTGAATCTCAGTGATTTGCCGAAGTTCACTTTAGAGCAGATGGTCAGGTTGTCGTAGGATCAAAGCTGCTGAGACACATGGAAGTGCTCGCAGAGCTGGACGGTGCTGGGCAAGTGGAAGCTGATACCCTTTTCAGTCACCTCTTCTCTGGGGCAAACAACCCATTCTTCCAGATTTTTCCTCACAGGCCAATTATCTATTTTCTCCTTATATGATTGACTCTAGATATGAACAAAGACCACGTCAAAAGGATTGCCTACCTAAACAATGTTACAGCCCATACTCATTTAGGTAACATCACTAACGATTAACATTCATCGAATCTTTCCATTGCCAGGTTCCATGTTAGAATATTTTACATTCATTACCCCTCCCCCAATAACCCTATTACATAGTTTCTATTTCTAACCTCAGTTTATAGATGAAGACACTGAGGCACACAGGGGTTACAAACAAGTTGTAGGATCAGAATTTAAACTCAGGCAGCCTGTGCTTTATAACCATCAAACCACACAGTCTTTCCCAGATAATGAAGAAGTAGGAACAGGCAGTAGGGAAGGAATTGTCAATGGGAAGAACTGATAACTGGAGATTCGGGGGAGAGGGAGATGAAAAGAATTGAAATGGAGAAGAAAAAAATGTCAGTTTTCATGGAAAAAATAGAGTAAAATTTGTCTTGGGAAGAAGACTAAAATAAAGCCATCAAAGCTGGTTTTGGTCATGTGTCATACGAATTGGACATTCATTGAATAGCTAAAATTAAACATGGTATCCGCCTTTAAGAGACTCACAGTCTAAAAACCAGATATTCATATACCTCCAAATTCTAGTTCAATTGCAAAAAAGGTTTCTGACAGAGAGAGTGTGGAAATCACTGCCTGAAATAGATCCTTAGGCCAAAGGTTACAGAAGAATGACAGGAGGGCTTCATGTTGTATCTCTCTCTCATCTCACACAGAAGGAAGCACAGAGCAGGGATCAAGAAAGTTGAACTCCGCTTATCCATGTTAGGTTTCCTCTGCTAATCCCAGGCAAGATCAAACAAGAATAAACAAAAACTTAGGTTCAATTATTTGGGAGTGCAGGGGGGTAGAAATGAGGCTACTAAGAACTTTTCACATTGTAAATCCCTGATATTAGCCTCAGTTTTCCTCTGTTGTAAGAGAAGCCAAAAATTAGTAACCATTTCTTGGTGGGGAGGTATTGAGTTACTAAGTCTATTAACCTCTGCCTGGCATTTTCAAATCAGCTTTGTGAGTCTCTAGAAGATATTTAATGGCCTACTGTAGGTAGAGAGAGGGCCAAAACAATTATTCAAAAGTTATGGCAGGACTATTTTTAAAGGGATAAAATCTGACACCAGGAAAGTGAAACTCTTAATCTTTTGAATTTTGATGTAAACTACCAGCGGGATGGAAATGAGTGAGCAGGCTTAATAGACAGTAACTGCAGTCCAGATGCCTCTTGAAGCCAGAAAGCCCAATACAGGGAGAAGAGCAGTATGGTAAACCGAACACACACCACAGGTGTTTCTTGTACCTTAAGATCTGGTCCACTCTCACCTCCTCACCCATCATCATCAGATCTGTTCTCTGTATTGATGGGGTATGAGTAGTTCACACCAAGAGAGAAAGTTCATTTCATGCTACTATTGCTTTTCATAATTTTTTCCCTTCTTCCACATATTTTTCCCAAATATGAAAATAACATACTCATTGAGAAGCATTTAGAAAATAGAGAGTCAAAAAAGAAAGAATTTCTTATCATCTCAATACCTGAGATGATAGTAACTGACACACAGTATTCAATACTTCTTTTTTTGTATGAATCAAAATATTTTTAAATGAATCAATCAGTATCTAGAGATTACATCAAAATACCTACTTATACATTATCCTATATTTCAAAGCAAGCATTTTTTGTAAACGTGTATATGATTTTTTCTATGCATTTTTTATTGTGGTAAAATACACCTAACATAAAATTCATAATTTTAACCACCTGTAACTGTACAATTCAGTGGCATTAAGCACATTCACAATTATGTGCAACCATCATCACATCACTATCCAGTTTCAGAACATTTTCATCCCAAATTGAAACTCTATACCATTAAACAATAACTCCCAATTGCTCCCCCCAATCCCTGATAACCTCTATTCTACTTTCTGTCTCAATGAATTTACATATTCTAAGTACCTCATATAAATGGAATCATACAGTATTTGTCCTTTTGTATCTGGCTTATTTCTCTTACATAATATTTTCAGTGTTAGTCTATGTCATAACATGTATCAGAATTTCATTCCTTTTAAAGGCTAAATACTATTCCATTGTATGTATATACCACATTTTATGTATCCATTTATCTATTTATTGATGAACATTTGTTTTTTTCCAGTATATAAAGCTTTGCATCTCTTTTCACTTTATAATATCTCTAAACGTTCTCCTTTTATTAAACATTTCTTATAATACATTATATTATAAATACATATTTGTTATAAATATATAATATAGTTATGATTATTATATGTATTTATCCATTTTATTATTTTATTTTTGTGAAACATTTTATCTGATTGAGCAACGGTCTCCCTATAGGCGTACAATAGATTATCTAATCATTTTCTTATGTTTGAATATTTAGATTATTTCAGACTTTTGCTATAGTAAGTAAGGCTGTAACACCTTTGGGCAAAAGCCTTTGTCCAGTGTGTGATTTATACCATTGTTTTCTAAGGATAGACTTCTGGAGGATGAATCACAGTGACAATTACATTACCTAAACTTCCCTGGATGTTTTCTGTTCAACTTGCTTATCAAAATGTCAAAATGGCTTCCCAGGAAGATGCGTGGCTCTTCCAGTTGTACATGAGAAAGTTTACTGTACTCTTTCCAACATCAACTGATAGCATTTGAAATGTCTTTGCTAGTTTGATTGACAAAAAAAAATCTTGTTGACTTAATTTGCATTTGATGGGTTACTCAACCTCGCTCAGGCTTATTCTCTAATATCTCTGTGTTTTTTCATAGTAGATCTCATGACACCAGCAGTAGAGGAATCAGTGGCAGTAATGATAAAACAGGGATTAAGAAAAGTTCTTAAACAGAAAACTCCATTAAATATATGCTTCTGTTAAAAATCAGTTTCGCATAAATTAATCAATAGATTAATAAATTAATAGTGTCTTGCCTCAATAGTTAGCTACAATTCATAGCATAGATTTCAAGAATATTTTAAGACTTTCTAATCAGTTCTTTAGGACTACCACTTTGTTGGTTTTTTTTAAATTAAGTTTATTAGAGTAACATTGGTTAATACAATTATATAATTTTCAGGTATACATTATCATTTGACATCTGTATATTCTATTGTGTGTTTACCACCCAAAGTCCAGTTTCCTTCAGCTACCCGTTATTTGCTCCCCTTTACCCACTTCACCCTCCCCCTAAACCCTATATTTGACCCCCTTTACCCCATCTACTTCCCTCCTCCTCCCCCACCCCAAGAGTAACCACTAGTCTATAGTTCTCTGGTAACCACTAGCCTATAGCCCATGTCCATGAGTCTCTGTTTGTTTATCCTGCTCATTTGTTGCTTTTAGGTTTATATCCCACATATAAGTGATGTCATGTGATTTTCAACGTTTTCTGTCTGGCTTATTTTGTTTAGCACAATTATCTTGAGGTCCATCCAGGTTGTCGCAAATGGCAGTATTTCATCTCTTCTTATGGCTGAGTAATATTACGTTGTATACATGTACCACAGCTTCTTTAGCCAATCATCTATCGTAGGACACTTTGGTTGCTTCCATGTCCTGGCCACTGTCAATAATGCTGCTATGACCATCGGTATGCAAGTATTTTTTTGGATATGGGTTTTCAAGACTTTGGGGTAAATATCCAGAAGAGGATTGCTGGATCATATGGTAGATCAATTCTTAGTTTTTTGAGGAACCTCCATACTGTTTTCCATAGTGGCTGTAACAATTTGCAGTCCCACCAGCAGTGTATGAGGGTTCCTTTTTCTCCGCACCCTCTCCAACATTTGTTATTACTTGTCCTGTTGATTATAGCCATTCTAACAGGTGCGAGGTGGTATCTCATTGTGGTTTTGATTTGTATTTCCCTAATAGCTAGCGATGTCAAGCATCTTTTCATATATTTTTTGGCCATTTGTATGTCCTCTAGGGAGAAGTGACTGTTCAGGTCCTCTGCCCGTTTTTTGATTGGATCGTTTGTTTTTTGTTTCTATTGAGTCGTATGAGTTCTTTGTATATTTTGGATATTAGGCCCTTATCGGAGGTGTTGCTTGCAAATATGTTTTCTCATTCGGTTGATTCTCTCTTTACCTTGTTGACAGTTTCTTTTGCTGAGCAGAAGCTTTTTAGTTTAATGTAGTTCCATTCATTTATTTTAGCTTTTACTTTCCTTGCTTTTGAGGTCAAATTCATAAAATCCTCTTTAAGTCCAAGGTCCTTGAGTTTAGTTCCTATGTTTTCTTCTATGCGTTTTATTATTTCAGGTCTTATATTTAGGTAGGATCACCACTTTGAACCATAATCTTTATTGGTTAGATAGAAATATAAAACGTGTATGCAGATAGAATAAATCTATACAGAACCACTTTGTCCTGGACCATTTTTTTGAAATAAGTTCCTGAGAAAGTTTTGTTTTCCTTATACTGGTTTCTTTTTCATAAAAATCCACTTATAAAATGGTTCCAATGAAGTGGCTGATCAACAATTTGAAATAAAAGTACAACTTTCAGAGTTGCAGTAATTCTGTACCACAGTACTAAAACAAAAGATACATTTATAAATGGGAGAGAGAAAAGGAAACAGAATTACTGAGAATAGAATGTTAGAAGCAGTTGAGTGAATATCTTAGCTTGAAGTCATTCCTTGGTTATCTTGACAAGAAAGTATACAAACTGAATAAAAACAAAACTAGCCAACCAAGGCTAGGACTTCAGAGCATCATAATCAGTTTACTTGAGAATGAAAAAAGTGCACCTGGTGCAGCACTGCAGGTACTCAAGCTTGGTATGTCGTAGCAGTCAACATGGAACATAAGATGCTGGACACGCATGAGAACATTGAGCTCTTTCAGTCTTACTTTTATAATAGAAGAGTAGCTTGATAACATGGAGAGTATGTTACAGATAGTATATAGTATGGTAGAACAGAAATCCGGTATACAAAAGTGCGGTCTAGGAAGACTGAGTTCACGCAAGCCATTAAAATATGTGCCCAAAATATGAGTGAAAATGTAAATGACACTCTTAAAGTGAGACAGATCTTTCTTAATCTGACCTTCCGACTCAGGATGTTTCCTTTATGGTTTTTTTTTCACTTATTATGAAACGGCTTGATGAAAGCATCTCCTAAGTTGTCTCTAGTTTTATCAAAGAATGGTACGAAATGCTTAAACAAATGAATAATTTATTTTAATTAAAAACTAAATATACACCAGAAGGGATTTTTAGAGATCACGTAGGGTATTGTAAAAGCCAAACAATCTAAGAGTACATTTTTTCTAAAAAGTCTGGTAATCACTGCATTACCTAGAGTATATCAAAAAACACTAGCTAATTTCTATATGTATGTCTCGAGGTAGTCTGAAGCTGTAATGCATAAAAAAAACAAACAAACAATGAATTGAGGGAAAAAGTCATGTTTCAGGAAACAATCAAAACAATTGTTTGATTTATGCTTTCTGCTTTACATCCAGTTGAATCGTTTACTACTTGTAAAGCTATTGTCTCTCATGTGCTCTGCTTTGTTAACACTGGGGCTGGGACTCTACACACTGTTTTCCTTTGCCAGCTGGCTCACTCGTGGATTGCTAATAGAGCCCTATATAAGAACACTAGCAGGTGAAAAGGACAGGGACTGGCTCCTTTTTTTTTAGTTCCAGTGGGCTTCCTGCTTGCTTCCTGTTCCCATCAGCATCAGAAGCCTTGTTTCTTCCCGCTGCAGCCACACTTTGTTCTGGATGCAGCAGTCTGCAGTTCGCCAACCTCTGGAGAACCACCTCACTGTGCTCCTTCACAGACACCAGCACTAGCCAGCAGCATCTTGTCCTTAGAGGCCTAGGATTCTGCTCTGTGAGCCTCTTTCCCAAGTTTGGCCATTTCAAACATTCCAAAATCTTCCCTTTGTTGGAACCCTAGGGGAGTTACTGCTTCCTACAGCTGCTGATTTAGTCTATAAAATGTGATACCTTAGCATTGTATATTTGCCTTGTCACTTACTCTGATGGATAGATTCAAGGAAGAGCTGATGCTATAGTTCAAGTCTGTCCGCTGGCGGAATTCCTTCTTGCTTGGGGGAGATCAGCCTTTATTCTTTTAAGATCTTCAACTGATTTAACAAGGCCCATCCACCTTATGGAAGGCTATCTGCTTTACTCAAAGTCCACTGATTTAGATGTATGTCTCATTCAAAACTATCCTCACAGAAACATTGAATTAATGTTTGACTAAATATCTGGGCAACATGGCCCAGCCACACTGACACAAAAAATTAACCCTCTTGCCTAGCTAATAAGGTAGAGGAGGATATTATATTTTTAAGAGCAGAGGATATTAACATAGCCTTGCTTTAGACTTTTCTTTCCTCCCATCCCTTGAAGATAATAGAACTAAATTATATAGTGCTCTCTTCAAACCTAGGCTCTCAACTTAAACAAACTCAATTTTACTTTGTTTCAAGGTATATGTATATATATATACACACACACACATATTGGAGATACACACACACACACACACACACTACACACACACACACACGGCATATAGTAGAACATCACATACTTAGAAGTAATCTGGGAAAGTTTTTTTAACTTCCATTGTTCTAAATGATGAATAAGCAAACTCTTACACACACATTCCCAAGAGCAAAGGTCTTTCATATTTAGGTGAAGTCTACTTGAAAGAAGTATATTTCTTCAGCCTTAAGACACCATTCTGCTGTCTTGTGAAAGACCACGGTTTCAGTGCAAGAAGTAAAGGGTTGGGACACAGGCCCGGATTTCTTAGCTTTGTCAGTGCCTTGCTGTGTGGCTGCCCATGAGCTTGGGTCCCATCTCGGTCACAGCTTCTAATTTTGGGTTAAGTCATGTAGTTTGTGAGACGTTTGAGAGCAAGGTTGTAGGAAAACAGGATCTTTCATACTTTCTTTTAGGATTGCAGAATGCCACAACCCCAAGAAACGGAAATTTGGCAATATCTATCAAAATTACAGGTGCTTGTGCCATTTGACCCAGCAATTCTGAGTATTTTCCTGTAGACACAACTCCACCCATGTAAATGACACAGCATTGCTGCATTGATTGTGACAGCAAACAATTGGAAATAACCCAGTTGCCCATCAATAGCAGAATGCTTAAATGTCATAGTTTTCCATGCAATGGTGGCCATGTAGCTGCAAAGACAGAGGAGGAGGAGAAAGAAAGGAAAGAAGGAAGGAAATATGAGGACTATCTCTGTTCTATTTTGGGGAAGGCTCCAAGTTGTTAGGAAGAAAGCAAGGTGCTAAAAAGAATACATAAGAAATGGGGGGGGAAAGGAATATATATTATTATTTGCTTGATACTGCATAAAGAAAGGCTTGAAGGAAGTAGAGAAAGTGGTTAACTATAGATAGCTAACCATATTGTATTTTCCTAAACGAGAATGAAAGAAGTCATTATTAATATTTATACCAAGACAGTAAGTACAGCTTGGGACTGTCCTAGACAGACCAGTCTGTGTGGCTGCCCTACCTAGAGGGGGTGGGGTTGGGGCTTGGGGGCAGGTGGGAGTGAGACTTCACAAAGTACACCTTGTTATATATCACTTTGGCTTTGGAATCACACATATATATTAACTATTAGAAATAACATGAAATAAAATTTAGAAAGCATTTGTGAATACTATGGTCATTATAGAATTTGTTACTGGATTGTAATGGTCTTTAATGATGGAAAAGCATTTAATGCTATATCAACTCCCTAGCGGCAATGCTTGAAGACAAGACCAGAGCATGCATGAATATAGAATCATGCTCTCAGAGGTAAATTTTCCAATTTAGAGCCGACAATATTCAACCTTCATTTGTTTATTCATCCATTCAGTAGTTCACTCAATTTTCAGCAAATATTAATTGAGCATCTTCAATGTGCTCAGTTAAGTAAGCACTGGGGACTCTCTGGTGCTCAGGATAGATCCTGACCTCTTGATGGAGCGCTAGGTCTAGAGGCGGCTACAGATGAGTACACTGGACATAAGAACAGTGTGGTGATGGCAGTTGCCAGAAAATTAGCAATGCTTTGGGCACACGGGCTGACCAGTCTAATAAGTGAGTGAGAGAGACAGAGACAGAGACAGAGAGAGAGAGAGACAGACAGACAGACAGACAGACAGACAGATAGAACATAAAATGACTTATATCACTTCTAAATCTGCAGTTCATTCGTATGACACAGAGAGCTACTAATATTTTAGAAGAATGGGAATGGAATGAACTCAAATTGCTCTGCTTGGTTAACCAGAGGGTCATATAGAATAGTCCAGAGTTCTAGATTCTGGTCCCTGTCTTCAGTTGGCTTGCTTTGAGACTTTAGGGAAGATAATGGGACTCTCTAAACTAGAAAATATAAAATAATGGTGTTTGGCAAATTGCTCTCTATGGTCCTTATAAATTCATAATTCTCTGTCCAACTTGCATATTTTATATTTCTGTCTACTTCAATAGCAGGCATTTAATTTACCCATCTCAGGACCTTTGTACATGCTGTTCTCTTTGTTTGAAATGGCCTTGCTCTTAATCTTCAAATGGACAGCTCCTTTTTCTCTCAATTCTACCTTTTCAAAGAGGCCTTCCCTGATCACTCTACAAAGTGCCCTTGTTATGTTTCCATTAGAGTTTCTCTCATAATTTCCAGGTATTTTATCTGAAATTTCAAGCTTTGTAAAGCAGGAGCAGTGTCTGCCTTGTATCTTTGGGTCTGGCTACCTGGGAAGCAACAAATGCTTACAAGGATATCTTGAATGAATTAGTGAAGAAGTCTGTCCATTCAGTCACATTCTGATTTCTTGAGTTGAATGAAAGCTTGCATAGATAACCTCTAAAGTCCCTGATTCTGGCTTAAACAACAGCTGTATCATGTCCAGACTAATTTGGCACAATCTCCCCAAAACACACACCTATTTTGGGAAGAGCGGAGTGCTTGAACTTGGGTTGCTGCAAAACTTAAGTGATTGCAGACCATGGTAGCAGGTTTTGGAGGCAGTTGATCCTGTTTCCAAATCTGGATATTTCACAGATGTAGCTCCCACAGGACACCAGCTTTTCTGTCTGGATATAATTTTTGCATAACCGATAATTATTTATAGCAATTTACACAACTGACATATAATTCTGCTGGGACTAAAATAGCAGAGTTGACAAGAAGCTTGCCAATCATGTATTATTTTGGGCTCCTATGTACAAATCTATTTTCTAACAGGCCAAAAGTTATATTCCTCTGAGACTCTTCCACTCCATGATTTCTTTTTCCCACTTCTGCTTTTTAATTGAATGTAACAGGCTACAGCTAGCTCGATTTAGTAGTTACCACTGAGGGCCTATCGCCCTACACAAGCACTGACTCATCTTTCCATTCATTTTATCAATGACATCAGCCCAGGCTAGAAATAAATACTGACGAAAAGCCAGCTAAGGGGAACATACAAAGTGTTTTAATTGTTTAGTTGGACTCTGCAAATTAATAGTTATTTTGAAAATGTTTTTATGGTCACCACTTAATCAAATGTTCTCTTCTTAGCTTCTGCTGATTTTTAACGCTCTGAAAATGCCGCAGAACAATGGAACACAGAGTGCTAGCTGGAGCTGTGGACAAGATCCACTTTAAAATTCATTTTGCAGGTGACGACATAGATGGTGAAGTGTCTTGCCCAGAACACAGGGTACAGACATGCAGAGGGCAGAACTGAAACCCCAGTCGATGGTGCCCACTGATCCTTAGGCGGCTTTCCTTCTCCTCAGAGCAGGCCCATGTCCTACACCAGGTCAAGTCCACACTCCACCTGTCCGCATCAGGACGAGATAAGGTCTGCATTTTCTATCTTCTGCTCACATCAGGCTGACTGCATGGTGAAGAAGAAGCATCCCAGCCACGTTAATTTTGTAGGGCTGCTGTCACAAAGAACTACTCATTGGGGTCTGCAAACAGAAATTTGTTGCTCACAGTTCCAAAGGCTAGAAGTTCAAGATAAATGGGGAGTCAGCAAGATGGGCTCCTCTGCGGGCTATGAAGGAGAATGCGCTCCAGGCCTCTCTCAGAGCTCTGGTGGCCCCAGGAATCCCTTGCCTGTGGCAGGATAAATCCAATCTCTGCTTCCATCTTCACATGGCTGTCTTCTCTTTGTGTGTGTCTTTATCTCATCTTCTCTCTGTGTATATCTGTCTCTGCATCCAAATTTCCTCTTTTGATAAGGACACCGGTCTAGTAGATTAGGGCCCTCTTTAAATAACCTTATTTTAACTTGATTACCTCTCTAAAAAAAACTATTTCCAAATAAGACCACATTCTGAAGTACTGAGGGTTAGGGTATATTTGAGGTGGGGGGGGAGCATAATTCAACTCACAACACAATCTAGTATCTTTTCTTTGTCAGCTGAACTATAAAATTACCATCTGACAGTGGGGAACAGAGAGAAGACAAATGATGAAACACAGCTAAAGGAAGTCTTTCTAAACCAAAGAGAGTTTAAACAAATAAGCAGATAATGACAATAGCTGAAATTAAATAGTTTTGGTGTTATTGTTGTTGTTATTTGCTTCCAAGTTTTCTATGATTCATTCATGAATTCATCATAGCTTTACTGAATGCCTACTATGTGCTAGGCACTGTTCTAGGAGCTAGATGCACGGCTGTAAACAAAACAGACAAAGATTCTGATCCTCAAGGAGCTTACACTCTAGTTGCAGGAGATAGACATAAATATGTAGTATGTCAGATTATAATAAATTCTATGAAGAAAAATAAAGCAAGGAAGGGTAAGAGTGCCAAAGGAGAGGAGGTGACAATGGAGTAAAGACATAACGGAGGTATGAGGAAGCCACAGTGGTATGTGGGGGAAGAGCACCTGAGGCAGAAGAAACAGCAATTACAGGGGCCCTGAAGTAGAAATGTGTCCGGAGCATCTGAGAACCAGCAAGGAGACCTCGACGGCTGGAGCGGAAGGACTGAGAAGAGGGGAGGGGCAGGAGGATGTGAGGCTATAGAGGGTGGAGGGAAGTACACAGGACCATGGGCCTTGAAAGACACTGTAAGGATGCTGACCTTTCACTTTGAGAGAGACGGCAGCCAAGGATGGGTTCTGAGTAAAGGAGTGACATGCCCTGATTTTCATCTAAACATATATATGTGCCTTTTGCTGCTGCTCTGAGAACAGACTAGGGCAGCAAGGGCGGAAACAGGGAGATCGGGCGGGAGGTCACAGTGGTAATCCAGGCAGGGGATGATGGGGGCCTAGACCACGTGGCGAAATTCTAGAATCCAGACAGATTGTGAAGGTAGAGCCCATCCATCTTCTTTCCTAATGGAATAGATGTAGTTAGTGAGAGAAAGGGTCAAGAATGACTCCAAGATCTGCAGCCTGAACAAGTGGAAGGATGAAGTTGCCATCAACTAAAATGTGAAAAACTGGAATTTGGTGGGGAGATCAAGAACTCAGCTTGAAGCTCATTAGACATCCAAGTGGATATGCCAGAGTGCCTGCAAGCAGTGCGTGTCTGTGGGACAGAACAGACGCTTTTTAGGCATTCAAAGCTCTGCATTTGCTAGCCCCACACAACTACACACTGTTTTCCCCCTACTCCTTCCCAACATGAACCGTGGTGTTTTTCTTCCCTCTTCCCACTTATTCCTGCCCCTAAGACTTCCTTGGTGTTTTCCCTCTTTCTTGGAATGTTAGCTCAAGTCAGTTCTTCCTGTCTGAATTCAAACCGACTGTCAGTTTTCATTTATTCACTTAATGAACATTGACTCTGAGCCAGACACTGCGTGGGCTGAAGATCAACAGGGGTCCCTGCGCCTCCTGCCTCTCAGGAGGCTTTTCCTTCATCCACAGTGCTCTCCTCTGATCTCAACTGCCCGCTGAGCCCTAGGTGCCTGAAGCCCTCTTTCCGGCCTCTATTTATATACAGCCCTGACTGCCATTTAACATTTGGAGTGAACATCCTGCTCCCTAATGGAGATACCACCTGTCTGCATCGAGCTCTTGGTACACGTTCAATGACTCCTTGTGGAACTGTGCTCAAGGCTCTGGTTTATTTTTTTGGTCTACAGAGCCTCAATCTGTGGGTGCACTTCCAGACTCAGCCCAAGCTTCCCCCACCTCTCTGAGGGTCTCTCTGATTAATAAAAGAACAGGAGGGAGGAGGGGAAAGAGAAGATGGAAAGGAAAGTCTAAGTTGTCAGTACTGTACTCTTGGTCTTGATCTAATGGGCTGTGAACCTTTGATTCTTTAGCTCCAGCACATGGCCCCACCCCAAGCCAAGTTAATTAGCACTTCACTGAAAAGGAGGTTGCATGTATCATATAAATAGCACAGGCTTTGCTCTCTAAATAAATGTTATCTTCTTTGAAATGGTCCACTGAGACCTTCCCCGATTCTTGTGCTGGACCATAGCAATTCTAGTATGATTAGTTGCTTGCCTACTGGCTTTGTCAATTCTGGAGGCAAGGTCCTGAAGACTCTCGGAATGAGTCCAGCTTGAGTGACCTGCCCCACAGGGGTGGGTAGTCGCTGTGTCCTGGGAAGACTAGGGATGGGACGGTCTGTGTGGGAGAGTCACAAAGGAGCCATGGGGAGTCCTGTGACCCCCATGCATCTTCTTCTCTTGGATCGTGACAGCTTATCTCACTCCTAGTTTGATATGACTTAATCTCAATAATTTTAGACCCATGGATAGTGAGAGGAATTTCAGCCTCTCTCTACTACTCGAAGAAGGTGGGTGTGATTGGACACAAGGTGAGTTGTTGCTAGAAAAACCAGCAACCAAGCTCCTGAGGGACAGTGGGGTTAGTCAAGAGGCTCAGTCTACACAGGCCAAATCAAGCGGAGTACTCACTCCTCAACTCTGCCAAGAATATCTGAGTAGCTGAAAAAGGAAGGGACCATAGATTTAAATGATAAGAGAATAATTCTCTGCAACTTCCTTCAATGCACTTGCAAAAAAAGATCCCATTTAAGTCCTTTTCCCTCTCTGGGGTGTAAAGTAGCCAGATCACAGATGAAGATGTTGCCCAGAGCAATTGCAATAGCAGAGTTGTGCTCAGAACCCAGGCTTTCTGAATCCAAAACCAGTATTTTTTATTCCCCTACCTCTCTTCTGCCTCGGATGTGGTTCTCAAAGCACAAGAATACATGACGATCATTTCATTGACTGAATCCCACATTTTACCCCTTGCTTGACTTTTTTAAAGGATGGCTTATGTAACACTTTTCAGTGCCTATTTTCCTGGTATTTATAAAGAATTTGAAGCTTGGCCATAAAAGAATCTAAGGGCTGCGACTTTCCTTTGCTTAAGTTATTCAATATGCAATTGCCAAATCTGGGTAAATACAACTGCTTTCCCCAAACTAGCAGAAATGAATCAAAACATTATATTTCTTCAACCCTTCTTTCATTTGTGTTTTTTAGGTACAAGAGTGAAAAGTCTCCAGCTCTACAGACTTTCTAACAGATAAATATTTAAAGAAAAGGAGCGCTGGGCTAAACGTCAGCGTAAAGTTCTGCCCAGTCAGCAGCCTTCACCTTTGTCCCTGCACCACCCACTTTAAACACAAATCTGCAGGCTCAACCCCATCTAGCCTCTGGGGCCAATTCCATCCTCGGCCCAGTGGATTCAGCTCAATACTCTGATACCCTCTTCTAGCCCCTGCCTTGCTTTACTCCCCCAAATGAACCCAATCTTAGACCTGAATGTTGGGTTTCTGCCCTATTCCTTAAACTTGAATATCCATTTTTGTCTCTTGCCAACCACTTCAGTTTCTGTGGGGCTGAATCTCTGACTCTCTGTTAGACAACCTCTCGGGGACAAGGGGACCTGAAAATGCATCCAGTCCCTGCTCCCCTGCTGCCGGGACACTATATACCATCTGCCTGCACGATCCCTCAGTATCCCCTGCTCTCAGCTTCTCCTGAAGTTGCAACAGCTGTGAATTATTACCCCCTCCTCCTGTAGCCACAACCTTCAGAGACTTCATTATGTTTCGCAGGCTGTATTTGCTCTTAGCAAAGGCCTCTCGGTGTGTTATCCAGGTACCTGTCCCATTCGGGTAGGTACACCTAGTCCCAGGTTCTGATCCTCATGGTCTGTCCCATCTGACAGGTAACCAAGTCATACAAGCCATGTCCCAAGACAGGAGGGTGCAGAGAAATGGTTCTAGTCCTGGCATTTCTACTGCATCCATCTTCTCCTGCCCTCACACATCAGTGCTTCTGTCTTGGGCCTTTGAACTTAGAGTGGGATTTACACCACTGGCCGCCAAGTCTCGGGCCAAATCCTTAGCCTCCATGACCACACAAGCTAATTCCTATAACGAATCATTCTCTCTCTTTCTCTCTCTCTCTCTCTCTCTCTTCTTCTTCTTCTTCTCCTTCTTCTTCTTCTCCTCCTCCTCCTCCTCCTCCTCCTCTCCTGTCTTTCTGTCTCTATCATCTTCTGTTTCTTTGGAGAACCCTGACTAATACAACACCCTTGACTTATGCACAATTCTGGTGTGTTTAAAACAAAACAAAGAAGCTGGGTCATCATACTGCCAGCCAGACCATCCCTACGGAATTCGAGGCCCAAGAGAAGGGATGCAACTATGTGGAATGGGCGCTCATTACTTGCTGCCTGTGACCAGGTCTTGCCCAAGTCTCATTTTCAACATGGCACTCCAGGCAGCCTGAATCAATTTATCATAAAATAAAACTCATGGCTCTGTTTCCCTGGGCAAATCTCACTGTGTAGAACCACTGCCCCACAAACACATTAACTCGGGTGAAATCCCATACACACTAGAAACAGTCTAGAAGGCGGGAGCCGGTATCAAAGGACAAGACGCTGCCTGGTGGGGGCCTGGGGAGAGGAGGGGGTGCTGCAGCCTCTCTCCATCCTCCTCTCAGGTTGTCTGCATACAGGAGCTTCAAGTCTTTTCGGGCCTAAAGATATGGTTTCTCCTTTTCCCCTGTGTTACTTGCACAGTCACACACTATTTTCTGGATAAAGACAAGTCCCCTACCAGATCTTTGGTTTGGCAAAGTTCTAAGGTAGACACATTTGGGGGCGAGGAGAGGCGGTTTCTCATGAATGCATCTAAGTTACCTATTCTGGGCATTTCCGAAATGGAATTTATTGAATAGATTTCACCTGTTACACCTGGATAATTTTATAGATTTCTAAGTTAAGAGACCAAAAGGAGACTTAGTTTCCTATCTGTAAAAACTAACAAAGTATATTTGCTAATAAGTATGTATTTCAGTTTCTTTGACCAACTATCAAATTTGTTATTTGTTTTCTGAATCCGAAAACCTGACTTTATTTTTCAAAATAAACACCACTAACAAAATCCTGCCCATGCCCACCAGGGAGTGTGTGGAAGGATGGATGGGTGGTGTTGGCAGAGCAGGGAAGGATTCTTCCCCACTGTTGGTCCTTGGGCCTGTCCTGCTCTTGATGGCATGCTTCAGAAAGAGAATATCCCCACTGTTCACAAGCGCAAGGCAATTTGGACAAGTGTTACTCTTATTTTGCAAATGAGGAAATTAAGGCTCAGAGAGGTTAAAGGGCTTGTCTAAGATTTCATGATTAGTTATGACTAAAAACAGGGTGCAGTCCCCTGATTTTTTCTGCTGCTCTTGCTGAGACCCATAGCTAAGAACATTCTGTTGACATAGCTTGCGCTCCCGCTCGCCTCATCATCTCTTGGGACACATTTCCATGCACTGAACACCAATGCACATAAGGGACCATTCTTGATCACTGGCCAGCTCCAAACGAAACCATTGCCTTAATGAAGTGATTCTCTAGGGAAATAATCGGACCATAGTCACAGATAACACAGGAGGGACGTAGAGAAAGAAGTCTTCATCCTCCATGTTGCTAGAACATGCAGATACAGGGATAGAAATGAGACTTAGGACTTTGGCGTGAGGCAAATGTTAGCAGTCCATTCAAATGCCTGTAGTGTCCTGGTTCAGCGACCAGTCTGACAGTTTTCTTACCTACCACTCCTTGCTGAGTGACAGGAACAAACTGACAAATCTACATTTCTGGGTCTTGATCTATAAAATGGAGAAAATAAAAAAAAAACTCACCTCCCAGAGCGGTCACGAAAGTGAATTGAGACAATTCACTTTGTAAACACTGAACTATTATTAGGCAGTTGGAGTGTGGAATATACAAATAACAGATGATTTCTGCTTCCTCTTAAAGAGATAATCTAGGAGTATACGCTGTAGTCACATGAAAGCGTTTTAAAGACAACTGCATTCCTGAAGAACTACATCATGCAAACTCGCCTACTTCAAGCATAATTTTCTTATCATGAAATGGGTGAGAAGATACATTCTCAACGTACACAAATCTATAATCATAGTGGCATATTTTTGCTTTAATGATGCTTTTTAAAAATGTCCTAGCAATATCTTTTTTTGTTTTGCAGAGTTTTTCTCCTAAATTAACAGCATCACGGATCATGGCCAGTGCTAGCCCTTCTTTATCTAGTATATCTAACTTCATTTAATAGTAATTTACAGCACATTTTCAGCATCACTACTTTATAAAAGCTTAGATGGTCAAAGAATAGCACTATCGTCACCAAAATTGCTCCACAAAATCTGTACCCGTGATTCACAGCATGGCTGACCATCATACTGACCAGGGCCTGTGGGGTGCTCATGTGGTGTGGCCACCAGATGAGGAACTAAATGTGGTTTAAATTCCACTAAGTTGGTGCTCGGGCTTTGTTATACCATTCTGGACAAGTCATACAAATTTGGAGGAATTTGCATTATTTCAAATGTTGTCCATTCAGTGATATTTTATTACTATTTTACATAGCATTATGAACATTGCATAATTCAAATTTACATGAAATGTGAGTGTATTGTAATGAGGGCAACTTAACAGAGTAAAAAGCATTCAAATGGCCTCCGGGTCCCCCAGATAAAGGTGGAAACAACTGACTGGGATGGGAGTGGGCTGGCTAATTGAGGAGTACTTCTTGGAGAATGAACATTTTGAATAAGTTGAATAAAATACAGTTGGAACATGTTTAAATAGAAAATAATTTGGAATGTGTTGAATAGAAGTCATATTCTAATTACTATAATATGCCAATTCTTTATACCACTGGAAATTGCTCAGTATCAAATTCATCAGTTCTGATTGTGGCACTCTTGAATGGACCTTGGATCCTTTTCATTTTGAAAAGCACTACCATCACTCAGAATCCTGGTAAACAGCCGGGGCAGGGAATGAAGCCACTCCAAAGGGTTAGGAGTTCAGCTTGAAATTCCTGGGGCCTAGGATTGAATCCTACTTTCTCAAACACAGGGCATGGATCATGGAACATTTCTTAGTAACTAAAAGTAACCATTAATATCTGCCTGAAAGAAGCCTGAGTGGAAGCTCTATCTTTGGTTGCCAAAGGATAAATTAAATCCTTTTTGGTGTTTGTTTGAATAATGGAGTAGATAGTTTGGGTTGCTTAGGGGAACACAAAGCATATTTTTATCTTGAATGGGCGATTAGAAATCCTGCCTTTAAAACAGCAACAAAATTCCTTCTCTGTTTGAATTAGCACATCAGTTGGTTAATCAACAAATATTTATTAAGTTCTTCCAATGGAACCTTTGCCTTCTTTGTTTAATCACCTGACGAATTCTCTAATATCAACGAAAATATTTCTTTTACCCAATTGTCTGAAATCATGTTTATTTTTCCACTTCATTTTTTGACTAAAGATTCTTTTTTCTGCTGTTGTTCATTTTTGTTTTTTTTCCCCTCTAAGAGATGGGTTGGTTAATCTTATGTCTCTTTCCAGGTCAAGTTCTACAACCTTAGGTCAGAAAAGTAAAATTATATTTCCATGTTATAAAAGGCAGACTTGTGGGTTAAGATAACCCTAATTCAGTGGTTCTCAAATCTGGTTGTGCATCAAAACCACATGGGGCATATAATAATATAGAATTAGATGTAGTCAATGTGCCATTAATGCATAGAATTCCATTTGGGGACCACTGATTTTATCTCACAGGCAAGGAAACTGAAAGTCACACAATTTGTGGCAGAGCTTGACCAAGAGACCCAAGCCTCCTCCCAACTCACAGCCCTGATTCGGTTCTACTGAAGCTTACATTACATGCAATAACCTCCAGGATTAAAGAGGTAAATGTCTCTCAGTGAAAATCTAAGTGGATTTTTGGACATATTTATTTTATTTCTTTCCCTAAATCTCTGCTCTCTAGGAATATATTGGGTCTCAAGTTCCTTAATAGCAAGTACCTTTATTGAAAATAACCAATAGCACATAATCCTATACTAACAAACCACAAAGACTCAGTTTTTATCCCATTAAAAGCTTGTCGAATTTATTCAGCATTTACTGAAGGCTCACGTTGTGCATAAACTCTATGATAGGCTCTGGGGATTTAAGAATTAAAAAAAAAAAAAAAAGTAGTCCAAAGGAACTTGCAGTCTAATTGAAGAGAGGAGACATATAAAAACATATAAAAATGTAATGAAACCAATTTGTGCAATATTAAGTTCTCCTCGGGGTATATTAGGGCAGGTCAACTGCTATAACACACAAACTCTCAAACGTTAAAAATAAATTTCCGGTAGAGGGGCAGCTTTTCCTCAGGCAGTGATTCAGGCTCTCAGTCAGCATCTTTTGCCATCTTCAACACCAGCTTCCACACAGTATCAGCTCTTCCCTCCTGCCTGACCAGTTGTAAGGTGACTCTTCAGTCTGGAAGTCTTTCATCACAAAGGAGCTCCCAGCTGAGTCTTCCTCAACCTCTCTCACTCTGCAGGGCCTCACCGCAGGCCTTCTCTGCGAGAACTTTCCCTCTGGTCTCCTCCTCTACTTTTATTTTCTTTTTTTTCCAATTTATTCCTCCTTTCCTTCTTCCTTCCCTCCTCCCTCCTTCCCTTCTTTCCTTTTTAAAAAACTTATCAGAATATAATTTATGGTAAACCAAAATTATAAATTTAATCAATGAAGCCAAACTCAAACATATAAATGTTGTTATATCATCTCAAAGCCTTTTCTAATGAAGCACAATATGCACAAGTAAGTGCATGAAAATAAAATATAGTGCTACTGAATACAAAGAGAACATGGTACCTCCACCAGCCTCTTGGTTGTGTAATATTTTTGAGTCTAAAGAACACTAGTAGCTAAACAGAGAACAGTAGGTTCTCTTTCTCAACTGTGCGTGACAGCCCTCCTACCCGTCTCCTCCTCCCACAGGACCACAGGGACAGGAGGTCTTGAACAGGTTCCCCCTGTGGCCAGGCAATGGGATCCAGCCTCGCCAACAGAATTGTTTTGAACACAAACAAACAACAAAAACAAAACCTTCCCAAAAAGGAAGTGGGGTGAGAAGGAGCCAAGAGGAGATAATTGAGAAAACAGATAAAGCACATTTTTTAAAATCCGGTAATAGAAAAGATTTTTCACTGCGAGTATGGGCACAGTCACTGCTCCTGGTCTGGTAACAGATTCCTGGCACTAGGCTGGGCAGAGAATTTAGGGAGCAGATATTTTTCTTTGGGCTCTTCCATGGGCACTCTACAATCCTGATAGAGGCTGCCACCAAGGTTGAGTATAAGAAGACACTATGAGCTTCTCTGGCCAGATGGGATAGTGCCAGACAAACCACATGGAAAAACAGAATACGCACGCACGCAAACACACACACACACACACACATATATTCAGCTTTCATACACATATATAAAGTGTTTCTTTTCTGGTTTTGCCATATATGCTTACTGTAAAAAAAAAAAAAAACTCATGGAAAATTTAGAAAAGACAAAAATCATTCCTTACCCCATCTCCTAGAGTCAAACTATACTTTTAAAAAATTTTATTAAACTTATTAGGGTGACACTGGTTAATAAAATTGTACAGGTTTCAAGTGTACAATTCTATATACATCATCTGTGTATTGCATCGTGTTCACCAGAGTCAAATCTTCTGTCACCATGTATTTGACCCCCTTTACCCTTTTCTACCTCCCTCCACCCCTCTTTCCTTCTGGTAACCATGATACCCTTGTCTGTGTCTATGAGTTATGTGTTTGTCTTCTTTGTTCATTCGTTTCTTATAGTTTTACATCCCACATATGAGTGAAATCATATGGTTCTTGAATTTTTCTGTCTGACTTACTTTGCTTAGCTTGATATTCTCAAGATTCATCCATATTGTTGCAAATGGCAGTATTTTATCTTTTCTTATGGCTGAGTAATATTCCATGGTATATATGTACCGCATCTTCTTTATTCAATCATCTATTGAAGAACACTTCGGTTGTTTGCATGTCTTGGCCACCACTAAAAATGCTGCAATGAACATCAATGTGCATATATCTTCATGAATAAATGTTTTCAATTTTAGGGGGTAGATACACAGAAGAAAGATTGCTGGGTCATATGGTAACTCTATTTTTAATTTTTTGAGGAAACTCCATACTGTTTTCCAAAGTGGCTGTACCAATGTACATTCCCATCAGCAGTGTATGAGGGGTCCTATTTCTTCACAACCTCTCTAACACTTGTATTTACTCATCTTGTTGATAATAGCTATTCTAACAGATATGAGTATCTCACTGTGGTTTTGATGTGCATTTTCCTAATAGCTAGTGAAATTGAGTTTCTTTTCATATATCTGTTGGCCATTTGTATGTCTTCTTGGGAGAACTGTCTGTTCAGCTCTTCTGCCTATTTTTTAATTAGATTGTTTGTTTTTTGTTGTTGAAGCGTATGAGTTTTTTATATATTTTGGATATTAACCCTTTATTGGAGGTGTTGTTGTGTCTTCTATTTAGTTGGTTGCTTTTTTGTTTTGTTGCTGGATTCTTTTGCTGTGCAGAAGGTTTTTAGTTTGATATAGTCACATTTATTTTTGCTTTTACTTCTTCTGTCTTCGAGGTCAAATTCATAAAATCCTAAGTCCAAGGTCCATAAGTTTAGTACCTATGTACGCTTCTACGTATTTTATTGTTTCAGGTTTTATACTTAGGTTTTTAATCCATTTTGAGTAAATTTTTGTGGACGGTGACAAACAGCAGTCTAGTTTCCTTTGCATGTAGCTTTCCAATCTTCCCGGCACCATTTACTGAAGAGGCTTTCTTTTCTTCATTGTATGTTTTTGGTTCCTTTTCAAAAATTATATGCCCATATAAATGTGAATTTATTTCTGGGCTCTTGATTCTGTTCCATTGGTCTGTGTCTGTTTTTCTGCCAATATCATGGTGTTTTTATTACTGTCACTTCATAATATAATTTGAAGTCAGGGAATGTGATATGTTTGCCTTCGTTCTTTTTCTTAGGATTGCTTCGCTATTTGGGGTATTTTGTGGTCCGTACAAATTTGATGATTTTTTTGTTCTATTTCTTTAAAAAATGCCATTGGGATTTTGATGGGGATTGCATTAAATCTGTATATTGCTTTGGGTAATATGGCCATTTTAATTATGTTGATTCTTCCAATCCATGAACATGGACTATCTTTCCATTTCTTTGCGTCTTCTTCAATTTCTTTCAATAATGTCTTGTAGTTTTCCGTATATAGGTCCTTCACATCCTTTGTTAAGTTTATTCCTAAATATTACATATGCCATTTTGTAGTCTTTTTTGGATTCAAAATTATGAGTTTTTGTCCATCTTGCCAAAAAAATCTTTAAGGACATTATCAGTAAAAGCTAATACAGACCATAATTTCCCAAATCATTTCATATTATTGAACATTTTAGTTGTTTCCAGTTTTAAGTATAACAGGAGGGACAGTCATGCTTACCTATGTGTCGGTGGCTAAGCTTCTGCAGCATGCCTAAAAGGGGGCATGTGCCTGGGTGGCCTGCCCTTATCCCCTTAGGGAACTGCTAAGGGTGAATCTGCTTTTGCATGTTGTAAATCAATGGTTATGTGTCTGGTTTGACCCCTATTTTAAAGAATGTTGTATCTCACTGCCTCTAGAGAAGGACATGTTCTTTAGTTGGAGCTAGAGACTCCTCATTCCATATGCCTTATATCTAGGAAGAACATATTCCTGATTTGCCTGAATGGTCCTAGTTTTTGCCAGTTGTCCCCATGCAATTAGTAATAGCACCCCTTCTCACTCCTAAAAGTGTTTGCATTTGTAAGATAAATGATATGGTCACCAACCTATACTCTGTCTGATTTACTCACCTAAGTTACTGCCATGAAAGCACTTGAGGTGACAATGTGCACTTGTCCATTCTGGGGCAAACATAGAGTAGGAGGAGTGGCAGGGCCTTCTGGGTCGCCCCAGAACTGCACCCAAGGACACCATCCGGGGGTACCTAAGACTTTCCTCCTTCCAAACATATACAGCAAGTATTTCTGTTAATCGAAATTTGATTTGGGACTTTATATTTTTATGTATGTTATATAGATTTAATCTGTTTCTGATAACAATAATTCAAGAGTATAAATATATTTGTCTTATTTGTAGTTTCCTGACACAGCATTATGTATACAATGAATGCTCAGTTAATGCCATCAACTCACTGTCTTTAAGACTGACATCAAAAAATCTTAATAAAATTTGTGACAATTCTAATGCAGAAAAACTTCCTGCTGGACAGAGCTAGAAGGGCAGTTGAACTGGAATACTGACAATGACTATATGTTGAATGCAAGCACTAAAATAGAATATTTTGTTGTCTATCTAAGTAATCAACCTGGAATTTATTTTTTTTTCAAATAGAAACAGTTCTATTTTTATCTGATATAAAAGCAAATGTCACCAATAACTCCAAAATAAACACCGTAAATATTTTGGTTGTCTTTCTAGAATTTTTTTATGTACTATAAATGCAATCACCGAACAGATGTAGGATAGGCAATCTTGCTCACTCCTTGGGGGCAGCATTCTCTTACATAGACAAACAATCGGAAGATGGGTCACACTTTCTCTCCTGCAAATATCCCTGCTGGAATTTCCTCTGCCGCCAAGAGCTTCCACCTTTGCCTCTGTTGCTGTGTGGGAATCGGAGCTGTGGCCCCCTCCAACTATGGCCTGGGAGGAGGTGATGGGTGGGGATGGAGGGCTAGGACCTCCCCTTTGCCACTTACCCTTTCCATCTCCTTAAGAGAGCATGTCAGATTGCAAAGTGATGGGAGCTATAAAAAGGAATTATAATGACTTGCCCACCCATGGTCACAGCAACATTAGTCATAATAGCCAAAGTACAGGACCCAACCCAAGTATCTGTCAGCAGATAAATGGATCAACAAAATGTGGTGGATTGGAATATTATTCAGTCTTAAAAAGAAAGGATGATCCGATACATGCTACAACATGGGTGAACCTTGAAGACATTATGCTAACTGAAAGATGCCAGACACAAAAGAACAAATACTGTATGATTCCATTTATATGAGGTACCTGGAATAGGCAGTTTCATAGAGACAGAAAGTACAATAGCAGTTACTAGAGGCTGAGGGGGAGGGAGAATAGGGAGTTACTATTTAATGGGTATAGAGTTTCAGTTTTGGATGATGCAAGTTCTGGAAATGGATACTGGTGATGGTTACACAACATCATGATATTTTTTTTTTAAAAAGGAGAAATTACATCATAAGAGTGAGTGTTAACTAAGGGTCTACCTAAAGATTCGGTCCTCCTCATGACTCCTCATGACCTATTCTTTCTTGCGTGGGGGACAGCCGGGGACACTTCCTACTCCTGCAAACCTAGTTTTCTCATCTTCCTATTTGCATCTATGCTCCTCCCATTTCAACACAGCCCCGCTTCTTCCAGTGTCTCTGTTTATAAGACTACCCCATCCTGTGAAAAACTCCACTCCTTCCCATAGAATGCATGCTAACTGGGTTCCTCCTCCCAGACAGGGTGCTAGGAGGGCTGCAGGCCTGCTGGGATTTTACTGCTGACTAGTAAGACAAACACATCTCTTACAGACAAATGTTGATTTTTTTTTTTTCTGGAGACAGAGTTGAAACCCATACTAAAGAACTCCTCAATTAACAAGGCAGGCAGTTCTCCTAGCCTTGAGGTCAGCGGGTCCCATTAGGCAGAAGAGACTTTGGTTTCTAATGCTCCCCTTCTGAGGCCTGCAGGAATCACAAAAGGGCCTTATTTCCCTTTAATGTCTGCTCTCTCATCCCCTAGGAGGGTCTCAGGACTTCAGAGCCATTTCTTACAAAAGGTGGGGAAAGGGTGGCAGTTTTTCTTGTCACATAAACATAGAAACTCTGGGAACAGTTCTGACTGAGCCAAAGTTGAGACTCACATATGTTGAAATGTGGAGATGTAGAGACAGTCCCAGTGCTGGAGACAGGCCAAAGCTCCTTAAAATCAAGAGATATTAAGGAATACTTGCAACTGTCTAGCCACACCCTTGATTTGCCAGAGGTACCCTGGGATGGAACTTGGGTGTATGTACAGAACTTGGAAAAATCCCATCTGAGGTGGAAGCTGGGGACAGAGCGATGGTTTAAGGTTAGGTGGGGGAGAGTCCTTCATAAGGCTCTAGGACTCTAACCTTTAGGAAGCAGGAACCAGTAGGCATTTACAAGTGGAGAAAGAGTTGATTGTATTTGTTTTCTTGGAAGATTAACCTGTGTTCCAGTAAAGCAAACAGCAAAAGAAAGAGATGAGACAAAAAGACCAGTGATAAAATGATGGTATTAATTATGACCGGTGGTAGTAGGAATGAAGAAACAGAGCAGGACTCCACGGACTATTCCAAGATAGGATTGGCCTCAAAGAAATTCAGTGGAAGGCTGTAAAAATTGCTTTAGCAGTGGTCCCCAACCTTTTTGGCACCAGGGACCAGTGCTCCTATGAGAATCTAATGCCTGATGATCTGAAGTGGAGCTGAGGCAGTGATGCTAGTGCCAGGGAGCGGCTGCAAATAGAGATGAAGCTTCGCTCACTTGCCTGCCCACTGCTCACCTCCTTCTCTGCTGCCTGGTGCCTAACAGGCCATGGACTGGTACCAGCCTGCAACTCAGAGGTTAGGGACCCCTGCTTTAGAGTACCAACAAAAGAAACAACCAGTATATCCAAATACATCTGAGGCTGTCTCAAAGCCGAGTTATAAAGACTACAAATGACCTATCAATCCTTTAGGCTCACAGATCCCAGTTCCTGAACCAACTTGAATGAGTAAGAGCACTGGAGTTACCACAAGTCCATTCCACCCAAGAAGGTATGTCTTCGATCCACCGGCCAAGGAATTTAACCTGGCATCGTTTAGGAATAAGAGATGATAGATTCAAAAGACTTTGGGGGCCAGGCAATTTAAGGAAGCAGAATGGATTTGCAAGAGCGATGATAAAATGCAACTGCTACTTGGCCTCAGTGAGAGGGCTACAATAGAGAGTGGTAGAGACTGTGACAAACTGGAGTTCACATGCCCTATCTATGGGGCAGCTGATACACCAGACCATTGTAGCAATGTGGCAATGAAGCCAGATCTGCTTTTTTTGAACAAAGCTAAAAAGTTGGATTTTTAGTGCCAGCTAATTCAAGGCTAAAAAACAACCACGACACTATAGGAGCCAAAATCCATTTTGTGTGCAAGCTGAATTTGTTCCAATGACCTCTAATCTGAGATCTGCGGTCCAGGGATTAGGAAACTGTTAAATTAATGTATCTACAACAAGACCTCATGCAAGAAAGAAAAACATGAAGCCATTTAGTGAGATAGGTGATATCTGAATGATCTCTGGGGAAAAAAGAAAAGAACACAAAATATTTTTAAATTCAGAATGAATGAACTCAGTAATCCTGAGCCCCACTTCTGTGTCCAGAAGATGTAACAATGTGTTTTGGAAATCATTCTTAGAAGCTCCAAGCAATGCTCCAGCTAGCGTCACATTTGTTCTTCACAACTGTCTTATATGAAGGAAGAACAAATGTTCTCCTCATTTGACTGATGAGAAAACCGAGGCAGGATGAGGTCTGTAGTTTCCTTAGAATCGCTGAGTGCAGTGGCAGCGGAGCTGAGTCTCAATTCTCATCTACTGTTATGGTACCAAGCATCAGTCTGCACAGCCACTCTGCTGGCCTCCCCTGGTTTATCGAGATAACCAGAGGAGCTCCAAATGATGGAGCCCTGTGGGAAAACGAGGAATACGTGATCTTCTAATTCAGGCAAATCTCACCAGATCAGATTCAGGCAAATCTCACCAGATCAGTTTCAGACTGTTACGCAGGCTTCTTGAACATAGCCTCAAGGCTTTCGTGTTTTAGATATGAAGGTTGTCAGGGAGAGCTTACGCACAGAAAGCAGTGTCCCTAAAGACCGTGGCCCTGATGTCCTCACCTCTTATCTATTTGGAGCCTTGTCCTAGAGGGCTGTTGGTTGTCAAGGCAACCAGCAGTCCTCTGTGAAATGTTTTTCCCATGAATACACAATTTGCAGCTACAGCTTATGATCTGACTTTTTACATAAGCCACAGCAGAATTTTAGCAGTGCGCAGGTTGAAGAGGGTAATTTCCACCTCATAAGCTAAGTGAAAGCCCAGAGGCCAGAGTACATAGGGATGGTAAACCCCACACTTCCCACCCTAAAAGTGGTTGCCATCTCTGTGCTCTTCCAGGGAGCCCAAACCCTCTCACATTTTGTACCAGACTGGCACAAAGACCCACCTCTGTGAGAGGACTATTCAACTGAGGGATCTCTTTAGCTACTCCAACAGAATCGTTATCTGTTTCCCACTCTTAAAGACCAAGAGTGATTCAACTAATGGCCTGGGTATTAGTCTTAAATGAAACAGGGGTCACAGAAAGCAAACCACTGAAAGAGTCAGGACATGTCTTCTCTAAGATGGCGATCTGGCCAGCATTTTAGCTTGCGCCCTTGACCTGTCATGGTGCTTTTAGAAAAAAGGTACATTATTGTGATAAGAGCACTGGGCTGAGTTACAGTCCTGGCCTTCCCTTACTGCATTGACATTCTCATCTGAAGCTCAGAAACATCATCAATAAGATGGGAGTCACCACACTGACCTCACAAGCTTGCTTTAAAAGTCTGCAGATTTTGTAAGATTTGATGCATTCTACAGGTATTTTCAAAAATCTTTAAGATTGTTCATTTTAAAGACAGTATTAACCAAAATTTTCCAAGTAAAAAATAAAACAAAGCAATCCAAAAGTTATTTTTACAACTTAAGCCTTTAAAAGAATGGTCGTGATTTTCATAGGTCTTGAACAACCTACCATCCTCTGAATATCAGAATCAGAAACTTAAATACAGACACTAATTCGTAGGAATTAACTGTGTCTGAGGTTTGTTGATTATGTGGGGCAACCCAGGAGGTGGCTCAGACTTCATGCTGCAATAAGTAAACCAAATTACAGAAGTACACCTTTACGCATAAAACATAGCACAGAGGTAAGACATATGTGCAAAGCAAATTGGTTAAGCCATTTGATAAATCGGTTAATTATGAGTCAGGTGCATCTACAGGATGGTCTGGAAGATTTCAAGCAAACTAATTTCTTTATTTAGAGGGAAAAAAAAACATGTGTAATAGGACTAATAAAACCAGACTACTTGAATCCACTTGAGAAATACAAATGCCTCCTTAAGGCAAAAGAATCATATCTGTCCCATGAATACAGAATGAAAAATTAAAATATTTTTAATTAAATCCACTTATTATGCAATGTTTTCATGTATATTCATGTCACCTGGCAGGTGACATGAATGAGGTGAAAAGATCATTTTACCTTAGCAGACCTGAGATCGAGTTTTGGTTCTAGCGGTAATCGTCATGTGAACTTTGGAAAATTACTTCTTTTCAGAGCTTTAGGTCCTCTTGTACCCATAAAATAGCTTTAACTATAAAGTGGTTACATGAGTCTATACACGTAAGGATTCTAGACCTCAGTGAACCACTAATAAATTTCACGACCTTAGGCTAGCCACTTAGCCTTTTGGTACTCCAGTTTCTTAACCTATAAAATGGAAAAATAATACCTACCTCTACCATATTGTACAAGGATGTTATCAAATATAATTAAGTAGTAGATGTGAAGGTGCTCTGAGGCTCAAGGGAGCCTTAATGCTGCCCAGGTAGCGCATGACACAAGACCACTTTCTCTTCCACAGTTCCAGAGGTTCACATCTGCCCCTTGTCCCTCTTCCCCCAACACTTCTACCCTATCCTCACTCTCAGATGTTGACCTTACTTCCTATTTTGCTGAGAATATTGAGGCGGTCAGAAAAGAACTTCTACAGAAACCCACCAACACAACTACCCCCTCCCCAGTATCTGTACCCACATACTCTGTAACTCTGTATACTCTTACCTAGAATCAGCTTCTGGCTTCATTGATTTTTTTTTCCTATTATTTGTTCATTTTCTATATTGACTTATGCTCTAATCTGCAATATTTCTTCTTTCTACTTAGTTTGAGTTTATTTGCTCATCATTGTCTAGCTTCATAAGGTAGAAGCTTAAATCATTTTTAGACCATTCTTCTTTTCTAGTATAAGCATTAAATTACACATTTTCTTCTAAATATTACTTTGGCTGCACCTCACAAATATACAAATTTAAATATGTAATGCTTTTATTATCATTCAGCACAAAATATTTTAAAATTTTCGTTGTGCTTCCTTCTTTGGCCCTTAGGTTATTTAGGAATGAGTTGTTTGATTTCCAAATATTTAGAAATGTCCCATGTATCTTTTCATCACTAATTTCTAATTTAAATCCAGATATTTGGTCAGATAATATATCCTGTATAATTTCGGTCCATTTAAACTTATTGAAACTTGTTTTATGACCCAGCATATGGTCTACTTAGTCAATATTCCATGTACACTTGAAAAAAAGTATATTTTTTGCTGTTATTAGGTGGTATATTCTAACTGATAATTAACACAGATTGGTTGATAGTGTGGTTCAAATATTCCGTGATTTTACTGATTTATGTCCACTTATTTTAAGTATTAAAGTTTCTGACTATAATTAATTTTTTTTACCTCCATCCATTTTTGTTTCATGTATTTTGAAACTGTTATTAGATATCTACATATTTAGAATTATGTATTGTCTTCTTAACAAACTGACTTATTTATCAGTATGAAATAGTCCTTTTTATCTCTGGCAATATTCTTTAAAGTCTACTTTGTGTGGTATTAATATATCATCTTGATATTTGTTTTCTATTTGTTCCATCTGTTCTTTGTTTTTCTTCTTCTGGATTAATTTAGTATATTTTTACTATTTTATCTTCTTTATTGGCAATTACTTATATCTACTTGGTTTTTTTTTTATTATTGTTCTAGGGTTACAATAATATTATACCACTGCATATATAATGAAAGAAACTTACGATAATGTGCTTCCATTTTCCCTTTCCTGTCCTTTGTATTATGATTGTCAAACATTTTATTTATACATATGTTATAAACCTAACTATCCATTATTTTTGTTTTAAGCAATTACCTTTTAATGAAAATTTTAAAACTAGAAAAAGTCTCTCATAATTTCTTACATGTTTGTGATTTCTGGAACTCTTTTCTTCCTTTCTATAGATCCAAGTTTCCATCTGGTAATATTTTCCTTTAGCCTGAAGGACTTCTTTTACTATTTATTTCAGTACCAGTCCTCTGTCAACAAATTCCATTTTCACTCATCTGAATGTACTTTAATTTTGCCTAGTTTTTGAATATTTTCTCTAGAAATAGAATTCAAGGCTAACAGGTTTTTTCTTTCAGCACCTTAAAGATGTCACTCCATTGTCTTCTTACTTGTTTCTTATGAGAAATCTTTTAGGTTCTTATGTCTGTTCCGCTGCAACATGTCTTTTTCTCTGGCTGTTTTTATACTTTCTCTTTATCATGTGCTTTCAGTATTTAATAATAATATAACTTGGGCTGATTTTTATTTATCCTGTTTGGGGCTACTTGAACTCCTTAGATCTGTGAGTTTATAGTTCATATTAAATTTAGAAATATTTCAGCCACTATTTCTACAAATATTTTTGCATACCCCCTTTTTCTAATTACAAATATATTAGATTCTTGATATTGTCACATAGGTCACTGATGCTCTGTTCATTTTTTGGCCCAGCATTTTTTTTCTCTGTGTTCTTCTTTAGATAGTTTTTATTGCTATATCTTCAAGTTAATCAGTCTTTTATTTTACAGTTTAATCTGCTATTAAGCCCATCCGGTGACTTTTTCATTTAAAATATTGTATATTTTTACCCTAGAAGTTGTAGTTATTTCTTTTTAAATGTATCTTCTTTTTATCTCATCATATTTATGTTTTTCTTTCATTCTTCATCTGTTATAGTAGCTATTTTAATGTCCTGTCTATGCTATCGTGTCTATCATTTTTGAGTCTTGATTATATTGACTTATTCTTCTCTTCGTTATGGATCACATTTTCCTACTTCTTCGCATGTCTAATAATTTTTGATTGGATATTGTTTTTGTTGACGGTTTAGATTTTGTTGACTTTTTAAGAATAGTGTTGAAGTTTGACAGGTAGTAGTTACTTGCTTGATCCTTTTGCATTATGCATTTAAGATTTGCTGGGACAAGTTTAGAGTAGCCTTTACTTTAGGCTGGTTAGTAACTGTGGCTTGATAGTTAATCCTTACTACTAAGGTATGTGACCCTTCTGAGGCCTCTGTCGAATGCTCTGAGTGTTCAACAGGGCTTTGAACTCTAACTGATCAGAACTCAAAAATCTCCTAGCCCTGTAAGAACTGAGTTCCCTGAATTCCTCATAATTATTCTTTGTTCAGTGTTGTAAAGGTTCACTCTAGGCACCCGCAGTGTAGTATCCCATCAAAGATTCATGGGAACCTCTAAGCAGATTTATGAAGCCCTTTACCATCCCAGCATCTTCCTCTCTAGTACTCCATCCTGCAAATCATTCCAGATGCCTTTTCCTCTTTAAACTCTTATCTCCATCTCCTCAACTTGGCAAGACTGCCTTGCTCTGCCTGAGTTCCCCCTCTTTGTCCTGCACAGCAGAAAAGTGCTACCAGGGAGAAAGTCTGGGTGAATGTAAGGGTCACTCATTTACTTCTCTCGTCTCAGACATGATATTCCTACTTAGTTTTCCAGTTGTATATGGAAAGTCCAGTACCAATTACTCCTTCATGAAACTGAAGTCCTCTAAGCAACTATCTTCTTCTGTGTACCAGTTCCCATCTTTCTCACCTACTAAAGGACATCTTTCTGGCAGTTCTTCCATGTCTATCCCTCACTATCAAATTTTTGTTCTCTACTGGATCATTCCCACCATATAACCATGTAGCGACTTATCCTATATAAAAATCAACAAAAACAAAAACAAAACTTTTTTTAACCCTACTTCCCCTGACAGCTCTAATTCCATTAAATTGTTCTTCTCTGTAGCAAAACTCCTTAAAATAGCTTTCTATTTTTCTGTATCTCTTTTGCTGTAAAATAGCTAATTGCTATATCCAATTCCTATCCTCTCATTCTCTCTCTTTTTTAAATTAAAATTATTATGATGACATTGGTTAATAAAATCAAGTAAGTTTCAAGTGTACAATTCAACAATAAGTCATATACATATTGTATTGTGTGTTCACCATCCAAAGTTAAATTTCCTTCCATCACCAAATATTTGACTCCTTTTACCCCTAGCTTCCTTCCCCCTCCCCGCTTCCCTCTGGTAACCGGTAATCCACTGTTTGTGTCCATGAGTCTCTTTTTTTGTTATGTTTGTTTGTTGCTTTCAGTTTTATATCCCACATATGAGTGAAATTATACGGTTTTCAACTTTTTGACTTATTTAGCTTACCATGATCATCTCAAGATCCATCCATGTTTGTTGCAAAGAATGTATCTCATCTTTTCTTATGGCTGAGTAATATTCCATGTATGTATGTGCCACATCTTCTTTAGCCAATCATCTATTGTAGGACACTTCGGTTGCTTCCATGTCCTGGCCACTGTGAATAATGCAGGTATGAACATCGGAGTGCATATATCTTTGCAGATAAATGTTTTCAGGTTTTTGGGGTAGATACCCAGAAGAAGAATTGCTGGGTCATATGGTAATTCTATTTGTAGTTTTTTGAGGAACCTCTATACTGTTTTCCAAGGCAGTTGTACCAAATTACATTCTCACCAGCAGAGTATGAGGGTTCCTTTTCCCCCACAATATCTCATTCTCTCTTAGGCCCATTCCAATCAAGTTTTCCACATAAACTGCTTCATCAAAGTCAATGAACTACCATACTGCCAAATCCAGGGGTCAATATTCAGTCCTCATCTCACTCTGGATCCCAGATCTATCTATAAACGGTATTGTCTTAGTAGATCACTCCCTACTTCCTGATATATTTTTCTGCTTGGCTTCCAGGACACTGCACTCTCTTGGTTTCTTTTGCCTGCCTCACTAATCACTCCTTCTTAATCTCTTTCACAGGTCCCTCCTCCTCTCCCAAATTTCTTAATACTGGAGTGCCCGATGATCTTGGGTTTCATTTTTTCTATATACACTTTCATTTCCTTGGTGATCTCATCCAATCCCATCACTGCAAATACCATTCAGTATCCCATGCTGACAGTGCATAAGTTTATATCTATAGCTCAGACCTCTCTCCTAAATGCCAAGTTTGAATATATCCAAGAGAAATTTCAAAGTTAACATGTTTAGCACTGCTTGCACCCTAAGTATTACCTATCTTGGTTAGTGGCAATTCCATATTCTAATTGCTGGGCCAAAAACATCTTGACTCCTTTATCTCACACATATTACATGTTCATTAGGAAATCACGCTGGCTATATCTTCAAAATATACCTGGATTCTAAATACTTCTCATTATCTTCCCTGTTGCCACACTGGTTCATGCTACCATCATCTCCCTCTTGGATTACTGCTCTATTCTCCTAACAGGCATCCTTGCATCTACCCTGTAATCTATTATCAGCACAGTTTATGTTTATTTTCAACATAACTTTTTAGATCATGTAGTTCTCAGTTCAAAATTCTCCAAGGGCTCCCCATATAATACAGAGAAAAAGCCAAACCCTTATAATAGCCTATGTGATCAGTTCCCATTATCTCCCTGACATTGTCCCCTGACATTAATATCATCTTCACACTCTTCTCTTTAGCCACACTGGTCTCCTTGCTGTTCCTAGAACATGCCCCTCCTGGCTACTATGTAAGTTCCATGAATTGGGCATCTTTGTAATATTTTGTTCTCTGCTGACACCCCAACTTTCATAACAGATCCTAGCATAATAGCAGACTGCTCAGTAAGTATCTGTTGAATAACTACATGAATGAACAAACACATAATTACCAGGCATTATCTGAAAACAGTGAAGGAAAGTGAAGGAACTTTCTCATCTCTTTTGACTCCAGAGCAAGGGTGGGCAAACTATAGCTTGCAGGCCAAAATTGCACCTGCACCTGTTTTTGGAAATAAAAGTTTATTGTAAACATGGCCAGAGAATGTGTATGGTACACAAAGCCTAAAACACTTGCTATTTGGTTCTTTATGGAAAAAGTTTTCTGTCCCCTGATTTAGAGGGTACGTGCTGAAAGGGAGTATTCAGCTACTCCTTGTTGCTCACATAAAAATCTATCCACCAAACTCAAAGAATGAAACACATTCAGATTTGGGTAGGTGAGCCAGTTACTCAGTACCGTACAAAGATGTAACGACCTCACTTTGAGGAAACAGTTAGCTTAGAAATGTTCCTATCCAATGAACAGGTGGTAATCTGTCAGTGGAGGTGGCAAAAATTAGCCATGTCTGCCTATACATACCACCAATGCGAAGATAAGGGAATTTAGGTCTATTTTTTTTTATTTTATGTCTACATCAATTAATCACTCAAGAGTCAAAAAATTCCCCCTAAATGCTTCTTAATCATGCTGCCACAGAAAGGTCATTTGTATCATATTCTTTGACTTAATGACAAATTTCAGTTCCTTAAAATAGTCATCTCTCATCCATCTTAAAGACAGAGCTTCTCTGCAGGCTGACTCGCACAGTGGGTGATCTGGGTGCTCAGCAGGCACTTCTCCAGGATGCTAAGACTTGTGCTTAAAAGAGCTGATGGGTGGGCTGTGGGACCGTTAAAATGAGCCTGTAGTGTGTGAGCAGGCCCTGGCTGGAGAGCTTCCCTAGGAAGCTGCCATGGCTCTCAGGAAAACTCAGGACTGGGGTTGCTCTGGGCCTGTTGCAGTCTCCCTGGGAGCTCCTCAGACCTGGAAGGACCCTATATAAAGGAGCCGACTAAAAGCCATGCAAAATCTAGATTTCTATCCCTGGTAATGGCTGGAATCAGACCAACTTCCTGGGCACTTGGTAATCCTGGACCAATGAAATGTGAAACTGGCTGTTTTGCTTTAGTCACTGGAGAAAAATATCCTATGTCTCCATTCTTCAGGCAGAACTTTCTCCCTCTCTCGGGTTATGTGTTCCATGGACTTGGGGCCCTCCCTTAAGGAGGAATAAGATTCCGTAATGTGAAGAAGAGAAGGCTGAGGAGAATCAATCAATCAAAAGGTTCACAAAACATGGTGCCTCACCATCGCTGTGTAAAACATAAACAAAATCCATCAGACTTCAAGGCAAGGACCTTAATTTAGAGATAATTCTGCCTGATTATAAAGTAGTTAGCCATTGAAAATGCCAGAATAAAAACTCATTTAAGGAACCAGAGAAAAAAAGACAAACCTTGAATGATAGTCAACCACAGCATCAGATTTCTGAGTCCAAGTCTCTGTGGGTGGTGATGGTGCCCTTATTCTATGGAGTATGTTAAGACCAGGGTGATTCTGCTAGGAATTTGGTATAACCTTACCCAAATCCAGAGAGATGGATTGGAGGAACCTCTAACTTCCCTCTGACTCCATGTTTCATTGCATAATTAAAGTAGAAGAGAGTTCAAGGAGAAAGAAGAGGCAGAGGGCTGTAGTGGATCTCTAGTCCCCAGCCACCCAGCACACAGCCCTGGAGCTTAAGTCTCCCCAGGGCACAAATCAAGACAGGGTCTCTCCAAGTGGATATTATCAAAGTCATAAACAGTACTCACCAGGAGACAGTCTATCTTCTCACAGGGATGCTGGAGAACATGAGAAGCTTCAGCAGAATATTTCAAAGACCTTAGAATGGGTGTTTGCTAGGTGGATGTCTCTCTTTTTCTCAGTTTGAGTGAAAATTGAGCAGGGGTCAAGTCAGAGGATGACTCTTTCTTTGATGCATTATCCGAAAGTCAAGAGGCAATCATCCTGGAAGTTCTGATCTGACCATTTTTCAGGCTCCCCCATTTAGCTAATAAGAATTCACAATAATCTACTAACTGATAAATAGGAAGGTTACTTTGTGGCAAGCTTGGACTTATTATATGTTAAGTAAGTGTTAACAATCTTTACTGAGTTAAGTCACCAAGCACTGCAGGGGAAGAAGTAGAGAATTCACAGGGAATAGTCACAGAAATACATATAAAACTATATATTTTTTAAAAGGTGCTTAAGTGCCAGGGGCCTTTGACCTCAGGAAAAATACCCATGCATAAAGTCACACAGAATTAGGGCAGGAAAACTGGGATCTCCACGTGATTACTTACATGTACCCCATTGCTTTCTATGGCACAGGGCAGGGCTGTTTCAGCCTCTGCTATCTGTGGGACATCTACCTCCTCCTAGGAAGGCCCTTTGCCCTCAGAGGAGACCACCATAATATCCAACATAAGCATGTTTTAAGGAACTCTGGCTGCTCGCTGGTAAAGGTATCGCTACCTGTAGTGCTACCCTGCTTCACGCGCCCACAGGTACATCCCATCCAACCCAGGGGCCAGAACCTTCTCTGGGGAAATCCAGCCCCTTCACTAATGCCATAGTGGGGAGTCCGATCTCCTGTGCCTTTGAAATCTGGCAAACTCTGCAGCCTGGGCTGTGGCCACCTGTTGGTGTGCTTCCATCTGGCTTCTGCTGTCTCTGAGAGGGCTGGGAATAAGTTCACATTCTGCAAGAGGAAGGGAAAGAGGGTGCAGCCTGTGGAGTGCCTGTCTCCAAACTAGTCTCTCCACCAACAACCTGTGCTGCAGGTTTCCTCTGCAAGGTACCTCATTATGTAAGTACTACCTTCTTCAGAAAGCCACATCCTCGAGTTTCATGTGAGGAATGTACCTTCCTCTAATAAATATGACTGGCACCTACTGTGCCCATTTTATTTTCAAAATACGCTCCCCTCCTTCTAATCATTGGAGAGTTACTCTGTCTGAGCTGTCTAGAGGGATGGCCCCCACCCAAATCATTTGTCCCCTGATAATGAGGTGAGGGTGAGGGCATGTTGTCTCTGTTTATTCCACCACACAGAAATTTCTGTTTGTGTTAATACTTCCTGATAGTGGCCTGGTTTACCCTGCGTCTGGCAGTGACCTACAGGACATGGAGCTGCCTGACTTCAGACTGTTCTCCTGGGTCTGGCCTCTCAGCTCCATCCCAAGGCTTCTCTCATGTAATATCAGCTCTGCCAGTCTCAAGAACAAGCCTGCAAACAATGCCATGTGTGTGCAATTCCTAGATGTGGGTGAGGGCAAGGAAAGGCCAGCACCTCATCTAGGGTGGAATGTGATTATCCCTTCCCAAACTCAGAAGAAGTTAGTAGAATCTTGGTACCTCTGAGCTGAAAGAAAACTCTGAATGAATGAGGAAACCAAAGCCCATAGCTCAGGTCAAAGAGCTGAACTTGGCCTCTCTTGACTCTTAATCGACACTCTTTCCACTGTATTAAGCTGCCTCAGCTCTTCATTTCTAGTCAATTAATCTCTTCCTTCTAAACTCTTCAAGCTCACAGAATACTCTCAAACTACAAAAGGGAGAAAAACCTTCCAACTGGCACTCGGAAGGGAGTAGGAGAGAGCTGAGGCAGGGTTTCTCCCTGCCCAGTACCAGGAAATGTGGCTGGAGTGAGTCCCAACCTTCCTTTTGCAGAAGAGATGCAGACTTAATGAGGTGTCAGAGGCTAGCTCAAGGTCACACAGTGCCAGACGACAGGACTTCCAGACTTTCACTCCAGTGCACTTTCACTGCACCCTGGTGATTCCTTGTGAACAAATGGATTCCTTTGGGAATTCCTTAAAACATCAAGCATTCTCAGCATTCTTGAAAATAAATTCAAGGAACACAATGCTTCTGGAATATACATTTTACATGAAGTGAGAAGAAAATTCGCTTTTATGTTTGTGGTAATGGAGACTAATTTTTTTCACTCAGCATAGGGACGAGTTGACAAAAGTAGTTGTCAATATTTAAAACCAAAGATAACTGTCTTCATAATTTCCATTTCAGGTTCCTGAGGCAGGGGTTGAGCCCAGCGACTCACTGGTAAATGATAATACAAATAGATGAAGTAGGGAAATCAAAGTCATGTTTCTTCAAACTGAATTTCCTTTTTTCTTATTCCAAATCTATCCCAATAAATGTAAATTAAAACAATAAGATACCACTTTGCATCTATTAGATTGCTTAACAAAAACAACAAACAAACAAACAAAACCACCAACTGCTGGCAAGGATGAAGAGTAACTAATTCGAATCTTCATACACTGCTGGTGGGAATGCAAAGAATGCAGCCACTTTGGGAAAGAGTTTGGCAGTTTCTTATAAAGATAAGCGTTCAATTAACCTATGACTCAACCATTCTTCTCCTCAGTTCTATTCAAGAGAAACAAAACTTATGTTAACGAAACCTATCTGCAAATATTTACAGAGCTTTATTAATAACTGCCAAACATTGGAAACAACCCAAATGTTCATCAAACAAGTGCATGTATAAACAAACTATCATGAATATACAATGGAATACACTGTAATAAAAAGGAATGAACTTTTGACACATACAACTTCTCAATGGCACTGTACAGAGTGAAAAAACAAAACTCAAAAGGTCACAGACTGTATGATTCGATTTATATAACATTCTCGAAATGACGAAATTACAGAAATAGAGAAGAGGGTAGTGCTTGCCATGGGTGAGAAATGGTGGAAGCGGCAAGAGTCAGGTGACTATATAAGGGTTGCACTGAGAAAACCTTTGTGGTGAAGGGATAGTTCTGTATCCTGGTTGAGGTGGTGGCTACATGAATCTGTGCATGTGATAAAATGGCAAACATGGTATCAATGTCAACTTCCTGATTCTTACCTTGTATTATAGTTATATAAAATGTAACCACTGGCAGAAACGGGATAGAGGGTGCAAAGGACCGCTTGGTACTATCTCGGCAACTTCCTGTGGCTATAATTCTTTCAAAATGAAAAATTTATACGCACATTATACACACATGCATGCATGCACACACATGTGTGACACACAATAACATAGATAAATCTCAAACACGTTATGCTAAGTGAAAGAAGCTAAGCACAAAAGGCTCCACTCTAAATTATTTAACTTATATGACATCCTGCAAAAGACAATACTTTAGGGATGGAGTACAAATTAGTGGCTTCGGGGGAGAACATGTGAGGCAGCACGAGGAAGTTGGGAAAGATGGAACTGTTATGTATCCTGATTGTTTTTTTTTTTCTTTTTTTTAAATTTTAATTAGTTTCAAATATACGGTACATTGGTTAGACATCTATAGAGTTCATAAAACGGTCCCCCCTGCTAATTGCTCCCTCCCTCTCGACCCTCCACCTAGCCAACATATTCATTCTAATTGCATTCCCTATGCCGTGCTCCCCATCCCCGTGTCCATCCATCAGCTAATTTGTACTTCTTTAACTCTTCACCCCATTCACCCAGCCCCCAAACTCCCCTCCTCTCTGTCCATCACCAAACTGTCCACTATATTTGTGAGTCCGTTTTTGATTAGTTTGTTCTTTTTACTCCTTAGATTTTGCATATAAGTGAAATCATGTGGTGTTTATCTTTCTCTGTCTGACTTAAATACCTTCTAGGTCCATCAAAACAATATCTTTTCCCATCTCCTTCCTTTTAGTCTGTGTCTTTTAATCTGAAGTGAGTCTCTTGTAGGCAACATGTAGGGGTCTTGTTTTCTTTTCCATTCATCCACTCTTTTAGTTGGAGCACTTAATTCTTTTCCATTTGAGGTACTTATTGATAGGAATGTAGTTGTTATCATTCTTTATTCCTGTTTTTGATACATGTTTTTTCTTCTTAAAGAAGTCCCTCAACATTTCCTGTAATATGGGCTTGGTGGTGATAAATTCCTTCAGCTTATTTTGTATGGAAAGCTCTTTATCTGTCCTTCAACTCTAAATGATAGCTTTGCTGGATAAATTATTCTTCCTTGTAGATCCTGGGTCTTCATACTGTTGAATATTTTTTGCCAAGCCCTTCTGTCCTGCATAGCTTCTTCTGAGAAATCAGCTGCCAGTCTTATGGGTTTTCCCTTATAAGTAACTATCTGTTTTTCTCTTGCTGCTTTTAATATTCTTTCTTTGTATGTAAACTTTGGCATTTTAATTATGATGTGTCTTGATGTGGGCCTCTTTGGATCCCTGATTTTTGGAATTCTCTGAGCTTCCTGGGGTTTTATGTCCATGTCCTTCACCAGGTTAGGGAAGTTTTCCATCATCATTTCTTCAAACAGTTGTTCAACATCTTGATTTTCTTCAGTTACACCGGTCAGATGGATATTTGGACCCTTAATAGTGTCTTATATGCTCCTTAAATTATTCTTTTAGTTTTGGCATCTTATCTCTTGCAATTCTGATTGAGTGTCTTCGGCTTACCCACCCTCTAGATAGGGCATTTGATCCTTTTCTTTATTCACTCTGTTTATTCCTTTGTTTATTCCATTTAATATACTTCTCATCTCAGATAATGTGTTCTGCATTTCAGACTGGTTCCTTTTTATAATTTCCATCTCCATTTTTATGTTTTTTACCTCTTTGTTAAAGTTCTCACTGAATTTAACCAAAAGTTAATTGAGCATCTTTATAGCCAGTGTTTTGAACTCTGCATCTGTTAGATTACTTGACTCCATCATAGCTGGATCTCTGTTCTGTTCTCTCATATGGTTTCTGCTTCTTTGTCTTCCCATTTTGGCTGCCTTTCCATGTCTGTTTCTATGTACTAAGTAAAGCTCCTAAGTCTCCCGGTCTTATTAGTGTCGATTTGTGAAGTAGGTGTCCAGTGGCACAGTCCTGACTCAGCTACAAGCCAAATTTAGCTCAAGCCCCTGCCCCTCCAGGGCCACCTGTTAAGATGCAGCAAGCAATACACAGATGCTGTGCTTATAGTTGCCTCAAAAGGCCATGCCAGAAACCGAGGCCAGCTGCCTCCTGTGTGGGTCTAGGCACTGCTCAGCAAGGAGCACCTGACTTGCTGAGGATAAACTTTCATGTGGCTTGGGTGGGGCCATGAGTTGGGGGAGGCGGGGTTTCATGGAATCCTTTGGGCAGAGCAACCTCTGTTATCCAGTTTGATGACTTCAGGGCTATGGCGGTGCTTTGTCTGCACACTAGGAGTGGGGAGGATTCAACAGGGAACAATGGATACTGCTGGCACTTCTGCACAGAGCGGGTTTCGCCTCGGCCCTCGCTCCAACAATGTCTCCCTATAAGTCCTTGGTGGCCCCTGTGTGCAGCTGAATCGGCACTGGTGCTCAGAGCTAGCAGGTCCATCAGCACAAAAGTCCGCTCGTGGACACAATTCTTTTAAGAGGCTTCTGCCACTGCCACAGCCTCCGGTCTCACTCAGCTGCTCAAGATCGGGCAGTCCCGCGTCTTCGCCCCGTCCTACCTTCTGCCGTTGCAGGGTGCTTTCTTGGATAACTCCCTTGTTATATGACTTAGTTATCAAAATCCCAGGTGATGTTTCCTTGCTGTTGCTCCTTGTTTCCATCACAACTTTCATTTGGTCACCAGGGGGATGAACAGAGTCTCTATCATCTATACTATTTTGGTTTTAATCCTGTATCCTGATTGTTTTGAGGTCACAGGAATCCTACATGTTAAAATAAAGGGAAACTTCATTTAAAATAAAGACAGGTGGCCAGAAGGGGGAGGCCTCATGCACTATCATTGAATATCAATTACAGACCCCAACAGGAAGAATTAACAATTATGGACCTCAACAGGCATAACTACCTTGCAAGCCAATACCACTTTCTTCCAGCAGGAGGAAAGATGCTTTCCTTATTTTCCCAGCAACTTAGCCAATGAGAAATCATCACCACCCGGAATTCTCACTTTCTCCAACAGACTTTCGTTCAAAACAATCCTTCCCAACTTCCTCCTTTCTCTCTATAAAAGTGTGTTTCTGTCCCTTGTTTGCTGGACTTGCCTGTGGTTTTTGCTAGCTTGCCTGTCCTAAATTGCAATTCTCTGTCTGCTAGTCCCAAAAAATCCTTTTTATTGATAAAGTTAACTGGTTATTTTATTTTTAAGGTTCACAATGTGTTAAAACTGATAGAACCGTATACCAAAAAAAGAGTGAATTTTACTGTATGTAAAATTTACTGTATGTAAAAATAAGCTTAAAAAATGGAGTCAGTAAAACACAGAAAACCTCACCTCTATTCCAAGTAACTATTGTGATTTATTTTGCATAAATTACACATTTGGTTTTCACAGTTTAAATGTCCACAGAGATGCTATTCAAAGAGGGTAGTAAAATTCCCTGAGATTGTGTGATTAAGTCTAATCACACCTTTACATATAATCTCTTCTGTGTTTTAGATTTCAGCAACACAAATGAGAAGTTTTGATGATGTTTTGTTTATTGATCAGCCAGCTCAAATTACAGCCGGGTGGTTACCAAAGCTTGGTTATACCATAAAATTAAAGTCTGAACAGAGTATGAGAAAGCTAACATGAAACCAAATTAGGTTTTGCGGAAGAAAGAAAAGAAAAAAAAGGAAGGAAGGAAGGAAGGAAGGAAGGAAGGAAGGAAGGAAGGAAGGAAGGAAGGAAGGAAGGGAAGAAAAAAAAGGAAGGAAGGAAGGAAGGAAGGAAGGAAGGAAGGAAGGAAAGAAGGAAGGAAGGAAGGAAGGAAGATAGAAAAAGAAGGAAAAGAAGAGAAGCTTGGGAAGTAATTGCATTACTTGAATTCGTTCCCTGTTTCCTTGAAAATGTTTTCAGTTGGCTCTCACAGGGGATCAGGTATGCACTGCATATTTAGCAGTTGATTATTTGCACTCATTTAGAACTTTGGAATATAACAGTTTGCTTTCAGCCCCAGCCCTATGACTCTCTTAGCAGGTTTACTTATTCACTCCTTAACGTCTGCTAAATACTTTCTCACCTGAGTATATTAACAATAGGCTAAGACTAGAATATATGGAACCATAAGCTGAAATCAATGAGGACAGGTGACTAACAGGTTGACACCACTGAATTTCAAGTCACCACTCTTGTGCTGTAAATATTTTCTTTACATTATTTTTGGCATGGATCCACATCAAAAAGTTTAAACTTGAAGTTGTAGATATGCCGCTTTTAAGCAAAATCAGCTAATCTTTTGATGTCTGTTCAACTGTGTAATCATCTTTTCACAATTCTCAAGATTTCTTTCTCAGTATCATTACATATAAACATTAAAAACTGAAATTTCAAATTACATCTGGTATTTAGTCATCAATAAAAATGGAACCTGCCATCTGGCTGTGCCTTCTCCCACCTCTGGGAAGTGCTGCTTCGCACTTCCTCTCTGTGTCTGTCACAGCACCAGCGGAGTTTTCTGGCTCATGTGAGCTCAAAGTGTCTCAAATGATGCTGGCTGAAATCACATGGTATAAAATACTTATCATTTACTTTAATATACTAGTTCAGAGAGGCACTCCATGTAGGCTTTTCACTATTTGTTTATATTTTTCTACTTTAATTTTTATTAAAGTAATATGAGCATGAATTTTAAAGAGTCAAACAGTTCCACGATGTTTGTTAAGACAAATAGTAGTTCCCCCACTGCTTCTTCTCCAGAAGAATCAGTTTCAAGTGCTGAGCTGATGTTTTTGGTAATGATCGCTACATCTCTAAATAAAATGCTAGTTTTGCTTCTGAAAGGCAGAGAATGTGCCACCCCAAAATATGACTGTAGGAGTTCAAGAGACACCACCCCAAAATATGCCACTTTGGTATATTATTTTGAGCTGTAGGCACTTGAAAAACAGCAGTACAGGGAGAGGCTTTCTCTGAACTCCCTTTATCTACATAAGGACAGATCCTTCAAGAGGAACTCAGTTGTCATAAATCCTCTCCTGGGACTTTCATCAAACAGGGAGGGCTGATGCTTGTCACAGGAGAGACTAGAAGTTGACACCATACCCAGATGCACTTTGTCACAAACCATCATACCTCCTATCTATTCTTCTGAAATCATTTCCTCTCCCCTAAGAGGCCTACAGTCTCCCATCCCTTTCCCTATGAAGATGGTGTTTAAGTTAAAATTCTAAGCCACCTCGGGGAGTTACTCATTTTCCCCTGGGTATCTCTTATTCATACATGAAGTATATGTGTTAATAAATGTCTGTTTGTTTTCTCTCGTTAATCTGTCTTTTATTACAGGGGTCTCAGCTAAGAACTAGGAAGAGGGAAAAAATTTTTTCTCCCCTACAGTTAGTTTCCTTTTCTTTTCATTTTTAGGTATTATCTAATGACTTGCCAGTTTGTAAGTTAAAGATTTGGCTCTCTCTCCACGCCTCACTCCCATAAAACACACACACCTCTCCCATACCTTTATCTTTCCCATATAGTTATATCATAATTGTTGATAGATCTTTGTTTTTATCATTATGACCATGTAAATGTTACTTTGAACTAAGCTATGAAGTAAATCATAATTTTTCCTATTCTGAACAGCTTTTTATTTCCCTGAATAATAATTTTGTTATTATTATGATTAGTGCTTATCGCTAATTCAAACACAAACTCATTCAATTATATAAACATCCCCTCAAGACATTTGGAGCATCACATATTTTACCAGTTTCGTCATCTTGAAGAAATATCTCCCAGATTTTCTGACCTGCTCCTGTCTGAACTGTTTGTTTTCAATATCTGGTGCAGAACTGTCATCCTAAGATGTCCCTTCACCATCTTCCTGGGGATTCCCTTCACTTCTCTTTAGTGCTGGATCGCCAGTTGCCTATATTTTCTGTCTTCTTTCTTAGTTAATTCCCTTGTTTTGGTGAAGCATATCTTTTAGTAGCTTTCTGATAAAGACACATGGAAAATGCAATGTTTAAAACATTGCCTTCCTAAAACATCTTTATTTAATCCTCATATATAATTGATATTTTGCCTATGAATAGAATTCTAAGATAGGAGTCATTTTTCTTCCAAGTTTTGAAGGCTTTCCTTTATTGTCTTCTAGCTTCCAGAAATACTGTTGAAAAATCTGAGCACATTTTAACTGGATCTTCTGTAATCTTTTAATTTTCTAAGATCTTCTCTTTGTCTAGTCTCATAATGATATGTTTTGGTTGGCCTCTATCTCCTGTGAGTCAGTGTGGAAACTGACATCAATCATTCTTATCTGGGAAACTGTTTTGTCAACAATTTCTTCCACTCTATTTTCTGTTTTTCTGAAACTATTATTTAGATATTAGACCTCCTGGACTAGTCCTCTAATTATTTATTTATTTTTGCTTTGACATAATTTGGGGGGGTTTGCTCTGCTTTTGGGGAGAGTTCTTCAACTTTATTTTCCAATTTATTATGATTGAATTTTTTTTCTGTTATCATGTTTCTAAATGTTTAAAACTCCTTTTTCTTTAAAAGTTCTATTTTATTATCATTTTGTTACTGTTTTGAAGTTGAAACACCCTTTCCTTATACTCTCAAAGGCACTACCCATAGGTTTTTTTTTTTTAAGCTTCTTTCCTTTAAATATCTTTTTTTTTTAATGTGCTTTTTTTTTTTTTTTATGTTGGTTTGTCTTGGTCTGGATCTTTCACATCAGGATTTCCTCACATGTGGTAATTCTTGATGGAATGCTCATAAGAGAAAATATGCGCCTGGGGCATTTCAACAGCAAACTTCACAGTAGGGTGACCTGTCTCAGCTGTTTCACTGAGAAACTCATAATCAGTATCTTAAAGACTTTCTTCTTGGGCTGGTCATATTCCCTAGATGACTCTTCCAGTCACCTACCTGCAGAACAATGGCCTGGCTGCCAGTATTCCCAGAGCCAAGGATGGGGAGGGCTGAGGAAACGGTGGTGGTGGGTGGAGGGGGGGTCTCATTATCCAAATAAGAATGTATTAACTTCACCTCCCTGTTTCCACTATAGCACCCACTTCCATCTCTGCCGACTGTCCCCCCAGTACAGAGATCTATTCTTCTTCTGCAGCGAATAATCTAATATTCGCTGAGTGCGAAGGAGGACCTACTGCCTGAGAGCACAAATTGGAGAAGGTGATCTGGTGATCAAATTCTCCTTCAAACACTTTGAACAAATCTTTCTTCTTGAGGCCCGTCCCTTGACCCCCATTTCCAGAGATGCTCAGTGTTACCAAATCATGGCCTTTTTAAGTAATCTGTGGTGTCAATCTGTTTTCCTCACTGCTGAGCTAGGATTCAGCTTCTTTGTGTCTGTTAAGTCAGTTAGTATTATTCATTTGCTTTCCAGAAGTGTGCTGAGATTTTTCTCCTTTCCCATTCTCCCCATGCCTTTAAAAAATCTCCTTTACTGTAGTTTTAGGAGGACTTCAGGAGAGAGGGATTTCAGAGGCATATTCAACTTGCTATCTTTATCTGGATGTCACCATGTATGTAAGATGACAATATGGGACCAATCAACTATATGAACACTCTACCGCCTAGGCCTTCACAGAAGGTGCTGCTAACCAGGGTTAGAGCTGTTTTTCAGATGTACTTCCTAACACTATCAGGACATCAGCGGGTAGGGCCTGAAAGCTTGCCATGGAAGAAATGAGTATGTTTCTCTGGCACCTGCCTGCTTTCCCTGGCTCAGGTAGGCAATGAGATATAAATGCATGTTTGTGTGCTTGCCTGTCTATGCATGCTTATGGGAGCAATGCTTGCCTAGGGCAAGTGTAAAGGAAAGTTGTACACGAGGTAATAAAATAGATAATAAAATTATCTACTTCTGTCCCCTAATATTACAAAGACGAAATGAAGACCCAGAGTAGAGTTACGACATGTTGGAGGCCTATTCGCAGGAGGGACTCAAAGCCAATATTCCTTGCCCTAAAAGTACTTACCTCCTCCCAAAATCACACAGTTAATTGATGGCAAAGTTGAGATGAGAACTTGCCACCTTCCTATTCGGCTTTCCTATTATGCCCTCTCCCACTGCCTCCATTGTACAGATGAAATGACAGACCTGGACAGGTTACGGGCTTTGCCTGTAGTTGTGCGACTAATGTTAGTTGCTTAAGAAGTAACACAGAGATATCAAAATAATACAGTCCTAATGTAGGGAAAAAAAATGATCCATTGGTGTTGGAATGTAAACCCTATACTATTAAAAACTTTAAAAGCTGTAAAGAAAAATCTCCTGACCTTGAACCAATGAAACTTCCTTTGCACCTTAGAAACAAATCAAAGACAGTAATCGAAATAAATACAAAGCATCTGGTTTGTAGTTTTTTATTACTCTTCTAGTATTTGTTAGGGAGTTCCCAGATGTTGAGGCTCTTCCTTATAATTCTCCCTGACATTAAGTTATTCCTCTCTTCTGCTCACGGCTGCTCCCTCTAAGCCACATCTGCATGTTTAGCACCATAACTTTGGTTGGAAAGTGTAGGGTGCTCAGGAACACCATCCCTTAAACTCAGTCCTGAGCTAGTTCTTAATCACCACCTCCTCAGTCTCCTTTGCCCTGGGCCAGGTTACATTGTAGAATCAAGGATCTCCCAAACATAAGAAACAACAGGTCTTACAAGTAGGATGGAATTAGCTGAGGCTTCCCTCGCCATCCAACTAACCTGGATGGCTCAGGCTTCGGCAGCGAAATGAATCTTAGAAAGGAGACAAATACTCCCTTGGCATGATAATGTCAGGGCATTTATTTTTGCAAGGTGTAGAGTCAAAGCTATATTAATAGGAAGAACATAAATTCTTCACCTAAGACTAGAGTATGGATATCTGAAGCAAAGTCTTGCATGTGTTGGTAAAGTGTGTTTTCCCTTACACAGATCCAGGAGGAAAGTAGCCTCAATGGTGGGTGGGATTCTGGATTTGGTAGAAATCTGTAGTCAAAGTTTCTGCTGTTTCCCTCACTTCTAGGAATGGACACTCCTACGGTAGCACAGCCAGCAGAAGCCTGCACAGGGAAAATTCTCACTGAAATCTGCCAAAACCTGAGGGGACAGGGTATGCAGGTGGCAGGAAGACAATCGGTAGGAAGCACCCTTAGTCTGTGCAGAGGAGGGAGCAGTATGGGTGCAGGTTTGGGGAAAGCCTAAGGAGGAGAACACAGGGGGAGAGTGAGGGAGGACAAGAGTGAGAGAGTCAAGGACAAATGAACAGCCACAAGGACACCTCTTTCAACATGGAGCCCTGAGAGTAGAACAAAGGAATGAATTAGCTTCCACCTCTAGTCACCCTTAAATGAAATAATTATTTAGATTTCATCAGAGTAAAGTATGAGTTTGATCATGGCGTGTGAGTTCTCATAAGAGGGTTGTTCTTAAACAGGGAAAAACACAAATGTTAAATTCTCAGACATCAATGGTCTGCTATAATAGTTGTACAGTAATAATTAACCTCCCATTGAACAGAAGAGAAATATAATTCCACCAATAGTCTTATGTGCTGATGAAGCATCACAGCACAAAATGATGCTCTATTTCATGCAGACCCAAGACAAGTCCTGATATTGCCAAATCTCCTCTGGGGTCGGGGTAGGGGAGAATAGCCCTGGGTGGAGAATGACTGTTTTAATATCTGTAGAATCTGTAGTGATAGATTCTCAATCTTGATATTGGTAATTTGTGTTGTCTCTCTTTTTTTCCTGATCAATCTGTCTAGAGATTCATACATTTTATTGATCTTCTTGAAGAAAAGAAGAAAGGGAAAAAAGGGAGGGCAGGAGAATGTTGCTGTTGCTGACTTCACAGTGCCCCTGCTTCAATTCATCACAACTGGTGTCAATTTTCAACTTTAGGCACAGCCTCCAGTAGGATCTCCCCAAGTGTCACTGTGGTTTACGTAACAGGTAAATGAGACCCAGATGTATTTGTACATGGTTTGCATGTGGTCTGTCTGTCGGCATCTCTACAATGATTTACATCTGCCTGGATAAGCTCCTCGTGCCATTTGGAGCCAATTTGTAAGTGAAAGCTTGTTTTGCTACTGTGGATGTTGCTGGTCTTGATTACTTCCTTCTGCATTTCCTACCTACTTTTCTCTCATAGAAATGAAGAGGGCAGTGGGAGAGCCCCTCCTCTCCTCTCCTGGTCCCTAACCTTCTAACTCCCCTGCTAAACTTCTTGTCCTTCCACTAGGGCTTTCCAGAGTCCCAGGAGAGTGAGACCCAGAGCCAGCTACTGTATCACGATCATGCTGTGCATAATTTTAGGCTTTCCGCAAACATCAACTTGCCTACCGTGTTCCTTATCCCCAGCTCACTATGAACTCATGCTCTTGGCTAAGTCTTCCGAAAAGGGCCCGATGAACACATTTATGCTTGAATGGCAGCATTTTAACATATTACCCCTCCTAGGGATGTTTGCAGTGAATGGAAATCATTGAAATGGGTGTCCTTTTTACCTTTTGTGATTTTAAAATAGAAATGGAAGGATCTCTGCTATTAGAGGCATTTTCACACATTTGGTGGGATTCTGGATTAGGTAGTGATTCTCAAATCAAATCATACTACCTAGCAGCAATCTATCTATTTTCTCTATTCAAAGACCCCAAAGTGAAGACATGGGTCATGGAATGAGGGGAGAGAACTGGAAGGACAAATCCCTGCCATGAAGAGGCGGTGAAAAAGAGGAGGGAATGGGCCCAAACTAAGATGCCCTCAAAGTACTGCGAATCTGGCTCTTATATCCCTAACTCAAAAACACAAAATCCTAATGGCAAAAGCAGGCATCTGTGGCAGGCTGGTGGAGAAATATTTTGCATGCAGGCCCTCCAGGGACCCTTGCATGAGATCAAGGAGGAAACTGCCTGGTCCACCTCCATGTAAGGCTGTCCCTGAGCAGATATCAGATTGGTAGGTACTGATGTCTGCCCAGGGACCACTCTCTCCTCTAAGCTTCAGTAAATGGGTATTCTCTGCTACCAAGAATGGGCCTTATCCCTCATACCCTGATCCTTTTTCCAAATTAAGGGGAAGATTCACCTGGAATAAGTGGTAGATAACTGGAGAAAAATATCATGAAGTCTCAATCTTTTTACTTATGATTTTTTTCTTATATAGTGACATACACTTAATATGCATCTGATTGAAAATATTTATTTCTTTGTTTACAAAGAATTTGAACATGATACAGCTTACTTATGTAAGCTATTTTTAGTTATCCTCAGCCTTTAAGAAATATTTATGACATCACTGAAAGGAAAGGAAGTTACTGTGGCAAGAGCAGGAATTTGAATTTGCAAGAGACAGGGCCAAGTCCGACTCCATCAGTAGGCTGTGATTACTATTAAATAAGTATGTCACCATTTGTCGTTGTGAGTTTTAGTCTCTAAACCGTAGACAGTATCTCCTACACAGGGTTGTTTTAAAGATCAAATGACATAATATAAAAGATAGGCTAAATTCTTCTGGAAATGTTATAGATTATATAAATTAGGCAGCCTTGTTGAAGTAGAGCTCTGTGTTGAGAATCAAAGTCTGGGTTCTAATAACAGCGTGGCTATAATCTACCTGGTGACTTTGAGCAAATCCCTTTATATCTGAGGCTTGATTTTCTCATCTAACCAATAAGTGCCGCTTCTCAACTGTAACACACATAAAAATCAACATTGCTATGTCCTAGGTATCACTTCCAGAGATTCTAAATTGGGTGGTTCTGAGACGAGGCCAAGAATCCACACTTTTAACAAGCATCTTAAGTGATTCTGATGCAAACAAATGGGCTGGCTACCATGCCAAATGGAGCATCAGTTTAGACCTTCATTTATCATTCAACAAACATTTATGGAGCACCTACTATATGTTCTAGGAGCTGGAGAAGCGAGAAGGGTCTTGCTCTCCTTGAGTTTACACTGTAGTGGGGGAGAGCGCCATAAATATGTAAACAAATAAGTAACAATACAGTGATATTGTATAGAAAACAAATGGAGCATGGGGACGGGGTGGGGGCAGTGGAGCATGGGGATGGGGGGGGTGGGAGGGCTGAAACAAGCAGTGGAGCCTTGCAGTTCGAAGTGATCGACCCTTCCCAGCACTTGGGCAATGCCACGGTGTCCACATCACTCAGCAAGTTGCATTAGGCACTTGTCCCTCCCTGACTTGCTTCTAGAGGCTGTGAAGGACACCAGAGCAGTGTGGGATGCAGCTGGGTACCTGTTTTCAGCAACCTCACCCACCATTGGTAAGCAAATAGCCAACAATTCCCAAAAGTGTCATTAAGTGCTCCAGGGTGTGGCAAGGATTCTAAGCACAATGAGAGTTCACCAAGAGTGGAGTTCAGCTTGGGCTGAACTGGTCAAAGAAGCTTCTCAGAGGTGTGGTTCTGAGGCAGCGCTCAAAAGATGTGTTGATTTGAGAGATGGAAACAGGCCCACTAGAGACCTTTACAAAGGTTTTACAGAAATTTCGAGGTTTATGAAGTTGGCAAAGATGTTCAAACCTGAATTGATACCTACAGCTACCAAAAGGAGAAGCATAACCTTGGAGAAAAAGAAGGAGACATAAGCTCTCATCTTTCCTTTGTCCCAGACTAATTTTAGAGCCTCAGGCATATCATTTAATCTCTGAGCTTTAATTGTTCTTACTCATAAAAGAGAAATGATAATTTATGTCAATCTCTCCTACAGGTACAGAGTAAGGGGAAAATGGCTCTAATAGCTAGGAATATGGTTGGGATAATAAAAGGTAATATGAAGAAGGCTATTACTAAGTATTACATCTTTATAATTTTGCAGTTCACAATTGGAAAAATCTCTCTGTTTAACTGTACCATGAAGGGTCTTGAAGCAATGAATTCTCTAGGGGCACTTTATCTTCAACCCCATCAAATGTCATAGAGAGTAAGCCTAGTTTGCATGGTTTTACTTTCCACTGTATAGCATAGTATTCGGCACTTGGGTAAATCCCTGTGTCTCCTTCCAAGTGGCTTCTGACTTACTGTTAAGGTTGCTGGCATGAGAATAGGACCCCCAAGATGTAGGCGCTTACTTAAGCTACATAAAAATGGAGAATATGGCATACTTTAAAATCAGACTTCCTCACATTTCGAGCACAAGATCAAATATACATTTTGTAATAACCCAGGGCTCTGTGTCTCCTTGAGCACAAGGGGCTGGGGGTAGTGGAGGTCCACACATGGCGTGTTTTCCTTGAGCATCAGCTTTAATTCACGGAAAGGAATTTAAAATCTTATCATATTAAGTCAGACATGCTTAACTCAATGTCTCTGGTCTCACAAACCTGTGCCTAAAACGTACACTATAATTCTCTTTTAATATGAAGTTATGATGTCATGAGCTCACACAAGGCTGTTTATTATAATTTCTAAGAATTCTTGAGGGCACCGCTTCACAATATTCTTGGACATCATCACTTTGCTTTTGCTGTCCTTTCCTCTTCTAGGTGTTGCCACGATGGAGCCTGTGTTCTCTACATTTTCTTTAGATACCTGTCCCATTGGGCCCAGTGGTCCTTGGCTGGTGGCCACCACTGCCACTCACTCAGCTCCTTCCTCAAAGTTCCACTGAAATGGTATGCTGTCAACCAGGTGTCACCGGAGACTTGGGACAACCGAAGGAGCACACAGAAGGTGATGATGCCTGCACTAGGAGGGCTGTGAGTTAGCACCCACAGGCTCAGTCACCCTCACAGTCACCATACTGCCCTCAGCGGGTTCCCTGGGTACAGGGCATCATTCCACCACCCACAGCCCAACAACGAGCACCCCCAATTAGTTCTGCACCTGGGAACTAAGGTCACATAAGTCCCAGAGAGAAAAGTCCTACTTCTGCCGGTCGCAGTCCCCCTCTTTCCTACTCTGAGATTAGACTCTTTACAGGATGACTAACATCTGTTTGTCCAGAGGAAAACATCCACTCCTGCCACAGAGTCTGCTCACTGCCAGCCAAGACCAGTCGACAGAGTAACTTATGACGCGTTTCACAAAGTCTGGCCCATTCAGTCTCAAGTGCCATCAAGAATCAGTCCAGGAGGACAAATATGCTATGATTCCACTTATATGAGGTACCTAGAGTAGTCAAACTCACAGAGACAGGAAGCGAAAAGGGGGTTGCCGGGGACTCGGGGAGGGGAGAATGGGGAGTTAAGAGTTAATGGGTACAGAGTGTCAGTTTGTGAGGATGAGAAGTTCTGGAGATGGATGGTGGTGATGGTTGTACAACAATGTGAACGCAATGGATGCCCCACTTAAAAATGGTTAAAACAGCAAATTTTATGTTATGTATATTTTATCTCAATAAAAGGCGGGGAAAAACAGTCCAGGTTGCATGGTGCCCATCTGGGCCAGGTCCTGTCACCATGTCCTTCCGTGTGAGAAAGGCAGAAGCAGGGTCCAGCGTGGGCTCCAGCTGTCCTGTGAGCATGCTTTGACTGAACGGCACACAAACATTCCCCAAGAGCAACACAATTTTCTTGATCAGGCTAAATACACATTTGGGGAGGAAAAAAAAATTTCTCTTAACTCTGCAGGGGGTGCATTTCACTGCCCTCGGGGGATGAGGGTCTCTCTGAGAACATTGAGCATATGCCAGCTTCACATTTCTGTGACCTAAAGGACCTGCCTGGTTAATTTTCTTAAAACAAAAGAAATCTCTCCAGGGTACACTGAGCCTTGATCTCTGGTGTAGAAACTGCTGGCAACTTTTAAAGGGCAAAGAGTAAAATCTCCAGGCTCTACGCACCTGGCCAAACTTGAATAGCCTTTGGTGCACTACAAGATCTGCATGAATTTGACAGATGAAACTTGCCTTAACAGAAATTTTAATCTTCCCTCTGGCTATGCTCATCTTCAGCCTTCAGGAGCTTTTAATGGAAAGATCTGGGAAGCCTGATCCAGTGTCCACTCTTGCTGTAATTGCCTGTCTTGGGAAAGACCCAGGTTGACTTCCTCCTGGTTAGAGATCCCATCAGAAGACTGGGAAATACATACTGTTGAACAGCTTACTATTCTCCACTTGAACACACTTTGATTACAATGAGCCTAAAGGGAGACTGAATAAGAGAAAGGAAAAAGAACACTCTGACGTGCTGCAGTGCAATCCCTCAAGAAGGATTCCCCATATGGCTTACAAGCCCGGAACAGGCCTTCCACACTCGCAACTGGCCTGGAAATACCAGACCCACCCATCAGTTCTCAGCAGGCCTTGGTGGGGCTCTGGGGGTCAACACACCCACCTAAGAAAGAAAACCAAGAAGTCCCTGTGAATTACCCTAAGGCAGTCCTCACCAGTTTCTGTTAAGATAGGATTCTCTGATCCTAAAAATAAAGAAAAAATATTTGAATGCCTATCAAACATGGACCCAAATCAACTGATTTTGTTTACTATTATTGAAAAGATTTTCTGCTGCCCCACCTTTCTGGGAAGTTAATTTGAAAGGAAATTATCTGTTATTCTTCTTGGCTGCCTAGCATCTTGTACATTTCCGGAGTCTCCCATCCTACTGAGGTAAAGTGTGCCTTGCACAATAGAGGAAGAAAATGCCAGAGACTCGCCTTCCTAGACTCTCTTGCAGCTCAGGCAATGACCTGGGCTCAGCCTATCAGATGGTCCCAGCTCAGGCTTTCGACCAGAAGCTACTTACGTGAATAGGCCAGGAAGAAGCAGTGTCCATTTTATGCTGGGCAGCGGCAGTTGCACAAGCTCTAGCAGCCCTCTACCCAGCACTGTTGCTAGCCTCTAGTCCCACCAGTGGCGTCAGAGGTTCTGGGGAATGACTGTGGCAGTTGTTCTTGGCTGTGTAGTCTCCAAGCCTAATTCTCCAGCTCTCCTGGTGATTCTGTGGACTACTCAATATCCGTTTTAATACAGTTCCTTTCTTCTACAATAAACCTCAGCCAGTTTCTGTTGCTTAAAACGAAAACTCCCAAATGAAGTATTCTACCTGCATTATATCTAGCACTATGTACTAGAGAATCTTAATTTTATTTCAGATTAAACCTTGACTTTGCAACAAAACATTGAACATACTAGGATGCTTTTAAAGTAAAATCGAATTCTCTAAAAACATCAGAAATAAACTCACAATTTATGAAGCACAAGTCTTTATGAGGGAGAACAGACGCAGATGAATGAACATTACAAAGAACTCGTAGTGCACAAAATTTTTCTCAGTGGTCTGAAGAATCGATGGCCTACCTAAAAGACACCTAACACTCAGGGGAGTGCTGGACGTGAGGAAGAGGCACACAGACCCAGAAAGCAGAAGCAACGAGGAAGAGGCCCCTGTCTCTCCCTCTGTTGCCCTCATCCACCCTCCTCCAGTGTCCAGGGCTGTTCATTATCCATCAGCATAAACAGAGGTGGGGGCTTGCTATGGCCCCTGCAGGGACTCATGGAAACCCAAGCATATTGGACATGGGCTAAAAAGGGTTGGCCCAAAACAGGGCTATTCCCCAGCTGCGAGCTGGTGCCTGGAATTGGGCACCGCTTGTGGTCACTTGGGACCTCGGTCTCCTCACTTGTAAAGTGTGGATAGGTGGGGAGAGGTGTGAATTAAATCAGTGCTTCTCAAATCCTAGTGCAAGAACTGGTACTGGACTGTAAAAAATTTTCGTTTTTCACAGCTCCATGTAGAAATGGAAAAACACCCTTACCTACCAAAATGGAATGAGTTTTTCATAAATCTAATTTATTTCTATGAATACACTTATATTTTGTTATAATTCGCTGTAGCTGCAACATATTGGGGGTAATTGTAAATAACAGGTGTCTTTAATTGCTTCATGTGAGTAAAAAGTTGGCAACTCTATATAGGTCTTCCAAATGCTTTTTTTGACACTTTATCAGTCTATGAAATCCAAAAATCTGGAAACTATTAGATTAACTAAACTCTAAGTTCCCTTCTACTTTAAACTTCTTTGTATATATAGATTTGACTCAGTAGAAGTACCTGGAGAGTCAGATTTTAATTTAACAATAAAAACTACACATGATACTCAGGCAGTAATGTATTCTTATAGCTTTGGTTGAATTAATCTGACATCCCTGTCTTGCTTCCTACTATCTAACATAAATGGGTCACAGCAAAGATTGCACGCCTCTGTTCAGCCATTAGTGAATAGTTAACTTTCATGTCAGCTAGCTACCTAAGTTCTTTCCGAAAACCTGAGTGGAGGACTTTATTCTAATCTTTTACCTAGATGACACAAGATACTAACTTATCTGTTTAGACTTTATTCTAACCTTTTACCTAGATGACACAAGATACTAACTTATCTGCTTCCCATGCATGCTGTACTGCCAGAGCTGGGCCTATCATCAGCAGGTATCTCCAGGCTCCATTTCAGAAATAGCTGGGGAGTGATTTCAGCTGGCAGGGCACCAGGCAGATGAGTTTGTTCTTTGAGAGCAATTGGTTATTTCAAAGTCTCAGTTTTGTGGGTTGCTTATAGTGGTTACTTCCATTCACTATGTAAGGCTCTGCTAGGACTAGAGAAATGACAGGAATCTTAATTTATACTGATATTTAAATATCGCTACATTTACAATATGAAGCTTTAATAATTTGAAAAAGAAAAGGCTCTATCGTTTAGTGTCTTGTTTTTACCTGAGGATCCCAGTTTCTATTCAAGGTAGAAGAAGATCCAAACTCTTCCTGAGTCCTACTCTAAATTAAATTCTTTCTTTTCATAAAACTGTGTTTCTTTCATTAAGAGTACTTATAGCAAACTGTAATAGGATGTAATTACATACATTTATTTGTGTGATTATGTAAATAATCGCTGCCATTCCCCCTGGGTGCAAAATGCGAAGAGATCCAAGATCAGGTATAATTTTGTTTACTATTGTGTGCCCAGTACTATTTGTCCAGCACAGAGCAGGCACTAAATAAATGTTCACTGGCTGACTAAACAAGAGGAAGTGCCAGGGCATTTGTCAAAAAATACTTATTTGTTCTCAACAATCAATTTTCTTCTACTCTATGCCTTCAAATCTAATGGCTTGAAATCCATACTAAATCCAAATCAAGATGCTGACACCAACCATTCGGAACCTGAATGCTGGGGGAACGCAACTGACAACCTATTCTGGCTTTTTCCGGAATCCTTTACTGGACTGACAAACTGTTAAAATAGTTCTACAACTGGCCTAAATTAGTTGTAGCAAAGGGAGATGAAATTTAGGGGTTGGGTTTTCTTTCTATTCAGTGACAGGATTTGCGAGAAGCAAAGGCCACATGGACTCATTCAGGTTGGCTCTTTTTAGAACCACAGGCTGAAGCAGATGCCTGCCTTGCAAGCAAGGAGTGACCCGACCCCAGGGATAGGGCAAGTCCTGGGAACAGAAGAAAAGCTTACTCCAGGTCAGGGAGGAGGCTGGTGCTAAAACAAGTTCTGGCACTCGGTCCTAGCAGGTACGGGGTATGTGCAAACCAAAGGAGCGGATGTCTAGAGTAAAAATATTTGGACCCAAGGTCATGAGAACCTCCTGGCTGGCCAAAATTCAGGCTGGGAATTTAGCTTGCCCTCAAAATGCTAAAGCAAAAGCCTCATTCCAGAATCCAAGGCAGAGAAGCTGCTTTGGGCAAACCTCATCAAGGACACCATCTCCTTAGCTACCAGGGTTGCTCCTCTGTGTCAGCGCCCCAGGCTAGGATGGAGCCAGACTCACCCTCTCAGGTTCCAGACCCTTAAAAGCAAGAAGGGAACCCCAGTGACATGACATCATTTATGGAACTCAAGGAAATTCTCCTTGTCACTGTGAACACTTTGTAAGTCTGGTACTCCTAGTGATAGGGTTCAGCCCAGAAGGTAAACCGTGTGGGAATTTGACTCGGTTTGTCATTTACTGTTTTGGGGGAGAGGTGAATTGACACCAGGGTTCCCTGATCACCTCTTCCCCGCTCTGTCCATTGAAATGGCACACTTCCCAATGTTCTACCTTTTCCCCTGTTTGTCACACAGAAAAGTCATATACTTGAGACTTCTTCTGTGCCTCCCCACTCTGTATTGTCTTTGAAATTTTTTTTGTAAATCTAAAACTTTTCTAAAATAAAAAGTTTATTTAAATAAAAAGAAGCCAATAATTCTCACCATCTATAGCACCAATTCACTGGTCTGACATCCAGCCCTACCTCCCTCTACTCTCAACGGCAACCCTCCACTCTGCATAAGTGGCTCTTCCAGGGTCTCAGCACCCAATGCCCGGCAAGCACTCTGCTCTGAGCTCCGCCTTACTCCTGCCCCCTTTCAAAACTTAAGATCTTACCAGACTTTCAGAGCCTGGGCCGAGAGAACCTTCATTCACAATTCCTGCCATGACCTCTCAGACACCCTGCTCCCTCCTCTAAATTCTTAAACTACCTTCCTCTTTCCCTTCTTTTGCATTTGCATTTTGTTGGTTAATGTTGTCGATTCTATCTCTTCCTCACCAAACTGTAAACGCTCAAGGGCAGGAATGTCTGGCATTTCTGTGTCCCCACAGCACTTACCATGTTCCTCTAACCCTCCAGATCACTTTCTTCCATCTAAAAGAGGCTTTGCAAATTTTTCGTGTGTGGCAAAATATATAAGTGTACAGGTATGTAGCATTAAGTGCATTCACACTGCTGTGTAACCATCCCTACATCCATCTCCAGAACTATTTCATCTTCCCAAATGGAAACTCTGCCCCATTAACCATTAACCGCCCCCTCATCCTCCGCTCCCTGGCAACCAACGTTCTGCTTTGTCTCTATAAATTTGATTACTTCTAGGTACCTCTCATATGTGGAATCGAGCAATGTTTGTCATTCTGTGACTGTCTTATTTCACTTAGCATGTCTTCAAGATTCATCCATGTTATAGCATGTGTCAGAATTACATTCCTTTTTAAGGCTGCATAGTATTCCATTGTATGTATATATAACCAAAAATAATTTTTAAAAATAATTTCCTAGAAGGATTACAAGTATTACAGGAAGATTCCAAGGAGGTCATGGGTAGAAAGATGTCAGACCTAGTTCTTGGGATCATTAATCTGTTCCTGGCCCATGACCACTCATTGAGAGTAGCTGTTGTAGACTGAATTTTGGTTCCTCCAAAATTCCTATGTTGAAACATTAAACCCCAATGTAATAGTGTTAGGAGGTGGAGCTTTTAGGGGTGAATAGGTCATGAGGGTGGAGCCCCTATAAAAGAGGCCCCAGAGGATTCTCTTGCCCTCTTTGCCATGTGAGGACATAATGAGAAAACTGTCATCTGCGATCCAAAAGACGGCCCTTCCCAGAACCTGATCATGCTGGCTGATCTCAGACTTCCAGTCTCTGGAACTGTGAGCAATAAATTTCTGTTGTTTATAAGCCATTCAGTTTGCGGAATTTTGTTACAAGAGATAGTAACCAAGATCAGCCTTCAGCTCTCTCTCCTATGTCAGTGCAGTACTGGGTTAAATGTGCTCCTTTGTGTTGTACTGGCTGACATCTATTTACAGACATTAAGTAACACCAGCATCAATAATCAGATCAGTCTATGGCCATGAACAAGCCCGATCCTGTCTGATCTCGGAACCTAAGCAGGGTCGAGCCTGGTTAGTACTTGGATGGGAGACCACCCTGGAAGACCAGGTGCTATAGGAGTAAAAAAATAATAATAAAAATAAAAAAAGAGATTGTAAACTGACAAGGTCCTTGCAAACTGTGAGGCCAACCAAGGGTTGCTTCATAAAAAAAGAAAAAAAAATCAGATCAAATGTCTCTTGGCTAGGCCTCAGATGGATTAGTATACAAAGGTGACTATTGTATCCACCTCTTGTCCATTCTCTGCAGATGATTATAAGTTTTCCCTTTGCCCTAAAGAAGAAAAGATCAAGGAAATCAAGTATTCTACATGTGACAATATTAGCAGCAACAACAACTATTCTTCCCATTTGGCCCAAACCGTATTAATTTCCAGCTAACTAAATGAAATCTAACCATTAGTTTGCACCACTCCCTCACTCTGAACACCTCATTCATTAGTAATAATAGTGTTGCTGCTGTCTTGTGTTAATAGAAGAAAACATTTGATTGTATTGTCAGAATAATATAAGGACACCAGTCATATTGGATTACGGCTCATCCTAAAGACCTCGTTTTAACTTAGTTACCTCTTTAAAAAATTTATCTCCAAATACAGTTACATCATGAGGTATTAGAGGTTAGGACTTCAACATATAAATTTTGGGGGAGGGGACACAATTCAGGGCATAACATCTCCCAATTACTCTTACATGAATTTATCCTATAAAAATAATTTAAAATGTGTGAATTGGGACTGCCCAAATTCACTGGGAGAGAAATCGAGATCAGTGATGTGGGTTCAGCAAACGGATCCCAATAGTTCCATGGGAATGGCTGGCTGACACTCACCCAGGGTGTGGCTCAGGTGGGGCTCTTTTCCAGACTTAGCATCCTCCTCTGGAAGCAATGGCTAAGTTTGTGAGTGTAAGCTTAAAAAGAAAGTATTAGCCTTGGATGCCCAATCGTAGACATTCTCACACTATTGCTTGTGTGAGAATCTGGTGCATTAAAATCCAAACCAATTTTCTACAAGGACATTCCAACTAGTAAGAGAACGAGGACAGACCACCCAGACCTCTGTGGGCTGCTTAGACTCTCCATCTTGCATAGAGAATAAAAACCAAGCCTCTGGACCCCTGAGATTATTAGTTGGTTGAGGGAAAAGGAGGCCTAACTGCCCGCCATGAACAAGGCCTAAAATGATTAACTGGAAAAATAAACCTACTAAAATAGTTTCAAAAGAATACAAATAGTTACTACTGACATAAAAAGAAACAAGCCCAACTTTTAAATTATTTTAAGTTATGCTTTTCATAATAGCAAAAAAATTGTAAATAACCAAAATGCCCAACCTTTGGGGTATTATCATACACTCATCTGAAAGTCTATAGAGCCATTAAATAACAAATATATGGTCTGTGTCAACACATGGAAAAGCACGTAGGAATAATAAAAAAAAAGAGAGAGAGAGACACACACATGTTCACTGATTCCTACCAAGGAAAATCATGTTTAGAACAATGATAAGATTGAAAAATAACAGGGTTAAGTAAATAGTTGGTGTTTTCAAGTGAAAAGATTCTTTGTGCTTAGAGGAGATGTGATGTATAAGTCTCCATAGAAATTTTTTAAATACAGCAAATCTAGTTGAGGTGCCTGTGTTAGGAATAGAGTGGCTACACCTTCCTTGGGATTCAATTCTTCAGGGCTGTCTCAGGCAAAAGAACATCAGAAGTTTGTGCTCCAGTCCTCCTCCCTAATTCGGCCCTACCTGAGATTTCCCAGTGTTCAGTCCTCTCTCTCTATTTTTACAAACCAAGGTCATTGGGGCCTCTCTCTCTCAGGCCTGATCCTCTGCCACTTCATAGGTAGCCAACATGGGTGAAATAATCTCTGCTTATATAATCAGTTGGAACATACCAGAGGGTTATCTTTTTCTCTTTTTTTCCATCAACAATTACTTTATTTTTAAAATTTCTAAAGATTTAATTAATTTATTTATTTATTTTATGGTGCCATTGGTTAACAAAATCCAGTAAGTTTCAGCTGCACAATTTAATACTAAGGCATATATAAATATATATTTACACTGTGTGTTTACTTCTCATAGTTAGATTTCTTTCTGTCACCACATATTTGACCCTTTTACCCATCTACTGCCCCCCCCACACACACACCCTCTGGTAACCACTAGTCTATTTATTGTCCATGTCCATGAGTCTCTGTTTGTTTGTCCTGTTCATCTGGTGCTTTTAGGTTTATATCCCACATATAAGTGATATCACGTGATTTTCAACTTTTTCTGTCTGGCTTATTTCGCTTAGCATGATTATCTCAAGGTCCATCCATGTTGTCGTAAATGGCAGTATTTCATCTCTTCTTATGGCTGACTAATATTACGTTGTATATATGTACCACAGCTTCTTTAGCCAATCATCTATCGTAGGACATTTCAGTTGCTTCCATGTCCTGGCCACTGTGAATAATGCTGCTATGACCATCGGTGTGCAAATATCTTTTTGGATATGGGTTTTCAAGACTTTGGGATAAATATCCAGAAGAGGGATTGCTAGATCGTATGGTAGATCAATTCTTAGTTTTGGGGGGAACCTCCATACTGTTTTCCATAGTGGCTGTACCAATGTGCAGTCCCACCAGCAGTGTATGAGGGTTCCTTTTTCTCCGCATCCTCTCCAACATTTGTTAGTACTTGTCCTGTTGATTATAGCTATTGTAACAGGTGTGAGGTGATATCTCATTGTGGTTTTGATTTGCATTTCCCTAATAGCTAGCAATGTTGTATATTTGTTGGCCATTTGCATGTCCTCTAGGGAGAACTGTCTGTTCAGGTCCTCTACCTATTTTTTGATTGGATTGTTTATTTTGTTGTTGTTATTGAGTTGTATGAGTTCTTTGTATATTTTGGATACTAGGCCTTTAATGGAGGCATTGCTTGCAAATATATTTTCCCATTTGGATTGTTGTCTCTTTACTTTGTTGACAGTTTCCTTTGCTGTGCAGAAACTTTTTAGTTTGATGTAGTCCCATTCCTTTATTTTAGCTTTTGCTTTCCTTGCCTTTGATGTCAAATTCATAAAATCCTCTTTAAGTCCAAGGTCCGTGAGTTTAGTTCCTCTGTTTTCTTCTATGCATTTTATGTTTCAGGTCTTATATTCAGGTTCTTAATACATTTTTGAGTTAATTTTGGTGTATGGGGATAGAAAACAGTCTAGTTTCATTCTTTTGCAGGTGGCCTTCCAGTTTTCCCAGCACCATTTATTGAAGAGGCTTTCCTTTCCCCACTGTATGTTTTTGGCCATTTTGTTGAAAATTATCTGCCCATATAAATATGGGTTTACTTCTGGACTCTCGATTCTGTTCTACTACTGATCCGTGTGTCTGTTTTGCTGCCAACACCATGCCGTTTTGATTATCATCACTGTGTAGCGTAATTTGAAGTCAGGGAGAGTGATGCCTCCAACCTCGTTCTTTTTTTCTTAGGATGGCTTTGGAAATTCAGGGTCTTTTGTGCTTCCATAAACATCTGATAACTTTTTGTTCTATTTCTTTAAAAAATACTGATGGGATTTTGATGGGGATTGCATTAAATCTGTATAATGCTTTAGGTAATAAGGTCATTTTAACTATGTTGATTCTTCCAATCCAAGAACATAAAATATCTTTCCATTTCTTTGTATCTTCTTCGATATCTCTTAATAGAGTCTTGTAGTTTTCATTATATGAGTTCTTCACGTCTCATTAAAATTTTATTTTATTATTTTATTATTTTTGTTGAAATTGCAAAAGGAATTTTTTTTTCTACTTCTTTTTCTGACACTTCATTATGACAGTATAGGAACGCTATGGATTTTTGAACGTTGATTTTGTATCCAGAGACTTTACAGTACTTGCTTATTGTTTCTAGTAGTGTTCTTGTGGAGGCATTAGGGTTTTCTATGTAGAGAATCATGTCATCTGCAAATAGTGACAGTTTGACTTCTTTGTTTCCTATTTGGATGCCTTTTATATGTTCCTCTTGCCTGATTGCACTCTCTAGAACCTCCAATGTTATATTGAATAACAGTGGCGATAGTGGACAGCCTTGCCTTGTTCCTGATCTTAGAGGGAAGGTTTTTAGTTTTTCACCATTAAGTTTAATGTTGGCCGAGGGTTTGTCATATATGGCCTTTACTATGTTAAGGTACTTTCCTTCTATACTGATTTTGTCAAGTGTTTGGATGCTGTATCTTGTCGAAGGCTTTTTCTGCATCTACTGATATGATCATATGATTCTTATTCTTTAATTTGTTTATGTGGTGTCTCACATTAATTGATTTGCATATGTTGAACCATCCCTGTGACCGTGGGATGAAGCCCACTTGATCATGGTGTATAATCTTTTTAATATGTTGCTGTATTCATTCACTAGTATCTTATTTAGGAATTTTGCATCATGTTCATGAGAGATATTGGTCTGTAGTTTTCTTTTTTTGTGTTACCTTTACTAGGTTTTGGTATCAGGGTAATATTGGCCTCACAAAATGAGTTAGGAAGTATTGCCTCCTTTTTGATTTTTTGGAAGAGTCTGAGGAGAATAGGTATTAAATCTTCCTTGAATGTTTGGTAGAATTCACTGGTGAAGCCATCTGGTCCTGGACTTTTACTTTTCAGTAGGTTTGTGATGATTGTTTCAATTTCCATACTGCTGACGGATCTATTTAGATTTTCCAGTTCTCCTTAATTCAGTCTAGGAAGGTTATATTTTTCTAAGTATTGCTCCATTTCTTCTAGATTATTAAATTTGGTGTTATATACTTTTGCATAGTATTCTTGTATGATCCTTTGTATTTCTGTGGTACCTGCTGTAATTTCCCCCTCTTTTGTGCCTGATTTTGTTTATTTGTGTCCTTTCTCTTTTTTCTTTAGTGACTAACCAGGGGTTTGTCAATTTTATTAACATTCTCAAAAAACCAGCTCTTTGTTGCATTTATTTTTTCGATTGTTTTTTTTTCTTTTAATTTATTTCTGCTCTAATTTTGATTCTTTCTTTCCTTCTGCTGACTTTAGGCTTCATTTGGTCTTTCTTTTCTAGTGTTTTAAGATGAAGTGTTAGGATGTTTACTTGGGCTCATTCTTGTTTTTGGAGATAGGCCAACTTTCCTCTTATGACTGCTTTTTCCATGTCTCAAAAGTATTGATATGTTGTACTATCATTATCTTTTGTTTCTATGTATCTCTTGACCTATCTTTTTATTTCTTCTGACCTAGTTATCAGTAGCAAGTTGTTTAATCTCCATATATTTGTGTTTCTTCCTGCTTTCTTTCTACAGATCTCTTGTTTCAAAGCATTATGATCAGAGAATATGGTTGGTATGATTTCAACCTTCTTGTATTTGTTGAGGCTATCTTCATGTCCCGGTATGTGGTCAATCCTTGAGAATGTGCCATGTGCACTAGAGAAGAATGTATAAGCAGCTGTTTTGAGATGGAAGACTCTGTAAATGTCAATTACGTCCAGTTGGTCTAATGTGTCATTTAAGGATGTTATTTCCTTATTGATTTTCTGTTTGGATGATCTGTCCATATCTGACAGTGGGGTATTTAGGTCCCCTACTACAATAGTGTTTTGGTCTGTTTCTCCCTTTAGTTCTGTTACTAATTGTTTTATATATTTCAGGGCTCCCTGATTGGGAACATAGATATTAATAAATGTTATGTCTTCTTGGTGCATGATTCCCTTTATCATTGTGAGGTGTCCCTCAGTATCTTTACCTTTTTTATTTTGAAATCTATTTCATCCGATAATAGTACCACCACTCCCGCTTTTCTCCGAATGCCATTTGCTTCTTGAAATATCATTTTCCACACTTTCACTTTGCGTCTATATTTGTCTTTGGAGCTGAGATGTGTTTCCTGAAGGGAGCACATGGTTGGGTTTTGTTTTTCGATCCATTCTGCAACTCTGTTGCCTTTTTATTGGTGAGTTCAATCCATTTACATTTAGGGTGATTATTGAAATATGAGGTCTTCTTATAACCATTTTATCTTTTGCTTTCTGGTAGCTAGGTGTTTCCACTGCTTCCTTGTCCTTATGTTTCTGTTTTCTTTATTTTGGTTGACTTTTGTGGGTTATCCTTCTGGTCCTTCTTGTTTTATTTTATATATTTCAGTTCTGAATCTTTGGCGCGTGATTACCACTAGGAATATGTAAAGGATAGTTACATATATACAGTCATCCATTTTCTTCTGTGTGTGCCTATTTCCATTCCCCTTTGAGAATCTGGATCTTTGAATCCTCCCCTTTTTAGTCAATGTCGTCTCAATTTGTCCCTATGTATGCTGAACGTTCATTACTATCTTGCTATAGGAAATCTCTTCTTATTGTTTAAGCTTATAATACCCTGTTCTTAGTAAGGGTTGCACTCCTCTGCTTCTATCTGCCTGCTAGTCACCTTACTCCTAATTATGTATTTTTTTTGTCATTTTGTTTTAGGTGAGCTGACCCCTTTCAGTATTTCCTGTAGTGCAGGCCTCATAGCGGAGAATTCTCTCAGTTTTTGTATGTCTGGAAAAGTCTTAATTTCTCCTTCATATCTAAAGCAGAGCTTAGCTGGATACATTGTTCTTGGCTGGTAGTTTCTTTCATTTAATAGTCTGAATATTTGATTCCACTCCTTTCTGGCTTGCAAGGTTCGTCTGACGATAATCTAATGGGTTTTTCTTTATAAATTACTGTTTTCTTCTCCCTGATTGTCTTGAGAATTGTTTTTGTCATTGATTTTTGAAAATTTTAATACAATGTGTCTTGGTGAAGGCCTTTTGGGGTTGAGATAATTGAGTATTCTATTGACTTCTTAAATTCCAAGCTCCAGCTCATTCCTTAGATTTGGGAAATTCTCATCAACTATTTGCCTGAAAATGCTTTCTAATCTCTGCTCCTTTTTCTCCCCTTCGAGAATGCCCATTATTCTTATGTTCCTCTCCTGACAGTATCAGCTACTTCTTGAATTTCTCTTTCTTTATTTTTCATTCTTTGGTTTCTCTCTTCTTCCTTCTGATTTCTAGATTTCTGTCTTCGATATCACTGATCCTTTTTTCCATTTGGTCCACTCTATTTCCCAAGCTTGCTATTTGATTTTTCACCTCTTGCAGTGTGTTCTTCATCTCCAGAAGTTCTATTTGGTTCTTTTTGAGGGCTTCAATCTCCTTGCTAAAGAACTCATTCTGCTCATCTAGTTGTTTTTTCAATTCCTGAAATTGTTGATATGAATAATTTCAGATCTCACTGAGTTTTTTCAGAAGTACCATACTGAATTCTCTGTAATTTAAGTCACTGCTATGTCTGTAAGTTTATTTTCTGGAGATTTTTCTCTTTCTTTATGAGATACCTTGTCACGTAGGTTGTTCATGGTAATGGACTATTTCTCAACCTGGGCATTAATGGAAGTGTATTATGCTTTTTTTTCCAGAAAGATTTATTATACAAAGATCTCTCTTTAGCCTGTTGCAAAGAAGGCATTTTTCTTTTGGTTTCCAGTAGGTGGTATCTAAGCCTCTTGGATCCCTGCTTTATATAAAGCCTTAATGATGCCTTTTTTTTTCTTAAAGATGTTTAATCACTCTCGCTACCCTCAATCTCAGTCCCTGTCAGTGTCCGCGACAATTTCCACAGTGGTTGCTCAGATTCCCCAGGGGCTCTGCGGTGTTTGGTCTCGGAGGATGTAGGGGGAGGTGCCCTCTGCGTTGGGGGTTGGGGGCTGCAGCTTAGCCTTGGTTTTGCAACCACAGCTGGTAAAAACCAATTGTTGTTTCTCTGCCATCTTGCTTCTCTGCCCTGATAACTGGGCCATGTAGAGCTCACAGCTCTCCCATGCAGGGCTGTTCAGGGAATTCGCCGCTCCTTCTCCCCTCCCTCTCTTCCTACAGGGAGCTCCAGCAGCTGTGATAGGCAGCTTCTTTATTTGTCCCAGTTCACTACCTGACACCTGGGGTTCTGACCTGTGGTAGCTCTTATGCGCAGATCCCATACTCAGACGTGCTGGTGTGCAGTTTGGGTGTTTTTTGTTGAGTTTTAGATGTTCAGCTTATTGTTGTTTCAAGGGGAGATATCTGGAGACGTCTCTCATTCTGCCATGTGTCTGGATTATCTTTCTTAGGAAGTATTTTTCTTCCTTATATAATGTTATTTGCTATTCTCCCTTGCCTCTGATTTTAACAGTAATAGGTGCCCATTATAAACAATTTCTAAATTTTATAAATTACACTGGGGAACAACCTGCTATGTTCTGAGGCCTGCCACATCCACAGTCATTCCTAGAAGTTTCTTACCCATGGTTTGCTGTGCTGTGTGCTGTCTGCCACCTGGCCACAGCTGGCTGGTCCAAGGTGAATAGCTACCTCAAGGGCAGCCACACCACAGGCTTGTGGAAGCCTTACCCTGGATCCACTGTGACTCACTGAGCCAATCAGATCTTGTTTCTTGGAGAGTTTAATGTGAGGCATACAGGAATAAAAAGTGGGTCGGAAGAGCATTAGCCTACAGATATGCAGTGAGAAGAAAGGAAGCAAGAGATGGACAAACAGGAGTCATGCACAAACAAAAGCCACGGAGGAGAATTAAGGGGAGGAGACAGAATTTAGCTGGTGAAATTCTGAGAAAGAGAGGGAAAGAGGAAAGACAGGGGAGGGAAGGCAGGGAATGATGGGGAAAGAGAAGGAGAAAGACACAGAGACTGATGAGGCAACATTAGACTCTTAGTTTCACAAAGGAAAGGCCCATGCTTGTATTGTACCTGAAGATAAACAGTACCTGGCACATGGAAGTCATCCAATAAGAGTTTGTAGATTGACTGACAGACATAATAAGAGAGCACAGAGCAGGGAGGGGTGGATGGGTGCCTCTGAGGGGTCATCCACCTGTTACATTTACAGAGCTCTGAGCAGGCGATTGTCTCAATCTTATCCATATGGTCCCCATTCAAGTCTCCTATGAGAAAAGATTCCTGTATTCCTCATTACCTCACAGTTCTTTACAATAAACCTCATTACGTATGGTACCATTTTTCTGGTTCCTCAAAGTTCAGAGTCCAACAGAGAAACATACAACAAAGGACAAAATAAAAATCTTCCATGAGCCAGAGATGATGATTAACTTTCGTCTTGAAAAAATATTGTTTTGTATTCTACTTCTTTGATACTAAACTAGAGAAAAATTTCCATACCATAGATAAGCCTTTTAAAACATGATTTCGGTGGCTACATTTGGTCATTCCATTATATGGAGTCTTAGGTGTTAGGTTATTTCTGAAAGCTTACTTCATTAATAATGCCCTGCTGTCCACACAAAGACCTGTCTGTGCATGAATGTTTGTAGCAGCTTTATTTCTAATTTCCAAACACTAGAAACAACCCAAATGCCCTACAGAAAAAATGATAAAAAAACTAAGGGTCATCCATACAACGGAATACTACTTAGCAATATGAAGGAACCAACCATTGATGAGTACAATATTGTGAATGCATCTCAGAAACATTACGCGAAATGAAAGAAGCCAGATTCAAAGGACTACACACTGTGTGATTCCATCTGTAAGATAGTCATGAAAAGGCAAAGCAATAGGAGAGAAAGCAGATCAGTGGTTGCCAGAAACTGGGGCTTGCAGGAGGGGACTGACAATGTAGGGTAGTACAAGGCAAACTTTTGAGAATGATGGTGAACTTTTTTTATTGTGATGATGTGTACACAACTATATACATTTGGCAAAACTCATCCAATTGTATACCTAATAAGGGTAAAATTTTTGCATGTGAATGATACCCCCAATAAATTTGACCCCCAAAAAGTAACGTCATGCAGAAAGTCCCTTTCACAGCTATCTTTTTAAATATCTACGAGTATAACATTTGGATAAATTTTCAGAAGTGGCATCACTGGATCAAAATGTATGTACATTTTAAAGACATACATGATTCATTCAGGTTTCTGAGGTCTTCTAAGTACTGCAGAGACACCCTGAGAGCACTAGTAGAGGGCTACAGAAGTCACGGGTGGCCATGCTGATTCAAATGACTGACTCTAGAAACTGTTAACGTTTTGTCTCTGTCTCAAGAAAGTGGAGCACATATTATGCACAATATTTTGTTCCATAAGCTGAAGAGTTTGGATTTTCACTGAAATTTTAGAGATTAGTAATAGGACATCTCAGAAGCTTTATGAAGCAGATGGTTAATAGTGTGCTTATGACCATTGGTCGTAATTTATTACACCTTGCAAAGAGGTGTTATAATCTGGTGGGCAGTTCAGACTTGAAAGAACTCACAAAGCTGTTAAAATATCTGAGAGATTTAACTGATTTAACCCATCAAAAGAGCTTCAACTACTTCCCAGCCTACAATAATCCCCAAATCTCTTACAGAGCCCACAGGTCTGTCTCTCCATTTCCACAGTTCCCTAGGCACCCTGCCTGAGTTGTCTACATGCATCTCCAGCTCATACGCCTCAACACGGACCACTCATCTCCCCTGGAAGCATCTGTGCAATCCCCTAAGCTGGGAACTCAGAGTCATCTCTCTCTCTGCTCTCCTTTCTCCCTAGCTGACTGGTCCCCAAGCCTATAGGTGCTGGGTCAGAAATACCCCTTATTTTGAGGAAAACTCAAATAGAATCTGGAGTAGCACTCCAACAATCTACCAACCACCTCCAGGCTCCACCACTTCTGACCTCCACTTTGCCCCAAGAATCATCTTCTTGAGACTAATTTGTTTAAGGCTTAAACAAAGTCCTTCCATGTCTGACATCCAGGCTAACTTGCTTCTCCCTTCTCCCATCAGCCCTGAATCTCCCAACTCTCCAGCCACACTGAGCTGCACCACAGGCCCTGACCATGTGTGCATTTCACACCTCAATTCCCCTGCCTGACAAGTACCGTTGTCCATCTGGTAAATTCACTCACCCTTTCCCCTCTATGAAGCTTTCCCAACTCCCCCAGCACCACATCTCTTAAAGCCTTTACATAATTTTTTGTTTTCGTGTGTGTGTCTCCCACTAGACTCTGAGCTCCTAGGGGACAGGAAACATGTGCCCAGGGCATGCCACCTAGCCCAGCGTGGAAGCCATACACATGGCCTGGCCTGATACCATCAGTTCTTGTCCATGTAGATTTGAGCAATTCCATTACGGCTAGAACAGGGGACAAGAAATGTGATTCCTCACAACCCATGAAAAGGTGCAAGGGCAGTGACTCCTTGCAGGGGTCAGTTCCGTGCCAGACACTTCCTACTTTACCTCACTGAATCCTCATTACAACTTTATGAAGATGGTAGTAGTGCCACATTTTATAGGAAACCGGATTCTATCATATACTGAGCCTCAGAGAGGCCAATTCACTTGCCGAAGTCCCAAAGCCTGAACTCAGCTTATAGCACATGTCTTTTCATATCCAACAGTGGTGGTATGGACTCTGTTCCAGGCCAGGTGTCCCTGGGTAACTTGTTACTGTTTAGAGGTGGCTGCAGAAAGGGGAAGGAAGACTCAGTGAGTTGTTTCCATTTGAAATGATTGGTCGAATGTAGTTTCTTTCCATCTTGAGCTTGATCTATTGATTACTGAGTATCTTCAAATTCTACCTACAAAGTAGAGACATCCAGGGACGTGGTGATTCGGCCAACTGACTTATGATTAAGTGCAGCTCCCAAGGGACCCAGAAAACTTGTCATTAAGTCATAAAAATTACTTTTCATTTGAGTAAAATAAAATGGAGTCATTATGGTTAAGCTAAAGTTTTAACTTCAAGTGGGCTGAGGGATCAGGAAACAGTTATTCTTGCTTTAACTGATTGTGAGAACTTAAACTTTTATACTTTCTAGTCCTGTGTCAATACCTGGACTCACACCAGTGTGCTGCCTGTTAACATCTACACACATAGCAAACCTTCAGAATGAGCTTAAAAAGAAAGTGTACCATTGCCTAGAACACCCAACATCTGATGATTACCATGTCAGACCAATCCAAGCATTACTGAATGCAGACTAATCCTTCTCAAGAATGTACTTTTTACTACAAGAATCCTCAGCTTCTTTTTCTCCTTCGGAACACTCTTGGGTATTGCCTATTTGTGTTTCCAGTGTGCAAACCCTAAGACTCTTAAATAAATCGTTGTCATTTATTTCTAACCAAAGCCTCCTGAATCTGTGAGTTTAACTGACAGATTATTAAGGTAGGAATCCACCTCAAAAGAAAAATACTATCCTGCTTCTCTGCATCACCTGCAAATGGCCCTCCACTGATCTGGTCCAAGTGTCTCCCTGGAACAGCTCCTAGCCAAACATGCACCAACTCTCCCTTTCTTCGAAGGCCCATCCTGCAGTTTAATTATGCTTTGTATCTATTCTGCGCCACACTCATTTCTGTGGTAGAAATTAGGTTTTGACAGTGTTCCTTTCACATTCAATCTGTTCATTCTAATTACAGCCAGTCCCTTCGGCTCAATGATTACCTTTTCTCTGTGTTAAAGGAATGGTTCTGCTGAACACAAACCCCTTTAGAAAGCCCCTACCCTCCCCTACCCTCCTTCTGCCCCTCCTTATAAAGCAGGAAAGAGTCGATTTGTTGCTGACTCTTGCCCTTTACCTTCACTACAAAAAGGATGTAAAACACCATTCTAGATAGTTCGCTAGCCATAGCAATGATGAAATACAAGTGATAGGTAGAGAATATTCTCTTTTTATAACAGCCTTGTGGAGGCATGATAAACATTTAAACACTGCGTTATGTTTTTAAGGTATACAGCTTGATGTTTTGATACACATACATTATGAAATGATCACCAAAATCAAGCCACCATTGTCTTCTGGGGTGTGTGGTGTGTGTGTGTGTGTGTGTGTGTGTGTGTGTGTGTGTGTTGAGAAGACTTAAGATCTACTCTCAGAAAATTTCAAGTATACAAAACAATTTTGTTAACTCTAGTCACCAGGCTGCACATTAGATATCAAAGACTTATCTATCTTGCAAAACTGAAACTTTATACCCCTTGAAGTTAAGAATATTCTTTTGAGTCTTTTGTTTTTCCTCATTTATTTTTCAGAGTTGGTAAACTGTATTGTTTAAGATGAAATACTACAGATCAGAGCCTCACCAGATTTTTTTTTTAAATCTAGAATTTCTAGGGAGATTGGGGGTGGTCAACTACATTGGGTCTGTGATTGCATATTTATTAACAAAACAAACAAACAAAAAAACCCTCTTACTTTCAAAGTTCTTTGTCATCATTCCCCAAAAGTATTTTCAGGAACCTCAAAATTTGAGGGGCAGAGTTAGCATTCAGCAAAATAGGAACAATACAAAGTGGAGGAGAGAACTTCTGCCAGTGCTCTGGGGACCAGATTCTGGGCCCTGCTCTGCCCCATAGGGCATACCTACCAAGGGCAAGTCATTGACCTCTCTGAGTCTCAGTTTCCTTAGTGGTCAAGAGAAGATGTTGAACTAAAAGATCTTTAAGATTCCTTCCAGCTCTAAAATTGTATAAATGTATGAGATATAATCATGCAATGAATTATTATCTAGAACTCTTGGGGGCTAGAGGCTGAATGTGGAAGAAAACTAGAATCTGTCCTTGGTAACCTTTCTGGTATGTGAGCACTAGTCATGTGGGGCACAGAGGAACTGGTCAAAGGGTCCCCCACTCCCATTTTGCAAGCCCACTTATAAATTATTCATGTCTTATATGCAAAAAAAAAAGTGTGGGGCGGCGTTAATTGCTGATTCAATCTCTGAGAGGAGATATGCTGGGAAAGGAATGTTATTTGCTAGAAAGGGTAGATAAAGGGCTTTTCAGATGGAAAGGGACTTTACAGATTATCTAGTGTATACCACCCACTTTCAGACAAAGAAACCAATACTCAGATTGACTTAAGTGACTAGATCAAGATAACACAGCTAGTCTGCTGCAAAGTCAGAACAGTCCACTAACAGGAAGTTGTTCTAAATAGGAATAAACTCCTAGTATTTATAATCCAGCACATTCAACTGTAGAATCTCATTTCCATGTGGTTAATGTTTACAAAAGCCATGTAATACAACATAAAAATGTGATGAATATTAAAAGTCATTAATCTGTGCATGTATGAGTCACAAGCAGACCCCCAGATGTCCTTGAGAGAGCAAAAGACAGAGGTGGTTCCCAGGAAAGAGGAGAAACAATTCTTAGGTTATTTGTTTCTTAGATACAGAGTCTGATCAAGAACAAAGGCCCAGTTCTTCAGAATCTTATGCCAAGTAACAAAACATTTAAAACTTTTCTATTATTGCTATTGAACAAAAAGAATTAATATGCCACCGAATTTTCCGGCCACATTTTTGCATCTTAAGAGAGGTCAACTTTACCAGCCTCATCTCCTTTGACTCTCCTCATCCCTAAGACCCCTTCAACTGTTGTAGCCGCCAGCCCTCGATAGACACACAGACCACCAGAAATCAGTGAGTTATAGGAATCACACTCTTTATTTAGCCAGCTGGGTCTGTCAGGGGTATGCAGACCCCAAATTAAGCAGCCCTGAAATGTAGAGGTACAGGGTTTTTAAGCCCTAAATCCCATTCTTTATTCTGTTTGAACACACAAGTCTATTTTTCTTCTTTTTATTAACTGTCAACCCACAGGTCAGTTGTGTAAGAGGTGGGTACGGAAGCAGAAAGCTTATTGTTAGAATGTTATGTTTCCACGGGTGATAGCCTATGTTCTCATGGGCGATAGCCAAACAGTAATTTTCTAGCCAACACACAACCACACTGCTGGCCTCTTTGCCAGTCCCTGAACCCAACAGTCACGTTCCTGCCTCAGCACCCACGCACAGGCTGCTCCTCTGCTTGGAATGCTTGCTTCCTAAAATGTACCTGACTCACTCCCAGGTCTCCTTCAAGTCTCTGCTCAAATATCTTCAAAGGAGGCCTTCCCTCATCACCCTATAATTTAGGAGACAGTCCCGCTCTTGGTCCATTTCACTCTGTTCTATTTTTTCCTTAGCACTCAACACCTTCCAACATTCCATATTGTTTATCTGTCTCCCCTCTAGTGCGTAAGCCATATGATGAAGGCAGGGACTTTGATCTGTTTTGTTCTCTATGGAGTCATGGGACCCTAAAACAGGGTCTGACACGTAGTCTTAGGAATCTAGAACAGGGTCTGCCTTCAAATTATAACCCCTTTCCCAGACCTGCTCAAGTCCCACCCAAGTGGAAGTAGGTCACCTTCACAGCTAAGAGAGGACAGTCTCCAGCCTCCCCCTTTTCATTTCAAGAAAACAGAAAGGTCAAGGGAATGGTCCAAAGTCAGAGCCAGAGCTTGAACTTGGATCTTTTGTTGACTCCCAACCCATGGCTCTTACCACAGTCCCCCATCACTCTGGGGACTGCCTTGATGTGGCTCTCTCTGCCAGTACGTACCATGCCTCCTCACAGTTCATCTGAGCAATGGTAAATTCTGACTCTGCCACTAGATCTATGTCCTTGATGAAATTACCTAACGTTTCTCTGCCTTGGGCTTCACATTTCTCGAGGGCAATAATACTATTTGCCTTACAAGATATTCTTAAGGGTTAACTAAGATGGTGGAAGCATAGCTTCCCCCACAGAATGAGCTCAGTGCCTGGTTGTTTCTTTCTCTTTTATTGGCTTTTGAGAAGGTCATTTGCTCTACAAAAACATTACATTCCTTGAGGTCCCCTCTGTTGCCTTCATCCTCAGGGCTAAACGCTACCAGACACTGAAGAAGTACTTAAGCAGTAAGAGAGCATTCAAAGGACGGCTGGCAAGGAGAAATTCTCCCCCTGTGGGGCCATCTCACTGTCAGGGCTGGCTCACATGTTCTAGCTCTTGGGCCTGGCTAGTTAAAACCTCCCGCTAAAACTGATGATGAAGACAAAGGCTCATGGGGCATTTTCTGTCCTTCTCAGGGGCCAGTTTGTTGGCAAAATGTCTCAGTAACGAAGTCATCCTAAAGAGGCAGGAATCGTGATTTCCTTAGAGACCACCATAATGAGTATTTCCCAAGGTCTGCACTTCAGTATTTATTAAAAAAAAAAAAAAAAAAAGCAGGGATAGTGCTTTGTGATCCAAACACAGCTCACAAAACAGTGGGCTTAAGAGTTATCCAAATGCATTTATGCAAAACTTTTCAGAGCCTTTGTTATGCTTAAGTGCTTGTGGCTCTCCAAAAGAAGCAGAGGTTTATACACACTAAACCATTTCCCCAATTACTTGTACTTCCCTTTCCTCACAGCCGTCCCCCACACACACACCAAACAGCAGTATTTGCAACTAGTGTTCTATAGGTCACATATTTGGGGAAATTCAACTATAGACAAACGTCGTTATATTGAAGCTAAAAAGCTGAGCCTGGACAGATTAAATGACTTAATCAAGATCAGACAATTAGTGGCAGAACCAGGGATAGAATCCAGTATCCTGGTGTATATTCTGTGCTGTTCCCTCTATGCAGTGCTGACGTTGATGAAGGTCTTTGAATTAAACCAGCTCTATTGAGAGATCCTGCTATTTTCACTAAAGAAATAAACTGGCATGGAGTATAACCAACGAGATAGATATTCTAGAGATAAAATGTGTGCATGTAAGTGTGTGTGTTTGTGTAAGTACATGTGTGTGTGTGGTAGGAGTAATAGCAACAGCACTGAAAGATGTATTCCCACCCAAAGTGGCTGAATAGTCTCCAAAAGCCCCAAAGTAAAAGAGTATCTATCTCTACTAGCCCTCATCTGCCCTCAAGTGTCCCTGAAAACAGTTCATGATAAACTGAGCCTGCATTAGTGGAGGGCAGCACGCTCTGGACCAGTGTGGGAGGCTGAGCAATGGCCTCCAAAGGGTAATCCCCAGAACCTGTGAATGTCACATCACATGTAAAGGAGACCTTGCAGATGTGGTACTAAATTAAAGATTTTGAGATTGACAGATTATCCTGGATTATCCAGGTGGACCCTACATGTAATCACAAGTGTCCTTATAAGTGGAAGGCAGAGGGAGAGTTGATGGTGGTGAAGATAGAGGAAGGGGCCACAGATCAAGGAATACAGGTGGCCACTAGACAGTGAAAAGGCAAGGAAACAGATTCTCCCCTGGAGCCTTCAGAGGGAACCAGGCCTGTCTACATCTTGACATTAGCCCACTTAAAATGATTTTGGATTTATGACCTCTAGAATCATAATAGAACTATTCTGTGCTGTTTCAAGCTACTAAGTTTATGGTGATTTAGTACAGAAGCAATAGAAAATTAACATACATCTAGTCTGATGCGAACATTCCAGTCCACTCTGAGAAAGTCAGATAAGCTAAGTGTTGGCAACAGTACACTGGGTGGTGTGACAGGCTCAGGTTGCAACTTAGTCACCCCACATTGCCAGCAGCCATCCAGAGGTCTCCTCAAAGTACTGCCCACTGACATAGTTTCTTATGAAAGGGGTTAGGCTTCCCTGTTCAGAGATAAGAACATCTACACCTCCTGCAGAGTCGTCAATTTGCCCTTGTTGCGTGAGAAGTAGGCAGGGACTGTGACACCACGCCTTACCTGTGCGGTCTTCAATGATAGTTTTCCTTGGCAGCATTGCAACTTGCCCATTGGGCAAAATGTGAATTAAGCAAGTTAGGTTTGCTTGGAAACAGGCTGCACTTGCTTATAAAACATTTCAACATTTCCAAGGTATACCTGGAACACTTCTGACATTGTCATCATACCTGCATATCCTGCACTGATAACATCTCACTATCAAATTTGAGGCCCAGAAGATTATTTCACCTGAAACCATCAAAACACATCTTGAGGCAGAATGAATTTAACAGGCCAAAGCAGCTAAAGAGAGTGTCTCTGCTATTTTGTTCATTGAAGAAGGATACTGCGCAACATTTAATTAGGATAAGTGCACAAAAAACCCAGCTCTACGATACCACTGCTGTGTGCTGTTCTGTTTTCTTGTGACTTTCCAAAGTGGCATATTGCCAAAAAGTGGAACATGATCAGGGGTAAATTATGTCACAGCAACAGCTCTCAGGACAATTTATTTCAGCCTTTTTCCTGCTTTTCCTTCAGGATTAAAAAATCCACGAAGCCCTCTAGGCTGCGCAGAAATAAGGGACCCACCTCCTACGGACCCCCAGGTCTGGGACCAAACGCCACTTTCAGAATAAAGGTGTGGAGCTGCACAATTTAAACCTCTTAACCCAAAAGGCCAAGACTCTTCCCATCAAACACACATGCAAGAGTCTCATGCAAAATTCTTATAGTCACTAACAGGCAATTAATAGAGGAGATTGTAGAGCCAGACTGCCCGGCTTTATCTCTACCATTTACTAGCTATGTGACTGTAGCAAGCTAATTAAACATCTCTGCCTCAGTTTCCTCATCTGTGAAAAGAAGATAAAAAAAACTACCTACCTCAAAGGACTGCGGTGAACATTAGGTGAGTCAGCTCTTGTCAATGACCCAACAGCTCCTAAAATAAACATTCAATAAAAGTTGGCTATTGCTTTATTATCAAAGATGAGCAACAGGGTAACATCACAAAAGATCATTCACTGAACGACCAGTTTTTAAAATCAATGCTTTCTAAAGCCTTCATGTTATGGGCAGAATCAATACTGCCGTAATGAATGATCCCCGTTTCACTGGTTTAACACAAGAGAACCTTATTTCTTGCTCAGATCACATCAGATCATATGTCCCTGATCAAGAGGCAGCTCTCCTCTAAAGGATCCCTGCCACGGACCAAGCCTCCTTCCATCTGTGGCTCCATATCTTCAGTACATTCCTCCAAGTTTGCCATGAGGCTGGTCTCCATTCAAGCCAATCAAAAGGAAATGGGAAGGACTAGCAGAGGATGTTTTATGGGCCAGGCCTACAGGTAGGACAGACACATCAAGTGATCACAGTCCTCTGGCCAGAAGCCAGCCTATGGCCACACCTAACTGCAACTGGGAAGCTGGGGACTTAAGGACTATCATTCTCTACCACCCTTCTGCAAAATTTTCTTATGAAAGTAGTTCATTGTTTTTGAAATTTTCCCCCAAATCTGAATTTTTGATTTCTAGTTTAGTTTTCATTTCTCCCTGGCCATGGCACAAAGTTCAGTATATTTCAGGGTTTTCTGGACTTAGGATATGCTCTGGGAAATGAGAATTCCTTATATATTTCAATTATAAGGGTCGACTGTTTCTCAAGTGTCTGAGATTTTATAAATGACAAGTTGAATTTTCTCTTATTTTCAGCTTAATCCACTGCCTTTTAATATCCTGTTCCACATATGTGTTGAACTATTTCATCAAATGAATAATTGGTTTATATTTTACACAGAAGAAAAAGACATCTAGAATCTAAAATGTGAAACACACAAGAAACTGATATTCAAGGAGCAGACTACAAAGTAGCTGTTGTGAAACATCTACTTTTAAATTACAACTAACTTACTAAATCATATCTATGAAACAGACTAAAAAGCTGTTGAAACTATCAAAAGTGCCACAATGTATGTTGACTTTATAAACTGATATATTTATTGTTTTTATAAATGCTTACATTTTAAAAAATGTTAACATTTCGGTTTCTAACAGGGAGGAAACGGGACACATAAATTTGGTAATGGTTTTCAGAAAGATTCAATATGCACAGGTAAAACTTTTCAAAGTGGTGATGCCCTCAGATATTACTACAAAGACTATATGATTAGTACCTCAAATTTAATATATCTCTACCATAATCACAAAACAAAGAATAAAAAAGTATCATGGTAAAATGAAATATGGATGGAATAAACCAGAGAGCAACAGGAAAAACTATATAATACACTACAATGTGGCTGTGAATGGCTAGAAATTATCAATGAAGGTTGACAGTACTTAAGAAATTAGAAAAAAAAGAATTCTAAAACTGCTCATTGAAAAAAGTCAGTCAAGCGAAAATTGCTATTCCAGTAGAAAAGCTTCCAGTATTCTAGTATAAAACCTTGAAATTGGGGTTCTTGGTTTGTTTTACTGGATCCCAAATATATTTATTCATAAGAGGACTACATTACCCTATAATTGTTAACTTTCAAGAAATTAAACCTTACTTCAATACTGCTGGACAAAACTGACAAAAGTGGAAACCAGTTAACTTAATCTTTCTAGAAAACTGCTATTAAAGTCACTCCTTTTCAATGCAAATGATAAACTGAGTAAATCAGCGAATGTGGTAAATTTAATGAGTTGATCATTAGGCAAGTTTTATTTCCACAAAATCAAATTTTGACAAATCATCTTTCACTGTACTTACCTAGAATCAACCAACATCTTCGCCATTCCTTCCCAAATGAGAGATACCTGATTACAGCGGGGCATCATTGGCAAAAGATCAATCTTTTTTTTTTTGCATAAATTGACCAGAATTTACAAACAATTAATCTGCCTCCATTTCAGCCCTGAGCTCTCATGGGTTAGTTACTACTAATGCCTCTTTCACCTGGGGGAGATGAACTTCCGAAATGTTAACAGGATTCTGCCACAAACAAGGCCAACATGAGCCCGTGTGTCACCCCTATCAGAAAGCATGTAGCCTCAGACATTAATTTCTTTCCTGTATCAGTTTCCCAGGGCTGTTGTAACACAAATCACCGCAAACTGGGTAAGAGAGCAGAAATTTGTTTACGCACAGTTCTGGAGGCTAGACGTCCAAAGTCAAGGTATCAGCAAGGCCATGCTCCATCTGTTCTACACCTTTCTCTTCACTGCTAGTGTTGCCAGCAGTTTTTGGCATTCCTTGTTTTGCAGCTGCAGAACTCCATTATCCATCCTCATTGTCATGTGGTGTCCTCTCTGTGTCTTCATATCATTTCTTATATAACAGGCCACCTTTATCCACTGTTTTGCTTTCCGCAGTTTCTGTTACCCAGTCAATAGTGGTCTGAAAATATTAAACGGAAAATTCCAGAAATAAACAATTCATAAGTTTTAAATTGTGCACCATTCTAAAGAGCTCAATGAAATCTCCCATGTCCTGATCATCTCCCCAGGGACAGGAGCCATCCCTTGTCCAGCATCTCCGTGTTGTAGATGTTCTTCCTGTTGGTCACTTAGTCTCAGTGATCAGATCAACTGTGCAGGATCCGAGTGCTTGTGTTCAAGTCACCCTTATTTTATGGTTCTAATTTATTATTAGCTATTTTTCTTAATCCTTTACTGTGCCTAATTTATAACTAAATTTTATCATAGGTATGTATGTATAGGAAAAACACATTATATATAAGATTCCAGACTATCTGCGGTCTCAGGCTTCCACTGGGAGTCTAGGAACGTATCCCCTTAAATAAGGGGGAACTACTGTAAGGACATCAGTCACACTGGATTAAGGGCCCACCAGTATGACCTCATCTTAACTAACCCCATCTGCAACGCTCTTGTTTCCAAATAGCATCGGAACTGGGGGTTAGCACTCCAACATGTCTTTTTGGGGGACACAATTCAACCCGTAACACTGCCTCTGCCCACACTTCTCGATATTTATGGTTAATGACAGTTATTTTAGGCAAATCTCTCTCATGTCCCTTGTCATTTCTCTTTTTCTAACTTATTTGAAAATATTTTTAAATGACATATTGTACATACCAACACACCTGACTAATACAAATGCAGTTTGGGTTGAATTAAACTTTATAAAATCTTTACTAAAAAACTTTGCTAAAATAGAGCATACAAATTTCCCCCTTTTCTAGTCCTCTTGTTTTTCTGCAGTAGCTTCACTTACCTCAGCAACCTACAGCCCATATTTTCTAGAATTCCAATTTACTGTAATTTTATTCTTTTTCCATAAAATTGGCATAGAGATCACTGAAATATAATATATTTATGACGTTGTTAAGGTTTTTCAAGCAAGTAAATTAATAAATGAGAAAATCTCCTTTGTCAAGTGTCCCAGTTGACAAAGTTTAGAAAATCTGTCACTAAGTGATGGAGATAAAAGAGGCTAGTGAAAACTTGGGCAGGAGGCTGTGGAGGAGGGCGCCGATCTCCGGAAGGGAGGCCAGAGGTGAGGGTTGTGAGGGTGAGGAAGGGGTGGGTCAGAGGAACATCCCGTCCACCTCCCTGTGGGTGCCACACGACTGAGAGGAAGGACACTGGGATTTTACAATAATTTAGTTCTTAAGAGAAACATGTCCCTCCCCCTTTTCTTCCTGGTAATTAAATGTCTAAAGAAGGAACTGGAAACCAAGACTACAAAAGGAAATGCCATGAGAGTTGGCACTGGTAAACAAAAGGCCCATCAGCTGAGATAAAGCCGGCAAGGAGGGCAAAGCCAGGCCAGAAAACGGCACAATCCTGGTGCCAGGTTCCTCTTCTGACCCACCACAAAAATTGGGGCCAGGCCAGAGGATTTGAGTTCATTCTCACTGCACAAGCTGGGAGTCAAGAAGATACAAAATGAAGAAACATTCAAGATATGACATGAGAAAGGAGACTTTGTCTCAACAGAAAGATTGAAGAAAAGAAGCCTAAGTGATGAAGAAAGGAGAAAAGAGAGAAACAGACCTCTGATCTGGAACCCTGACACGGATGTTGCATTTGCAATAGGAAGATAAGGAATCTGGAGATAGTCAAGATAATCCCAGAAAATACCTACTGAGCATTAGCTAGGTACCAGGCACTGTGTTAGAAACTTGAGATATAGATGGGAACATATGTGGTATCTGCTCTCAAAGAATTTACTGTCAGACTTGCAAACAGTGATGATACTACAAGAAAATTACTTTATCAGAGGTATGACTGAAAGGTGGTGGGAGAGGAGTGCCTAGCATCTCCTTGGTGCCTCTCAGAAGGCACACCTGAGCTGAGTCATTATGGAAGAGAAAGCATTTGCTGGAATGACAGAGAAAGGAGGGGTGTTCTCGGGTCAGTGTTGCTGGAGCATAAACAGATTGACAGCAGCTTAGCAAGGACTTCTGTGAAGAAGGCATCGGGTGCCATGGAATGAACTTTAAGTTTTGTCCTAGGGCCAAATGGGAGCCATTGGCAAATTCTAGTGAGGAAAGCAACATTATCTGATATGTAGAACACAATCTTTCTGGATCCTTTTTGGAGACTGGCATAGAGGGAGGCAGGAAAGCTTGAAACAAGGCCGCTGCCTCACTGCTTCTGAACCAAGGTTTTGTCAGTGGAACTGGGGGTGTGGGGGGTAGTTAGAGGGCAGAGTAGTTATATTTTTTAAAAGAATCAACCATGCTTGGGAAAGGAAACTCCTGTAACTTCTGCTATTATCTATTTGGGCAAATATATGCAAAGTTGCAATTCACCGAGCTAAGAAACAGAGAATGAAAATACTGGAGTGTACTAATGCATATCAAGAAAGGTGATAGGTCCCAGTCCTGAAGTGCTGAATGCAACTGATCTTCCTAAGGGACTTCTAGGTGTAGATACACGAGTGGAAGTCAGAAGAAAGGTCTCCAGAGAAAGAAAGAGAACTTAGTATGTAGGTAACAATTAAAAACCTGTTTGGGAATGAAAGCACTCAAGCTGAGTGAGAAGAGTAAGAAAAGAACGTAGACAGCAGGAGACAGAACCTGGGGAACATCTATATTTAATGGACAAGCGGAGGTTTAAAAAAAAAAAAAAATCCACAGATGAGACTCAGAAGAAATAACAGGAAGATGAGGAAAGTGGTGTCATGAAAACTAAGTGAATGAGGAGCTTCAGAGAAGGAAGGTGTCACTTGCACCAAATGCCAAAAGAAGTCAAATGTCCACTGGATTTGAACATAAAGATATTCAGGGCAGTTTTGCTGGCGTGGTGAAAATGGAAGCTGGATTTCAGTGGAAGTGGAGACGGAAGGAGAAAGAAGTAGAGCTAAAAAGAGCAGAGGCAAAATAATTATTTTCCTTGTTGTTTGTTTCAGGACATGAAAATTTTGAGTATGTATACATGCTAAGGGTAAGAAGCTAGTGAATGGAGGGAGATGGACGACATGGAAAAAAAAAAGGGGGGGTGACCAATAGAGCAAATCCTTAGAGGTGGCAAGTAAATGAGATCCAGAACACAGGGGCAGAACAAGAGGCATGGGGAGGAGAAATTGGCCTCTGAGAGAAGGAGGGACTCCATATCAGACAGATAGGGAGAAAGAGGTAAGAATGAATATAACATAGGCATGTGTATGGGTAGAGAGCGGAAAGGTGACAGAGTTCGTGTTAGCAGTAACTGTTTTCTAAGTGAAGTAAGACAGACAACTCAGAGTAAAGGGTGTCAGATGACACGGAGGCAGGCTGCTGAACCTGTCTGGAATAACGACTGAGGAAAACAGGACCATGTGTATGAGCATTGCTAAACTGTCTTGAGGGTGCAGTTGGGGTTGGATGTCATAAAAGTGGTGTGATACCAATTCATGCTGATTTGTGATTTATCCGCATTACTTGGGACCCTGGTTTAAAGGAGGGACAATGTAGAACTGAATTTATTCTGTGCTTGTTGGTCTGCCACAGAAAAGGGGCAAGGGCACTTAGACAGCTGGTAAGAGAGTGGCTGAAATAATATACCATGGAGTCCAGGCTGGAAAGGAAAAGAAGTGAAGGTAGGAAGGGGCTCACTGTGCCTAGAGGTTGTGGAGGGATTACGAACTAGTGGTCAGGATGGGATGGGGAGTGGTGCTTTTCCACACAGTAGTTGCCCTGGTTTAATTAACATTTAATTAAGTCATTATTTGATTGTTGATTGCAGTCGCATGCTCCGTGTGAGAAGGGGTAATGTCTTTTTGGATCATCACTACATCCCAGCGCCTTGCACAGTTCCTAGAGCATAGTAAGTGCTGATTAAATTTATGTTGAATGTTTAGGGGGTGGCTCCATAGTGTAGTGGTTAGCACGTCTGCTTTGCACACAGAAGGTCCTGGGTTCACACCCCAGGTGGAGCCATGGACCATGCCCCAGGTGCTCCAGGACCCCCCGGTGCGCCAGGCCCCAGGGTGCACGCCGTGAGCGCGTGGGAGGAACGCCCCACCTTCAGAGATCCAGTTCTTACGGGGAAACGGCAACATCCATAGGTCGGGGTGGAGGGGGGGCAGTAAAGAGAGAGGGAAAATAAATAAATAAATTTATGTTTAATGTTTAATGAGAGAGCTGGAAGGTCTAGGAGAGACTGAATTATGGTCAGAGAGGCATGTGAACTCTCTTACAGGTTATAGTTTATGTGATCCCACCTATGGTGATCTGGAAGCAGAACTGTGGAGCTAAGAGAAGGTGGTCACTTCCTCATGGCTCTGTGGTAGGGGAGTCATAGGACACAAGAGGAAGAGCAATTTGACAGGAAGAGGTCTCTTCAAGCAAGGGCAAGGAGTGAAGGACTTTACCTACAATAGAACAGGGTAGATGGAAAATGTTGATGGAAAAGTCAGCAGAGCCATAGTGACTTTATCTGAGGAAACACAGAGCAGAAAGAAGAGAGAATAAAAGGCTGGAGGTGGTTGGAGATGAAGGAGATGAGAGGCCAAAATTAACTGGTCTCACATTTCTGAATAGAACTTTCTCAAAAAAGTATTTGAGCGCTGAGATTATTGCAGGGCCTGGGTGCAGAAGAGACTCTAATTATTGCTTACATTTGGTTCTGGTACTGGCTGGAGGGAGTGCTTGCTAAAATCAGGAGCAACTTTTGTGAGAGGTCAACCAGGTCAAAATCATCATCGTGGAGAAAAATATTCTGTCCATGGGCATATTTCAAATTTATGCAGTAATTAACTGTGAAAATCAGTTATAACACTATTGCTTCATTTCATCTTTCTAAAATTCCTCTAAATACTTTCCTTCTGCATGAGTGTTCAGATCAGATCTGCCTTTGTTATTGACATTTATATAATCAAGTTTGTGGTCCAACTGGTCAATCACTACAAACCCCTTCTGGGTAATAAGGCTGTGACCCAACTGGTTCTAATTATTTTATTCTAATAATTATTCTTTGATTCTAATAAAAGATTAGATTCTTTTGAAAATTTCTACATTGATCCTAGTGATATATTTTTACCAAAGAACCAGCTTTTGGATTTGGCACTACCTTTTTCAATTTTCTAGTTCATTAATTTCTACTTTTCTTAAAATGGATGTTGTCATTTCTTCCTTCTGTTTTTCTTCAGTTTATTTTATTGTCCTTTTTAAAAAATTTTTTTAGTTGAATATTTAATTTCTTTTTTGGACTGATTTAAGTACTTAAGACTATAAATTTTCTCATGAGATCTGCTTTATCTGTATTCTACAGGTTTCATTATTGCTGTTTTCTAGGAATTTAACAATTTTGATTTCTATATTTTATTTATAGAAATATTTAATAAAGAGGTTTCGAAATTCTTTAACAGAAAATTTCAAACATACACAAAAGTAGAGAAAATAGCATAACAAATTCCTATGTACCTATCTCTAAGCTTCAACAATTATTAACATATGACCAATCTTGGTTCATCTTACTCCAAATCCCAGACAGCTGATTATTTCCTCTGTAAATATTTCAAAATGTAAATAAAAATATTTCGAATAATTTAAAAATTATTTTAATATCTCCTAGCAGAAGAGATATTTTGTTTCTGGCTTTATTATTATGTCTAATTTTGTTACATGATGACCACTGAATATTTTCTGTACTGTTTATTCCCTTGGAATATCTGTAATTCACAAATGTTACATGGGTATTTGTAAAGAAGGTATACTCTCTATTTTCAGGACAGAGTTCAGTATCTGTAAGATTTACCTTCATGTCATGGACTAGAAGTAGTAAATATAGACTTGTCTTTATGCTGTTTTTAATTTCTACTTTATGAATGGAACTTCTATGTTACTCAGTGCAAAAATCCCCCTCACTATTATATCTTCTTGTAATTATACCTATTAGCATTGTAAAGTGCCCTTAATTAATGTGTTGTGTTTTTTTTTTTTTTCCTGCCTGAATTCCATCTCGTCTAATAATATTAAGATTGAGATCTCTACTTTCTTTTCCTTTGTATCTGCTTGTTATACTATAGCCTGTCCTTTTGTTCTCAATTTTGGTCATACCATTCTTCCGAACACCTTAGGTCCTATTAAATGTAAGCAATCTTATCAGTCAGGGTTTTTAGTTGCAAACAACAGAATCTACTTTAGTGAGTTTAAACAGGAAATAAGTTTATCAGAGGATATTAGGTAGCTCACAGCATTCTCAGGAGAGGCAGAGAATTAGTCCAGAGGGCTATGCAGCAAAGAAAAACATCCATTCACCCCACAGGCCTTCTCTCAGGCATGATCCTGTGACACCAGGGTGCTGCCCCTGTAGCTTACACCCTCAACACTGAGCAGTGGAGCTCTGCCACTGCTATTCTGAAAGCTGCGTGTCTCTCCACCATACACCACGCCACGCCGCCATCACGCCTACGCACGCCACGCCATGCCACGCCAGCCACGCCAGCCACGCCACGCCACGCCACGCCACGCCACGCCACGCCACGCCACGCCACGCGCATACGCCACGCCCACGCCACGCCACGCCACGCCACGCCACGCCATACCACGCCACGCCACACCACACCACGCCACTTCTTGTAGAGATTCCACACAGCCCTCCTTTCTTGCTTTCTTCCAAATAAAAGTCTGACTGGTAGAACCTAGGTCAATTTCTGTGCCTTGACTTCAAGGAAAACTGGAAAATGGAATTCTGGTTTCTATCTTTGTGGTGAGAATTCATAATATGGAGAACTCTCCAAAATATAAAAAGCCATATATTGCCACAAATATGATAAATACCTTTTACAGCAATGTTACTGAGGTTTCAGATATAGAACTCCGAACTAAAAAGTTCAAAAATCTATAACCAGATATTCCTCTGATATCATGTTATATGTAGTTGTTTCTTGGATACTTGAACGTAGGCAGGATGTTCTATAAAAATGTCCCTACCTTTACCAAAAAATAATATGTGATCACAGTTTTGCCTTTCCTTTCTTGCTTTACTTAGGATCACTTATTCCTCCTCATTTCTATGCCCAAAGCTCTTATTCTAGGCTTGCAACTTCCTACCCAGGATACAAGGATCTCTTCAGGTGGTTCTCTGCCTTTCCTTTTCCTTTTCCCAAGCCGTCCTACATACTGCCAATACCAAGCTCTCTGGCACTGTTATTTGGCAACCTGGTGACTGGGTTCAGGATTTGTATAATCTCATGGTTCTTCCGCATTTGGCAAACACGTGTCGAGTGACTATGCCATGCTAGGCAATATGCTTGGGGTTGAGGAGTCCAAATATAAGATAAAGCCTAATCATAAGGGCCTATCAATCTAGTGAGTAACACAGACAACCAAATAGGAAAATACACTGTAATTTAAAGTGCTGTAATATTGGCACATATAAAGAGTACCTAAACCTGTCTGGTGGGCAGAGATAATCTAGAGAGGCTCCTGGGAAAGGGCACCTTTGAACAGGGTGGTGAAAGATAAACTGGATTTACCTAGGAGAAGAGGGGCACTGTAAACCTCCATGCCCTTCGCACATCTCCCTCAGCCTGAAACATCTCCACCTCTCGGTCTTCCAGCCAGCACTACTCATCAGCCACGGTGCAACTCAAACCTGTCTCCTCCTTGAGGTCTTTTCTGACAATACACTGCTCCCCAACCACCTCTCCTTCATGTCCCCACCATCCACCATCCACTGGTCTATCACTTAACCTTTAATTTCTTACTGCAAGAGATGTAAGTGGCTGAGTCTCTCAGGTCTGTTTACCATTCTACCCAGACGTTAATACAATACCAGATGTATTTCTCAGAGTTCCTCCAGAGAAACAGAACTGATAGGACATATATGTATGTCTCTTGGCGGGGGAGGGGGAGAGGGACAGATTTTCCCCTTTTTTTTTTTTTTTTTCGAGAAATTGCCTCACCCAAGAGTGGAGGCTGGCAAGTCTAAAAATCTGCAGGGTGGGACAGTGGAATCAAAACCTAGGGAACAGTTGATGTTACAGTTCTCATTCAAAGACATTCTGGAAACAGAATTTCTGTTTTCTTGGAGGACCTCAGACTTTTTTCTCTCAAGGCCTTCAACTGATTGAATGAGGCCCACAAACGGCATGGAGAGTAATCTGCTTTACTCAAAGTCTACTAAGTTAATGTTAATCAATGTCTTCACAGCAATATCTAGACTGCTATGTGACTGACTATCTGCGTACTGTGGCCTAGCCAAGTTGACACATAAAATTAGCCATCACACCAAGCAAAAAGAGGTGCTTGGCAAATGTTTGTAGAATTAACTAATAAAATCTGCTAATCTTATATTTATTTTCTTCTCCTTCCTCTTCCTTTTTCGCCTTCCCTTGTCTGCTTCTCTTTTAATGCCTTTCCCATATCCTTCTACTTTCTTTCTTTCCCTTATGTGTGTCTTTCCCCTACTGGTTTCTCCCTGGCACACTAGGGGTCCCATCAACTGAAAAGATACACTAGGAGTCAGGTGGAGCAGAAAGCCCATGGCTGTGATCACAGTGACTGCTGGAGAGACTTGGGGAAGGACACTGCAAGGGAAAGGGACCTGTCGAGAGCCAAGACCAGGACAAGGTCCCCTGGCAACAGAGCTCTTTCCACCAACTACGCCAAAACACTCAGGTGGAAACTGGTTGAGAACTGGCAGGAAGACCTACCTCCCTACAACCTGCACTTCCGAGAAACTATGTTACAGTGACTCCCTAGCAGATAGAAGGAACCCCACTTACATTGTGAGTCAAGGAATTCAGGTGGATCCCAACCTCTGGTGTCAAAATCCAGGTGTTCGCTCACCTTTAGGGAGCAACATGAGACCCCAGCGCCTGTGCCATCACTCTTCGGTCAGGTTTCTGACGTGAAGGGCTGAGGTGCTGAGCTCTGCCTCAGAAGACTTAATCTTGACCTGCCAGCTCCTGAGCAAATAGAAGCAAGTCTTTCTTCCCTTTGCCTTCCCTCTTTTAGCAAGCATTTATTAACTATTTTGCCATGCCAATACTGTGCCAGATGCCAAAATCCCAGTCTCAGAGACCTCATGCCAGTGGAAACAAACTTGTGTAACGTGGCAGGGCTCACACCTGCCCCCTGGCCTAGACTCAACCTTCTGCACATCTCCCTGTTCACTGATATCTTTGTCCAACTCTTCCAACTTATACATAAGAATCCTGCAGCCAGAGAAGTGAGGCATCCTGGAAAAATACAGTGAGTCCCCAAACAACAATTTCAAGGCTGAATCTAGTTTCTTTTTAAGCCAGTCAGGTGGGTCAGCCCTTGTTTTAGAAGTTGTTGCAGTGTTCCATCCACTAGAGGGCACCAACCAACCCTCCATCCATCCAAATCCACCCGCATCTTGAAGAGCCTCAGCGCTAGGTCCACTCTGCCCCCAGATCCATCATACTAATACCTTTTATCCTTCTCAAAATGAGCCCTGCAAATCTGGAACACTTTAAACTGATCACACAGACTTTACTTCTGAGCCAATAAAAAGGGAAGGGGTGAGGGAGTCAAGCTGTCCCATTATAAAAAAAAGACAACAGATTGCCTTATTAGAAAAAATCAGAACCAATGACATAAAAGACTTTTAAAACCTATGGTCCCTATCCTATCCACTTGCCAAAATCTAATGCAGCAGATAACCACAACATAATCTCACACTGTTAACAAGCCACTGTATAGCAATGATATAAAATAAATGCCAGACCAGGGACCAATACATCAGAGTCATCTGCATTTTTCTTTTTCCTTTTTTTTTAAGATACAAATTTAAGGACCACACTCACAGAGATACTTTTTAATAAGTTTGGATTAGGACCCAGGAATATGTGTTGTCAAAAGTCTCCTGATGTGTAAAAAGAGTGTGGAAGCATTGCTATATAATTGGAGTATCAGAAATGTGGAGAGCAAGAGTGAGGGAACTGAACTCAAAGGTAACTTACACCCCTGGAGGCTATAAGAGGGAGAACAAATCTACAAGGTCACTGGGCGTATTGAGAATTGTTCTGCTTTGCAAAGCAGCAGCTACCCTTGGTAGTTGGAAGGTGAGGTCAGCCTCCCAGGTGAGAAGTCTCTCTCATGACTTCTAATCTCAATGAGACCAAGGCTATACGAAGGCTGGAAAGGGCACTGGTTTTGGATTAGATGGGCCTCAGTTTGTATTCAGCACTACCAGCTAATAGTGATATGTCCCTGAGTCAAGTGTCCCTGAATTCCCCAAGCCTCTGTCTTTCTATCTGTAAAATAAACAGAATATTTATCTTATTGTTGTGAAGATTACATGAGCAAAGATCTGCAAAGCACTTAGTGACCAAGGGAGTACACTACCTGGGAGGTAAAAGATGCTGTCTATGCGTTGACCATTATTATTATTAGCCAATGAGAAAGAAAAGCAGGATTGTCCCACAGCCCCCACAAGGCACCAGTGGCCTGGGCTGTCTGCAAATCTGTATTACATGATATACCTCATCAACTCCAGCTGGTAGTTTCCCAAGGAGGGGGCGCTATCTATTCTAGCATGCGGAGTGAATTCGTCAACTAGGAAGCACTCAAATCCTCACAGTCCAGGTCAGGGGAAGAGAGTGAGCCTCACTTTGCCTTTCCTACTCTTCAGAAACTTTCAGAATTTGATGATGACTTCCACGTTTGATCTCCATGGACCTTTGAATCCTATAAACATTTTCCAGATATCTCCTACATTGGATCCTGCTGAGCATCTCCTCTTCCTTGAAGCCATCCTTCCCTGTGCTCCTAGGAATCCCAGGAGCCTTCTGAGCTCTCCTCCTTCCCTTCTGATGACCCCTTCCTTATTGACGTCCTTCACCCACTTCTTGCCCATCAGCATCCCCCAGGATTCTGTCCTTAGCCCCCTGCCCTTCTCCTTTAAGCTCTTCTTCAGTGATTTCATAGACAGTCACAGTCTATCAATGCCTACAGGCTGACTCTGCCCTTTTTACCTCTGACTTTCAGTCATATCTCAACTATCTTCTGGGCATCCATTTATGGGGTATCCATATAAATCCTTTAAAACTTATGGGTCCAAAATTAAATAAATCATCATCTCTTATACCTCTTGCCCCATATACATACATGCTCCAAATGACCTTATCTTCCCCCTTATTGCTAATCTCAATTAACGGGGTTACCATGGAGTCAGTTCCCAAACCAGAAACCCAGCAATCATCTTCTCTATTCCTCTCCCACCATATTTAATCCTTCCCTAAGCTCTGCTGATTTTATCTCTCTATCCTCCTTCAGGACTGTAGGATCTTTACCTGACCCACTGTGCCACAAGAAGTTAAACTCCTTAGTGCCAAATCTGCCCCCCACCCATGACTGCATCTCCATTCATTCTCTACCACACTCCTTCTCACAGTTCATAATCTATTAAGGCTATACTGTGGCTCCCCCAAACCATAAAGCTGTTTCATGCCCTTGGACCCTTCCTCATGTTAATCCCATTACTGAGAGCACCTCTCCCAGTGGTCTTTGCTTAGCTACTTCCTAATCACTGTAGTATACTGAATGGTGAGCTCCCAAAAGATATATCCACCAGAACCTGTGAATGTGACCTTATTTGGGAAAAGGTGTCTTTGCACATGTAATTAAGTTAAGGATCTCGAGATGAAATAATCCTGGATTATCTAGGTGGACCCTAAATCCAATGACAAGAGACCTTATAAAAAGAGGAGGGACACATAGACAACTATGTGAAGACAGACGCAGAGATCAGAGTTATGCTGCCACAAACCCAAGAATATAGGGTCACTAAAAGCTGGAAGAAACAAGGAAAAATGTCTCCCCTAGAGCCTGCAGATGGTGCATGGCTTTGTTGACACCTTGATTTTGGACTCCAGCCTCCAAAACCATGATAAAATTAATTTCCATTGTTTTAAGCTACCAAATTTGCAGTGATTTGCTATGGCAGCCCTAAGAAGCTAATACATTCACCCTTAGGACCCCGTTCATGCATCATTTCCTCCAGGAAGTCCTCCCTGAGTTCCTCCTACCATCGCACCCCTCCTGCCAGCTTATATCAGATTTCCTTCGTGTGTCTGTCTCATTCGATAAACTCCTGAAAGGGCAGCAATTGTGTTCTGCTCCCCATTATAACACGAGGACTGTTCCAGGAATCGAGCAGGTGCTCAACCAGATCAACACATGAGAATCTCAGCCCCTGTGCACCTCCTATGGTGTAGACACGATGCCAGAAACTTCACAAACATTATCTCGTTGAGTCATCAACGAGATAATGAGTCAACAGGCCTAGGAGGTAAGTACCATCATCTCTACTTCACAGATGAAGAAACCGAGGTGCAGCAACTTGCCCCAAACCATTTCTTAAGCAGAGTTAGAATTTATCTCCTGATCTCTTTGGATCCTATAGGTCCTGGCGAGCATGAATATGGCATTTTCAAAAGACCAGTGGCCAACTAGAAAAGCAGGTATTGGAGAAGAGTAGGGGGAAAATTGAGTCTTAATGAGCTAGTTTTGAGGCAGAATCATTTTGTGTGTGTGTGTGTGTGTGTGTGTGTGTGTGTGTGTGTGTGTGTGTAAACGGTAACAAGGGTTATAGGTTAGTAAACTATAGACTATCTAACTTGTAATGCGAGATAAACATATTAATTCTGAGGCCTTGAGAGTACGGGGCCCTGTGATGCAAGAGGAAGAAGAAAGAAGAAAGGGGAGAAGAGGAAAGGGGGAGGAAGAAGAGAACCGGAGAGAGAGAGAGCTCTGCTAAGTTAGGAAACAGAACGTATTTTTCTTTTATCCTCTCTCCCACTTCCTCTTGCCCATCCCTCTCTTGCTTTTGGTGGCCCTGCTGTCACAGTAATAGCGCACAGATGCTCTCTGAGCTCCCTTTATAGCACTTTACCAGGTATAGGAGGCTAAATAATGGCTCCCAATAGACGCCCATATCCAAATTCCTGGAATCCATAAATGTTACCTGAACTTTGCAGATTTGATTAAGTTAAGCAGCTTGAGATGGGGAGATTATCCCAGTGGGTCCTAAATGCAACTATAAATGTCCTTATAAGAAAGAGGCAGAGGGAGATTTGACACATAGGAGAAAAGAAGGCAACGTGACCACAGAAGCGGGGAGTGGATGCCAAGGAATGCTGGCAGCCACAAAACTGAAAAGGAAAAGCAGATTCTCTTCCAGACCCTCCAGAGGAAGCATGTCCCTGCTGACACCTGATTTCAGCCCAGTGCTACTGATTTCAGACTTCTGACCTTCAGCTTGTGAGAGGAGTTTCCATTGTTTTAAACCACCAGGTTTATAGTAATTTGTTACAGCAGCCACAGGAAACTAATATACCAGGTCTTCCGAAATTACTTTATCTCCAACAAAACTTGTTTTATTGACAGCCTCCTTTGTTTTGGTGTTAGAGAGGAAGGAACAAAGTCCCATTATATCAATTTACCCTAATGAGAGTCCCTAATGCTCTCAGAGGCAACGAAGTTTTTAAAAGAGGGGATTTATAACTCCTTAAATTAATGTCTAACTGTCAAGGTTAATGTGAAGAAACAAAGTGAATAGAAACCGCAAGCTTTGGGGTGCAAATTTAGGGAGGTGGACCAACAAATAGGCAAATTAGGGATGGAGTTGGTCCTAGGGCTATCTCCTTGATCAGGTTCTTCTTTTCACATACAGAAATTTAAGAGATCCTCCAAAAGCTTTACGTTTGTCCTCAGCAGCTCCAATGTTGCCCTGAATCTGGTGGTGAATGAATGAAGATGGCAGAGAGGGAGGAGAAGACTTGGCCGTTAGTCACCTGCATGCACAAACTGGGTGCCTATCAGATATCTGCTACTTGATTACTGCCCATACAATAGCATCTGTTATTAACATTCCTGTAATCTACATTTCTCCTCAACATGAAGCTTTTCCCCAAATTCTATGTTATTTATTGCAATTTACAATTACATCTTATTTTCAGTAATGTATACCTCTAGTTTCCTGTGCAAATTTGCCCTGTGAAGCAGATAAAAATCTTTGTCTTATAGAAAGAACTCCCCTCAACACTCTAAGCCAAAGTTCCTCAGTGATCTCTTCTGAATGCTTGCTCGAGTTAACACTGAGCGAGAAGCTGCAATTATCAGCCTCCAAAGAAAGCCAGTTGCCTAGAATAATCAAAGCCCATAATGGACACCACTCATAGCATCTGTAACATTTTCTAAGTGATGTGAACATCAAAATATGGAAAGAAATACCTTCGTCTACCCTGTAATCTCTCTAAAAGCATTCTTTCTCAATGGTTATATTTCCCCTACTTCTTTTAAAAGTCCAAAAGTAAATGCTAAAATATGACCATATGGGGCCTTGTGAGAGACTGCTTGTAGAATTAGCTCCAGCACTGATGCTAAAATAATCCTCGAAGCTCCTATCCCAGTTTTCCTTCCTTTAACAAAACTACATTGAGCAGTGTAAACATGACCTAACAGACTCAGAATTTGCATTTAACAAGATCCCCAGTTAATCGTGTGTGCTTCAAAGCCTGAGAAGCACTACTCTAGCTGAAGTTAGAGTCCACCATTTCATATTAAACAGCTGATGGCTATCTAGGCGCAAGTCCCAGGTAGGAATGGGCACCCCAGATTGACAGCAGGATGGCAAAAGTGGGAGCTTCCAGGCTATACTAAGTGGAATGAATTAAGTACCTAGATTGAAGCCTTCCAGCAACCAAGGGGGGCTTTGTAGCACTGCTTGTTCCAATATTCTACAGGATATCTATGGTACCTCCCTTAAATACTATTTCCCTCTATGTGCATGAACTTTCTGTCTTCATGTCTCTCCAGGAGTCTAAACACAGATTAATATTTAATCAGCATTATCTAATTTCTAAGTAGTCTTACTTCCTAGCTTTGCTCTAATTTTGATGCTAAAGTCTAGAACACTTGAAATGGGAGGCTTCTGCCCTTAGGGCCTTCTTCAGGTTCACACACACTGGGAGAGCACAGCTGGCCAGCAAGCACTAGGTAATGGCACCCATGAGAGGGGACATCCAAAGGTCCCAGTTCATTTGCCTAACTTTGGTCAACATAGGAAATTACTGTGGCTTTTTCAGGGAGAGAAAAGCTTTCCTCGGGATGAGAAAAAAATATGAAATGGATGAAAATATCACACAATAGTGCAAACCCCATAAAATACCACTATTGTACAGCCACTGCAGAAGAGATCTCCATGCAAAATAAAACCATTCATGGAGTAGGCAAGCCTTCTTTTAAGTACCTTGCCCATCTTTACTTACTTCATTCCAGTGGCCACCTCATAACATAATAGACACAGTAATTATCTCCATTTTACAGGAGAGGAAACTGAGGCACAGTGAGATTCAGTGACCAGCTCAAAGTCTCGCCCATCTGGAAGGTGGTGAAACTGAAATTCAAATGACTGTTTGGCTCCAGTGACCACTACTCTTCATTACTCTACTCTTATTTTGAGTGGAAACGAGGGCAAGATCAGGGAACATTTTATCACCACCCTGAGGAGGAGAATTAAAGGGAAGATGACTATTAGGGTCCCGGTGCCCCAGTTTCTGACAGCATGATTCAATAAAATGCATCCTTTCCTTCACCTGAACAGGAAGAGGCATTCCGAGTCTTTCAAGAGGGGCTGCAGCCCTCAGGAGGACATGGTGAGGATGCGTGCCCCGCCACCCCACCTCCACCCATGACCCACCTTCAGTTCACATGGGCCCCTAAACCACACGCAGATACTTGCAGCCCTGGGCAAACCCTGGAGCCCAGCTCCTGAGCAAACACGGGAAATTAAACAGTTTGCACAGAATGAAAGTTGGCCCGTGGAAGGTGCCTGCAGCTGGCAGTTAACACCAACAGTAAGAGGATCAACTCCTAGTCTGCTGGCTTAAAAAGGGGGTGGGGGCGAGAAGTGTGCGCACTCCCTTTCACCCATTCACGTTAGTTAATTTGGATGATAAGGGTTTGTGTTTAATCCCTTTGTGTTCGAGTGAATATGCTGAAATCAACAACCTCTGAGAGGGCACCCGAGGCTGGCAGAGCAACCTGCAGGAGGGTGCGAGGGTGCGGGTCGGGTCGTGTCCAATCTGGTGTGAAATAAAAAAGAAGCATCATGAAGACTGAAAGCAAGAGGGAGAGGAACACCTTAGGGGTACGGGATACGTGGTGCAGACCAGGCCCCACACCTCCCAGGCCAGGGCAGATGGGCGGCTAGCTCCTCCAGGACCCCAGACCCCAGGCCCACGTCTGCGCCCTAGGAGCTCCGTAGGTCCCACCAGCAAGCAGGACTCTGCCCTAGCCACCTGTGACAAGGTCTGCCGACACCGAGAGGGAGAACCCAGGCCCTGCCATAGTACAGCAGAGGAGAGAGAATTTAGGTAAGCTGGGGAGCAGAAACGGAAACGAAGATAACTAAGGAGAGGTCTGGGTTCTCAGATGGAACAGATCAGAAAGGGGCGAGAGCTCAGTGGCTCTAGAGCAGGTCATAAAGCCAAATGCATTTTTTATAGTTTACATTTGTGGGAAAGCTCACCCTCCGCCCATACCCCACAAGCCTGGAGCCCCCAGAGTTTGGTTCCGAGGCAGCAAATGTGAGCAAGCCCTGTCAGCAGGGGACAGGACCCCTGGCCGCAGGGCCAGATTGCTCACAGAGGCGCGGGAGGCAGAGAGTTACCAGCCGGCGCCCCCCTCCTTCCTCTCAGGGCCGTCCAGCAAATTTCCTCCCTCGTTTCTGTCGTGCCGTCCCTCCCTCCTCCTCCCCCCAGTATATTCGCTCTCTAAAACCATAAAAAAGAGATCAACTTCCCTAACTTCACGGAGCCCTTTTCAGTGACAAATATTGATGCCCAAAGTGTCTGCGCTCTCCCGCCCCCAAACGTTAAGAAAAGGCACCCGCGAAAGGGGGACATAAAAAGTTAACAATGCTGTGAAAATATGTTTGCAGAAAATAGACAATCGTTGGATTAAACGTATTCAAGTATGAAATAATGCCTTTTTGTGTCAAAACTTGGGCGATGGGCGGGTACAAAAGTTCCCTGTGGCAGCTACTTGCTCCCTTTGTGAGCAGTGCGCTTTGGCGTCTCCACTTGGGCGCATTACTCAGAGCCCTCTAAGCGCGATTGTTTCTCCCTTTCTAATGACATTTACCGGATCAAAACATGCTGTTAATTCGATCAGAAGGCTTCACCCTCCCTGACAAAGCCACAATAATTTCTCCTGAAGTTTGTTAAATTGACCAAAATTAGGCAAATGAATAGGGGTCTGTAGGCGCCCTCTCTCGCAGGTGACGTCGCATAATGCTCGCCTGGGCCAGCTGCATTCCCCCTTTTCTTCTCGGCCCACTCTTCTCCGTGTTGCCCCCCAATCTTCCCACCCCCCATCCTCCCCCCCCCCGACCCCCAACGCATGCCTGTTCTCCTCCCCACACTCGGTATTATTAAAATTTAGCCCAATGGGAAACTATTCATACTTTTCAATGGACATTTTCTTATAGGATAATAGGCTACAAATTGAGCCTCTTCCCCTGTGAAGACGGAGCCCGGGGGCGGGGGGCGGGGGGAGGAAGAAAGCGAGCAACTTGGTCAGGGAGTAGAGGGGAGCGTCGCGTGCCAAAGACTGGCGGGAGGGGCGAAGCGAGGCGGGAGCCTCGTGTGCCAGCCGCAGCCCCACACCTGCCGGGATGTCCGGACAAATAAAGCGGTGTAAACAAAAAGGGGGGAGATGGACGTGTCACCAAGTCGTGTGAGAAAGCCTGGGAACAAACGGGGCGCCTCCGTCTCCAAGAGCTCTCCCTTGAACCCGGCGGAACAGCCTATTAAAGGCTTACTTAATTACTTTAATGACTCTGGACAGGCTTTAAAACGCACTCGGCGCTGGGACTGCGGGCTTGCTGGGATTTGTAAACAGGCGATCGTGTGAGACTCAGCGGTGGGACTAAAGGAGGCGACACTGTTTTGTGAGGGTCCTCGCCCCCCGGTGCCCACGGCTGCTGCGCCCCTGCGCTCGGTGCCTGCTGCTAGCGCTCGCTCGCCCGCTGGCCCCAGTTTACCGCCTCCTTTTCCTGCCCCGGCTGTTGCCATGCAAATGTTATTCCCCGCTGATCACGTGTCCTTTGAAGGGCCACGTGGATTAACAAAGCTGATCTGCCCCAAGCTCGCCCCCCTCGTCTGCTAATTTTTTTTTCTAAACTTCTTTAAAACTGATCTCGAATGCATACATCCCCCAAACGCAGCTCCCTTAATCCTATGGAATAATTCAAATCGTGAATGCACTTGGAGCTCTAGATGACCGCTTTATAAGGCAGCCCCTCAGAGCTGGGAGGCTGCAGTCTACCTGGGACACTCGAGGAGGCACACGAGGAGAGTGGACGGGTGTCTGGCGCCAACGCCTCTCCCGAGGGTGCGTTCTGACCAGGATGTCAGACAAGCTTAAGGAACGCAAAGTGAGTCGGCTGAGCCCAGACGGCTCTTGCGCCCTGATGGTCTGACTCCCCAAGCGTTCAACTGGCTGGGCTGACGGCAGGGATATGGCCACACCAGACTTCCGTACAAGAATCCTGAGTGGTCTGGGAAGGGAATGAGGATAGAAGAGACGCGTCGCCCGGGGAGGAGCCCACGCCTGGTGGCCACCTCCCCACTGCCCTGGCGCTCAACTTGGTGGTGTGGCCCAGCCGGTGGGGAGGCTGGAAGAGGAGCGCAACAGTGCGGGCGTTAGAGAACAGAATTTGTTTGATCCAAGTGTAGAGGGGCAGGGACTCCTGCCGGGGGCGAGTCCCTTGGCAGCGTTAGGGGCACGCAACCACAGCCGTGCCTTTGTCAACTCTCTGGGCAAAGCCATCCTAAACATACAAACTTCTGTTCGCAGAGAACCCCTGTTTCCCACAAAGTGATAGAAAAAAGGAGGAGGGACCGGATTAACCGCTGTTTGAACGAGCTGGGCAAGACGGTGCCCATGGCCCTGGCGAAGCAGGTAAAGTTGAAGCCGAGAATAGGGTGCCAGGCGCCGGGGATTATCTGCTGCCACATTCGGCCTAGATACCAGGAGTCTGGGGACAGAGAGGGCCCTGCATGTGGGCCTCCTTCCCTGGGGCGCCTGAACGCTGAGTGAGCCCCAGGCAGCCCTCGCGTAGATTCAAAGCAGCGCCCTGCTCGCTGGTCCTCTCCAGATAAAACCGTGTACCCAGCCAGCCAGGGCTGGCCTGCGCCCGCTGGGCCGCTGCGAGGAGCCCTTCCTCCTTTTGCAGAGTTCTGGGAAGCTGGAGAAGGCGGAGATCCTCGAGATGACCGTTCAGTACCTGAGGGCCCTGCACTCTGCTGATTTTCCCCGGGGAAGGGAAAAAGGTGGGCGCGGGATGGGCAAAGGGAAACCTGGGCAGGGAGCGTGCGCCACAGAAACCGGGGTGTGAGAGTGGTTGTGAAGGGGCGCGCGGGAGAGGTCTTTCTGGACACTGCCAAAGCGGGTGCGGGCCGGAGTCGTGCGATAGCTAAGCGGGGCTGGAGAACAGGTTTCTGGGAATATTGATTCCGTTGCCTCCTCTCCATTGCGCTTTCTCCGACTCCAGACTGGGTAGAGGAGAGGATAGATCTCAAATGGGAACTTTGGCCAGTGTGATGGGAGGTGCCTGGCATCCGCCTTGGGCTCCCGGTAGAGAAAGGGCCGCTCACGGTTTTTTCCTTTCCACGGTTTTTCTCGCCCCTCCAGCAGAACTACTAGCGGAGTTTGCTAACTACTTCCACTACGGCTACCACGAGTGTATGAAGAACCTGGTTCATTACCTCACCACTGTGGAGCGGATGGAGACCAAGGACACCAAGTATGCGCGCATCCTTGCCTTCCTGCAGTCCAAGGCCCGCTTAGGTGCCGAGCCAGCCTTTCAGCCGCTGGGATCACTCTCAGAGCCGGATTTCTCCTATCAGCTGCACCCAGCAGGGTCCGAGTTCGCAGGCCACAGCCCTGGCGAGGCCTCCGTGTTCCAGCAGGGCGCAGCTCCCGGGTCCTTCCCTTGGCCTCATGGCGCAGCCCGCAGCCCGGCACTGCCCTACCTGCCCAGCGCGCCCGTGCCGCTCTCGAGCCCCGCGCAGCAGCACAGCCCCTTCCTAGCGCCAGTGCAGGGCTTGGACCGGCATTACCTCAACCTGATCGGCCACGCCCACCCCAGCGCCCTCAACTTGCACACGCCCCAGCATCCCCCGGTGCTCTGACGCTTGGGTGCCCACCAGATTTCTCTGCGCTTTAGGCGCTGCTTAGGAGAAATACTGTATATTGTACAGGTGTAAATACTGTGGCGACAAATAGCTGGGTGGAGGAAGGCCAAGAGTGAATTAATCTTCTGAAGGATCTCCCCCTAGCAATAAATGATTTTTGGTAAAGACCAAAAGAGGTGGATTTCTTTGTTAACTTTTGTTCCTCCACAACCCATGCTCCTGGAGATGCCGAGGGCGCGAGGCTGATACGGACCAAGTTGCCTGCCTTCAGTGATTTGGGGACGGGGTCCCACTGCGGGGGAGGTGGACAAGGCTAAATAGAGGCGTCGCTTGGGGATAGGATTCGCGGCTCCCCCAGGGCTCCAGAGCAGCACTGCCTAGCCCGCATCTTAAGTATCTGCCTTGGAGAAGGGTGGACCCGAGGAACAGGGCCATTGGCTCTCAGAAAATGTAAATCGAAGGACCCGCTCCAAACCGGCTTTGGCGGATTTTCGCCAGCTCGGACCTAGGTGCCTCTCTTACCCCAAACAAGACCCGGGGACCCGCGCACACCAAGCGCCCACTGGTCTGGAGCGCAGCGACCCTCTGGCCAGTAGGATGCGTGACACTATGTTTACAGCTTTAACACGTCTCTGTAGAAAAATATATAGAGGCAGTAACTTCTGTGTTATGGCTGAAAAACAACATACGACGAAGTTTTAATTTTTGGATGACAACTACCAGGCGCCCGAGGGTTCGGGAAGTTGGCATTGCCTTTTACGCACAGACCAGCTCAACTTCGTGGGGAGCTGGACTACAGGGTGAGGCCAGCAATGACTGGGTTGGAGACACGCCCTCCCAAGGGACTGTTCCCTCTGCGGATCCCCAGTATGCGGCCACTGGTGCGGGGCTGAGACGCTGGGTTCTCGGTTCAGGTTCTCAGGCCTGGTGAGCAAAGGTTTCCCCTCTTACCCTCTCCCTGGGGTGGGGAGGGTGTGTGTGGTGTGGGGAGGGGCGGATTTTAACCTCACGCCACCCAGTATATTGGTAAGTATGGGGTCTAGGGGAGATATGGCTAATATCTTTAGGGGAGTGTGGCTTTTAATTCCAGTTGGATCTGTGCCTTATCCACTAAACGGCAATACATTTAAAATAGCAAACTAAAATCAAGTTTTTCTAAGCCCCCAACAGCAAAATGAACCTTGCTGTTGTTTTATATAAACAGGTAAAATGAATGAGGTACCCAACAGCTAAAATTGTGTTGTGAGGATTTAAAAATTTTTTCCTTCATTGATTTTTTTTCTTTGTTCTCCTTAGCTTTGATGCCCTTTAAATAATTAGAAATTCTGTAGTAGCTTTTCCTGTTTTCCAGAAGCCATTTAGCTCAACTACCATGATTTGTCTTCATCCAGATTAGCTGGAGGACAATAAATTAACTTATTCCATTCCTGTGGACAGGGTTTAAGGGAGCTCTGACCTAGACTGTTTACAGAGGTCATGGAATAGGATGACCTGCAATTTGTAAACCGTCAAACTTGATTATACAGAGACAGGACAAAACAAAACACCTCATTACACTGCCCACAAAGTAAAGCTTAAATTTGTATGTTTTGGGAGGCAGGAGGAATCTATAAACTTTAGAAAAGGTCTTGTAAGTAAGGGGTTCTTGCCCTTACATACACTACATGTCACTACAATACTTTTCTAAAAAATGTGAGATGCAAACAAATATCTCCTCCCTTATAATCTCTATAGTTGGAGCATGAAAGTGAATGTAAGGCCAAGAGGCCTCTGGATAACAAATATACATTGAGCAATATGAGCTGAAAACAAATTATGCAGAAATGGGAGAATGCATGGTGCCTATTATTGGAACACATGTCTTACACCCATTTTCATCTGTGCTGGATACAGAATATGAAGAAGGCCTTTCAGGCTTTTTTTCCTCTAAGCATTAAGCCAATCTGAATTCCCTTTGGCAGTGAAGCATTAAAGATATAGTGTTACCCTGGAAATATAAATTATTAATATATTCAGCATTTTTGTCACTTCTCAACTGTTAACCAAATTAGACAAAACTTTCTTTTGCTAAGTAGATTTTCTCTTTGGGATTAGCTTTGGGAATGCACAGGGCCACCACAGCAAAAACTTTGGTCATTTACATATAATTTTGCAAACTTCCACTGGCCCATGACAGTCTTTATACCTCAAATGTTGGTATTCTTGATTTTTTTTTTCTTTCTCATTTAACTGTGGAGGATAAAACCCTGCTTTGGATTTACAATGACTTTAGGATAAAAGTTTTCCTCCCCTTTCTTTTCCCCCCTTTCTGTGTGTGTGTGTGTGTGTTTCTGAACCCTTCACCCAAAGTTCCAATCCTCCAGGCTTGGCCAAAAGTCAAACTTGGAATTGTTTGACTTTGCAAAAAGATTTAAAATGTCACTACAAAATGGAATTGATTCAAATCAGATTGTGACATTAATGTGTTCTTCTTGCACATTCTCTGACAACACATTACTTCCATCCTCCCTATCCCAAACCTCCCAACTCTTCCCCGCTCTGTCTGAGTCTCTTATGCCCAATCCCTCTACTCTTTCTTTTAAGTAAGTTGTATAGTAATGGTTTCCAAGAGAGCCTCAACCTAACTCAGAAATAACAAAAAACAAAAAACAGTGGGTTTGGCTGGAGATGACCCATTGTGATGCCTCTGAAAGGGGCAACCTCTTGTTTCTTGGGCTTCATCCTCGAGTGGGCAAGAATAAAAATAATCATCCCCATGAAATCAAAGGTTTTCTCCAGAGGCTTGAGGAACAAAGCTGATGGCTGGTGCTTTGGGTTGGTCCCTGTAACTCTGCAGGGCTAGAACGAGGAGCTTCCAGGCACTCCGGCCGCCCCTGCCGAAAGGGCGGTAATACAGAGCTCACTTGTGCTTCCAAGCGTTATTGAACAAACACTGCACCGTGTGTCAGTGGAGGCCCTCCAGTCTAGGCTGCTAGATACCAGGCAAGGAAGGTGGAAGAGCCGCTGTATAAGTGCCTAACTGACCCCACAAGAGTATGGAATTCCTAGGAACCTGGCAATGGGTGTCTGCCTTGAGTAACACACCAGGAAAATGAAGGCAATACGGGGCATGTAGTAGAAGCTCAATAAATATGTTTGTGGAATGACTGAATGAATTGCCTAACAGTGATAAGTCTCTGAGAATTCTGCATCTCCCCCAGACCTCTTATTCTGGCCCTCAGTCCCCACTTCAGCAGAGACCAGAAAGTAGCTGTACACCTGTCCAGACATCTGTTGAGTAATCTACATGTTTTGAGGAGTTGTCAGATGGAGCAATGACCCTGCCTTTTCCTAAAACATCTACCTAGTGGTCTGACAGCAGGAGACGATGCTTGGCCTGCATGGGGGTTACCTTCAGGCCCAGCTAAATGCAGACCCCAAATACAAGATTTGAATTCAGAGCTAGCCTGATGAGGGCTCTGCTCCTTTCGCATGGGAAAGATCCAAGACTGGGCTGATTCTACCCACTTTTCTCTCCCATTAGGTGTTCAGAGTGTGGCTTCTAAGACCAAACTACCTAGATTTGCATTCCCGCTCTACTGAGTACTAGCTGTGTGCCTTTGGGTAAACTGCTAAGCCTCTCTGTGTCTGTTTGGTCATCTATAAAACATACATATACATATACATATATCTATAAAAGTACATATACTTGACAGGGTTGCTATGAGGATTAAGTGAATTGGTACATTCAAAGCACTCTAGACAGTGCCTGATCCAGAGTGAATGTTCAATAAATGCTAGCTATTATAATATCTATTACTACCTCCCTTCTCCCAAAGGGTCAGATCCTTGGGGCCACTTAAAACTAAAAAACAAAATGCGAAGGCAAATCATGAAAAAATGTTAACCTTGGGGCTTGTTCTTAAACCCTAAGGCTTGTTCTGGAACAAGGCAATATTCTTCCCTTAGGGTAAGTGGGGACAGGGTGCTTTAATTCCATTCCATGGTCAATTTGGGGGCTCTGAGACCTACTCCAAGCTATGATCGATAGGCAGAGCCCCTCTCTCCACTCTTTCATATACAGAAATCTGGCCTCATGTATTCTTGCAACGGCTTGTATACCTGCATTCCCACATTCTCTCTCCAGTTATACATTCTAATGTCTATTAACATATAAATCTTGGCCATTGAAAATTCTTTTTTGAAAGAAAGGGTAAAGAAACTAATTCAATATTCCTTAAATATACTTCCTATGGCAGCTTTATGTTCTTCTTAGCATTTCCCCCAATTTTCCCTGCATTCAAGTCTTTTTATCTATTCTATTCATCAGCTGTCTGTTCTACTCTTGGCTCCAGACTCAACCCTTGGTGTAGGTTATAGCTCTGCTGCAGACCTCTCACTCCCTTTCTCACTTGGCCTTCAGTTCTCATTCTCCCTAGTCTTCTGATTCCTTGGCTCCAGACATCTGATTCTCCATGTACTATGGCTTGGTGTTAAGAATTTATCTGTGTACATGTATATGTCCCACGTAGACGGAGATTACTGGAGTAACACTCTTAATATCTCTCAGCAGTCCTCTCTTATTCTTCAGCTATCTGATTGCAGTGTTTGGAAGGCAGACACAGGTATGCTCACCTAAGCCCCTATCTCTCTGGGTGCCAACCTACCCACAAGAAGCAAGCAAGCATTTCCTACCGGGCTGGTTGAAAGATTTCTAGCTCTTCCTGTACTTTAATTTCAAGGTGAAATGTTACAAGCCTGCTCTCTGCACACTGAAGTCGCATCCTCCAATCAGTTGCAAAACAGACATTTTTAACTCCACCTGACACCCACATCTCATAGGATTCTGGGCACAGATTGGAGAAAAAATGACTTTATTTTTGAATACCTTAAAACCCCAGAACCTAGACGCCTATATGTGTATGGCTGAGAAAGAAGATACATGTATATGTCAGCATGCATCAAGCAGTGCAGAAGTACCTGCACATGTGTGTGCACAGTGTTTGCTTGTGCATACATATATGCACATGGGTGGACAAACTGGGACCAAGGAAAGGGCCACTCACTGAAAAGAATTGCTATGTTAGAGCTGGAGGGATTTCTGGCTTGCTTGGAAGAGGAGCAGCAATCATGAAGGTCTGCAAATCTGTCCCATTATAATCTTTAACAAACCCTCTATACGGTAGTTAGAGCTGAAGCAAAGCATGAGAGGCGGCAGGCAGTGTTATGTGTTGGGCCATGGGAGACAGCAGGAAAGTTACCGAAACCATAGGAGAAGGCAGTGGGAAGTTTGGAGCAGGAACTCTGGGCTGAGCTATAAAGAGAGGGTACAAGGAAAAAGGATCCCCAAGAAAAATGGGAGCCTGGGCACTTTTCATTTTCTCTATTCCCAACTAGCCTCATTTATTATGTTTAGCTTAAAAGCAAGAGTCAATAAAAATATATTAGTAAAACCTTTATGAATATAATGAAACTCCTGACTATCATATTTCTAGGAGCCCTTGCAATGTTTGATGAAACAAAAGTAAGCCTCCTTTATTGTTTTTTAAAAGGTGTATCAGTAGAGGTCTTTCACCAAAAAATTTTCATTTCTACCCACTAACACCAAAATTTTTTATATAAACATGATTTTTGTTTTATATTTGTCAGAATATAAATCTGTGATCTAGCCTTGTTTCTTTTTCTAAATACAACCTGAAGTGCAATTAGTGAAGAAATAAACTGCTACGAAAGGACAGAACACACACGAGTTTTAGGACTATAACAACCCATCTCTGTACTTTTTGGATGTATTGTCTGCCATCCATGTGGCACAGTCATAACGGCAACCGTGTAGCCTCAGCAATACTGGGGGTGGGGGGTGGAGTATGCGGGAGCCAACTCTGGGCACTTGGGAGAAGCTGTTTTGAAAAAAGTCAAACTGGGGGGAAGGTTATTTGCAAATTTATATTCTAGCCACAGCCACAAGCAATTAATTTATGAAAGCTTGAAGAATCTGATTTCACAAACTCTTCCTTCTCTGATACATGGTAAAGAGGTAGACAAATAGAACTGAACCACGTCTGAACTACATTACAGCTCAGTCAAAAAGACAACAGCAATGTGGATATTGTCAAATTGGAACTGAATAACAACTATTCTGACCCTAGGCTGATGATGACCCCAAACATGTGGTGAGGAGAGGCTGCAAGGGAAGGCATTTCATTGCTGTATCATTAATTTCAGTGGGAAGAAGTTGAGCTAAGAATTTCAAAGAATACAATTAAAAATCGAAAGATAATTTTTAAAACTACTGAAAGTATGTTATCTTGGTACGAAAAAAATATTTATCAGTGAAACAACATTTTCAAATCTTTTCAATTACGTATTACAGAGAAACCGGGAAAGCAGAATATACTTTGGATTACACGATGGAGTTTAGAAAACCGTAATTCCCACGAAGCATCAAATGACTTTCTATGAGGACAATCCTGTAGGTAATAACCAAGTGATGTGGGTAGAGAATACATGATGGATTTATGTTGCACCTGATAGTGATATGGTACATCAGGTGTTTCCTGTGGTTAGCAAGTTTCCTCCAAAAAAGATTTGTAGTTTATTTTTCCATTTAACTTCTGGTCATACTTTGACAGAGCATGATAAACCTCATCCTCATTAAGGAGGCCTTTGCATTGCTTAAGAACTGACCTAAATTCTGGGATGGAAAAGTAGCCACTACTGCCAACACCTAACTCCTTAAAAGATTGCTGCAGGGTCTTCCAGGCACCCTGGAGCTACAGAAGAGAAAATTATTTCACAAACTCTTCCTCTTCAAATAAATATATCAAAAAATAGATGCTTCCTCCCTTCCTTTCTCCCCTTCTTTCTCTACCTGCCCCCCTGACCCGCTCACCAGCTTCCCCCGCCCCCTTATAGGGTAGGATCCAGTTATCCTGAGGGTTCCTTTTGAGGCTCTTAATTGAGGCAAAGCCATCCATACCAAGTGGAAAGGAAACCACTTGGATTTTACTTCCAGATCTACTCTCACCCTAGACTCACAATCTGTTGCCCCTGGATTTAGTGCTATCACTTGACCAATCTCACCCCCTTCTCCTAAACTCCATATCCAAACAGTCATCAGGCCTTGTTGATTTTACCTCCTATCTCTTGAATCCATCCATTTCTACCTCTCTGCCACAGCTACAGATCAGGCTGCCAATGTCCCTATTGAGCTTTCCACCAATTCTACGAGCCTCCATTTTTGCTCCCTCTAATTCATTTTCAACATAGCAGCCAGAGTGATTTTTTTCCCTAAAACACCAATCTGAAATTCCTGTTTATAACTATTCGATGTCTGCCTAATACTAATACTCTTAGGATAAAGTCCAAGTTCCTTGTCAGGTTGTCCCACTGCATACTTCTCAGGCCTCATTGCTTGACACTACCCCAAGAGCAGCATCAGCTACACTGACCTCCTTCATTCCTCAGGTGTACAGAGCTCTCTTTCAATGCCAGGCTATTGTGAATATTAATTTCAGAGGCAAAAGACAGGTCAGAGCACTTTTTCCCTTAAGCAACTGGTTAGCGCACTGAGACCTGCTGACTCTTCTCTAATGAAAAGTTGATCTTTATTCTCAGGTGAACGGAAATGCATAAATGCAGCAATATTGAATTTAAAAAAAAAAATTCAAACAACTCTCTCTCTGAAGTGGCTTCAGAAATTCTAGGTACGAAACACTGACAAAATTATATGAAATTTATACCCTGGTCTATATGTTTTCTTTTTTTTTTTTTTTTCCTGGACTTTTATAATCAAACAATATCATTATTTGAAGCATTAAATACTATCGCATGGTCTCTGGAGCTAAACTGCTTGGGTTGGAGGCCTAGCTCTGCCATTTTCTACTCCTATGACCTTAAACAAATTATTTAACAGCTCTGTTCTTCAGTTCCCATCAGTTCAACGGAATGATCGTAGTTATCCTACAGAGCTGATGGGAGGACTGAATGGGTTTGTAGAAAGTAGTGCCTGGCCAATGGTTGGTGCCCTGTAATTTAGCTATTACGACTGAAATCTGCATGAGACTAAAACAATTTCCTTTGAAATTGCTGCCTATTTACAGTGTTGAGCTTCTGAAAAGATAGTTTATCTTATCCAGTCATTGCCTCTTTTTTCCTTGAACCAGTTTTAATTTTAGTGTTTTCCTCTCTGCATCAGAAAAGACATCTAGAATGGAAGGAAGGAAGAAGAGATCTTTTGTTAGGACTCACTAGGTATCAGGTACAGAGGCAGCTCTAGAAGTTCTAAATAGTCAGAGCTCAGAGCTGCCGCCCGGTTGGAACAGGGCTGGGGGATTTGTTTTAAGGCTGCAAACATACTTTGTTGAGCTGATGGAAATTAAGAGAGAGCTAAATGCTACAAACGTACTCCTCGAAGTCTCCCCTCTCCCCTGACCTGGCACAGCATTAGGCACTCTCACTTCTCCATTTAATCGCCACAATAACCTCTCCAGTAGGTAATATTACCCTCAATTTTCAGATTTGATAACTCAGAGATCAAAGTCACATAGCTGTCTTGTGGTAGAACTAAGATTTGAAGTATAATGTTTGCTTCTCAGTCAAGTGCCCTTTATTCTATGCAACAGTTGACACAATCAGGAACATTTCTTATAATGGTTTGGATCTAAGTTCTGGAATACTCTTCTTGTGTAAAGCTGTGGTCCCCCAGGACCTCAGAATTGGGTAGTTGGGTATCCCAATGTACAATCTCTAAAATTCAGGTTTAAAAAAACATAACTTTTAAAAACAAATTACAAAAGGAGTATATGCTCATTGCAGAAAGTTAGAAACATAATGGGAAGTATAAAGATGATACCAAAACACCTATCATCCCACCATCTAGATATAAGCACTAACATTTTGGATATGTTTCCTTAAAACCTTTCCATGCACATACTCATTTTAAAATAAGTTTTAAGTAGCTCATACACTTTTATGGTATAAAATGTTAGAAGTACTAAAGGGTACAGAGTGAAAAGTCTCCCTGCCACCTCTGCCCCCAGCCATCCAATGCCCCTCCTAGGAAATAATCACCATTATCAGTTTTTAATGCACTCCTTAAAAGACAGTCCGTGCATACACATAAACTGAGTAATTTTTCAATTATCTTTTTTTTAAAAAATGGTACATTATATGAGTAAATACAAACATATATCTCATTTTTCTTACTCTCTAGATCTGACTCACCTTCTGTCTCCTTTAGCATCACATCTCCTTCCCAGCATTTCACAGTCAGTCATATTCATTCACGTTGTTGCACAGGCCAGTCAAAATCACCTTAAAGATCCCAGTGGGAGAAGGATCAAGTTCTTGAAACTCTTCTGAAATCATCCCATAAATACTCCACCTGAAAGAGATGAAGAATCAGAAAGTACATGGTGCTGCGTCTCTTCAGCAGAGCTGTACATATTTCAGGATGTGTGATGTTATATCACAGGTGTCTGCAAAACGTCCTTCCAGGACATTAAGTCTTTCTAAGGAGTAGGAGTCACTGGGTCTAAATAACTTGCTTATTCTGACTCCTTACAATTCTGTCTTCTAAAATACTTGTAATTTCCTAAACTAGCCAAGCTCTTCCCAGCCTTTGCATGTGCCCTCTCTTCTTTCTTCTAGAAAATCATTCCATTACTATCAAAACATCCTCACCTTCCTTCTTTACCTGGCAAATTTCAGCCTCCCCTGTAAGATGTAGCCACCAGATCTTTTGGAAAGCTTTCTCTGATACCCCATCTCCCTACCCCCACAATATCATTAGGCATATCTCTGTGTTACTCATTACGCCTGTGCAAAACCTCTATTATTCATTTGACAAGTACCTGTTACGTGTAGCCCATACATGTCAGGGACTGAGGAAATGGGAAGTAAGGCAAGTGATGTTCTGATAGCAGTCATAGAGTCTAATGGGGAAGAAATTAGGTAAGCAAATATTAAAGTATAATAAATTCTAAAAAGGAATATTCTGGGTGCTAGGGGGGTGGTATCCAGAGCAAAGGCTCCCAACTGGTTCGAATGAGGCAGAGAAAGTGACATTTCAGCTGATGCCTGAAGGAAGTGTTAGAATTAACTAGGTGAATGGAGAATAAAAGGAAGGAAGAGAGTTTCAGGTAGAGAACATCTTGTGTGAAGGCTCAGAAGCATGAGAGAGGGACTTCTGAGGAATTCATGGTTATCTGTAGCCAGTGAATTGTTTTAAGACTTGTTCAGATATGCTTTTAGAAAGATCACTCTGGTATAGGACTAGATACACAGGGACCGGTGTCTGCAACAGTTACACACGATTTCCTTATAAACAGTTGAAGCCCAATATCCGTTTATTTGAATTTCATAATTCTGCATTATTTGTGATTGCTCACTTATTTGAGCTCTTTAAAAGGCACTAGGTAATACTCGCCTTTTAGCACCTGAATCTAGAAGAGGTTAGCACAGAGTACAAGAAATGTCTATAAAAGATAAATGGTAGTACTTCCTTAGTACTACCATTCCTTAGTAGCTTAAGCTCTAAGATTAGACTCTTTTCTTGTCAAGTTGAATAAAGCAACATAAAATAGTCTTTTACTATTCTTTTAAAAATACATCATTGAATTTAAAAAGCAGTATCTTTTTAAACAAACACCAATTTCCAAACTTAACGAATAACAAGTATTACCTTCAATGTGGAAACAACTCAAAGATCCCAGCACAGGTGAGGGGTTTGTAGGCAGACACTGAAATTAATCTTTATGAAGGCAATGCTTGACACAGAAATGAATAATGACTCCAGTAGTATGTATTATGTGCGCATAAGAATAAAGGTCTTGATGTAAACATGGTCCAATGCATTGCTAAATTATGGTGACAGGATTATAAATGTTAGAGACTAAAGATAACGAAATACCTAATAAGAACTAAAGCCTTTCTAGAAATCTTGTTATTGTAAAATTAAACAAAGATACAGAAAACCACGTAAAACAAATGTTGGTTTAATGATTTAAGGTGAACACCTTTGTAACTACCACACAGATCAAGTAGAACTTTGCCATCTCTGTGTAGCCTCATCCCGATCCCAATCCCTTTCTCCTCATCTAAGTTACCACTATCCATTTATAGTATTCGCTTCCCTGGATTTTTTTTTTAAGTTTATCATCCAAATGTGCATCACTGGACAATACAGTTTAGTTTTTGTTTTGCTTATTAAAAAACATATGATATGTCTTTTAAATATCATTTAATCTATGGAGTCTCCCCTCCATCCCTTTCACTTTCCTTTTTTTCCCTTCGGTCATCATATATTTGATCCCCTTTACCCTTATCTGCCTCCTCCCTGCCCCTTTTCCTCTGGTAACTACTATACTATTGTCTGTCTCCATGAATTTTTGTTTGTCTTGTTTGTTGCTTTCAGTCTTATGTCCCACACAAGTGAAATCATATAGTTCTCAACTTTTTCTGTCTGATTTATTTCCCTCAGTGCGATAATCTCGAGATCCATTCATGTTGTCGCAAATGGCAGTATTTCACCTTTTCTTATGGCTGATTAATATTTCATTCTATTTATGTACCACATCTTTGTCCAATCATCTATCAAAGGGCACTTCAGTTGTTTTCATGTCTTGGCCACCATGAATAATGCCACTATGAATTTCATGGTACATATATCTTTATGGATAAGTGTTTTCAAATTTGGGGAGTAGAAAAGGGATTGCTGGGTCATATTGTAACTCTATTCTTAAATTTTTGAGGTAACTCCATACTGTTTTCCATAGTAGTTGTACCAATTTACATTTCCAGCAGTGTGAGGGTTCCTTTTTCCCCATAACCACTCCAACACTTGTTATTACTTGTCTTGTTGATAACAGCCATTCTAACAGGTGTGAGGTGGTATCTTATCACTTATATGTTAGAAAGACCAGGCTATTTGACCTGTACAGTTTTGCAGAGGCTGAGTTTTGCTGGTGGTAGACTCATGTGCAACTCAATATGTTCTTCTGGCTTCTATATCCTGCAGCGGGATCCAGAGGCTAAATCAGACTCAGGTTTGATCCCCTTGACAAAACCAACCACTTAAAGAAAACTGGAATGAACTATTAATAAGTCTCATATTTCACTTAGCCCCTTCAGAGTTGTACCCAGCTTCGCCTGTCTGCTCTGCTCTCGGTTGCATCCTGCTCTCAGTTGTCAGTCATGGAGATTCTCACTGTGTCTGCACTCCTTTTGGCTCTAAGAGCTCATTGAGCTAAGCAGTTCCTTTGACATGGAGAAAAATGACGACTACCTCTGCTTTAGGCAGAAGCTCCCTTGGCCCACTGAGTTGGAAGTTTCCAGGCCAGTTTATGCATTGACATCTCACCTTGTTTGCCAAATATTATTCTCAATCATATTGAAGAAAAAAAAATTGACTTTAAATTGCTCCAGTGAACTCCTTTAAAATTCTAAAATGTAACTTTATGTCACCTTTTATCTTCTGAATGCACTTTTGGCCCAAAGGCATTTAAAACAACAGAATAATTACCCATTATTGTCATCATCATATCCTATAATCCAGTTGATCAGAAATTAAGTTAGGTCATAGTAATGGATAGCTTAGAATGGTCATTCTAATAACTAAAATTTATGAAACATCATTCTTTGAAGAATTAAAAAAATACTTTAGTAATTCATCTTTCCTGAGGTGAAATAATAGATCCTATTTTTCAGATCAGACAGAGTCACATGGTCATTTACTCCGAACATGGCAATGACCAACCATTTAACTAGGGAGTCATCCTTGGCACTTTCCTCTCTCTTATCTTTACATACAATCCATCACCAAAATCTTAGATCCACTTTTCTCCATGTCCTTTGACATTCTCATAGTCCAAGCCACTATTTTTTACCTGTGGTGCTGCCACAGTTTCCTAACTGGTGTCTCAGGCTACACTTTTGGCTCCTCAAAATCTTATTTCCATACAACAGACTGCATGGCCTGTTCAAATGGAATTCAGATTATATTTTATTCCTTCACTAATTTCTTCAATAAATGCTCACTACTGCAGAAAAATCCAAACCCCTTACCACAATCAGCAAGACTTTAAAGTTAGTTGACTTTAAAGTCAACTAACTAGACACTAGCCAACCCCGCCAACCTCACTGCCTCCTGTGCTCCACCTAGGTCACTCTGCGCTGGTCGCCCTGGACTTCCCTCAGTGCTCATGTCCTTCTCAGTGTGGGGCCTTCAAATATTCCTCCACACTCTGCTCTTCACTCTTTCATTGTCAGGTTTCAGCAATACCTTCCTGGACCACCTACCAAAATCGGGCTCTCCCTCACTTACCCACTAAATATCTGGTGGTAGAAACCTGTTGTTTTTCTCCCTTTAAAATAGATATCACGATTATTTTAAATTGTGGTAAAATATACATAAGTTTACCATTTCAATCATCTTAAAGTGTATAGTTCTGTGGCATTCAGTGCATTTACATTGCTGTACAACTATTACCGACCATCCATCTCCAGAACTTTTTCATCGTCCTTTACTGAAACTCTACCCATTAAACAAACATTCCCCATTATTCCCTCCCCTTACCCACTGGCAAGCACCATTCTGCTTTCTGTCTCTATGAATTTGATTGACTATATGAGACATCTCATGGAAGTGGAATCAGTCAATATTTGTCCTTTTGTGTCTGGCTTATTTCACTTAGAATATCTTCAAGGTTTGTCCATGTTGTACCATGTGTCAGAGTTTCCTTCCTTTTTAAGGCTGAAAATATTACATTGTATATATATATACCACATTTTGTTTATCCATTCATCTGCTGATGGATACCTGGGTTGCTTCTACCTTTTGGCTTGTGTGAAAAATGCTGTTATGAACTTGGGTTACATATGTTTGTTCAAATCCTTGCTTTCAGTTCTTTTGGGTATACACCCAAAAGTAAAATTGCTAGATCATATGGTAATTCTATTTTTAATTTTGTGAGGAAGTGCATGCTGTTTTCCATGACTGTGCATCATTTTACATTCCCAAATGCACAAGGCTTCCAATTTCTCCATATTTCTCATCATTTTTTTTTAAATAATAATCATCCTTATGGATGTGAAGTAGTGTCTCATTGTGGTTTTGATCTGCATTTCTCTAATGATTTGTGAGCTTTTCCTGTGTTTATTTTTATATTTTTGTGTATCTGTGGAGAAATGTCTGTTCAAGTTCTTTGCCTGTTTTTAAACTGGGTTGTTTGTTTTTGTTGTCGTTGTTGAGTTATAGGTGTTCTTTATTTATTCTGGATATTAACCTTTTATCAGACATATGATTTGCAAATATTTCCTCTTCCTTGGGTTGTCTTTTCATTCTGTTGATGTGTCCTTTTAGGTACAAAAGTTTTAAATTTTGATGAAGTCCAATTTATCTATATTTTCTTTTATTGTCTGTGTTTTTGGCATCATATCCAACAGATAATTTATAATTTTTAACTATATATTCATCTGAATGTTTTACTTCATAAATGTATAACCTAATAGACTATAAGTTATACAAAGGCAGAAACCTCTGTTTTGTTCACCATCCTATTCTCAGTGCCTATACTGAGGCTGGTAACTAGTAGTTGTTCCAATACATATATTTGTAATCTGATGGATGCATATCTTCTGATGTTTTTAATTTGTGATGTACGATGGTATCCTATTAATTTGTATAGTTGGGAAAAATGCTGATTAATAAATGTGATTTCTGTGTGAAATTTAATTATCTTTAGCATGAAAATTCACAATAAATGAAGGCACATAATTTCAATCTAACCACATGTAATGTTTCAAGAAATGTTGGAGAAAAATTAAACACAAAAGAATCTATATCAATGGCTTATTTTTAAAGCATATTATTTTTTTTCTGATCAAACTTTTACAGATTAAAATGAAATGACTAAAAACTCATCTTCAAGGTTTTAGTCAAATCATTTCAGATATAATGTAACTTAATGGTGTATTTCTTCATTCTTCATTAGAAGTTTTTCAAAAGTGATACAGACCTGCTTCTTACATGAGGGTTATAGTCCTTTTGCGCTACCTTAAGTGATAGCCCAGATAAAATGCTAAAAAGTTTTCCTTTCCTTTCTGATTTTGCAAACATTTTGTAAACATTGTGAACACGTATTAATCTGCCTCTTAGATCAAGCAAACCTAAGACCAAGTCTTTTACTTGTATGCTTCTGAGAATTAAAAATAGGGCCTGTACTGTCAACTGCAAAACAGCAGGGGGAGCTCATGAGATTTTTAAGGCAGCTATTATCAGCTACCCTCCCCCTCTAAAAAAACATTGCATTAAGTATAAACTGAACAGTACCAAGGAGAAACTCAAACAAAAAGAAAAGGAAGAAAAAAAAACAACAACAGGATGTCTCCTAATGAGCAGTGAAAATTAACAAAATCAATTTTATAATAAAGGACTGATACAATCTAACACTCCAGCCCTGCGCACCCAACTCTCAGACTATGCTTACTTATCCTAACAACCCAATGTATCCCTAGGTGTCCAGGGCCCCACTACTGCTCTACACTCTTAACCATCTTTCTCATTTGACAACTGAAATAACCAGGCAGCTGGCTTAAAAACTAGATAGTGCTTAAATTTTCTAAACATGTTTTTTAAATATTCAGTGAAATTCTTTGGGGAACAGCTTAAACAGTATTTAAAAATTGGGTTGCAAACCACAGAATAGTGAAAGAACATAAGAAATACAGCCTTTATTCATAGGCAAGAGTGAGGAGAACCAGAGCTACATACTGAGTTTCAGGGTTAGGCTAAAAAGTCACTCCCTGTAAGGACAGAAGTGGTGTGACAAATATGAACAGAAAAGCATGTTTTATTGGGAGAAATCACAAGTGACACTGGTACTACTTGCCATGTCGTCCTTTGAACCTTAGCCAGGGAGACAGGAATCATTGTTTAGCATTAACAATCTGGATGCTGTTCTTTGTCACTAGACACAGTTTTAACTACTCATCATTTGCTGATATAATAGGTTTACAGAATCTCAAGCTAATGATCATCTTCTAGGAGCTAGTCTGATATCCATTTGTTGGTTTATATCTATGCCTGATTTTGTCCTTACTGATTTATGCCTGCGGGCTGAGGAAGTGACCGTGAAGTTAAAAGTATGTTACAGAAAGGTTTCCCTTTCTGTAAAAGAGGCTTGGCATACTTTTCCATACAATGTATCTTTGCAAATAGTGAAAGAAGTTATTATTTTATAACACTTATCATTATTTATTACCTAATTATTACTTTATTATTTATCATTACTTCAACATATGATCAATGGGAACATGAGAAAATACACAAAAGGAAAAAGAAGAAAAATCCCAAATTTTATAAAAATCAACTGTTGATCTTTTCACATACATTCTTCATTCTGCTGTGTGTGTACATGTATGCGCACGTGCACGCATACATGTATAATACATTACAAAATTCAGATTATACTTCCATTCCAGCAGATAAATTATAAAGAGAATGGAAATAAAGTTTTCTTAAAAACTACAGTTATCTTGAGAGTTATATGGGGAGGCTCAGAGGGAATAGATCAGAGAAGAAGACTAAGAGAGCTTCAGCTGCATCTGTAAATTATTTCGAAGAACAGAGCTGAAGCAAATACGGTAACATTTACTGAATCTGGGTAGTAGGTAAACAAGTGTTTGCTATATAACTCTCTATATTTTTCTGAATTTGAAATGTTTTGTAATTTCCAAAATAAGGAAGAGCTAGAATTGCTGTTGTGACCTAACATGGGATGTGTCTGTAGCAGTTTTACCATTGCTGGGGTTCTCTGTTTGCTGCAGTCTTCTTTCTGGGAGAGTAGATAATTCTGGTTTTTTTCATAATTGCTCTTCACAAAGCTCAGAGATATCCAATAGAGATTGCTCATCAAAAAGATTGGGTAACTCTCTCTCTCTAAAAAAAAAGTACAATCATTTAAAAAACCCTTTTTCTTTCATTAGTAATATAAATTTTTGATTGCCCCAGTGTCTCCAGAGCCTCACGGCACACCCAGCATAACTGTAGGAGAACAATAAACACTGAACACAAACTAGTAATGCAAGCATTTGAAGTTATATTTTCACTTTCCTCTTACCACCCCAAAGTGATGGATCTTTCAGAGGATAAGTTTTCTTTTAATGGCTCAGATATGACACAGATTGCTGTAAATTCATAAATTTTGGTGCCTGTTGCCTGAAGGTTTGCTTGAGCTGGAATGCTGTCAACATACAAACACCACTGTGGCCAGATTCACCTTCCTGTGCATTACACACAGCAGCATGATCGTCCAGAGCTTCCTGACCTAAGGGGTTTCATATGACTTCAAACGGGGTCAAGAATATTCATCTTTTTAGGATTCAGATGATGGAACAAAATTCTTGGAGGGTTTTGACAGTTTATCCTAGTAATTTGTCCTTCTGGAAAATTGCTGAAATGCACCCAAATATATGAAAATCCATCCTTAAAACTTTATCACACAAAATTAAATATATAATGAGAGTCTAAAAAACTTAATCATGTTGTGGATTTCCATGTGAGTTATGGAGCATACTTTTTCAAACTTTCATATGGTACTATAATTTTCATTAATATCTTCCTTAAGTAAGCAAGAGACACTGTTACTAAAAAGTGACAATTCTAAGACTCCATAGAATACAGCAAGTTTTTATCTGTATTCTATGGCCCAGAACAAGGAAGGGAAAAAATTTACAAAGAAAATCTTGAAAATCTAAAAGACGCGACAGTCAGAAATCATGGAAAGCTTTATTGGAACTGTTGAAGGGTACTGAATAGATTTAAACAGTCTTTGTGAATTTTTCAGTAAAAACAGAAATGAGGAATTGGGTTCCCATTAATTAAGGCTAGTACAGTCAGCCATCACGGGGTCTCACTTTTCCCTCCCATTCAAGGAGGTGACTTGGTAGGGAAGAGAATGACCAGTGAGTACTGGTTATAGAGTGTGAGGAGGCCTCGGCTACTAGAGGTTAAGGCCCAACCCAGAGGTGGGGATCACAGAGCTTGAGAAAGGCCTCCTGCCTCTGGGCCCACAGCCTAAACTGAATAGGCAGCTGGAAAATGAGGAACTGGCAGCAACTTCCTAATCAGCTTGAAAAGAAGAGAAAAGGAAAGGAAAGAAAGGGAAGGAGGGAGGAGGAAAGGAGGAGGAAAGGGAGGGAGAGAGGAAAAGGCAGGGGAAGAGGAGGGGAAGGAAAGAAAAAAGAAAGGAAAAAGCTTTCCTTCCCTCCCCCACCCCACCAATTAAATCCAGCATCTTTTCCAAAAGACCTTCGAACAAATAGCCTGGGGCAACCATATGGGTGGGCAGGCTCAGTGGCCTGGTGCTGCCGCTTAAGGGCTGCCTAGCAGGGTTAAAGAGGAGGTGGCCAGTTCCTCTAGGACCTGGCAAACCTAACAGAGGCACACCCAAGTGCACTGGATAAATAGGTTGAGAAAACATGGTAACCCTTAATGAGTTATTTTTGCGCTTGGGTGAATGAAGGGCTACTTCAGGAGGCTGCTGACGGAAAAACCTTCCAGGCTTTTGTGTGGAGAAATGGCAGGCAGGGACTTTCCTTCCTTTTTTTTTTGGAGGGTGGGGGCGCTGCTAAAAAGAAAGCCTTTCGTACGGAGTCTTCATGAGAGATGTGGATTTTAAGGGCGACCTTATGTCATACAGAACTAATCAAGCGAAAACAATAAGAAAATGAGCCTGACAGCAAGTATCTGAGGACTTTATCAAAAAGAATTAGAAATGGACAAATTCACTGGAAGCTGCAAAGGATCAAATCTGCAAGGTGGCATTGTGTGGCCAGGATTAAATTATTTATTCATTGTTAATTTATTTATTTATGTATGTGCAAATGACCTTGCTGCTGCAGGTGCTAAAGCGCCTCTGAAAAGGCCAGGTTTTTTAGATCCAGGACTAGAATATTGGTCCATTTAACTCATTCTTTCCTAAAGGCGATCAGCACTGACTTTTATCCAAGGAGATAGAGGAGGAAAAACCATATGTGAGCATGGAGAGCTGTAGGACTTGGGCAGCCCTAAGGACCCAAGGATTTTAGCTTCATTCAAGATTCTGGGGAAGGCTCTAGGCAGTTTAATGTCCAACAAATTAGCAAATGAATGCTTATGTCAATATGTGAGAACCCCCCCTGCTTCATCTAAACAGATAAAAAGCCTCTGGGGAAACCCCAGAAAATGCAGGTTCTTTTTCTTTCCCGTTTTGGTTAATTTCATTTAATTTTTAAAAGAGGGCACAGCACTTCTGGAGTTCTATGGAAACTCACAAAAGTACAAAAAAATTAAAAAGGTCTAACGGATGCTTGATCTTATGCATGCTTGAAACAGCCTCAATGTGACTACTGAAAGAAACAAGGAGATTTCATCAGCCATTCTCTGTACCATGTTTATTTTTTAATAGTGTCCTGCCCAAATTGAAAAGCAGAGAATCCGTCTTTACCTCTTACACAGGCCTAAGGCATGAAAACAAATAATTAGCCTGTACGTAGGTACAACAGTTTGTAAGAGGGTGAAATCAACAGTGATATTATTTTCTCCAAGTTTAGACAAATAATGGTAAATGAAAATGGTCGTCCTGTGTGCCTGCTGACCCAGTACAGTGAGGACACTGTCAGACATGACCTTTGGAGGAAGAGAACACAAGAACTCAGTGTGGGGGATTCAGACAAGAAGCTGCACATATTAAAGCCAGTAACTTCATGCCAGTGAGTTCTCTTTAAGAAGAAAAATCCACTTATTTTCCAAGAGCTATAAGACAACCAAAGATCCCTGGAGGAGAATCTTTCTACTGAATTGGTAAGGAATGCCAAGCAAATGCCCTGAGAAGCTGAATTTCATAATATACAGCTGCCTCTCAAAATGAATTAGAAACCTCTCCTGAACTACAAGAGGTAAGCTTCACCCAAAGGTGGGGGGGCGGGGGAAGGGGCGGATGGAGGGCAAGGAGGGGTGGGAAAAAAGAAAAGAAAAACCAAAGGAAACGTCTTCAAATACAATAACAATGTTTTCTTTTACATATTCAGTTGATCTTGGTCTCTAAAATATTCATTTACATATTCAGTTGATCTTGGTCTCTAAAATATAATAATTAGCACCCAAGCAAAATAAACTAAACTCTGAAGGAGAAAAAGAAAAATATAGAGGACTTTTCTATATTGCTGAATATCATTATTCTCCACTATTTTAAAAGTTGTAGGTATTTTTGACACTAAATACCAAATAGCCTAAAGAATAAAAACTTTAGAACAATTTCTCTTCTCATAAATACTCTTGAATTTACCTCACAGTAAAAGGATAGTCAGTTTAAAATGGTAACAACTATAAACCAAAGCTTCACAAAACTATAAATTCCTTAATGTTTTCAACTTCTGAATCTGTAATTAATTTTCATGTTAAAGTTCCCTTTTGTTTGTGTCACACCACAATATATGTCTGCTCTGAATAGAAATTTTAAAAGCACTTTATTCCTAGTTAGTTTTTCATTCTTAATATGGATACTGCTGTATCTGAATAAAAACTATACATTTAAATTTTTCTCCATAAGGAATAGAGGAGGCTTCTTCCTCATTATTCCAGATTAATGAGGATTTTATTTTAATAATATAGAATAAAAGGAGTAAAAGTAAAGATCTATTCCAATGTATTTTATAAAAACAACTACCTAGGAAAAGAGTGGTTTATTATCCCCAGTACGAGAAGATAGAACTTGTTATTAAAACAAACAAACCAACTTTGACGTTCATGTATTATTTTGAGATTGAAGTGTTCTGTAAATAATTTACAAACGGGTAGCTTCTTTGAAAAGTTAGAGCTGAAGTACTTCAATCTCAAAATATTTTATGCAGGGGAGAAGAGGAAAATCTCCATCATTTTCTAATTCTTTTAATCTATGAAGTTTGATTTATTGGAAATTACCAGGGCAGAAATGTCAAAATAATCATTCAAAAATAAACATAGCTCAAATACTGAATTTCATCCTTAAAATATTTTGCTTTCTCATTAGGTGTTGGGAGATCTTTTTGTTGATAACTGCTCATGCAGAACATGGGCAGATGCTCTGTTCAGTGAGTGCATCATAGGATGCTGCTCCTTAGGATAGCTCAGGGTTGGCAAAGAAATTCAGAAGTTGTCCTTCCTAAGCCCCGAGACCTTACAAAGCAACTAAAACAAAAATATGCCAACATTCTACCGTGCTCACTTTTCAAGTCATGTACAGGTATCTATTCTCTCTCTCTCTGTAATAATAGCCGTAAGCAACGGCAACAATATGTACTGATGCCTTAAAATGTTCTAGGCATTGTGCTAAGCAATCAGCGTAGATGATTTCATTTCAGAACTAAAATAACCCATGAGGTAGGTATTATTATTTATATTTTCCAAGAGAGGAAACAGGTCATCAATGAGGTTAAGAAACTTGTCCCAGGTCAGATAATAGTAAATGCCCCAGGCAAAACCCAAAAAGCGGGTTTTGAACTTGTGCCAGTTTGGTTTCAGAGCCTGAGCTCTTAGATCTATGTTTCTGACTCTTTGACACCTTTTGCTTCTTCTGCCTTTTGCCTTTAAATGACTAAAAATTATTAGAACCCATATCACAAAATGCATTCTAATTTACTCAGCTTGTGTTTGTTATTAAACAGGAGACAACAGTGTACTTTCTATAGTGTTGCTGAATTTGTCTCTGAAGACTTTGACAGCACTCTATGAGGGAGCAGGTGGATGCTCTCTCTCCTTTCCCAGAACCTCTGGCTCTTTTCTGATGTCTGCTTACCAGCCCTTCCTGTTCCTTATCTCATCGCTGTCATCATGCTCATAATCACCATTCTCTTTTCTCTGCATTTTCTGCTTTATTATTTCTTCTATCATCTAATACTTGATAGTGACTGATAATAACAGACACTTTTATATAGTGCTTCTATGTGCTAGGCCCTGATCTAAACATTTGACATATATTAACTAGTTATTTCCTCGTACCACTACTGGGCAGTTTTCAATGATATGTCCTTGACCGCATGGGTATTGCCAGATAACCCAACCACCTCTTTACTTTCACATAACATACTGGTCATTCATACAGCATCTTTGGGTCTTTTGCTCTTTTCAAGTTGGAGGTGTCAAGTTAGGCCGTCTGCTATGAAAATCAACTACATCATGGTCTCAAAGTTTACAGAACTCTGAGATTGAAGAAACCTTAAAGACACACTTTTCTGCCCTGCTTAGTGCTCCAGGAAGTTGATCTCACCCTAAAATGTGCATTACTTCGGCTTCTATGCCCTCTGGCTTCCACCTAGGTTTGCCAATTAAAGACAACAGCAGGAAATGGAAGGCTGAAACGAAATTCTACTCCTGCTGTTTCTCTGCCTTGGCACGGTGATGCTGCCAGTGACTGCAGGCTCCTATTCTACTGCTCCACTGGGCTACTTGAACAGCACTGTCCTCCTTTGCTACTGCAGGCCTGATGGTAAGGCCTTCTCCCTGTTGCCAGTTCTTGGGTGACTCGACAACCCTTGCAGACTTCCCTCAATCTTGCCCACACCTCTGAAAATAGTTCCTTCATTAAATACTCTTCAAACTCCCTCCTGAAAGTTCCTACTTCTTTCTGCCAGGATGCTAATACAAGAGTGCATGGTCCAACTTCCCATCTAATGCAGCAATTCCCTCTGCAACATTCCCAGCCTCTATCTGCCCACTTCTAGAATTCCAAGGAGTCTACTCCACTTACAGACTGTTCTATTTATTTAAATGTTATTCCTTTTTCAGAGGCAGACAAAATCTGCTTCCCATGAAATCCTATTTCTGTCTTCTGGAGCACACAGAATAATCCTCCTTTTTCCTCAACCTGACAGCCCTGTAAATATTTAAACACAGTGTCATGGCCTCCCCCAAGTCTTCTCTTCCCTGGGCTAAACGCATTCATTTTATTTTCCACTTTACACTTCTCCATGCCCCCATCTACATGCCTGAATACAACAGAGTGAAGAAATGGGAAAATAAATTTATAATAATTGATGGGTATAAGTGGCAGGATAAAGGAACCAGGAAGGAAACAGAATCTGCCTACTTCTGACCTTATACCTGGGGCTTGTTAACTTCTCATTATATACTTTTTATTGTTATTACCACTTAAAATTATATACCGCTTTGTATATTATTCTCTTTTTTTTTTTCATTTTTATTGTGGTAAAATATACATAACACCAAATTCGCCATTTTAACCATTTTTAAGTGTACAATTCACTGTCATTAAGTACATTCATGATGTTATACAACCATCACCACAATCCATTTCTATAACTTTTACATCATCCCAAACAGAATTCTGCACCCATTAAACAATAATTCCCCATTCTTCTCTCCTCCCAGAACCTGGTAATCTCTATTCTATTTTCTCTGTATATCTCATATATGTGGAATCATATAATATTTGCCCTTTTGTTTCTAGCTTATTTCACTTAGTATGATGTACTTAAGATTCATCCATGTTGCATCATGTATCAAAATTTCAGTCCTCTTATGGGTGAATAATATTCCATTGTATATACATACCACATTTTGTTTATCCATCTTTCTGCTGATGGATATTTGGGTTATTTCTACTTTTGTCTATTGTGAATAATGCTGCTATGAACACTGATGTATATATATCTGTTTCAGTCCCTATTTTCAATTCTTTGGGTGTATACCTAGGAGTGGAATTACTGGATCATATGTTAATTCTATATTTAACTTTTTGAGGAACCGCCAAACTGTTTTCTTTTACATTTTTACTAGCAATGCACGAGAGTTCCAATTTGTCTACATCTTCGTCAAAACTTATTTTGTTTTTTAAAATAATAATCATCCTAATTGGTGTGAACATTCTTTTTACAAAACAGTTTTATTGAGATAATTGATATACAATGAACGACACATATTTAAAGTATATAATTTGATAAGTTTTGACATACGTATATACCTGTGAAACCATCATCACAATCAAGATTATTACCATATCTATCAGTTTCCTCAAGCTCCTTCATAATCCTTCCCTCCTATCCCTCAACCTATGTATTTCTATCCTGCTTATTCCCGTCCATCTGTGAAGCTGATCTTCTGAAACAGAAGATGAGACAAAAACTGATTAACCAATATAGTCAATAGCTTTTACACATACCAAGCCCCGTCCCCTATACACACTGGCAGGCCAGCTATAAGTACTAAGAACAAAATTTCTTTGAACTTGTAGTCTCCTCTTTTCCAAATAGAAGCAGAGAAATTAGATTTAAATCAAGGTTACCTTTGAGGTAAGAATTATTCCTTCAATTTTATAGACAAAAGAACGGAGGCTTGAAGAGGTTAAACTGCTTGCTCAAAATCTTACACCTCAATACCAAAAGCACAAACCATAAAAAAACTGGTAAGTTGAACTACAACAAAATTTAAAATGTTTGCACTTTAAAAGACATCTTTAAGAAAATAAAAACACAAGTCACAGACTGGGACAAAATATGTACAAATCATATATCTGATAAAGGACTTTTATTAAGATATATAGAGTACATTTACGATGACCAATGTATAGAGAGCACTTGACAATTGACCAGTTTTTTAAATGAGCAAAATATTTGAATAAACATTTCTCCAAAGAAGATAGACCTATAAACACATGAAAACATGTTCAAAATCAATCGTTAGGGAAATACAAATTAAAACTATAATGAAATACCACTAGGCACCCACTAATATGGCTATAATAAAAAAGATACCCAATAACGAGTGTTGGTGGGGAAATGGAGAAACTGAAACCTTCATGCATTGTTAGAGGGAATAGAAAATGGTACAACCACTCTGGAAAACAGTGTGTCAGTTTCTTAAAAAGTTAAACATAAATTTACAATACAATCCAGCAATCCCACTCTTAGGAATCTATCAGAGAAATGAAAATGCATGTCCACACAAAGACATGCATACAAATGTTCACAAGACCATTATTCCTAACAGTCATAAAATGGAAATATTCTCAATGTCCATAAACTGAGGAATAAATAAACAAAATATAGCATATAGCCATACAATGGAATACTATTTGGCAATTAAAATGAATTAATTCCTGATACATGCTACAACATAAATGAACCTAGAAAACATTATGCTAACTGAAAGAAACAATACAAAATACATACTGCATGATTTCATTTACAGAAAATGTCTAGAAAGAATAAATTTGTAGAGGCAGAAAGCACATAGAAAAGTCCTAAAACTGGATTGTGTTGCACACTTATAATGGGTGAATTTGTAAATGATTAAATTTTGTAAATGAGTAAATACTTACATATTTGTAAATATGTAAATTATACCTCAGTAAACATGTTTTTAAAAATCTCACAGTAGGTAAGTGGTAGTACAAAATATCAAAGAAAGTCACCTTGAAAGATCTGTGATTAACAAACCTATGCAAAGAGGAAGGAAGTAGGATATAACTTGGTACTGGACTTGCTCTACCTCTCTAAAAATTAACAAAAGCTTATTTGGGAGATTATACTAAACAATCATTCTTAAAGTGTTTCTTTCATAAGAAGCCATTATTTTTACAGCCTTTTATTGTGTTTTGGACTTCTCAGTTTTTTAGTCTATTATATTTCCTAAGATCCTGCTAACTATATGGAGTGGATATCTTTTTGTAATTTTATTTTAAACTTTTTATTTTTTTGAATTCCTATAACTGAAGCCATTCTAGTAAAGTACAAATAGTTACTGTGAAAGTGCTGGTATGACATAAGAACAATCTCTGAGCTTCTCTGAGGATGTCCAAATGACTGCCTACTGAGGTAACTGCAGCAATCACATATCCACAGATACTATATCTGCAAAATAGTGGTCACTATTTATGAGCACTTAAGTCTTCATGGATACAGACAGCATGTTCCATCTAAATTATCTGTGGTAGAGACTTATTTATCTAATATAACAGGTATCTGCCTTTCCTCCCTCTCTCTCTTTCTAGTTGGGCACATTGCTCTTCAAAATAGAAAGCTATACTTCCTGTCATCCTTGCAGCTGGGTTTATTCATATGGCTAAACTCCAGCCACATGTTATAAGCAGAAGTATTATGAGAAATATCTAAGAATGGTGCTTAGAGTAAACATACTCAGTTGAAAAGAACCCCTCCTTTTCCCTTCTGCCTTATCCCCTTTTCAGGCATGCCAGTAGACATGAAGGCCACAGTTTCAACAGCCATTAGAAACATAAAGTAACCTTTAAAGATGAAAACCAAGCTTTAGAATGGTAGAGCAGCCTGGGTCCCTGATAATACTGTGAAGCTGCCATATCAACCCACGGCTGCCTCCTCAATTCTTCCTTTATGGGATGGAAAACCACCACTTCTCTATTCTTTAACACACAGGAGCCAAATTTCTATTATTCACACAGGACCTCATCCTAACTGACACACCATCTACACCGTCTAAAAGAATCCAATGCAATTGTTTCTCTAAGAAATGAGAGAAGACAGGAGAGCAAAGAAGTTCCAAAGCTGTCAGCAACATGTCGGTAAGGCCAGCAGAGAGGATACAGTGATACTCAGTAGCCATGGTAACAACAACTACAGCTGCTATATTGGAAGTCAGCTCAATAATAGGACTTATAAAACTATACCTAATGATTGCTGCCTCGCGAGGCAGCAAATGGTAAATACACACACATCAAATGTTCATTTCCTAAATCTGATTTATCTTTTCGAAAAATCAGAGAATTATCATAAGGTGAAAACTAAGACCATGCAGGAGTTCCTGAAATGCTGATCTAATCAGAAGAACATTCTCTTAAAACACAAAATACTCAAATTATTTGCAGTTTCTTAAAATACTTAAAAAATACAGTATTTGTTGACCATCTAAAAGAGGAACATATTACCTAGTATCTTCTGTGACTTCTTTATCTAAATTATGTACATGCAGACTGAGACTCACCAGGTACCGAGGCCTGGATGTGCTGCACTCTTGAGTGTTCTATGAACACATATAGTGGCTATCTTAGTGCTATGTGCAGAAAAACGCTTAATGAATATTTAAATGAGAAGTTTGATGATTTTTATACCAATAATAGTGGTGATATGGTAGTAATATAGGACAGATAATGTGTATGCCAATGTGCTCAGTGAAGAACTGTTATAAAATACAGGTTTTATTGACTGGTGGACTAAGTGTGGATTGGTAGTTTGGGCTCTGGTGCAGATGTATTACTAATTTAGGCTTAGAAATATTAAATGACTAAAAAAGTTACTTGGATTGAGGTAAAAGTTAATTCCTGAAATATTTTCTCCAGAGGCCACCGTAAGACACCTGAGTCTTAGATTCCTTCTCTGTACCAGAAAGATGGACAATTTGACCTCTAAGTTTCCCTTTAGTGCTAGTTGCTAAGAATATGAATTTTATCCTGGGAGTAATACGAGTTAAAAATACTATAAATAAAAATAGAGCATACATACTGAATAAATGCATTGTCTTCAGATTTGCTGAAAGGAAAATTTTCTGGGAATAAACCAACATACTTCCCAATGTAGTTGGTATAAATGATTTGGATACTGAGACAAATGAACTTTCCTTTAAGATTTCAAGTTACTAGTTATTTTAGAACATTAAAGTTTACAAAGTACTATGTTTAGACTAAAAATACATGGTATTGTTAAAATCAAAAGGGACTTGGCATGTAACTAGTTGTCCATTCCTAATACTTTTAATAGACTACTTAATACAGATACCCTTGGATATCTGCCCTGGCTGAGAGAAGCACATTCCAAGCTTATCTGATGAGTTTCTAAATGCAACCTCGTGAAAAATAAAGTACTCACAAAATCGTTCTGCTTTGGGCTTGTTTAGACTTCTTTAAGTTTAAAACTCAGTGTGTGATCATTCTAGTCAATACAACAAAGAGGGTTTGGAAGTTAGAGAGTGTGGCTGGGAAGCTACTGGGCTGACAGGTCAAAGAAGAACTGTTTAATGTTCCCAGAACCTGAAGTCCTCTCACAAGATACATTTTAAGTTCCCAGAATCCTAAATCTTTCTGAAATCCATTCAGTTCATCAACAAGAACTAACTGGGCAAACGTAACAAAAGTTGCATAGCAAGAAGTGACTCACACCAAATAGGCTTGGATTTCCTATTAAGTAACACTGTCCCTCATGTATTTAATCATCCCATATTAATTTGTATACCAACGTATTCTTACTGCTAAAATTGTAAAGACAAATTCTGGAATAGACAAACTATGGAGACAAAGATCGGTGTGTCTGGGGCTGGGGGAGGGGACTGACTATACAGGGTGAGGACAATGTTCTAGGTCTTAATTTTAATGGTGGCTTCCATTAATCAGAATCCATTTAACTACATACCTAAAGGAGTGAATTTTATTGTATGTAAATTATACCTCAATTTACTTGAGGTAAAAAATTAAAATAAAATCATACATCAAGAGACACAAGACAAATAAAATATTTAATCCAATCCTCTGGGCATTTTAAATGTATACGCACATAAAAATAAATCCTGGCTAGAATCAGTACCTTGACTACTAGCATGGTATTAGACCAGAAGGACATTAGACGATGCTACATAACATTTGGTAAAAGTGTTGCCATGAAGTCTCGCTGAGAAAGAGAAAACGTTTTGTCATCAAGTATATGGAATATATTCAGTAATGAGAAATAAAAGGAAATAGCCCAGAACACAACATCATAATCACGTGGGACCCTGATGTGGAATTAGATAGCCGGAATTAGATAGCATGGTCTCTAAAACTCTAGGACACATTACTCTAAAATTCTGTCACATATGAGTGTCAGGGTGCATTAATAATATGCATTTATTTATTTAGGCAGTTTATTTCTTTAGGCATTTTGATGACTGCCTCAATATAATTTTCTTAATTTTATTATAATCAATCATTCTAATATTTTTTGCCTATGTATAGTAATATATCAAAACTTTTCAGTTGCTTCAATGGATATTCTACCAGGCTTTTCCATGTCAGAACTGCTAAAAAGTACAAATATGAACTCACTGACTAGTTAAACTTATTAATGGGTGTCAATGTTCAGGTAATATGTTCCAAAAAAAATTATCACTAGATTATAGCATTTCATTCCCTACACTGAAAATTTTTGTTGCTAAAATTAAAACACATGACCAGAAGAGTCTAAGTTATCTCTTCCTAGATAACTTAATTGAACAAATGTGATTAAATCTGAGAAATGAAGAAGAAAGTGTGACTAGTAATTAATCCAGTCAGTCAATAAAGCTATTCTCTAAAAAGCCCTTCTGAGAGTTCTGCTTAAACATGAAAGATTAAATACATGAGTTTATTTCTTCTCTCTCCTAAAACTCTTCTAAATGACAGCAAAGGAATAAAAATGGCATAAACTCACAAGGACAAAGAGCACAGTAGTGAAGACAATAAGAAATGTTCAATGAAATTTTGATGCTGGAAAGCAGAGGGATGAATGGTAATTGGGGAGCAGAGCTGAAACCTCAGTGCAGGAATAAGGGTATGCACGCAAGAAGGAAATGAATTCCCAGCACAGATCCACGGACAGGATCTGATTTGGGATGCATCAGGGATCTTGGAAGGCAAAGATAAGAAAAGGGGCTGAAAAAAAAAAAGCGAAAAGTTTGACTAAAGAGCTTTTAGAGCCCATGCAATGAGGTGATAACTCCTCCCATCCCCACCAAGAGAAGAGAAGATGAATCTTTAGAGAAACTGAACCAGCAAGGTTCTAGATTTAGAGACATCAGAGAAACTATGCCCAGGTCAGATGTCATACTAAAAACAAGATTTAAGTGGAAATTTGCCCATTCAATAGTTTAACTGCCAATATTTTATCCCATTTGGTCCCCAAGTACTGCTGGTCAGGGTTTATTCCCAAGCAGAAAATGAGAAGATTCTCTATTAAGAAAGTGATACTCACAAGAGAAAAGATGTAGAAATTGACATTTGGGAGTCACCAAATAAAATGACTAGACCCTCAACTATCACTATCTTACCGGCACACAGGGAGCATTCAATTAACTTGCATGCCTTACTTTTAAATATAAATGCATATTGAAAGACCATCAAATGTTTAGGAAAGCCTCTAAAGAGAAAGACAGCAATAAAAAAAATAAAATAAAATGGGGGGTGGAGGGGAAGAAAAGAAGAAAAGAGTAAAACGTAATACAGGGAGCAGAAGAAAACTTAAAACAACCTCCTTCAATTAATATTCTCTTAGGATAAGAGAAGATTCATTTATCATTCATTTAACAAAGTTTTATTGAGCAGCTGATAAAGTACTGTTCTCATTTCTGAGGATGCTGAGGCAAAAATTTCTGCCTTCATGTAGCTTATATTCTAGTAAATAATGATTCTATAACACTAGAGCAGAATGCTATGTAAGGAATAATCACATAATTTTTTTAAAAGTGCTAATAAATTAAAATTCCTAATGCTTTACTTAAGGCCCTTGAATTTCTCTAATAGCTTGATAAGAGGTCTTCTTGCATCAGATTTTACTGCCACCACCTCAATCCCTCTTTCTCATAGCTGCTAGAATAATTTTTATTCAACCAATACATCTTGATCATGCCACTCCTCTTCCTAAAATCCTTTAATAGTACTTAATTGCCTACAGGATAAAATCTAAACTATGTGGCAAGTCGTTAAGGCCCTCTATGATCTGATTCCTGCTTATCTCTTCAGCAATACTACCTACATGCAGCCCATAATATATCTTTATTGAATTATTACTTATAATTCTTTCAACACATACTCCTTCTTGTGACTCTAAACCAGTGGTTCTTCAAAAGGAATTTTATTTCAATCAACAATAAGAATTACATTTTACACTGTAACTCGGTACAGTGTCTCCCTCTCCTCCCTCCCCACCTCCCCCCAATCACACATGCACATACACACATACATACAATGGAAAAAAGGTTTCCTGAAAAAATATCCATATTATGTGAGGTGCATTCTGACATTTTCTGTTATTTTTTTTAAATGTTGGTCATAACACATCAAATTGACTTTATGACCTACTAAGGGGTCCCAACCCACCATTTGAAAATAAAACACTGCTTTAGGTCCCTGCATATGTTAATATTTCTGCTTGGAATACCATTTCACCTTTTCTTTTTCTAATTCTTACCTGTCTTTCAAGACCCACTTTAAAGTGCTCACCCCATCACCTGCTCCCTGGATTAGGTACCCCTCTGTGTTTCCATAGCACCTCACGTACACCTGTCTCTCTTATTGTTGTTCGTTCATTGGTTTGTCCCCCCCATTTGAGTTTCTAGAAGGTAGTAATGGAGTTGCTCATGCATGTACCCCCACTACCTCGGAAACAGTGGCCAATACATAGAAGACCATCAACAATACTGGCTTATGAATTCATCTATTCCGTTTTTCAGTTAAGTAAATTGAGATGCTCCAAATCACAGAGCTCCCAATCCTGAACTTTTCTCCTATTTGAACAAAGCAAGCTATCTCCTGAGGGAACACTTACACATTTCTGTAACAGAGCCATCCAGAAGTCTCTGTGTTAGGCAGAAACTTTATAACTTAGAGCAGCAGTTTTAAAACTTTTTGATCCCAAAACCCATTATAACTGAGAGCAGCAGTTTTAAAAATTTTTGATCCAAAACCTCCTTACTCTGTTAAATTAGTAAGGATTTCAAAGAGCCTTGATTTACGTGAGATTGATTGATTGATTGATACTGTTGGGACAACATGGATGGACCTACAGGATATTATGCTGTGTGAAGTAAGTGAGACAGAGAAAGACAAATACTATATGATTTCATTTATATAATCTAAAAACAAAACAAACAAGCAAAACAGAAACAACAGAGAATAAATTGATAGTTGCCAGAGGGAAGGGGGTAGGGAAATGGAAACAAAAGGTAAAGGGGAATAATAAGTACAAACTTCCAGTTATAAAATAAATAAGTCGTGGGGTTGTAATGTACAGCACAGGAAATATAGTAATATCATAACCTTGGATGGTGACAGATGGTTACTAGATTTACCGTGGAGATAACACTGTAAAGTATTGTACACCTACCTGAAACTAATATTATATGTCTACTATACATCAATAAAAAAATATTATAGTGATCTTAAAAGACACAATGAGATGAAAATGTAAGATTAAAACTCTTTTTAAAATAATGGCTTATGAGTAAATCAAGGCAAAACTTCATTTCAATTTGGAATGAAAGTGTGATTATTAATGTACAAAACAAGACATTTAACTCAAGGCTTCATTTTTCCTTTTACATTTCTCTATGCTAAATATGTAAGGGTCATTTTTATTTTCCTTTTCTTGAGGTGGTGATCTTTATGAAATGAAATGTGCTGTAAAGGTTACATCCATTCTGTCCTATCTTCTGCCACCTGGAGTTTCACCAAATGTGATTTACTCATTTATTTTCCTCTGCCCAATTCCCAATATCTTGATATGTTTGCTTAGGTTTCAAGCTACTGCTAAGTTTTTAAATTTCTTTCAGTGCTCAGACCCATAGAAAGTAGAAGTTTCTTAGCAGCAATAATATTAATGAAGTAAAACCCCATTGTTTATTAACCATGTATATAATATTTTACTCAAATACAAATTTCAATGTTAGGTGTCGTCACCAAATAAACTAAGAAAGCCTAGACAGTTGAAAGACACAAGCATGCCTCATGTTGCCAAAGAAAATAAGAAAGACCCGAAAAACTACAGGCTAAGCATTAGAGAGACACATAGCTAGAATCAATGTGCTTTTTCTCATGCAAAGAAAAAATTAGATGCAAACTTTACATTTAAAACTGCATTGTTTGCCTTTAATCTGGCCACCATCCGAGTGGTGATCTGGATGTTAGAGAAGAGATGAATGGGAGACATTGGCAGGGATTGAAGCTTGGGGATGAATGTGGAAATGTAGAATGGATGTTTCTTTTTTTTTTTTGGCTTTGAGTTGACTGTTGTTTCTGTCTGTTTTTTTAGAACTGATCCGAGAGGACAGGGAAGTCAGTGTGGGCGGCTCTAAGGAGCCTCCCTCTCTACAGCTGCGGCTCAGAGGATTACGGCGCTTCATCCACAAGGCAACATTGCACAAGTAGCCTTTGAACAAAAGTCATGGATACTATTAATGATATGGTAATCCTTAATCGAGCTACCTCCCAGTAGTGATTATACTGACATGGGAAGAATATCTAAGTCGTGGAGGCAGCCCACAACAACACTGTGTCATTGTTCACCCCAGGCTTGACCAGGACTAACTTTTACCAGCATCTCTAATGTCACCTTTTCCTCTGGAGCCTTCCCCCAATCCCTGGCCCCAGCTCCCACTCCCACCCCATGATGCTAAAAAAGTGGCAAAGAAAACCCTGATCCTAGATCTTTTTTAAGATTTGTTTTTGCAAGTTCCCACACACATTTAGTGTCATCTCAAAATTCATGCTGTCAACTATCTCTAGGAACCATTTCCATCTGAGAACAAGACCACACAAAGGTTAGATCGGTAGGTCTCAGTGAAGATGTTTTAATTGTCTGACAATAGATTCTTCTACCATTTGACTTACAAATACTGTCCTCTTGCTCTCAGATACCATGTTCGGAATTAGATAATTTGTCGATAAATTTTCAAAATCTCCCACCTGATGCAACTCCAATACTCTCCAGCACAGAAAATCTTATGGCTCACTATAACGTGGGACTCCAGTAAGGGTCAAACCTAATTCACTCAGATATAATTCCCCTTAATATAAGGAAAGTGACTTTTATGAAGAAATATGTTTATGATTTTATGTAATTATATGTGTAGGATAAACGTGTATGGGTTAATACTTCAAATAACTTGTACTGAATGTACTTAGTGATAAAGAAACTATACTCTAACCACTACCCTGACCTAATCATTTGTTTGCAAGGGATTATTAATATTTTAACGTAATGCTATTTCTCTACCATTCAAAACAAATCTAAACAAAACCAACAGTTACTAAAATTTTATGGACACTCTCCCATATTCATGAGACCACACAGATAATCTTTCTAAATCACATAATAAGTCATGCTCAGCATGCAATGAAGTTGTGATATGAAAAAATTTGATTTTTCTAACAAATATCTCTGGAGAAGACAGTTGTCCTAAATCAATTTTTCTTTAGTCTTTGCAAAAAAAAAAAAATTCTTTTGGAAATTACACATTTTAGAACTGCCATCTTTAATGAATATTGGAAATAAACATTTAACCAATATATAGCTGCAGAGGAAAAATGACAAATTTGACAAATTGTGTAAATATAGTATTTTTAAGGGATATTTTCTATTCAATATAAAGTTTCATATTGAACACTATGACAATTTATAAAAAATTTTAGGACCATGAAACAAATGTGCTGTCTTCTTCCATGTTAAAATTAATAATCGGCTGGTTATTTTTGAAGCTAGATTTGGGGGAAGATGGTAAGGGCATCTCCATCTCTTCTTTGGATTTATCTACACTTCTGTAATATTTGGCTATTTATAATGAGAAACTATTACTTTTCTAACTTAAAAAATAATGACAATAAGTAGCCAAAAAACATGGATTGCTTGAACTATCTGAACTTTTTATTTTTTTTAAGTGGTTATATTTGTGAACTCGACAACTTCACAGCCACAGCAAACTTCCGAGTGAAAGTTCTGAGATTCTGGTTTATGTCAAAATTGGCTACACAAATTAATACATCAAGTCAAATAAAAGCAGAGAAGCTTTAACCTCATCTCATTTACCTGTTTCCCTCTCTATTCCTGAGGGGAATCACAGGTGAATACCACCACACCTAAAAATTATGTATAATCTTTATTACCTGGAAAGTGTAATGAGAAAAGTATTGGCTTTAGAGCCAAAAGTTTCAGCCTTGCATTTTAACCTGTAAAATGGAGATAATAATACCTGCCCTTGCCACCTCACTGACCTATACTAAAGTAAATGATTATTATTCAAATAAAATTGTAAACCTCTACACTACAGTAATATATTGTTCTGGGTTCAATGTCAAGTTCAAAGTTGCACATCAATTTGCTAAAAGAAAATAGTAAGTAAATACTTTAAATTCATACTTAATCTAGATTAGCTATTTATTTATATTATTCCTGCTTTCTCAAATAATTGTCTTGTCTTCTATAAACATTGAATAAAATGGTTTATAATTACTTTTGCTCAATTTGTTAATTAAATTAAACTTGTGAGGAAATTTAAGTTTTCTATCACATTTTACATATAGAGAAACTAAGGCACAGACTTTAAGAACTGATTTACTTGGGGTCAATGACTGAAATAATTCCTTTCTTCCATTATGCTGCCTATTCCAATTAAAAAGATTTGCCATCTAATATAGTGCTGTCCAACAGGAATATGTGGCAAACCACATAAGAAGTTTAAAATTTTCAATAGTACATTTAAAAAGGTTTTAAAACAGGTAAAATTAATTTTAATAATTTATTTTATGTAACCCAATATACCCAAAATAATATCATTTCAACTTGTAATCAAGATAAAAATCATTGAGATATTTTAACATTCAATTTTTAATATTAAGTCTTAGAAATCTGGTATTTTAAACTTACATAACATTTCAATTCAGACTGAAATAATAGTAATAAATGGCCAGAAAAGTTTAATTTCTTGGAATCCTTTATTTCATGTGTTCAATAGCCACATATAACCTGACTGGCTAATGCAGATATAACGGCTCCTTACTGACCAGAGCAACAGAGAAGCATTAGGTGCATGGATCAGCCAGTACGAGTTTGCCTCGGGCTCCATCAGGGCTAAATGGGAGATGATGAGCAACTTATATTCTGTGTCCCGAGTTTATTATATGTAAAACATTTAACAGGATTGTTGTAAGAGTGAATTAATATTTACTGCCTGACAAACAGCAGGCATTAAATGTTAGCTATTGTCAGAACATGTGGGAACTCTTACTTGTATTCTCCCTCCAAGGAAATTTTTAAGAAACCAGACACTGGCTTATGTGATTTGGGTAAATCATTTTATCCTTCTATATATCTATTTTCCCACATGCGAAATGGAAATAATAATGAGGTAACACACATCAAGCATCAGATAAATAGAGGCATTTCTTAATATTAACAATGAAGTTATAGTTTGTTATTTGGTATCTTAATTCAAGAATATAGATCATTAAAAGTGCTGTCTCCTGTCATTAACACATATCCACTCAAAACTGAAGAGAATAGGCCAGGCTGACATCAACTCTATCTTTAGTACCCCTCTACTTTACTGTGGCCACTTCACACCTTTCCTATGGCATTGATACTTCACCCTAAGTACCCTTATACTGCCACCCTCTGGGTGTTCAGGAAACTCCCCCTACAGCACCCTGCTTATGTCTTTTTTTTTGTAGGCTCCATATTTTTAAGAACTCTCTCTTTTCTTTCACTTCATTCCCTCAGGCACTTGACCTTGACTTTCTAAGATCAAGACTACTTAGTAGATTAATTTATCTAAGGTAGCATTCCCAAATTATGTTCTGTGAAACACTAGCCTCTAATATGTGCCATGAAAGAAGGTCAAATAAGTTTAGGAGATACTACAGACTAAATTCCACCATAGCAAATGCCTGTCTGTAGATTAAGGCCTACCAGTATTTCCTCAGCACTCCTGGCTCCCTTTTACACTGAGGGCTTTCTACTGCAAGTACCTACGACCCAGCCTGAGGATACTGTCTGACTGGAGCATGCTCTGCCAGCTTCTGTACAGAGCCAGGGTATTTAAGCTGCCAAAAGCAACCCTCGACCAATGGCAGGTGGGAGTTGGTGGATATAGCTACTCCAGTTTCCCTGTCCTCGGCTGGCACAGCTCTGATGTGGGTTTCATACAGTTTCTCAGAGGTTCTCAGCAGGAGAGAGTCCCAAATGCCCACACCAATAACTTGCTCATTAATGCATCCTGTATTGCCTTTCGTCCTTTCACTGTTTCACTTCCCTGATACCTTACCAATATTTCCTGGAATCATCCTTGAAATAAACTACTTGTCTTAGGACCTGTTTCTTCTCTTTGGGAGATTGATGGCACACACCAGCAATATTCAAAGCTATGTGAAGTCTTTCAGGAAAGAAATTCATTCAATTTTATGTAATAAATTTCTCAAAATTATATGACCATGGGAACCTTATTTGGCTATAGGAGAGCTTTGACTATCCTATGAAACTAGTGTTCCTCTGATATGCTTTGGGAGATGCTGAACTAAGCATTCATGACTGAAAAATTAAAGTATTACCCTAGGCAGATATATAATATCTTAATAGCTTCTTCTGCGGATCAGTACCTTCTGACTCAAAGGAGCGAGTCCCTGAAAGTGAGAATTTCAAGTTCTATGGCAGATATAATAGAAAATAATTTTGGAAGGGTGTGTTTTGTCATGCCTTTCAAATCAAATCAGGATGGTAACTGTCTATTCTGCTATCAAGAGCTAACAGGAAATGATGAGTGGGTTTCATGGTTAAAGAGTATAACCATGAGATTTGGAAGACAGTGCAGGAGATGTACAGGGTGAAGATGGTAATTTCCTATAATTGCTCTGGAGAAAAGAAGTACCTTTAGGAAGAAGGAGCCCACCCTTTCAGCCCAAATATCAGATACCTGGGATTGTAATATACCCCTTCAAGTATGTGAGGAATAAAATGGTCAATACTGATCAGAATTTTAAATACTTACACCTTGAACTACTCTGTAAAATCCATCAAAAGATTTTAGAAAAGAGTAAAACTTTGGGTTCCACGATACAGAAATATAGTTTATGAATATTTTAGAAAGCATTCTAGCTCTGCCTTTAACACAACCATTAGCAATAGCCACGTACTCTACTGTCCAAGCTGGACCCCTCTGAGAGGTAGTAAGAAGTATTGTAAATGGATGATACTTGGTAGGTAAGTGAGGGTGTAAAAAGTCAACGTACGTGGAAATGTTTTAGTGCAATTTGGGAACGTTCATCTCTAGGACCTGACTTTTGCCACTCACAGCTATTCTCCTCCAAACTCTGCAAATACAGTTTACACTCCTCTCCCTGTCGCCTCAGTCACACTAACCCTTCTCATGTTCATTTTTCAGATGTTGAGATATTCAGGATTTTTAAATAAATTACCATGGGTCAACATTAAAAGATTCTATTTTTTTGTTAACATTGCTATTTTGAAAATCTTTGTCACTTATAAAATATTGATAAATGAGATACAAATAAATGAAAAGAAATTTTAAATAATCCTAATTCTTTTAGGGGTCCATTCTCTGTATTAAAAACAAGAACAGAAAACTACTACAGAATGAGAAAATGTGAAAAAGGAGTACCGAGAATCAAACATGGCCATGAATTGGAGGTATCTGACATTTTCATCTTCATCAAGGGGGATTCTGTCAAGTAGCAACTCAAACTCTTCATCAGTAATCTCCACACCAAACCTGAAACAAATAGCAGTTAGCATTAGTCAGCCCCCAAGTTCACATTTGGGTCACCAGTACCCACAATACCCTAAGCATATGGCTGCCATTAACGCTTTGTTACTGCTGCAGTCCTCAAGATCAAGAGCACCACGTGAATATCAGAGGTTAATCAGGGTTTTGATCGCTTCAGCTTTCTCAAAGAAAGAGATTCTACTGCAGAATCCCTGCATTCGTGGTGCAGAGAAACAGAAATACCGGAATGTTGAATTGTGTGTGATTGTCTTCTATAAAAAGTTATTCATTACACTAAAACATTGGTATTGCTTAAACAAGTTAACTCTGAAAGGCCTTTCAACTGGACTGCTTAGCATGAAAGAAAAGGTAGAGAAAAACAGTGCCTTTCGGTGGGGGGGTAGGGGGGAGGGAGAAGCTTCCTAATGCTCTTGCAAAGCATTTCATAATGGCTTTAAAGACATTTTGCATACAAATATTTAAAAAGTGGCAGTGTTTATTCATCAGCAAGAAAGTGTTTTCATCTCTCAAGAATAATCAAAACATAATCCTTGAATTACTGGCATAAATAAGAATGACTTAAGCACTAATAATGAACAAGGCATTCATTCATCATTTTGCAAAGCTGATAAAATCCAGCTGACTTCTGGAAAAGAGGAATATATTTTCTTTCTGCAATGCAATAAAAGAATAACACAAGAAAGTTTTTTTTCCCATTTTAATTATTACTTCCTTGATAACTATAAAACAAAACATATACACAATCAAGAATAATGCAACAAACAAAAATGGCTTTTTCATAGGCTGCAAAGTTATCACGTATTTGTATTTCAGAAGTACTTGAATTTGAATAACGTCTCAGGGACTTTGCAGGTGGGTGTTCTTTTCTCACTTGCATAAAATTAGAAAAATAAAAGAACAGAATCAATTATTTAATGACATACATTTTATTTCATTATTCTCTTTTTTACTTTTTAGCAATTAAGTTATCAATACTAACAAATCTTTGGCTTCTTACTTGACAAATTAAAAGTAATTATCTGGTATTATTTGGACTTCAACTCTTCAACTCAGTACTTAAAAAGTAAAATAAACAGGTTTTTCATAGGTATACTAGAAAAAAATACCAGATCAAAGTCAAGAGAACTAAATCTAGTCTATATCCATCATTATATGGCTATGTAATCATTGTGCAATCGCTTAAGTTTAATATTTCAGTTTTCTCAACTCTCAAATGGTCTGTAAGTTCTGTATCTTAGTGGTTACATGATAATGACATAACGAACATAAAAATGCCTTGAAAAATAGGAAATATCATATAGTTTGTATTGTTTTTATTATTATTATTATTGATATAGAGTACAGGTTTTTAAAATCCTCACAAAATACTAGAATAAATTGCTTAAACTTAACAGCGACACAAAAGGTTTCTCAAGAGGCCTTCTTTCTGAGTGGCATTATAATGCAGGAGAGAAAGCATGGACTTCAGATTGACTAAACCAACATCTGAAGCCCAGCTCTGTCAGTTAGTAGCTGTATGTGGCCTCAGGCAATTAATTCCCTAAGCCTCAGTTTCTGTATCTATGAAAAATTAACTGAGATAAAAGAACACTAGAAGAGAAACAAGTTGTAATGGTGCAAGTAATGAGTTCAGTTTTAGACATGTTGAATTTGGACTTAGATACATCCAGCAGTAGGTGTCCCATAAACAGTTAAGAGACATGGGTCTGAAACTCAAGAGAGCTCTTGGCTGCAGATGTAAATTTGAGAGTTCATTGCTGTATAAAGGTGATCTGAGGCTATAAGATTAAATGAGACTGCAAAGGAAAATATGTCCAGTGAGTTGAGAAGAGGACGCTGAACAGATAGCTATTTGAGGAATGAACAGTGGAAGTAGTGCTGGCAAGAGAATCTAAATAGTGAAAAGAATGGCAGAAATGGTAATGGAAGCCAAGAACACAGAGGGCTTTGAGAAAGAAGCAGTGGTCGGTCACTTCAAAAGCAGTCAAGAGGTCAAGCAAACTATCAATTTTTATTTAATTTAGACATATGGAGCCGATGACCCTGGTGAGAGCAGGTCTAGCAGACGGATGGGGTCCAAAACCATGTTGTAGTGGGTTGAAGAGTGAGTAGAACTTGAGGAAAATAGAGACACAGAATGTACATCTCTTTAAAGAGTTTAGATAAGAAGGGGAAAAGAAAGAAGACAAACAAGAAGTAGAGTCAATGGAGGGTTTTCTGTTTGTTTGTTTTTAAGATGAGTAACAGAGGCACTGTTAAAGGCAGACGGGCAGTATCAAAGCAGACATTAAAAATAGAGAAAAAAGGAGAGAATTATTGGTGGATCCTCAAAGAAAGATCAAGAACACAGGTAGGAGAAAGAATACTTCTTTCTCTGAAACAAGGAGAAATGAGGAACCGATGTGTTTATAGACTTAAGTTTCAGTAGCTTCCCTTTTTATTGAAAGCAGGGCAAGGAGGAAAGTAAGTGAGAGGACCTGAGTTTTGAAAAAAATTTTAAAGGCCTAAAATAAGCACAGTGGATACAGAGTTGACTAAGAGAACATAGGGAGTAACAGAAAATGTTGAGATCCCAGGTGAGGTTGGTGGCAATGAATTTATGGTGATATAAAATTTGACTCAGTAGTATGATTTTCCCCAGCAAACTGAAGACAAGGTGGTCAGTTGGGCTTATCTAGGTTTGGAAATGTGCCAGACAGATGTGAGTGAAAGGCAGCAAAGCAAGAGCGTTTATAATATTGACAAGAAAATGACTAACATGGGAGAACAGAATCTAAGCTGTGTTCCAGCTTAGGGAGGGAAGTGTGAGCAGGTATATACTGATAAACTGGGGGAAATGCAGAGGGGTCAATGGACTAGAACACAAGATACTAGTTAGGAATAGGCTGAAAGTATGATTTTATAGGTGTATTTTGGCTGATGACACACTGTTGAGGGAGGAGGGTCGATATAAGAGTAAAACTAACATTTACTGACAATATGTTCTTACTACTGTGCTAAACATTTTTACATGCGTTGTCTCCATATAATTCCTACAACAATCCATTAAGTATTATCATTACCCGGCATTGTCCTAACAGTGTCAGTGAGATCTCTGAGGTGCCTAAAGAGGGTGGAAGAGAACTGGTCTGGAAATGGCACTGAGCTTAGTAAAGACTGAGTAGCTTTCTCTTGAAAGCGCTTTCAGGGAAGCAGTGTCCTTGGTGAAGAGGGAAATTTTGGTTAAACTAGATCGTAACATTTAGGAGAGGTTGAGAATGTCACAGAGTTTCTTCCTCCTGGACTGGGAGTTTTGACAGGCACAGTGGGAGGATTTTAGAAGTAGGGTAGGAGAGGGAGTTTGGAAAAGGAAACAAGATGCTCAGATAAACATTAGGATAATACAGGTTAGGAAATTGGAGGGCTTACACCATGGGTACTGTGACAAGGAAAATGGATGTGAGGCCACCGGGGTTGAGACTCTAGAAGATTCTTTCAAACATAAATACCCAGCCACTATTTTTAGCTCATCATTCTGTCTCTACAGGCAATGAATGGGTAAATAGCTTAAATTCTCAGGCTGTAACATAGCTAATATTTATTGACTGCTAACCACATGTCAGACACATAACAGACAATATCCTGGTTTTCTTTTTAGCTGCATACATTTTTCTGTATATAACAAATAAACAAGCAGCTTTCATGCATATGTATATATAAGCAGAAATTAAATCACATTCTGTAATCTCGTTACAGAAATTCCTCTTTTTTGTTACTTAACAGTTTAAAAATATAAAACATAGTATTTGTGTATAGAATGCAAGTAATAAAAAATGAATAATCCAGAAAAAAAAAATCACAGTTGGATGCTATCTTAAAACTGACTTAGCAATCAGACTTTGCTTTTAGTAAGTGGCATTTCCAAGGAACCTAAAAGATTTAAATGGAAAAGATGTGGTATGAGGCCTCACATTTAATGAAGGTCATTTACTTACTCCATCCAACAGGTAACTATAATGGGAAGGCTAAAAATTGAGGTGTTTATGTATCGATTTTGAGCTCTTCACTAAGGACTGTGTGATCTTTACTAAATAACATTCTTCAGAAACAAAAAATGCAATCTATAGCTAAATATATTTCAGAATAGAGACAATACTATGTCTGCTATCCAAATTTTGGGTTATTTCATTGCATTTCACATTAATTTTTCAACCAAATCCTTGGAGACAGAACTATAACAGGACTATATATATATTTTCCTAACAAATCTGTTTAATTGGATACTTATTTCAGTTTGCGGTTAAGTCATATTTAATATTTTAAAAGCATTTAAGGATGGTACTTATTTCTTTAAAAAAGTACCTGGGCTTGTTTTTAAGATTTTTTTTTTACTTTTTTCATCAAGCTTTTTCCAATAGACTACTTTATCTTTAAAATACGGACAATAACAAACAGTGAAGGAAAAAATGTTTTCATCATCTCTGTTCTCCTCATTATGGTCGTAATCTTTAATACCATATTCTCTCAGAAAGCATATGTGTACTATTATAAAATAAAATTGTAGGCTCTGGAAAAAAGTATCCAGGTTTTATTTCAAAATAGAGAAATAATTTAAGCTAATGTTCCAAGAATATACTTTTCTAACACTATGATACATTAAAACAAAAGGACAACATCAAAAAATACTGATCAAACCCAGGATGATGAAAAACGAACATGAGTGAAGGGCTCTGAATAGTGGCTTTTTTTTTTTTTTTTTTTTTAAGGAATCTGTTAACATAGGTAATAAAATAGGAAGTCTGGGGTTTGAGTCCTCAGTTCTGCCACTTACTAGATGTAAGACTTTAGCAAGTCTCTTAATCTCTCACTTTAGCAAGTCTTTTAATCTCTCACAGATTGTTTCCTCACTTGTAAAATGAGTAAGACAAAATCACACTTAACGTACCAACCTACGAGATTATTTCTAGGGCAGAGCTGGTTAATACATATAATACTCCATAAATTCTAAAGTAGTCTCTCGATGTCAGAAATTCATATTAACAATTGGGTGAAGTTTTCATTCACTTCAACACTATATCTGAAAATAGGGGGTAGCTAGTTTCCTCACTTCCTTTGCATTCCCTGTTCCTCCAGACACAGTACAACTCAGTTTCTGCAGTATATGATTCAAATTACTGGGCAACAAAGCAATTAGACAAATCTTCAGCTGAAGATTTGTGTAAAAGAATAAGGAAGAAACGTTTGATCTTGAGCAGCTGTTCTCCCTAGATTGTCTAACCTAAGGTCGACTGACTTTGGAGCTATATGCTTGTTCTCAGGGGTATAAGCCCTGGAGCCATTGGTTTGTTGGGATTTTCAAGGTCACATGAGCTCCAGTGGGAGGAGGTTAGGTAGACTTTCCAAGCATTAAGAAGTTGGGTGTTAATCTTACCTGGGAGAAGTTTTGTTACCATACACTATCCCCCTTCCTGAACCAGGGTCCAGGACACCTCCAGTTGGTGTGTGAGCGGCCCTGAACAGCAAACGGCAGAGCGAAGACCTACAGGCTTCTGGGAGAGTCCGCTGTGAAAACCGTACTGAGGCATGCAGAGAAGGTGCAGGGCAAGCTGGGAGGGTGCGGGGCATGCTGGGAAGGTGCGGGGCAAGCCGGGAGGGTGCGGGGCATGCTGGGAAGTCGCCATGCTGACACTGAAGGGTGAGGGCATGCGGAACCTTGGGACTTTTCGAGGAGGGAGGTGGTCCAGGAGCAGTGCGTGTGTTCAATTATCTCAGAAGTAAAATTGCTCTAATGGTGTCCGTCTTAGAGCTGTCTTACAACACAAGCTAGTTTGGATCGTTTATAACCAAGCATCTTTCTCCAAAGAGCTGTCTCCTCCATTGAGTTTCCCTAGTACCTCAGCTTGATGCAGATGGCCCAAAGAGGACTGTTTTTCGTGGCCTCTTCCCCTGTCCTAAGTGTTAATGATCCCACCTGTGCTGACTTCCTCACTCTGGCTCTTTAAGTCTTCTCTGCCTGGGCTCTAATGTTTTACAATACTTAAGGGAGAAATATCTCTGAAGTTTTACTTTTCTTTCACCTGAAACGGATAATACAGGCCCTCAAAAGTCTTCAGTCATATTTTAAATCCCAGTGTAAGTTTTTCTGTCTTAAACAAATTCATTTTATGCTTGCATTAACTTGGGACAGAGTCCCAGCCCTGTGTGAGTGGATTATTAATGAAATCCTATTAAATAGAACTCTATCTGACCTGACTGCAACGGACAAACAAATTGGAGTACAGCTTCTATGTCATTTTTAACACAACAAAGGGTTTACACTTTTTCCTCTGTCTTTTCAGTATGACTGTGACTGAGATTTGACAAACTCCCAGAGGAAATCATTATTACTCTATGTCCATATGTAACCGAGTCTAGTTAGTTAACAATTTAGGGCAATTAGATCCACTTGTGGAGACTGACTATTACAGTCCAGTCAGACAGCTTCCGAATCCTGCTGTTTTCTAAAAATTCTGACTTAAAATACTCTGTTGAGTGTGTTTCAATATATCTTAAAATTTTCTTGCTCTCCCTTTCTGCTTAGTGCTTTGTGATTCTCTTGTGGAAAGGACTGTCTTTAAATTAAAAGCACTTAGAGTTGCTTTATGAGATTTCCAAAATATTTCAGAAGAGTTGTAGGAAATAATTCAAGTTAATCAGGAGAAAATGTTCAATCATTGAAAAAATATTAGTTATATCAATAGGTAAGTTATGTTATTATGTATTATGTTTAATATTCTTTCAGAGAAACATAGTTAATACAGAACATATTTAAAATTATAATCATGACCTGTTCAAAGTCTATCACTTGTGTCATTTTCAACTAACAAACATTTTTAAATAAAAATAAAACTTTTACTTTGGGATTACCATTTCATAATGATACAGCTGTAGGTATAGATATAGGCACACCTCTGTACAAATTACTTCAGTGTTGTTTTACTGCAAATAATAAAATTTTCATTTTCAACTTTATGTATTGTGTCTTCTTTGCGACATAACTCATTTCCATACTTGTTAATACTTCTTTTCTGATGCACAGTGGAAATTATATGAGTTTTATAAAAGATGTTTTTAATACACACAAATGTGTAATATAAAACGTAACTTTCCATAATAGCTTCCTTTCCACAATAGCTTCCTCCCTCCCCCAGAAATACCTACCCTTGGCTACTTGATGCTTCATCCTTCAAATTTTCCTTCCACATATACTAACATACATTATTATTTTGAAATACGATTACATTTGAAAAAGTATTGTCATTTTATTTTTTCCATTAAGTTGATGTTAAGTATCTGTGCTAATATTTGTATACTTAATTCTTGTTAAAAGCTTATATAGTATTCCATTGTTCGGATGTACCGTAATTTAGAAAACCAAACCCTTACTAATGAATATATTGGTTGTGTCTAATTTCTTCTTACAATTTGGCTTCTTGAACTAAGTCTTTTTCCTTCCATTGCAAACCTCCCTGTCCCCTAATTTGGTGTTTTCTAGTGACACAAGACCACTTTATTTCTTTTTCATTTAGCCTATTTTCTAGAAATGTTTTCCTGACTTTTAAGTCCTGTCCTTTCCTTTTGAATCTTTTCATTCTCCTGTTTTCTTCCCATTAAGGACAAAGGTCTTGTTACACAAAATCTTTCCCCTCTGGTACCAATGTGCTCTCCTCACTCTTTCCAACTCCAACAGTGAAGAGAGAGAGGCACTGAGCATTAAGTTTCTGATAAGAAACAGACTGCTACTGGCAGGGAGCCTTGTCAAGATCTCCCTCATTCTGAGCACTCCATTCCCACGTGAATAACAATGAATGGAGATTTCACCCGCCCACCCCACATTGTTCAAGTTGTCCTTTGCCCTTTCTGTCAAATCTTGGCACCCAGGAGACAGCAGAACATGTTTTGAATTCAACCCTGGGGAGCCACTGATCAATATCACTTGACTCTTCTTACCCATTAGTTGTTCTCTTTCTGTGCCTGACGTGGAGTGATGCCTAAGCTATTCTTTGTCATGGCTCTTTCTCAGTCAGCCTAGCTAACCCCTAGAGGGTGGGATGGCTCTCTCCACCCCCTAGACAGAGTGCCACAGGCAGGGAAGTAGAGCATGGACAAAGTGCAAGGCATAGGTTCTCTTACAGCTTCAGCTGCAGGCTCAAAGGCTGTGGAGAAAGCTAGTATATTTTATGTCTTTGTGATCTGATTTATCAAATACCAAGAAGAATATTAACTAATCACTTAACTCACAGAATACTATAAAGATGGAAATTTATAAAAACACTTTGAAAATAAGATTCTAAAAAAACAGTTAATTATTTTATATGTCTCTTCTTTTTTAGTATGTATATTTTAACTGACTTTTTTTTATATATCTGCAACTCATTTCTGGTTTTTCCTGCCATACCTACCTATTCCTTCTCATGAATTAGTTCTTATTTATGGAACACGGACAATATATTTACAATTATTTCCAACGAGACCTTTCAGCAGAGTTTTTTGGGGGGTGAACGGTTGGGTTCAGAGAAGGAGAAAGACATGGCCATTGCTTTTTTTATCCTAAGTTTTAAAAGTGTTGCTCAAAAATCTTATATATGAAACATTCTCTGGAATATTTTTATGATTATCAAGGCCTTAATTCTAAGTGGCAATATTAAAATGAGCATAAAAACTGAATAATCAAAATCATTTGGTTTTTCAAATGTGACACTTAACTATAATAAAAGAAAACCCAAAGACTCAGAATTCAGTAAAATTATACAATAGCAGATACTGTATTGCTATTAGAGTGATTATGATTTAATGATCCCACTGAGCATTTCATCTTTCCTGTACTAATGACAGAGACTCAGGCCACCAAGTAGAAGGAAAGACCTTAGTAGAATGTGTAACTCATAATGTGAGAAGACCAATGTCCCAAACTTACCACTTAAGTAAACTAAGGGAATTTCACATCTGTCAAATTGGAAAATAACAGAGTATTAAAGATTTCAGAAGGGAGTTGAGCGTAAGTAGCTTTAATCACTATGATAAAATTCCAAATAACTGCATGGCTTTATTGAGGAGCTCTGACAAGTGGTGACAACCAAAGTATTAATTACATGTAAAATGATAGATCAAGCCTTCATGTAATCAAGGTTTAAAGAGGTCACTCTCTAATATTGTTTAACGAAAGGAGGGTCTTGTGAAATGCTGGCAGAGGCATGTGGTAAGTGGAACAGCCTGCTAAATGGATAGATTTTCTGAGGTAATTATGCTTCCAGATTTGTATTTCTCTTGGTCCAATTTGCCTTAACTACCCTGAACTCCGCTATAAAGTAACCCAATTTATCGAAGGGATTAGAAACTGGAGACATGAACAGCCAAAATAAGTCTCATACCTAATCTTTTTTTTCTATCTTCCAGGTCCTATTCTTTCCACGACCTGCCAAAATCTATACTCAATATATCTAAAATCAAATGAGTCTAAAACGTGTACAGAGCATTAAGGAAGAGCATGAATTTTAGAGTTAGACAAATCTAGCTTGGAATCCCAGCTTAGCGACTTGGTTAAGATACTTAATTTCTCTGAGCCTCACTTTCCTCATCTGAATTTCTGAATAATGAGGAGAAAAATATCTACATCACAGAGTCACTCTGAGGATTAATTATTTTAGCCCAGTGTATGGAATATAGTAGCCAAAAGAATGTACCACTATCAATGCTGTTAAGTTTCCTGAATGGTCTTTATATGTCTGCTATGCCAAGAAAAAATAGGAGGGAGAATTAATACCCAATCCTCAGAAAGTACCCACCCTTTCCACCAAAGGACTTTGTTGATGATGACATATAGAATATTGTGTAATATTACTATTAATACCACCTTGCTTCATTTTAGAAAAAGGTTTTCTAAATGGATCCTTCCCTGAAATCCATCAGTTGTCAGTTGGATAACATTTGTATAATTTTGGGGTGATAGAAAAATAGCCATAAAAATAGTTGGAATTCACAGCATTATGTAAAAATGTGGTCTTTTCAATTTAATCAAAATTAAAACTTCTACTTTTTAAAAGGTATCACTAAGAAATAAAAAAAAGCAATTTATAAATATATATGTCTAGAAAAGACCTTATATCCAAAATATATGGAGAACTCTTACAACTCAAAAAGAAGATAAGCCAATTAAAATTGAGCAAAAGATTTGATATGATTCACAAAAGAAGATGTATGATGGCCAAAAAACTCATAAAAAAAAGATGTTCAACTTCCTAAATCATCAAGAAAATGCAAATTGAAACCACAATGAGTAACCACTCATTAAAATGGCTAATATTAGAAAGGCTGACAACGCCAACCATTGATGAAGAAGCAATTGGAATCTCATACTTTGCTGGTGGAAAATATTACAATGATTCTAGAAAACAGTCTGGCAGTTTCTTATAAAGGAAATGCTAATCACCAAACCAACAATTCAACTCTTCGTTATTTACCCACCGAAAGAGAAAACCTATGTCTATAGAGAGACCTATAGACACAAAGACCAGCAGCTTTGTTCATAACAACCCCAAACTGGAAACAACCCAAATATTCATTAACAGGTGAGTGGATAGACAAACTGTGGTCTATACAGAGTGTGGAATACTGCCCAGCACTAACTATAATCTCAAAAACCTGCTGCGTGAAAAAAGACAGACACCAAATAACACATACCGTATGATTCTATATATGAAATTCTATAAGAGGGAAACCAGCTTAGGGCAGAGGGCGAATGACTGCAAGGGAGCAGGAGGGAACTCTCTGAACTGATGGAAATGTCTTTTGTCTTGATTGTAGTGGTGGTTACACAGATGAATACATTTGTCAAAACTCATTGAAACAGTCACTTTGAACGGGTGCATTTTATTGTATGTATGTATATCTGTATAGAAAAGAATTTAACCTTACCCAAAAAAGAGCTTCTGGAAGGTAACCTCTAAGCCCTTGGAATGTCATGCGTGATAGGAGTGCCTTTGTTTACCTAAGGGCCTTGGATTTTGCTGGTAGTCTAACAATGTCATAGGGATGTGGAGCTGGCCTCAGCAGATAGCATTTAGGGTGAGGGCTGGCCACACCAGAAAGACCAACAATGTAACGTAGGGTAGGGGTTTGGGTCACACAGTATCAGCTGACCAGAGAGGCTGGAGACTGGAGACCTAGATTAGTCACATAAGTGATCAGTCAAGACTATGAAAAGGAATCTTAATAAAAACTCTGAACCACGAAGTTCAGGTGAACTTCCCTAGTTGGCAATATTCTATTTATTACACACAGATACCAGGAAAATAACACATCTAAACACCCCCATGGGAAGCAGACAATGGCAGCTCTGCATTTAGTACTTTTCCTGTATTCTGCCCTATGCACTTTGTTCCTGGACTGATTCTAATCTGTACCCTTTCCCTGTAACAAACCATACTGTGGGCATAACAGCTTTCAGTATGTTCTGTGAGCCCTGCTAGCAAATTATCAAACCTGATGGTGGTTTTGGGAGCCCCCCTGAATGTGCGATTGGTCTCAGAAGGTAAGGTGGTCTTGTGGAGAACTGCGTTCCTGCTGACTGTGCAGTTCCCTAAATTCCCAAGGAGTTAGTTCCAAACTTTAGCAGTATCATACACTGATCAAGATTATTTTTAAAAATATAGTCCCTTTTCCTCATCGACTATGTATGTGTGTATGTGTGCATGTGTGTGTGTGTGTGTGTGTGTATACACCCATACTCCCAATGGAACGCTGTAATTTTAATGCTAAGAAAGAATCTCTTAAAAAGGCAATATTGAAAGCACCTTAATATTTTGTGCTCTAAATTTTCAAGGTATAAATAGATCTTGATGAACTTAGAAAAAATATGAAAGAATGACGATCAACTATTTAACAGAAATTAACTGAGCAAAGTGGTAAAAGATAAGCAAAAGAGGAGTTGCCATATATTAGTCCCTATAAATATTATTTAAGTGGTGTGATTAAGGGTTATTTCTGTCTTTTTGTTTTTCAGGACTTTCCAAATTAATGACAAAATGTATACTGGAAAATTTAGAACTATATACTAACATATATTAGAAATTTAGAAATATAAAAATTTGACACTCAGAACCTTATGATCATAGGAAATTCAAAATGTTTAATTTTATTTATATACGTCCTCTTGTTGCAGAGAAGAATAGTAGGTTGATCAAAGCTTTTAAGCATAAAACATTTTATATTAGTATAAAATTCTACAGAGGAAATAAAATGGAAAACAAGATGTCAAGGAAGAAAAAGAGTGATGTAAAGTATCCAACTGTAGAAGAAAAATTTGTTTTGGAATTTTTAAAAATAGATGATGGTGGCTATCAAATCTCTATGGTATTTCATATTCAATTAGATTCCTTTAAAAAATGATATTAACAATTCTATTTTAAATTTCAGTATTTACAGTATGCCAGCAGTTATATCTCTTCAGTTTTCTAAACTTTTGTTGAATAATTTTATACATGAACTTAAAAGTTGTGGAGGGTGCATATGTTTTCAAAATTGGTTGAGGGATACATGAGTAAAAGGTTTGATGGCCACTCTCATTAGCTTTAACTACCTTTGGCAATCAGTAGAAAAATGCAATATTCTATCTAAGCCAGGGAGACTCTGCCATCTGGTGGCTTAGAAATTTTTGTGATCACTAGGCCAGGATATAAACCTCTTCTTTAGCCAGGAATGATAATGAACTAATTCATTATCAATATAGAATCAGGGAGGTGAATTATTTTAATACAAGATATATGGACAGAGAAGGATACAAAATGATTAATACTGAATATTATCATTGCAAATCCATGAAATTATCATTGGTAGTTTTTTACTGGGTAGGAAAATATCTAAAATCTCTCACCTAAAATCAACTAATTCCAGAAATTCTTAAAATGATAGTTCATACAGTTGTCTTTTGTAAACTTAGGTAAAGCCAACTTTTATCTGTCATTTTATGATGGAGAAACAGGAAAAAAAAATTTTTGATCCACTTATGTGCACTGTGGAAAAGTAAAATCACCAAAGATTCTATTATTTATAGAACTTTATTGAAAAGATTATAAATTCTTATTACCTGCTTTCTATGGTGGTTCAAAATTCTTGTTGACTAATGATGTTTTCTTTTAACTTGTCACTCTTTCTGATAAAAAAAAAATAAGCAAAAAACAAAGACATATGGACTTTGTCATAGTAAATCCAGCAGCTATATTTTAACTTCCAGAAAGTCATTCAATAGCTCCTAAAAATTATAAGGTAATAGAGCTTATAAAATGGTCTCATTTCTAGGATATGTGGGTTGAACTTACATGTGTGTTCTTCTATTGTACTCTCTAGATAACTTGGAATAGGCGGAAAATAAAATACATTATCAAGATGCAGCTTAACAATATTCAGTTATCAATAACATACAAGCCAAACTATAAATGATTTCAGAACTCTCCATCTTATTAATAGAAGTGTCACCTTAAGTTTATTTCTATTATATCTCTGTTCAAAAATATTTCCAGTTTAATAGATACTGTAAATAATGGATACTGTAGATCCAGTTTAAAAGATACTATAGATACTGTAAAAAAAATAGATATTGTAAATAAATCATTCCTGCCTAGTTTTGTAATTCTCTTAAGAGAAAGTAACCAATATAGAAAAAAAGATAAAAGGAAAAGAGTAACATCCACCTTGATTAAAGACTTACTTGAAAATGGTCAAGAATGAGAGAAAATCAGATAGAAACAAATCTGCCAATTTGACTCCAGTTCAAGTTCAAGTAAAGGTGGGCCATTTCTTTTCTCATTACAAAATCTGTAAAAAATGTAACATAGAAAATATCATTTTATGTCTTAGGACGAAAAGAAGATATGAGTTCAGGAATCCAGCATCAGCTATTTTCTCTGCTCCACTAATTTAAATGTCCCTGAAAGAAAATTAATTATTGAATATTTCTGATTGATGGCCCCAAAGGAATGAGGAGTCTTTACCAGCATTTACTTTCCTATTTCTTAATTTTAAACTGGAAGTCAATTTACTTCAACATAATTTACTTTTGCAATTTCGCCATGCTGTGTTTACTTATGTGCCAGAGTTCTATGTAGACAAAATAATGGTTTAGTTGAATTGAAAGCTTTTTAGCTTCAAAGAGTTTTAAATAAAGCACTAGTACTTATATCTCTCAGAATATAAACAATTCCGTTCTCTTCACTTGAGTAGATCCAGAATCAGAAAATATTCTGGCTGAATGAAACTTTCATTAAAAGACCCTCAGTCATTCACTTTAGGACCTCTCGGTCATCCACTTTACCTGATTGGTTGGTTTTTCACTGAGAGGGCCTAGGTGGGTTTCCCATTCTACATGTCTTAAGTGAGAAGATTCATGTTAGCTCTTCTCTTATGAGAGAGGGCAGTTCAGAAAATAGAGACCTGGTGTGTACTGGGTATCATATAAAATCAATGTGGTGACCATGACACTTGAGAAACACAGAACCACTGACCATCTATGTTACAGGGAGTAATACATAGAAAATAATTTCTGCCCAACAAAGAAGATCATTTTGGGTGATTCTGAAGCTACAGCATCTGTTGAGGGACTGCTTCAGGGGACAGGGACTCAGCAGCACTAAGTTCCGCCAGTAGCTCATATTACTTTGTTGAGTATCTAAATCTATAGTACTAGTTACAGGACAATATTTAACAAAGGTTACAGTGTATATGTTCTTAAATTAATTTACATAAATATAAACATATTCCTCATTAGTATGGATATTCTGAATTATAGTTTGGGGTACTTTTTTGTCCAAAGAATATTATTTGATCTCTTGGAACCCTATAGAACAAAGTATCATAATGATACAATTTTTTCCTATATTTCAGATAATTGCAATCATTTATTTATTCATATATCCACCGTTTTATATTGGTAACATAAACTTAAAAAGTCATAAAGTAGTATGAAGCGCGAAGCAGTCTACCGTTTAACAAAAATTCCTGAATTTATTTTCAGTGTTTTAAGTATTGTATGGACAAATCACAGTAAACACTTGAGAGTCCATTCTCTCTCAAATCCTAACATATAAAATGATGTATTTATGCAAGAAAGACTGCCAAAATGTACTGTAACCTCATGCTTAAACAGAAAAAACTCCTACCTTCCTGTCATAATCAAAATCAAAAGCACCAAGCAGAAGATCCCTCCCAAAGCTGGAGTCAGTCATTCTTTCATATAAACCGAGATACATACATTATATGTCACAGGTTGCAGACTCAGCTGGGGTTTGGAATTTACTTTCCTGGTTGCGTCTTTCGGAGGAAGACAAATAATCCCTCGGTGATGGAACACACAACCAGCTATTCTAGATCACTTTGGGCTAGAAATTTCCAGTTTCCCCTCATGATTTAAAACCAGAACAGATATTAAGACAAAACTGAAAAATATGTTGACAAGTAAATTAGAGAAAAAGAATAAAATATTAATAAAAAGCAAGATGAGTGAGATCCTCTGTCTCTCTTCAAATGAAACCCGCACACAATCCGGGACATTGTGATACCCTTGGCCTGGAATTCAGAAGCAGGCATCTTAAGTTCTAGCCTGTTGCTGACTAGCTGTCTGACTCTGCATCCCTTTCTGGGCTTCAGTTTCTCATATATAATATCAGGAGATCTGATTGCATGATTGCTTACCCTTAGCTCTAAAATCCACTGATTCTTTTTATTTTTACCCACTTAGGAAATATGTGTCTTAACTGTGTCTCTAAATGATAACAAGGCACATGGTGGACTCATACATCTTCACTGAACACATTCATTAGTTTGGGCACTAAGGATAAGAAGGTCTTCTTTGGCAATTATTTGATAGATTATAACTTATGAGATTTTTCTTTTTCAGACTAGCAGGAGAGAATGCTACATAATAGCAAGTAGCTCAACTAAAATATCTCTGGTACTTGACTCCAGTCCTGTTAGATCTGTGGCACAGGAATTGAATTCCCCTATAAACCTACAGAATCCTTTTATTCTGCCCAGATCCTCATGCCCAGAATGGAAAATCTTGACCACCTATGAAACACGTTTTATAAACAAAACCGAAGAAGTGAAATTCCTAACAAAGAGAAGTGCTGTGTACCTTTTGAACCAAGAAATAAGCTGAGCAGATAATTTTTACTTCAAATATGAAATGGAATATTAGAAAATGCAATTATTTTAAAACAGCTAATGTTGAGCAGAAAATAAAAGCACAGAAAGTGCTGTAAAGTGTATAAAAGAACTAAACATTTACCTCTATTATTTGTTTATTTCTTGGAGTCAACTTTGCCATTATTTAACCTTTAACGTGGGACAAATTACTTTTCTATTTCTGAGTTTGTCATCTACAAAAAGTAATGGTGGGGAAATTGGTCCAGATAATTTCTAGCATCACTTCCAGCTCCTATGTTTCTATATAAAACTTTTCTGGTTGTAGAGGTAATAGAGTTCATATCAAAAAATTTGTTGCGACATGAATAAACCTTGAGGATATTATGCTTAGCTAAATAAGCCAGTCACAAAAGGATAAATACGATATGTTTCCTCTCGTATGAAGTATCTAAAGTAGTCAAAATCATAGAAACAAGAAGTAGAAAAGATGTTGGTTACTCAGGGCTGGTGGGAAAGAGGAAGAGGAGTTAGTTTTAGTGGGTGTAGAATTTCAGTATTACTAGGTGAAAAAGTTCTAGACAGCTGTTGCTTGACAATGTGAATATACATTTGCTGGACTGTGGACTGTACACTTAAAAATTAAGATGGCAAATTTAATATTACGTGTTTTTAACCACAATAAAAAAATTTTGTTTTAGTATAAGATGAAAGAGGAAATTTAAAACCATCCGAAATTCAGTCACTTAGAGAAAACTTCTATTAACTAATTGATGTTTGTCTGCCAGATATGCTGACTATGTATTTTTCAACGGTTAATAAGTGCCAACTGGTGATACTATCTGCTGCGAACAAAATAATGGAAGTGACAGACACAGATCCAGCTCTTGTGGGTAAGGAAACCAACGATTACATAAAAGGGCAAGGAGTTCTACATTCAGGGTACAGACAGAGAGTAATGGAAGCAAGAGAAGGAGCAACCAAACCGGGGAAAAAATGAGGGAAAGCTTTCTGGAGAAACGGTGGCTAATCTGAGGTGTGCAGGATGACAAGAGACCAAGGCAGAAAGAAGTCAACAGTACTCTAGTCAGAAAGAACATATGCAGCACTCAAGGCAATGCTAAGCATAGTGCTTAAGATGGGAAGAGGACACCAGAGATGAGGTACTAAGGAGCAGCAGGGCAGGATTACGAAGGGCTCTAGACCCTATGTTATTGAGCCCGAACACATTCCGGAAGGCAATAGGGAGTCACTGGAGAATGTTAACTGTAGAATGGACAAGACTCGATTCGAATTTAGGACGACCTTTCTGATTTCAATGTAGAGAATGGATTGGAGGGGTCATGCCTGACTGAGGGAGCCCATGTAGGTGGCCGTTGCAGTGAACTAGGCGAGACAAGCAAAGGCATAGTCATGTTGCATTGATAGTTTGGGACTTAAGTTTTTTTCATTTAATGTTCCATAATTAATATTATCCTATCTTATTAAAAAATTCTCAGTAATCATTTTTAATGGCTTCATGGTATCCCTGTATGGATATTTCAGGATTTATTTAACTACTCTTCTATCTTTGAAAGTTTCCAAATTTTTGTTGTGCTAAAGCAAGTGGGATAAATATTTTGGAATAAGATCCTTATCCACATTTTAAAAATATTTTCATAAATGTTACAATTATACTAATTTCTTGCAGTAGATGGCAGAAGAGATATCTCTTAAAAGAAAAAATTATAATCCAAACATGAAAAACAATGTTACCAAAGATGTGTAATGTGTGTGTGTGTGTGTGTGTGTGTGTGTGTGTGAGTGTAAACTGTTTTATTCTAAAATACCATTCTGGATTGCAAACTTCTAAAGAAGACAGCACCTAACACAAAACATCCCTTATGTTGCATGAGACAGGGAAGGCTGTGAGTTTGAGCCCCATAGTACATTGTTCTATCCAGGCAAAATGTCAAGTGCTGCAGAAGGCCAAAGCTAAAAATAAAGTATGGCACTGATAAAATTATGGAGTTAGTCAGAGAGAAGTGAGTCATGCCAAATTAGCACTTCTATATCCTGTGGTAACCTCCTCAGCCAGGGAAGGCAGACTCTTTCTTAAGAGAGAGTAATTTTAATAATAATACTAATAATTTTAGTAACAACACAGAGTAGTTTCATTCCTGTAGCACTTTTGTTCCCAAAAACCAACTATGATTGGATTCAAGTTTAGGAAGACTTCTCTGGCTTCAGTATAGAGAATGAAGTGGAGACTATTAGAAATCATGACAAAGTTAGTTCTCACAGACCAGGAGTCCACAACCCCAGGCCGCAGACCGGTACCGGTCCATGGCCTCTTCAGAATCGGGCTGCAGAGCAGGAGGAAAGCTAGTGAAGCTTCATCTGTATCTGCAGCCGCTCCCCAGCGCTAGCATCACTGCCTCAGCTCCACCTCAGATCATCAAGCATTAGATCCTCCTAGGAGCACTGGTCCTTGGTGCCAAAAAGGTTGGAGACCGCTGTCATAGACCATCCATGGACCAGGCTGCCTCTTGTCCATTAATGCAAGGTCTCCAGGAAGACATTGCTCCACAAAGGGAGGCATCTAAGGAGGTGAGCATCCCTGAAAATGTATCAAAGCTCTGGTAGGACATAGTGGCAATGACAGCATTGCCAGTGGAGGGTCTGCACAACCCATGCCTGGGCTTGGGAAGGATTTTGCGCATGACCTTTCATCACTGTGAGCCTGGATGTTTCTTGGGAGATCTAACTTAACTAATGCCAGTTGGACAGTTCATGAGGTTGCATCTCTTCAGGAAATTGTCAAAATATTTCTCCTTCAGATTCAAGTCAAACTTTTTTCAGGACTGAAAAGAAATCTTTTCCAACCGCTGAGAGAAAGATAGATCATACTCCTTTACAAAGTTTCCACGTAAATCATTGGTTCTGGTTTTTTAATTTTTTTCTTCTTGTTAAAGAGTCATTGGAGGATGGTAAAGAACAATTTGGGGAAGTCAGCATTATTTTAGAGCTTCTACTACGTATGTATAAGACAATAGAGCTATAAAGTCATAGTGACTGTCTTCTTGGGGGCTTCCATTATAATTGGAGGGTTAAAACATGTGTTCATCGTTATCATAACTATTTGTGCAAGGGAATGATTACACAAGGTGCAGAAGAGGGAGGGCTCCTTCCCTGCTGACCACCTAGGAAGAGGAAGACAGCAGGCGAATTTTTTAATGAAAGTTTCTTTCTAATTAGAACCTCAATATTTAAGACTAACTTACTTTAAAATTTTATAAAATTATGTCATTCCTAAAATCATGAAAGGGTATATAAAAACAAGTGCTTCACACTTGGATCAAGTATCTTTTCTAATTAGATAATTTAATCTATAGGTGCATTCTCAATCTTCATTTAATTCAACTGACTTATAACTTTGGAAGAACTAAAAACCAAAGCAAATTAGGTCAATTTGGTATTACTGTGTCTCTACCTCATCTAGATATACTGGGATTTCTAAAAATCAGGGAAATGCTTTTCAGAGACCTACAGCAAAAGAAGAAAGCCGAGAGCCTTGACAAAATGTAAACTGGATAATCAAGACAGAGATTACATGAATGACAACTATGTACCTTATAAATCTTGAAATTAATAAAAACAAATTAAAAGAAAATATTTTGGTAATAAAAATTCTAACCAGGCTGTCTACAAAACCTACTAGCCTCTTGTCTTCAAGTTGATTTAAAGAATGTAATTAAACAATATTTCCTAAATGCCAACTACGTGTTGTCCAGTGGGGTTGCAAAGATCAGTAAGACAAAAGCTCTCGTTTTAAGAACCGCTGCCTAGGATAGAAATGAGAAATATCAATAGAGGTTAAATGAAACAATCTCATTTATAACGATTAAATTAATTTTTAAAATTATTAAGACTGATAAACCCAAGTGCTAGCAAGTGTTATGGGCGGAACTGTGTCCTCCCAAAATTCCTATGTTGATGTTCTAATGCCCACTACCTCAGAATGTGACGATATTTGGACATAGGAATTTAAAGATGTAATTAAGGTAAAATTAGGTTATTGGGTGAACCCTAATCTAATATGACTGATGTCCCTAAGAGGATATTAGGATAATAGCAAGACCATGTGAAGACACAGGGAGAAGATGGCCATCTGCAAGTCAAGGAGAGAGGCCTGAGAAGAAATTGATTAACCAACACTTTGCTCTTGGATTTCTAGTCTCCATTATTATAAGTAATTAAATTTCTGTTGTTTAAGACACACAGTCTGTGATATTCTGTTATGACAGCCCTAGCAAACTAATACAGCAAGGATATAGGCAAAACAGAATTATTTTTACATTGCTGGTGTTTTGGAGAGGCACAACCCCTATTAGCTAACGATTCCATTTGAGGCGTTTACCCTAGAGGAAGTCTTGCAAATGTAGCAGGGAAAACATATAGAATTCATACAAGTTCAGTGTAGCAATACCTTTAATTGTAAAGAAATTGAAACTAACTTACCTTCTCTTGGTAGGAAAATAGAGAAATAAACTGAGGTTCCTTCATACCATGGAATATTAAACAGTAGTTAAAATGACTGAACTAATGACTGAACTAATATATCAACATGGATAAATCTCAAAACCAATGTTTAGTAAAAAGAGAAAACTGCAAAAATATTTGTACAGTCTGATATCATTTATATGTAATTTAAAAACAAAGTTGTATATAGTGTTTAGGGACATATACATATCTGTAAGGTGCAAATACATACATGGGCATGAGAAGCATATAAAATAAGATTGTGATTCAGAGCATGGACTGTGGAGCTCGCTTGCTTACCAGTTATATAAATTTTGATAACTTAAAAAAACCTCACTGTGCCTCCGTTTTCTCATCTGTAAAATATGGTTAATAATAGTACCTACCTTATTGAATTGTCGGGAAGACTACATAAGAAAATGTACATAAAATGTACATCAGTGCCTCAAAGTAAATGCTCAATAAATATTAGCCTACTAGATAAAATATTAACTTAGTAAATTAACATGTTCAACTATACGGGTAACCGAATGTTAACAAAGTAAAATAAAACTGAGTTGTTAACTTTTGGCAAAGCTTTATCTGAATGAAAATATTGTGACAGGCTGTTTACAGTGATAGGAATTCTTCAGAACTTGGTATGCATGCCCTTGTATGATGCCCTCCCCTTGCGTGTGGGCAGAACCTAGTGGCTTGCTTTAACAAACAGAATATGGCAACATGATGGGACCACTTCCAAAATGAGGTTATAAAAACCAAGGCTCTCTTTTTGGGCTTTCTCTCTTTCTCTTGCTTACTTGCTCTGAGAGAAGCTAGCTACTATGGTGTGAGCTGCCCTATAGAGTGACCCACACGACAAGGAGTGAATGTGTCTGGCCAACCTCCAGTAAGTGAACTTGGAAGTGGCTCCTCCACTTCTCCCTATCCCCACTGAGTCTCGATTCAGCAGCCTTGGCCAATAGCTGAATTACAATATCATTAGAGCCCCACCCCCCCCCACCCCCAGTCAGAAACACCCAGCTGTTGAGGAAATGGTGGGGGCTAGGGGCTGGAGATTTGAATTAATAGTCCATCATGCCCACATGGTTAAGCCTCCCTAAAAATCCCTAAAGTGTGGGGTTTAGAGAACTTCGGGGTTGGTGAACAGGTGGAGATGCTGGGAGGGTGGCACGCCCAGAGAGGGCATGGAAGCTCTGTGCCCCTTCCCCCGTACTATACCTTGTCTTATGCACTTCTTCCATCTCACTCGTTTCTGAGTTATGTCCTTTTATAATAAGCCATAATCTAGTTACTGAATCTAGAAAACTGTTTTCCTGAGGTCCGTGAGCCATTCCAGCAAATTATCAAACCCGAGAAGGAGTCACGAGATTGGTGTCGGGAGTGGGAAAAGGCATTCTTGTGGAACTGAACCCTTAATGTGTGAGATCTGACACTAACTCCAGGGAACAGAATTGAATCAAATTGTAGGACACTCAGCTGGTGATGTCCACAGGGAACTGGATAATTGATTGGTGTGGGAAAAACCCACACACATTTGGTGACAAGAAATGAAGGATTGAGCATAGAGTGTTGAAAGTAAAATAGAAAAAAAAAATAGAGATTTTGTTCCTTTTAGGAATGGTTAAATAACTAATATACTAATTGATAAAATCTTAAACAGATGTTAAAATTCATGTTAAAGTTCTAGTTAATGATTTGTTGAAATATTCACAATATAATACCTACATTCACAAAATAAAAATAATTGGGAATGACCTTAATTTATGTTTTATTTTATTTTTTAATTTTTAAAAGATTAGATAGAAATATACCAACATGAGCATAGTGATGATCTCCAAGTGATAGAATTATTAGGTGATTTATACTTTTTTGGTTATATTTTTCTATAGGTCCTAATTTTTCTATAATAAATATGTATTATTTTTTAATCTGGAAAATTTTTTAAGTGTAAAATAATTAAATGTGGGCCTAGTATTCATCTTAAAATACATTTACCTTGCCTATTTTTCCTGGACCATACTTTTCAAATTCTTCTTTCATGTTTCTGATTCTTCTCTGAACTTATCTTTCAGCCACTTCTCTACATCAAGTAAATCTTCTTGTTCTTTCTCTGTTTCTGATATTTTTCTGATATGACTTCCAGGTATGGCTAAAAAGGAAAACCGCCAAAGTAAATCATGATTTAAAATTATATAAAAATCTCAAAAAAAGTAAATAGGTCTGACACTTTGCATAAAGTATCATTTTTACTTCAGGAAATAAAGATTTAAGTGAGCTTGCATAAAAATGTATATATATAAGTGAGGATTTCTTAACTGAGGGTCCATGAACACCTGGGGGTTTACAAATGTGTTTCAAGCAGTTTATGAAATTGCATGAAAAATATCAAGCATCTTCCTAGGAAGAGAGTTCATTGTTTAATTAGGTTCTCAGTTGGGTCTGTATTTAGGATGACCACCGTCCCAGTTTGCCCAGAATTGTTGCTTTTGGCACCAAATGTCCTGAATCCTGAGAACCCCTCAGTCTTGGGCAAAGTGAGATGGTGGTCACCCCATCTACAATCCAAGAAAGCTCAATGAAAAACAAAAGATGAAAAATAATTCAAAAACATTTAAATTCAATTAAATGTTCAAGTATAAATTAGATTACTTCTTAAGTCACAGAATACTGCCGTTTCTTCTTATTAAACCTATGTTCTGAGAATTAGTTTGTATATAAACCAAGCTACTAGTATTTTTCTTACTTAGTTTCTAGGCTAACTGCAACTTATAAACAGCCCCCTTGTTACCACGAACTCGTACTTTTCATCATGTGTATTTGGTAGCTGTTGCATTACTAGGTTAAAATATGATTACCCTTGCAAGATAATTTCCCATATCAGTCCAGAAGGAAGAATGCATGTCATCACATAAAAATCTAAAATTGTGGCAGGATGGGGACTTGTGTGCTCTCAAATGGCCTATGTGTCAGGGAGGGCACTCCCAAAGGCTATACTTTAAACTAACTTGTGCTGCATTGCAGGCAAGCCAGAAATGAGAAGAAAGGACCCAGGAGAGGCCTCTCATTTCCCCACCATTCCATGCAGAGAAGGATGGGGCCTGCGTACTCCTGAGACAAGCTCTATCTGATAAGATACTCAAATTATGGTTTATCTTTTTACTTCTCTTTTGTAATCCATCGGCCTTTAAGAAAGTCTTTTTGAACAGTTCACTTTGCCTCGACTGTGCCTCATAGAATCACAGAAGGACTTTCAGGCCACTGCGGAGGAGAGCAGTCCTCATGGTGTTCGTGGTGGTGGTGGCAGCAAGAACTAACAAGGCTCCAATGCACAAATGCACCTTGGGGGAATGGACAGGGAATCTAAAGTCTTGCTATCTCTGACTCAACCAGGAGATTCTCTTTTTAGTGTTCACTTTGGAAGTTCTGAGTTTGTTCTCTTAAGAAAGGTGACTTTTATTATATGCACATACTTTACAATGTCAAAGACTAAACATAGGTAGCCTGTTTCATCTGTTTTAGTTTCTACCTGAAACTTTTGCATTTTTTTGATGATCCACTGTGATCTGCAACTCCTAGTATTTTAAGTTACATCTCCTCTGAGAATAAATATTCTGTTCTCATCATACCTGCATTAGCAAAAATGATACATATAACTTAATAGATAAGTTTTATGAAACTGACAAGTACATTATCTTGAGATGGTGTGGGCCACCGCTTTCCCTTCCTGGGCTTATACCTGACAGCACTATTTATCGCAGCTTTCTTTCTGTTGAGCCACTTTGCCACAGAAATTTTCTCAACTTCTACCAGACATATGGCAATGGCATACAGCATGAAATATATTTAATAAATATAGACATATAGATATAGATATGCATATATGCATACATAATAGATTTGTCTGTTTTTTTAATTTTAAAAATGAACAATTCTTTAAAAATTCTTTGGCAGGCATGTGTCCTGATTTGGGGTTTAAAAAATCGGTTTCTTCACTCATAAAATAGAGGAAAAAACACCTACTTCACAGGGTTGTTAAGAAGCAAATGACACACGGTATAAAGAGCCTAGTATAGTGTGTGGCAATTAATAGGCCCTTCACAAATGGCCTTTCTGATGACTATATTGGAACTAGACCAGAACTCGAAGCTGAATCGAATGCCGGGGCCAAGGCATGGCCAACAGAGGCAATAGTTGAGGGGAAATTGCAAGGTAGGGCTAGGACTCACCTGTCCCCCACGTGCCAGGTACCAGGCTGATTACCGGGTTCAGAACAGAGAAGGGAGCAGAGAGAGCAAAGGGCAGAAAGCTCTCTGCCCCTGGAGCCTCCGTGTTATGGCCCAGCTGGGTGTTCCCCAGTCCAGCACATGCAAAGCTCAGCAAATTCAAGGACTCAGATTTGCTTTCGTGGATAATAATATAAAATTTTTTATTGGCAGTTTCAAGAGGTTTGTGTAAGATTAATGTTTGTTCTGTGGTAAGTGAAATTAAAAAAAAATTAAGATGAAAGTTACAGTTGCCAAAGTTTTTCAAACTCCATTTTTTCATGTGGAAACCTAGTTTGTGAAGAATTTCCTTAAATTCTGGCCTGAATATTGTTTTTTCATCTTCTGAGTTTTTCCATGGTGTGAGATCCAGGAACCTGTTTTCAATAAAAAGGAATAATCGTTTGGCTAAAATATATTACATTACAGATATCTATGTATAGTCTCCCATTGACTTACTTGGTCCTTTGAATTTTATTTGGATTATCAATGTGAAAGCAGAGAGGAAATAACCAAAAAATCATGTATGTCCTAGATAAAAACCTCCTGTAAGACGTTTAACCCCATAAGTTTCAATATAAGCTTTTGGACATTCTGAGTCAGCTTGCAATACCTTTTTTTTAAAGATATGCATGGATTCATTCATTAGAGCAAAAGCAGAGAGATGAGAAGCATGTCTCTTGGGCTTTTCCTTGGAGGTTTGAATGGACCTTTGAGGACGTTGTCAGCACACCCTGCTTTCTGTTAAAAGGGTCAAACCGGGCAGGAATTCCTGAGAGAACAAGTTCCTGAACTGAACTGCTGCATAGAACTCTTCAAAGCTTATCATGATCTGGTCTTGGAGTTTCAGCCTACAAAAAGTGAAGAAAATAGGAACATGTTTGATACACAAATATAAGGACATAGTTATATTCCAGCAAAGATAATGACCAAATCTCTTCCTTAAACTTTCACATTTTCTAGCTCAGATATCAAGTTTTAGTTTTTTAAATGTAGTTTTGAATTTTACAATTTTATTCAGGTAGATGTGAAATAAAATTAGTAATTTATTTATTTTTAAATACTTTTTAAATTTTTCAATTACAGTTGGCATACAATATTGTATTAGTTTCCGGCGAATAGCATAATAATTAGACATTTATTTTACTTACAAAGTGATCACCTGGATAAATCCAGTACCTATCTGACACCACAGTTATTACAATATTATTGACTATATTCCTTATGCTTTACTTTAAATCCCCATGACTATTTTGTAACTACCATTTTGTACATCTTAGTCCCTTCCCCTTTTTTGCCCCCTCAACTCCCTTCCCATCTGGCAACCATCCATATGTCCTCAGTAACTATGAGTTTGTTTCTGTTTTGTTTGTTTATTTTGTTTATAGATTTCACATGTAAGTGAAATCGTATGGCATTTGTCTTTCTTTGTCTTACTTACTCTGCTCAGCACAATACGCTCTAGGCCCACCCATGTTGTTGCAGATAGCAAGATTTCCTTTATTTTTGTTTATTATTTTTATGGCTGAGTAATATTCTATTGTATGTATGTACCACCTCTTCTTTATCCAATCATTAATGGACACCCAGGTTGTCTCCGTATCTTGGGTATTGTAGGTATTGTAAATAATGCTGCAATGAACATATGGATTCACATGTCCCTTCAAAGTACTGTTTTGGGTTTTTTGGCTAAATATCCAGAAGTAGGATTGCTGGGTCCTTCTTTGTCTCTTGTTGTAGCCTTTATTTTAAAGTCTATTTTGTCTAGTGTGAGCATTGCTACCTCAGCATTTTTTGTTTTCATTTGTGTTTCCATTTTCATGAAATATCTTTTTCTATCCCTTTACTTTCAGTCTGTGTGTCTTCTGATCTGAAGTGAGTCTCTTGTAGGCAACATATGGAAGGGTCTTGTTTTCTTATCCATTCAGTCACATTATCTTTTGATTGAAGAATTTCGATCATTTGAAGTATGTTGATAGATATATAGTTATTGCCATTTTTTCATATTTTTTATCTTTGTTTCTTCTCCTCCTTCTCCTTCTTCTAGAAGATCCTCTAACATTTCTTATAGTATTGGGTTAGTGTTGACAAATTCCTTCATCTTTTTCTTGTCTTGGAAGCTCTTTATCTGTCCTTTGATTCTAAATGATAGTTTTGCTCGGTAGAGTAATCTTGGTTGTAAGAAAATTAGTAATTTAAATTAAAAAGTAAAAACGAAGACAATAGACTTTGAAACTAGAATCATCAGTCAAAAAGCAATTTCTTTATAAATATACTTTGTGTGTAGGTATATAGGCGTGCATGTGTGTGTGTGAGGGAGGGAGAGAGAAAGAAAGAGAGATATTCCTCTTAGGCCCAGGGAGAGAGAGAGAGAGAGAGAGAGAAAGAAAGAAAGATTGTAATCTTGCTTACCTCTATGACAGGGTTGGGTTTTGTGTTATACCGTGGTAGAAATCAGATCATAAGAGTTGAAGAAAGAATGACAGCAGGAAAGTATTCCTGATTCCTCTGATGCTTGTCCTCCCACTGAACCTTTCTGCAGAATTCCCCCAACTACACAGCCCTCAGTCCACCCCTCTTGTGCTCCAACTCTGTGTGGACCGAGTAACTTGTACTAGTCATAAGGCCTTGAGCCAGGTGACATACCTGTGCAGGAGCTGTCAGTGCTGCTTGGGACTGATATGTCTTCTCAGAAATTTAGACAACATGATGAGAAGCATGCCTCTATAAGAATTAAAGAACTCATAGGAACAAAAATGAGGTATGATGATAAAGAAGAAAGGTTGGCAGTTCCAGCTGTTGAGGAGGTCAGGATTTGTTTCCATCATATAAACATTATCACTGTCATCCTCTCTCATCTTTCCTCCCTCTTCTCCTTCTGGACCCTATTTAAGTAATTCATAAATCCAATAAACATTTATTGAGAACTAAATACTTACCAGACACTGGGATCCAAAGGGAATTAAGACACAGTCTCTGCTGTCGAGAAGTTTGACAGGTGGGGACAGCTAAGTATATCATGATCAGTGCTGTGAGAACAGAGTATGGAGTGCTAGAAGGACACTGAATGCAGCCGCTTAAATCAGGAGGATGAGTTTGGGGCTGGGGAATGGATATCAGGGAAAGTTACCCAGAGAAGGCAGTGCTTGGAGTGAATTTTGAGTGGAGGAGGGTGGAGTTGGACAGAAGCCATATGAGGAAATAGTTAAGACGAAGGGGATAGAAAGCAGAATGTGTGCAAGGGATTGCAGGTGACTCTATAGGGCTGAGGTGGAAGAGGCATGGGTGTAGACGGAGATGAGGCCAGAGGAGTGGGTCGGGTCAGGTTGAAATGGGCCGTGAGTGGCAGCTGTAGAAACAGAAGCAGGTACTCTGAAAGCTATGAAGTACCATGAAAGAAATGTAAGCAGAAAAAGGTGCAGAATCAGATTGATGTTACAGAAAGATTGCTTGGGCTGCAGTGAAGTTACTGGCCTAGCAAAGGGCCAGGCCAGAGGCAAGGAAAATAGCTGAGAGTTACTGATGCAATCTAGGAGAGTGCTGACAAGTAGCAGTGTAACTGGGAGGAAGGGACAGACATAAGAGAAAAGAGAAAAATATATATGAATTTCTCTTCACCCTCCTTCACTGAGCCCACCCACCTCTCGGCCCTTTTAGGGTCTAAGAAATATAGTCTGCAAACAAAGTGGAGCAACATAACCTAACTCCTTCAACGGAACTTTGGCTCCTGACTATTTTTGTCAGTTTTCTTTTTTTTTTTTAATGGTCACTTTATCCCATTTCCAACTGTCTCCAATACTGCCCACCCGAGGAGATTGGTCATCTTTCCTGACACAATACCCAGGAGGACCTAGTCTGAAGATTTAGTGCTCAGAGTACCTCCTGAGAATGTCAACAGGAAATGACAGAGATAGGTCTTGTCCTTTTGTGCTGTGTGTGATTTGGGAGGATGTTCCTCTTAGGCCCAAACACAATATGTAATCCTTCTTATTACCTTTGTAGTTATTAACTAATGCTCTAAGCTATTTCCCTTTTCCACTAAACCTCCCTTTTTCTTAACCAAGGCTTAGGATATTTCTAATGTGAATTTTAAGTAATACTAAATATTAAAACATTTTCAAGCAACATAGAAACATTTTATCCTAATACATGAGTGTGTGATTTAAATGGTGGTTAGAATTTTTTTTTAATAATATGAAAATCAAAACCCTTGTTTAATCACCTACCTATTAATGTTTTCTTCAACTTTAGGATCATTGTTTTTAAACAGATGCCTTGTGGCAAAACAACCCACATAGCTCATCTTTTTATGGATAATGTTCTCTAGCTGAAGGAAAATGTTGGATTCTCAAGTTAGAGACAGTTTTAAAGTGTGTATCTTTTTTAAAAATGTAGAATAATCTATTTTTCATAGCAACAAAATAAAAATCGGAAGTGAATTTTTCTTTCAATGGAGCAAAAATTTTTTTAAATGCTTAGCAGTTAGATAGCAAGTCCTAATTTTGCTCTATTCAACTCTAAAACAATGTTTCTGATTGGCTTCATGTGCAAATCAGTTAATCATGGTTATGCTGTACCACCAAAATTCTAATATCTGTAAGAGTCACAGCTCTTACTGTTGTCACCTCAAGTGCTCCAAGGGCAAGAGTCTCTAAGACAATTCCTGTCCTGCCTGGGGCGGTGTCTCCATTCCATCAGTACACATTCACAAACACGTTGGCCAGCATCATATAACCACCTCCCTGGAAGACAAAGTGCTTCTCTTCTAACAAGGAGGTGGAAATCCGTATGGTGTCATCATATGGTTATGTGTTCGGATCTATGAGAAAGGACTAGGGAAAGAGGCAACCTCATTTAAAAGTGAGACCATGTCTGCAAACACCTGGGGAAGGACAGGTACTTGGGTTAGGAGGCAAGAAAGACTCTTGGCTGCTTAGTGGTGCTGACTAAAGGGAAATTAGGAGAAATAGAGAGATGCAAGAGAGAGAGAAAAAACATAACTTTTATACATCATCTACTCTGTCCCATGCTAGGTTCTGGGATGAGATGATGAACTGATGCTGCTACCCAGCATGGTTCCTCTGTGCTCTACACGGCTTCTGCCATTGGTTTGCTGGCCTGAGGTCGTCCACAAAGACAAAACAGTAGAAAATGTATACTATTGTGTTCTTCATGGTGGACAGTTTAACAGCATTACAGCAAAAGCAAGTAACAAAGTTCAGTGTGGCTGGCTATGTTCACGCTCCACTGACATGCTCAGACTCTGCGAAAGTTATAGGTACCTGGACAGCCAAGACCCTGACAATGAAGATAAAATTAAAAGCCAAGATTTCATTAGTGAGCTCAGCATGGATGGGGAAACAAAGGCTTTAGAATCTGATAAATATGATTGTTTTTAATAATTTATCTGCTTACAATTACATGTTAATTTTTAATAAAAATTAATTTTAACAAGAGTAATTTTAATAAAAAATTTAAAGGAGGTAATAACCATAAAAAAGAAATAAACTGCCCAAAGATTATCACTGCTAATTTCTTGTTTTCTTCTGTGAATATTATTAAAATAGTTGAGATTATTATATCTTGTCATTACATGTTATTAATTTATTATTAATGTTGTAATGATGTAATTAATTATAATTTAAGTGTATATGACTTTACTTATTATATATAAAATGTATATGTGAATTAATATAATTTTACATAAAATTATATTGCATTTTATAATAAAATTATTTATAACATAAATAAAAATTATAATATAATTTATAATAAAACCATATTGTAATTAATTATTATATATCCTAATAGCTTGTTATTTTCACCTAACTTTATTACATGAATATTTTCTCATGTTATTACAACTTTTGGGAAGGATCGTTTTTCTGACTATGTAATATTCCATCACGTAGAAGTTCCATAGTTTCCTGGTTGGTTATTAGGTTCCCTAGTGTTGGTTATTAGGTTCATTTCAAGTTCTGTCTTTTATAAATAGCTCTCTAATGAAGAATTTTACAAAACAAAACTTTTCTTGAAGTTTTAGTTCAAAATAGTATTTTGAACTATTTTCTTAAGATAACTTTAAATTAGTAGAATAACTGAGTCATAGAAAATAAATATTTAAGCCTTTTGATAAAGTTGCCTTCCAAAAGTCTAGAGATTGGTACTTTCTCCAACAATGTATGAGCGCTAAGAAATGACTTTGAATCTAATTTTACTTCTTATTGATGGAATGATTTGGGCAAGTTATTTAACTTCTCTGAGCCTCAGCTTTGTCATCTGTAAAATGGAGATGCCTACCTCACAGAATTATAAAATATAAAATATGTACATATGTAACTTGGCACAAATCTGGTACATAGTAAGTACAAAATCTAAATATTAGTTCCCTTCTTCTTTTCCCCTATTCCTTTTGCACTGTTGAGTAAAAATAAAATAAACTTTAGGTTTGTTCTGTTTCTTAATAGTCACTTACTTAGATGATGGTTGAAACATTTTAACTGCAAGGCATCTGAAGTAGTTAACTGTACAATTACAGGCACGTAATTTGTATTTGGTTTACAGAACCCATTAGATGCTATGTAATTGAACTGGTAATAAATATTTGATACATTTGTTACTGTTACTGCATTTCTAAATAGATTTAGTGTTTTATATTTTTTCTATTTTATCCTTAAGAAAATTATTTACCATGTCTATTCTCAGTTTCCCCATCATAAAAATAAGGATAATGTCTATTCTATCTTATTCGTGTGATGAAGGCACTTCTTGCTGACTATTGAGGTGTTTACAGCCTAAATACATGCGCACGCGCGCGCGCACACACACACACACACACACACACACACAAGATGAAGTAGGATTAGCCATACATGTCAGAGAGACATGGAAGGGAAGAGAAAAGAAGGAACGAACCTTTCTCCAGTGCCTGTATTTCACACACATTAATCACACACATGCACACATACATCGATCATGAGAAGTGTTTCACAGGTATTCTGATTTTACAGATAAGAAAACTAAAATTCAGCAAAGTTAGGAAATGTCCTCGAAGTCCTAAGCTATCAGAAGGTAGAGACACAATTCAAATACTAACCTGTATCCAGAGAAGCAGAAGGGCGTTTTTATGCCTTATCGGCTTAATCATTAGTAACACGATTGTGAGGCTGAGCAATTAAATTGTTTTATTAACTTGCACTTTGTGGCTTAGACAGAAAAGCAAAAGAAGGTTAATCCACCTGAGAAATTTATTTTATTAGTCCTGCTCAAAGGATCACCGGAAAGGAAGTTGCATTGATAACTATCATATGATGTGTGTGTGGCGAGGAGGCAGGGAGAGTGAGATAGATTTTATAACCCTTAAATTTCATTGGGTTTCAGGTTACAAAATATATAAACAAACTCCATCACAAAACTCCTTTCACAAAAGTATTCTTAGGACCAGTCAGAGTGATATCCACCCCCCTGCCCCCCGCACTCCCAAAAAAGGAACAGAGTTGCAGGCAAAAAACTAACTGAGACGGTAAACTAAAATAACTAATATTTCTATTAGGTCAAACTACATGAAATTGTGTTTTTGTGGGACAAAATCAATCCAATATCATGTTTATGTGGTTCGATCTATACATATGACATTGTTACATGAATCCAGAAAGTTATGTCTAGGAATTGATTTCAAAAGTAACACTTGGTAATTAGGGTTTTGAAAGGCTACTGCCTTTAAATTATATTCATCACTTTTAAAATGGGACTGTGAACTATTTGACAGACATTTCAAGCTACATAAAATAAAAATAATTTAATTATAACACAATCCCTTGTTTTCCAAGTCCTGCACGTCTTTAATTTCCGCACCTGAAAAATCACATAGAACAGCATTTGTGTATATTTTGATAGCTAAAATGCATGATACTTTATAGGAATATCTATATTATCCAGATATGTAAGGGGGTATTAAATACGGAACCAGAAGCCCTGCTGCCTACTAGTTGCGTGGCCTGGGCAAAGCCACAGACCATCTCTGGATTTCAGTTTACATCTGTATATAACAAAGATGATGCCTTGCCTCATAGGGTAACTTGTAAGTATGACATGAAATGTAAAAAAGTGAGATACTTTACAATTATAAAGTGTTATTAAAAGTTGGTTATTATATGTTAATAAAGAGTAATACTGTGAATCTCTGGTTTGAAAGGAACTTAAATAGATTTTTTACCTCTTGTAGGAGAAAGCCACCTACAAAGATAGGCTTCTGCTTGATCCCAACATAACACCAAGGGCCATGTACCCATGCTCTGTTGACCAGTTAAAGTGGTCACTGTAACCAGACTCATCTTACAGGTAGGCCCTGAAAGATTCTTTTGTGGGATTTCATCAGTCAGATAAGCTTCATACATGGTTCAAATTGGTTGGGTAATTACTAAATGCTCATTTCATGATCTTGTTCATGGAGAGACAGCTGAAGATCAGTTGGTTTCTGTGACTTCTATCTACTTGTATATTTAGCATAGTCAGGCAATATCACTTCCATAAACAGCAAACATTCTTAGATATCTGTGCATGCAGAGCATTCTGACTAGCATGCACTTTCTGCCTTCCAAGGCTTCACACCTGAGCCTGGGGGTCAGATAGGTGACTTACGGCAAAACCATGACAAAATCAACAAAACCGTGGTAGATGGCGGAGTAGAGTACAAAGACTATAGGGAAGTAGATCAGGGAAAGATTTCTAAAAGGGCAGTTTAGTAAGCTTTGAGGAGGAATTAAGCCACATTGGGTGGCTAAGAAAAATTCAGGTAGATGAACAGCTTGAGAAAAGAGATCAGGACTATTAATATGTTGGCTAGGGGGAGGGTCAAGGGAGGGAGGGAGAATTTGGGGGGGATCTTTTTATGAACTATGTAGATTTCTAAGCAATGTACTGTATACTTGAAACTAATTAAAATAAATTAATTAAAAAACAGAGATCAAGACTAGACATGGCAGTTAATCGTAAGCTAAAGTGCTTTATGACTGGGGAGAAGTGAGGGTGAGTCAGCTTTGAAGGTGTTAGGACTTAATTCTGTAAAAAGCGGGGAGACATCTCATAGGTCTTCCAGCAGGGATGTAACACCTCATAGTAACACAAACCAAGATGAAGGTCAACTCCCTAATTTAAGGGTAGGTGGGGAGATTAAGGAATTTTTCGGTTCCCAGTTAGACAGAAGGCTTGAAATGCAGATTCCCCTCAAAAGACACAAACTCACCTGAACTGTAAGTTCCCTGAAGGCGGAGTCAGCATCTGAGTCGTTTTTTGTTTCCTTGGTGTCAAGCACAATACCTGGTGATAAAGAAAGAAAAAAGAGAGCGGAGGCGGGAGGGAGGAAAAAAAAATAAAGTGCTGAATTGAACCAAATTAACAGCGAGGTATGCATGGTGGGGCTTTTAAAAGCTTCAGTCTTGTGGAAGCTGGGAGCAGGCCACTACTGACGGTGCCCCACAGTCCTGCCCAGGCCAGGAGCGGTCCTATACGGCGAGGGCCTCTTACTAGCCTTGAGCAAATTATTTTGAAAATAAAGGTAATACCGCCTACTCCCATTTTGCTGAAAGAATTAAACGTGACAACGGATGTCAAGAGCTTAATACAGTGCGCGGCACAAAGTAATCTGAGTTAAGTTTGGGGGAGATCGGTGTCCTTCCTACAAGGTGGTAGCCTCACAAACCGGAGGAAGGAACCCTGGGGACCTGTGAAGGGCTGGTAGAGAGCTAGATTTAGCGAGTTTGAGATGTCAGTTTTGGGGGGTCGCCCGGAAGCAGATCCAGCACTCCGCTCCGCGCCGCCGAAGCTGGGCGGGCTGACCCCGCACGCCACGCTGCAGCCCAACGCCCCGCGCGCTCTCACTTGCGGGCGGGCTCTTCCGGGTCCGCCTGGGGTCTGGCCAGGCCACTGCGGGGACCTACTTGGGGAGGACCGTGGCGGTGCGGGGTCAGGGCTGGAGCGTCCACTGCCCCCGGACGCGCCACGCACCCAGAGCCGCTCCCGGCGCGGCGGCAGGACTGCGGTGCAGGATGCCTTCAGGGCGCGGAGGGAGGCGGTCGTCCCTTGGGGAGGACCGCGAGGACTGAGGGTCAGGTGGGAGAAAAGGGGCGCACTCCCTCCCGCCCCTGGTTCCAGGACGACCAGGTCTCTCCGGCGGCTGAGGGCCGGCGGAAGGTACGCGCACCCTGCGCTCGGGATTCCTGGCGTCCGCCGGCTGGGCTGCTGCTGGCTGAGGGGGCACCGAGGATGTGGGGTGCTCTGATCAGAGCCAGCTTTCTTCCAGCCTCTACTCGAAACCCTCCCCTCCCGCCCCTAGTTCACACCCCTCGTCGTGTCCCAGCAGCCGCGCAATTTCTGCTGCTGTTTCCTGGAGTCGCCCTTACGGTTCCCCGAGGGGCCGCGAGGCGCCGGGCTGTGCGACGCGGGCTCTGCGAGCTGCTGGTGGGGGGTGCCACGGGCGCCCTGCGTCCCCTCCCCGCCGCGCATCTCCGGAAGCCGGGAAGAAGAGCCCTGCAGAGGCGAAGAGGAGGGATGAGGGAAGGAGACAGCTTCGCCGCACCCCAGGCTGTGTGTCCGCCACCCCAGGGCCCGAGTTTCCCCCAGGGAGACTGGGTGCTGGCGCCAGCCCCTTGCAGCGGGGTTGGTGGCCAGGGTGGAGAACTGCGTCTGAGGCGCCTTCCAGCTCGCAGGGATATCGGAGTTCTCGGAACCCCAGAAATGAGCCTGGGAGGAGAAGATAACTGCAAGAGAGAGTTAATCTGAACATAGCTCTGTTCCTTCTATATTAAGATGATCATCCTGCTCTCCTCGGGGTAAATCAGAGGAATAGCCCAGGTTGACCGAGTCAGGCACCAGGTGCTGCTTCAGATACGTTTTCCATGCCCCCTCCCCGCCCCGCTGTCTCTGCTTTCTCAAAATAAATATTGAGGACTGGGTATCTCTCCACCAGCTTCTCCGCGAACGTTAGAACGTATCTTCTTTTGACCAGGTCGTTCTATTAGCATTTCCCTAGGACATTTTTGTAGGATACCCAAGGTCAATGTTCAGTTTTGTATCTTGATAGAATTGGTAGACGGTGGGGTAGGCACGTGGTTAGAGTTACTAAGGGCTCAAATAGTTTTCAAAAGTGGCTTACCATTTTACATCCCCACCAGCAGTGTATGTGGATTCCAGTTACTCCACATTCGTGCTGACACTTGCCAACTATCTTTTTTAATTTTAGCATTCTAGGGTGTGTAGTGGTGTCTCACTGTGGGTTGTTTTTGTTTTGAATCATGAAAATGCTGACAACTGGCTTGCAGAGATAGCGATTTCATATGCATTTCTGTGGTGAAGAATGATGTTAAACACATTTTCATGTGCTTACTAACTATGCATATAATCTCATTTGTGAAGTCTATATTTTTGTCCATGCTTTTATCCACTTTTAAATTGGGTTAATTTGCATTTTCACTCTTAACAGTTTGTTACATACTGATTATGTCCCTCCTCCCCTGAAATTCATATGTTGAAGTCCTGACTTCAGTACCTCAGCATATGAGTGTATTTGAATATAGAGCATTTAAAGAAGTAAATAAATTTAAGTGGGGTCATTAAGGGTGGGCCCTAATTCTATATGATTACTGTCCTAATAAGAAGAGGAAATTATTACACAGAGGAATGACTAAATGAGGACGCTGAAGGAAGGCTGCCATTTACAACTCAACGGGAGAGGCCCCAGCAGAAGTCAAATCTGCCCACATGTTGATTTTGGACTTCTAGTCCCCAGAATTATGAGAAAATAAATTGTACTTTTAAGTCACCAATCTGTGGTCATTTTGTTATGGCAACCCTAGCAAACCGATGCATGGTGTAATTGATTAATGGAAGTTCAATGAAGTCTATTGATTTTTTCATAGCTAATTTTCTTTTATTTTTGTGTAAAATCCATTCTTGAATTTAAAAAAAAATCTGATAAATAGAATAAAATGGCTTTTTAAAATAGCTTTTAAAGCTACAGCCATACAATAAAATAATATATGGCTAAAAGCCAATATCACGCTTAATGAGGAAATATTAGAAGTATTACAATTAAAGTCAGGAAGAACACCGGCTGTCCATCTCCATTATTATTTAATGTTATTCTGGTGATGCTGGCCAATGAAATTAAACAGAAAAAAACAAGAGGCACAGTAACTGGAAAGATCATTTTACTTGAATGATTATAATTCACAGATGATTTGGTTTCTGACTTAGAAAACTCAAGGGAATCAATTGAAAAACTGTTGCAACAATGTTACACTTCTTTATGATCATTCAGTCCAAATATTAAAGAGCCAATGGTCTATCTCTATACAAACAGAAATCTTTGGAGAAATATAACAATGAATCCTATTTGAAATAGCACGCAAAAAGACAAAATATCTACCATGAATGAAGATCACAAAAACATCCAGTTTTCATGGAAAAAAAACCAGTGAATATTATAAAAATGTAAATTCTCCTTAAAGTAGTTTTGTAAGTTAATGCAATCTCAATTAAAAATATTTTTACATTAGGCAAGTTAGATATAAACAGTACAAGAATACAGGAGTACCCAGACATCTCAAAAAGGAAACTCAGAGTCACACCAACACCATACTGTTTTGATTTCTGTAGTTTTAAAATATCTTGAAGTCAGGTAGTGTTAGTCCTCCTATTCTGCTTTTTCAAATTGTTTTGGCTATTCTGTGTCCTTTGCATTTCTGTATGAATGTCAATTTCTACCTCAAAAAAGGTCTGCAGACATTTTGATTGAGATTGCATTGGACCTATTAAGTCAGATTTATTCATAAGTATTTAGTATTTTGATACTATTATAAATGTTAATTTTTTTCGCTCAATTTCCAAGTGATCATTGCTAGCATATGGAAGCACGATTTATTTTTGTACGTTGATCTTTTATCTTGCTAACCTCTGATTTTGGATTTCTAGCTTCCATAACTCTGACAGAATAAATTTCTTGTGTTAAGCCTCTCATTTTGTGGTAATTTGTTACAGCAGCCTCAAGAAACTAATACAAAGATATTGAAATTTCTAACTCTAATTGTGGATTTGCCTATTTCTCCTTGAAGTTATATTAATTTTTGTTTCATGTGTCTTAAACTCTGTTTTTAGATGCATTTAGGATTGTTATGTCCTCTTGATGAATCAATCCCTTTATCTTTATGAAATGACCCTCTTTATTCCTGATAATATTCCTTCTGTTATATATTTTTTCTACCTTTTAATTTTTAATCTATGTATGTCTTTATATTTAAAGTGCATTTCTGTGACTATGTATACTTTGGTCTTGCTTTCTTTTCCCATGTGACTGTCTTTGCTTTGACTTAATTCCTTTTGTTTACTATCACGAGGCTGCACTTGTATGTCTCCTTAAAAGTAAAAAATTTGTTTGTTTTGTTTTTAGTTTGTATGTACTATTCACAAGTTTTTAATAAAAATTAGAGACCTGAAATACTATTTTAAGGATCAGCTATATGTGATCGCCCTCTAGAGGCCATGTTGAATAATGTCATGAGATTCAAATTCTTCCACAGCTCAATTTAGCTCTGCAAGCTACAGCATATTTGACAGCTGTGTCATTCTTTATTAATTTGATTTTGGTGTTTTCTGAAGAAGTAGAGAAACTAATGTTATGGTCCTGATAAATACTCAGCACCTAAATAGGAAACTTGGCACTCTCGGAACCTGGTAAAATAGTAGCCACCTAAAATAATTAATAACAATTATGGTGTTATAAACATCCGAATAAATAATTCGGAAACATATTTAATAATTGATATAATATAGTCATGGTAAATTCTATAAAGTGATGACTTTCATGAATATGTAGAAGGAGACAATGGAAAGCATAACATAAAATGGCAGAAATAAAAAATTTAAATATGTGTAGTGATTACTTTGCAACTTCCTTTGAATCTATAGTTATTTCAAAATAAAATTTAAAAAATATCATTGGTTATATTAAATTGAAATGGATCCAAACTCTCAAGCTAAAAGAATAAGAGTGTCAATTTGGAATTTAAAAAAAAAATGGAAAAAGAAAATATAGAAGTTTACAAAGAATGTACCTCAAACATGTGGAGTGGGTGAAAGTAAAGGAATAGAAAAAGATAAATTAGGCAAGTACAAATCAAAGGAAAGCAGATATTACTCTGTTCATTTAGGGGGAAAAGACTTTAAGGCAAAAACCTTAAATTACTACAAATAAAGACTATAACTTAACGATAAAAAGTTATTCGCCAAGAAGGTGTAACAATTAAAATCTTGTATGCCTTTAAAAATAAAGCCCTAAAACATGTAAAGGAAAATTTGACAGAACTGTGAGGAGAAATTGATAAATCACCATCAAAGTGTGTATAATTTTATACAGCAGTCACACGCTACAGACAATCATATTTCTGCTGGTGTAATTACTCCTACTCTATATGATGAATTCCATATACCTACATCTCATAATTCACCACAAGAATTATGGTGGGTTCTGAGTGCTCCATTACTGGAAAAATTTGAGAACTATTGTACTAGAAATTGAAGCAGGTTATTTCCCTATTCATTCAATGAACATGTATTCAACAATGATTATGTTTAAAATATCATGTTAAAAGAGTTAGTTGTACATATTAGTTTAGCTATTTAATAGAAATTCATAAGCTGGAGTTTCATAGAGATTTACAGGAAAAATTATGCTGAAGTCCTTCTCTCCCCACCACACACTCAATTAAGCGTGGGTTTCTTTCTTAAAGAAATGTGCTCAATGGAACAAACAACAGTAAAGAGTTTCCAAAATTATAATGTCTTCAGTATATTATCTTTTAGGACTAATAAAATACTATATAGCAAAAATGAATATTGGTCCACAAACTCAACTTAATTTCTGCCAAGCGATGGAAGCAGTTGTGGTCTTCTTGCCTTTCTACTGCTTTCCAATGGATTACATCTAAATCCCAGGGATTTCTACAGTACTAAGGATCGAGAGGGAGGGACATGTGGTCTGGGTCTTTATCTATCTATGCTGGCATCAGCCGCTGGCCCTTATTCCTTTCTGGTCTTCAGTCATTGCCTTGTTGAGGTCACTCCTGACACTTGCCTTACTTCCAACCATGAGGCTCTTGGGTTCTGGCTTGCTCTTAGCTAACTTTGCTTCCCTTGAATACTAGATGTTATTCTGCTGCTTCCACACCACACTGGGGAGAGGAAACTGGTGAGGGCTGTCCAGGGTCCTTCACACTAGCAGGCTAACCTGCAGGCGTCTGGAATTCGTTCTGCTCCTTTTCATGCTTGGATGAATTCTGTGAGGCTGTCTCTGACCTTGTGTGCTAAAGCACCATCTGGCCATTTGTCCCCTGGCTTCTTGCTCCCTCACTGGGCTTGGGGAGAGAGCAGGCCCCGTTTTCTCAAGGACCCACACTAATATCTCACTCTTTGTGCTCTCTCTCTTTCTCTCTTCCTCCCTCCATTCCTCGCTCTCTCTCTCTCTCTCTCTCTCTTCTTCTTCTTTTTTTCCTTTCCTCTCCCCTCCCTCTCCTCTCCTGCCCCCCCCCCCCCACTCCCTCTCTTTCTCTTTCTCCTCTCTCTGACAATCTTTCTTTCCCCTCAGGTTTGGAAAAATGACATAATTATTGGAAGGGTGGAGTGAGCAGGAAACATTACTTTCCCTCAGGTATGCTACCAAATCTACTGTTTATACTTGAATTCTTTTTTTTTCCTTTGGAAATTCTATTGCCAAGAATAGACTATTTTCTCTACTTTCTGAATGTTTTCTTTTCCTTAGGCAATGACACAGAATGTCTAGCTGACTGAATGAGAAAAGGTTTATGGAGTCAAAGCAAGCATCTGGGAATAAAAACCTCAAATGTTAAAATTGTAAAATATTGTCTTCAACAGTACAGATGACCAGAAATGGGCTCTTTGATAACATTTATTAAACATTGATTTTAATAATAATAGGGACAAAGCAAGTGATTTAAAGTATGATTAGTAAGGTTTATGAAACACTAAATACTAGAAAACCCAGTTCAAAATGTACTTAGAAATCAATCAAGTCCACTCCAGGAGAGTAATGGCTTTATTCACAGAGAATGCAAACCGAAAGGGTCCACATGGAAGGTGGACGGTTATGGCCAGAAGGCATTATTACAAAAATAAGCTTAATTGTGCCATACAATACTGAATATTCTGTTCGAGTCTTGGATAAAGTAAGGAGGGGACACTAAGACTGGGAGTGGGAGAGAAATTATGGAATTTTCTTTAGGAATGGGAGGGTTTGCCCTGTGTCAGTTGGGGCAGGGGTTGGGGGAGGGGTGCAGAGTGCCCAGGCTACCTGCCCCCAACAACCGCTGAGCTGATTCTCCAGGCAAGAGGGTCTTTTGGGAGAAGTCCCTCTGACCACGTTTTTTTTGTTGTTGTTGTTTTGTTTTCTTTTTATCATGCAAGGGTCTGGGTCCTCTGCCTTCAGAAATCACCTACTTTAAATAATGATGCCTAAAATCTTTTAACATTTTTTTTGTTTCACAAGCACTCATAAAATGTAAAAAATACAAGTTCTGACTGAGATAACACATTGACAGTCATTCACCAGGAAGTAAAACCAGAGCCCGCCTTGGATCCTTGTCACAATGCATTGGCCCTGCCTTGTAGGCAATACAAACATGTCTCTTTCTGCCATGTGAGCTCTTCCAGGGCTGCATTCTTACCTTTCTGTTATTTTTTATCACCAGTGCTGGCGTTTAGAGTATACATTCACAATGCTTGTTGAAAGATGAAAAGAGGAAAAATGAATGAGCGAATGAACGAATGATAAGTGAATCAGATAATTTCTATTTTGATGAGAAAGAGTAGGAGGAAAGTGGATACCCAAGGGAGTTGATCGCTAAAGAGTAAGAAGATTATACAAATGGGTCTTTAAAAAAATGACACAATTTTCAGGTCCATAATTTTACTTGGCATTAGCTAAATAGGAGCTGGTGGTTGGAGTGTTTTGTAGGAATACTCATGATTTCTGAAGACATGTATGGTGTGCTTGTGTCCACTTTAATAAGGACTTTACTCTCTATATAAAGGCACTTGATTATAAAGAATGTTAACTGAAGTATTGTTCTAATTAACTAAGCTACCCTGAGGAACAGCTGTGGAGAAATAATTGCATTTTTCTTAAGCAATGCATCAAATGTGAATGAGTCTATTAATTCTAAATTTAGCAATACATATGTGATCTTATATGATCGAAAATTAAATTTTCAGAATTCATTCCTCTTTGCTTAATGCTGAAATTTACCACGTTAACAAATAGTAATGGTGTGTTCTAATTCCTAATGGTTTTAGGTCATTATGAGCATATCACCGCTATCAGCAGATCCTTAAGTGTTTTTCTTGGCCTTTTACCGGTCAGCAGCTCCCATTCTCTATTCCCAATTAGGTAAAAGAGATTAATTCTTGAAAAGCTTCCAACAAAAGTTCAAAGACTAACTCAATACCTTACTTCTACATAGCCTTCCCCCCACCCTCAGTCTTCAGGATACCATGCCACATTTGAAAGCAGAGTTTTCTCTCTCATCTCCTAGATGCCTTGTCCATTCTCACCTTGGCAGAAAGCCACTGGGTACTGAAATGGAGGGTAGACACATGTTCCTCTGAGCACCGTTCTCTCCCTGCCTGTGTAAGTGATATCTGGATCTTGTGATTACAGGCAGCTCACTCTCCTAAGGGCATCTGAGGCCTCTCTTTTCTGAGAAAGTCAATGTAGGGAGAGGACAGTATATGGATTTCCATGGAAAAACCTGTTGTCAAAGATTCCAGCTCCACCTTCCCCAACATAACGGGATAATTGGACAGAAGCCAAGCAGAACTAGGATATTTTAGAAAATATCAAAAGTTCTGATTAGTGAAATTAAGTCTAGCAAAGACATATTTAATTCCTAAATTAATATTTAATTTAAATGTCTGTTAAAAATCTTCTGGGGACATTTAAATAACTGAACAACTTGACACTAAAAATAAATCCAGGCATATAAGCAGACAAAACTTTATCTTTGAAGCGATTGTAGAATCACATATAAGATGTTCTTTTTTTTAAGATCAAAGATCGGTGATCAAATAAGTCATGATATGATGATTTCATAAGTTAAAGCTATTATAAGAACTTGTTATATGACAAACTAGAATTAGTAATATATATGACAAATAATGGAGAGAAGAAAATATCTTAAGAATTAAGGTTGGGATACCCAAGAATGCTATGAAGAAAAATGAAATTGGATCATACTCTCTTACAATTTGTAATGTGTTAGATTTTTTTAAATAACTACCAAAAGAAGTAGAAGAAAATAGATGAATTATCTATTAGGACGAATAGACAAATATATCCACAAAAGACATACATTTACATCAGAACGTGGAAGTCTATCATCATATTATGAATCTGTTCATATTTAAACAAATAACAGTGTTAGAACAATGTAAATAATAGTGTTAGAACAAAATAAATATCAAAAGAAAATCAACAAAATAAAAAATACTCAGCACATTTATTGCCCAAAATATAAAAAATTGTTGTAAATATAGAGAAATTCTCTGCTTTCACTATGTAAGTAGTCGAGGAAGACAAAAAATTTACATAAAAGGAAAACCCTGACAAGTCAATTGAATCATATGGAATATGTACAGTTTCATAGCAATTAAAGAGGTGCAAATTAGAACTCACAAGTGGCACAAATAACTAAAAAATGCTTTTTAAAAAAGCCAGTGTTGGAGGAGAATCTTTGGGAAACAAGGGCCACCTACACTGCTGGTGGGCTCCACATTTCTGAAGAGCAATTTCTTAATATGTGGCAGGAGCTAAACAAACAAAAAATTTTAAAAATGTTCAATCTATCCATTCCATTTTGAGAATATATCAGAAGGAAAAAACTTGAAGGGGAAAATGAAATTTGTGCAGAAGTATTTATATAGCAACATTATCATAATAAGAATAACATTTCTAATGTATAATTAAAAGGAAAATGGCTTTGGCAACTGCTCTATATTAACAGGATGGAATACAGTATATTATTATAATTAAAAATGACTAATATGTGAATCATGTTGATTCATGGAAATCTACATGTGAAGCTGTCATAGATAAAGCTGAACAAGCGACAAATATGTCAACTGCTGAACTGAAAGTTTCTTCGGGACTGAGCTATATCTTACGTATATTGAATCCACAGAGCCAGACTTTGTTCCTGGTACACAGTAAGTGTTCAAGTGGTTGTTGAATAAATGCATAAATGCCTTTTCTGTTTGTCCTAAAGTCTTGACCTCTTGCCTGCTGCGACCTTGGTAAATTTGCACTTCACTAGCTTTCACACTGCTCACCTGTATTTCCGAACTCTAGCTTGTCCCACCTTCAGATAAATGCATACCCTTTGCAGTCCTGGCACCCAAAAAGTGACCTCTGCTCTACTGAAGCTCCAGATCCAGGGTAACACACAGCTGCAGCTCAATAAACACTTACCTGATGTCTGCATTCATCAATGAGCTTGTGAAAAAAATGAATAAACTTTGTCAAATGTACAAAAGAACGTTAACAAACATAGAAAGAGAATTGAGTAGGGTAAAGAGTTTAGAGTTAAAAACTAATTGCAAAAGGAAGGAACAGCTGTATTTGAAAACCTGCATGATTATACGAACTGCTTAAAATTAAAGATCAAAGTTCATAGTAATATACTTTTAAAAAAATTAATTGCAATCAATTTCTTGACTAGATGGTATATGTCTTTTTAATAGGTGGCTGTTAAAAAGAGGCAAATACAACCAAGGACTCGACATTCTCTTAATATTCTGGTCACCCAGCTACTCGGATGGGAAGGCCAACAGCACTGACCCTCAAGAAGCTGCCAGCTGTCTTGAGAACGTTCTGCCCAGAATATGTGCTGGGATTCCATTGAGAGCAGAGTGGCACATTAAGCCCTTAAAGTATTTACAAAAGAAGTGCCCTATAAAATCCCCGTTCTTAGCGTCATCAGGTATGTCATGGGGTGACAGGTTGACCTAAAAGAAAAGCAACACACACATACACACACACACACGCACACGCACACGCACGCCCCTTCTAAAACAACTACTCACCTAGTGGCCCCTTTCACTCGGCCATTCCTGGTGCCAGTGAGCACCAGGCATATATTAGCTAGCAAAATGAATGATTGATTGAACAACTGAATGGAGAGAATAGGGGATTCAGCAGGTTGCCAGATTGTATTAGGTAATCACAGCATCAGTGACGTTAGTATTTATTTTGGAGGATATTAATTATTTATGAGAGCCCAAATCCAGGCAGCGAGCTCTGATGAGAGACACTGTTCCAGGCAAGAAGAAAAAATAAGCCTGAAATCTCCTGGCCAGGAGCGGTCCCGTGCAGGCCTGAGGTTAAAGAAAACCCTGCCTGAAGCTTCGGGTCCCGTGTTTGCCCCCAAGTCCGCCCCAGCCTAAGCCTTCTTGTGCTATAAATACAGCGGCCCACATGCTGCAGAGACACGGTGTTCCCTCTGCTTGCCCGGACAGATAACATGAATTTGCCCTTTAAACGTCCCAAGGCTGAAAGCACAGCCCCCAGCCCACCCCTGCCTCCCGGAAGCGCCTTCGCCCCGGTTGTCCTCTGCAGAAGAGGGGGACTGCGCGGGGGTGTCCAAGCACCTGCCCAGCCAATGCGCACTGCGCGCCCGGCCCGGGGTCCCTCCTCCTCTCGCGAGAGGCCTGGTGGGGGATATAAGGAGGGCTGCGGGGCGAGGAGAGCGGCCCCTTGGCGTCGCGCAAGGTTGGAGACCGGGTGGCCGAGCCTGGCCGGGCGGCGGAGAGAGTGAGAGCGCGGCTCCCGGAGGCTGTGTGCGCCCGGCTGTCACCATGGGTGATCAGGCTTTGAGCTTCGTGAAGGACTTTCTGGCAGGCGGCATCGCCGCTGCCGTCTCCAAGACTGCGGTCGCCCCCATCGAGAGGGTCAAACTGCTGCTGCAGGTGGGGACGGCGCGGGCGCGGCTAGCGGGACGGGCCGGGCGGGGCGCGCGGGACGCGGCCAGGCGCAGTGGCGAAGCGGGGCGGGCGGGCGGGCGGGGGAGCTGCAGCAAATCTGCGCTAGGCCACAGGCCCGGCGCCGGCCTGCGCGAGGGGAAGGTGCCCTCTGCGCAGACAGGTCCAGAGTCAGTAGCAGATTCCTGGTGTCGGGTGGCGCCCCGTGTCCTGGTGTCTATATATGGAAACCCACCCGGAGTGGGTTATAGCCAGCCAGATCCTGCGCCTGGGACAGCAGTTGGCAGTCCACTCAGGCCTCTTAGGTCAGCCTCACCTTTCCATTTTCAATGTCCCTTGCACCTTTTTACCTGCACCCACCTTTTACAATAAAAGTATAATTGGTACACGAGAATTCCCTTACTGTGTTGCATGTGCTATCCAGTCGGCTGACATTTACGTATTTCATTCATCTTTATATAACCTCTGTGATCTAGGTATTATCTCCCCCATTTTACAGATGAAGAAACAGGTTTTGAGAGATTAAGAAACAATTTCGGAATAAGCTCAGATGGCCTTCCTTACTCAACCTGTCCTCAAATCTTTTCCACCTCAGCCTGCTCTCTGAATGGCTTGTCATCATCATCCTCATGTCATCATCATCCCACCTATCCTCGTTTTCTCCACTTGCCTAAAAGACAAAGGCCCTTCAGTGGGGAATTGGGCCTCTTCAATTTGAGAGTCAAAATTACCAATAACAAAATCCCACACATTGCTAACAACAGCAACAAACCCCTCAGTGATTGATTAGTTGGATAATCTGCCTGAAAATTTCCAGGCTTTAATGCCTCGTGGATTTATTCTTCTGTTAGAACATTTTCTCAGAGATTCTGGCCTCCAGGAAGACTGGAGTGAGACTGAGGTATCTTCACCTACTAGCCATCATGTCTATTAAATCAGGGCAGGAGCCCTTTGGGGCAGGGGTCTTTAATCAGTTCTAAGCCCTAGCATAGTTTTGGCACCTAGGGAAAATGCAATACATAAATGACTCTCCTCACACAATTAAGTCATCTTTTTATATGGGGCAGAACCTTTTCTCTCAAATGCCCCGATAAGTGAGGCAAAATTGGAATTTGGGGCTTGTTATCCAAGTAGCTAACATTTATTTACAATATTCGTTTGATTTCCCCATACATTTTTTAAAAAAAGAAATCAAGGAAATGCAACTGTTCTTTTTCTCCTGTCCTCTTTCCTTTTCCCTCTGCCCTGCCTATCCTGTAACACCCAACTCTTCCCCCATGCCCTCTACCCCGTACCCCCACAGGTCCAGCATGCCAGCAAACAGATCAGTGCTGAGAAGCAGTACAAAGGGATCATTGATTGCGTGGTGAGAATCCCCAAGGAGCAGGGCTTTCTCTCCTTCTGGAGGGGTAACCTGGCCAACGTGATCCGTTACTTCCCCACCCAAGCTCTCAACTTCGCCTTCAAGGACAAGTACAAGCAGATCTTCCTGGGGGGCGTGGACCGGCATAAGCAGTTCTGGCGTTACTTTGCTGGTAACCTGGCTTCCGGTGGGGCAGCTGGGGCCACCTCCCTCTGCTTTGTGTACCCACTGGACTTTGCCAGGACCAGGTTGGCTGCCGACGTGGGCAAGGGTGCCAGCCAGCGTGAGTTCAGTGGTCTGGGTGACTGTCTCACCAAGATCTTCAAGTCTGATGGCCTGAAGGGTCTCTACCAGGGTTTCAGCGTCTCTGTCCAGGGCATCATTATCTACAGAGCTGCCTACTTCGGAGTCTATGATACTGCCAAGGGTGAGAGAAGGGCCTCGGAGTGCGGAGTGGGGAGAAAGACGTGCATATTGGGTTCCTGAGGGATCCGTAACCCACGAAGGGCTCTATATTTATTAATCTTGTTTCTTCCTAGTCCCTGAGCTAACCTGAGACTTCTCAATGAGGAAGTGGCATGGTGTGGATGTAGAGCTAGAGGATTCTCCTTGTCCTCTACTGAAATAAATCTGGCCTTGAGTTATTCAGAGGAAGAAGGGGCAGCCTCGCTCCTTCTTCCCATGGCTCTATCTGTTACCGAGTGTAACTTGGAGCCACTTCAACATGCCCTGTACACTGGGCAGAACTCTGGCTTCCCTGGGTCTGTAGAGGGCAGCCACCAACTTTTGTTGGTTACCTGGTTGTATGTGAGGCACCCCAAAAGGAGTAGGTTCGTCTGGAAGGCGGGGCCTGGAGTTTGAGGTTTGGTAGCCTCTTCCCCATCCCACCTACTCTTTGCTGAGCTGCTGAGAGGAATCACTTCATCACTGTTTGGCTTCTTGGCTCTGCCCACAGGGATGCTGCCCGATCCCAAGAATGTGCACATTATTGTCAGCTGGATGATTGCCCAGTCTGTGACAGCGGTCGCAGGGCTGGTGTCCTACCCCTTTGACACTGTCCGCCGTAGGATGATGATGCAGTCTGGCCGGAAAGGGGGTAAGCCTGGCACCTACTGATCTAAATCATTTTTCTGCCTGAGGAAAACCCTATTCGGTGCTGTTTTCAGTCTTCGCTATTCTGATTGTTAAAATTATGTGCTAAGAATTTAGGAAAGAAAGATAATTAAGCCTCTGTAACATTCTCAATTATTTCTTTAGAGAATTGTATCACATAGATAAGAACATCAAAAATGGGATATTTCCCTTAACTAGGTATCTAATATGATAGAGGCCTTGGGCTGTTTTCCCTTACAGCCTGGGTACAGAAACAAGAGGAAAGAATTGAAGTAATTTGCTGGTTTATTTAAAAATAAGTCTTCTCTTATCTAGTTAGTAGTAGTGTCAACAGGGAAGGGTGATTTAACTGGGTGAGAGATGGCCTGAAGCAGTCTGTCATGATAGAAAAAGTTTTGGCTTCCATAGGTTGAAACATGAAATTGCTATTTTTTAAAGTCAGAAAGTCAAGTATTATTAGTTTCATGTGGTTCAACCCAGTAGTTGTACCTTTTTATTTTAACTGCATAATCTTGGGCAGTATAACCTGAGATGAAGACTGTTTTCTCATCTATAAAAAGGGCATTACCCAGTTTGACGCTTCCACTCCACCCTGCTCCCTCCCTATTTTATAGTTTGTTGGTTGGTGAATTAGCTGGTTAATTGTTCCAGTTCTTCCCTTGATTGAGTTAAAGGAATAGTAATGGCAAGAGAGCCTGGCTAACAGCTATGCAGGGGAAAGGGATATCTAGTTGAATGTTGCATAGAGTTGGGGCTTAAAGCTCAAGTGACTTATTTATAATACTGTTAACACTACGTGCAGATGTCTTTCAGAGGAAAAGTCTCTTTCTTCTAGAATTATGGATCCCTTACCAGCATTTGTTTTTACAGCGGATATTATGTACACTGGGACACTGGACTGCTGGAGGAAGATTGCCAAAGATGAAGGAGCCAAAGCTTTCTTCAAAGGTGCCTGGTCCAATGTGTTGAGAGGCATGGGCGGTGCTTTTGTATTGGTGTTGTATGATGAGATCAAAAAATACGTCTAATGTAATTAAAGTTCATTGGTTCCAGACCCATTGTGTGGTTTAATAGACTTTTCCTAGAGGAAGTAAAAAGAAAAATCTGGGATAAAACCAGACTGAAAGGAATACCTCAGGAAAAACAAAAGCTTCACTGAGTGTTCATTGAACCACAAATGTATTTTGTATTTATTTTACATTTAAATTCCCACAGAAAATATGAAATAACATATCATACTTGTACAATTAACTGAAGAACTGATAATGAAGAAAATAACTGAATGTGAAACCAATAAAGACCACTTAATGCACATTCTCAGTTGAATTATTAACTGCCAAATGGATTATAAAATAAGACCACAAATGCGTATTTTCTAACAGGACTTATTTATAAATCTGTGGCCCAGCTTCAAAATGTCAAATATTATACTATGTATCATTTAAGTACCTTGAATGCTTAAAGGTCTTTCGAACTTAAACAGGTTAGACTCTCTCACCTCATGCCATGTTGGCTGTAGGCTCAAAAGTGGTAACACGGATCATGGCAGTCTTCAGGAATTATGAGGTTCTGCTAAAAGTTTTAAATCAGGGATCTCCAGCCCCCAAGCCATGGACCAGTACCAGTCCGTGGCCTGTTAGGAACCAGGCAGAAAGAGGTGAGTGGTGGGCAAATGAACGAAGTTTCATGTGTATTCGCTGCTGCTCCCCAGTGTTGGCATCAACGCCTCAGCTCCCCCTCAGATCATGAGGCATTAGATTCTCATACGAGCACCAGTCCCTGGTGCCTAAAAGGTTGGGGACCGCAGCTTAAAATCATAGTTTCTAGAGTTTTGCATGATTTGGAAAGGCTCTGTATTAGCACTGTTAGAGAATTGTGATACTTAGAATTTTATGACAAGTGGACACAATTCATTGAAAATTGATTAGTAAGCCAGTATTTAATGATTAGGTTCTGTGGAAGACATGGAAAGACAGGAACCTATCCTGAAAGAAGCTTAAATGGGGGTAGGCGAGAGGAGTGAAATGGCATTGTTAAATAATGTAATGTTTAATACAATGAATCTTGGTTGAGAAGGACTAGAAGTGGGTAGTTGAAATGGGGGAAAAGGTGGAAGGTAGACCTTGCAAGAAAATAACTAGATCTGAGTATAGAAAGTTATTTGTCAGTATTAGATACACGGGTATAGAACATATCTGCTAACACTTTTCTGTAGCAATTTATCAAGATCTAGAGAAAAAGTCCATTTTGGATCTGACTCAAAATTTGTGAGCAAGAGGAAAATAATTACAATTTCAAGTGGGGAATGAGGCACTTTAGTTCAGAAGAGCAAGAATTTCATACAGTCCTAGCTTGCTGAGAAGGACCTGGAGGAAACAAGTTCTTACATCGTAGGCAAAGCCTGAAAGGCAGGCACATGTATATTTCTCCTGCTAGGTGGTTTGAGGGGTACAGGGCCTCTGTACCTTGTCTTTGCCTTCCTTCCCAGGCTCTTCCACCTTCTCACTGCTGCCTTGTTTTACCATAATAGCTAAGGTCTGTTTTACCATATCCAAGGTTACATCTATCCTAATCTAGGAGATATCTCTTAACAGAAATATATGCTAGATGTTACTGCTTCATACGATGGCTACCCAAACATCTTCAGGTTCAAGATGAACACTTACTTGACATTTTTACTGTAACATCTAAGAATTATCTTTTAAAACAAAGTATATTTATGGTTTATAAAGGATTTCCATATTGGCAGACTAGGTAATGCAAACAAATGTGCCCTCTGAAAACAACTAGAAAAGGGGTTCAAACTATTTAAAATAAAAATCTACATGAAGGCACTGGGAGGCTAACAAGGCATGGAAAATTATGGGACCAAGATTTGGGGAGAAGACAACTCAGAGAAGTGAGTCTGATATTTGGGTCAGTTTTCCCCATCAGGTATCTGCAAACTGTAGAAAATGCAGCTGAGAGGCTGAGAAACAGGAGTCTGAAAGCCTCCGAGAGAGAGAGGGACAAAAACTGGAATCTTTGGCCTGCCAAAGAAGGGCAAGTCTGGTAAACCTGTTCTGGATTGGGATCCCATAAGGGTGACACACTAGCAGTAAGAAATGAATGACTTGACTCTTGCAGTCACTGATACCAACCTTCAGAGCATCTCAATCACCTCACTGGATTAAGGTGATTTGAGAACAGGAGCACCTCTGCTGCCTGCTAGGAACAAAGTAAATCTTGTCTGGAAGAAAATATCCAGAGCAGGGGCAACACATTTTTTTCTCTGAAGGATGCGATAGTAAATAGTTTTGACTTCGTTGGCCAGATGGTCTTTGACACAACACAGTTCTCAAGACGGATAAGTGTGGCTATGTTCCATAAAACTTTATGTACAGACACTGAAATTTGAATTTCATATAATATGTACATGTTACAAAATGTTTTTGATTTTAAAAACCCATTTAAAAAGGTAAAAGCCACATTAACAGGCTCTAGGTTGCTGAATTTGGCCCATGGGCTATAACTTGCTGCCCTTGATCTAGAGCTTCAAGTTTTTTCTACGAGTTTTCATATACACTATATGACTTTAAAACACATCAAATCAAAAATATAAAGAACTTATGATTTAAGTGGAAATCACAATGGAAACTTCAAATATTTTGAACTTAATGAAAATAAAAATACCACGTTATCAAATCTTGTAAGAAACAGCTAAAGCTATGCTAAGAAATATAAAGCCTTCAGTACATCTATAAGAAAAGAAAAACTGAAAATCACTGAACTATACATCCATTTCAAGTTAGAAAAATAAGAGCAAATTAAACTCAAAAGAGTAAAACTCTAATAAGATAGCAGTAGAATTGGTGAAAAAGAGACAATCAACTGCCAGCTGAACTGTGTAAGTGTGAATGGCAAATTTTTAGAAAGTAATATAGCAGAATATCTTTGTGCCCTCAGGTAAATTAAAATTTCAAAATATAACATTTTCAAAAGTGCCATAAAAGACAAGACTGATAAAGCAGAGTAAGTAAAATTAAGAAATTCTGTTCAGAGACATCATTCATAGTGAAAAGGTAAGACAGACTAGGATAAAGTCTTTGAAACATAACTCACACCAGTACTGTGTTATATACAGAACACATAACAAATTAACAAGAAAAACATTCGACCAAAAGAAAAATAGTCAAAAAGCTTGAAAAGGCACTTCACAAAAGATATCTCAATGGCCAATAAACATGAAAAAGTGTTCAATCTGATCATTAGAGTAGTGCAGTTAAAATCATGAGATACTATTACATACCCACCCAAATGGTTAAACTTAAAGACTGATACTAAATATCAGAACAAGGAGCGACAGTAACTAATACACTTGTGTGGGAGAGTAAATTGGTACACTCACTCTGGAAAGCTCTGACATTACCTACTAAATATGTAGATTCTATGACCCAGCAGCTCCCCTCCTAAAAATATGCCCAACCTAAATGCATGCAGAGGTATATAAGAAATACCTTCAAAAATCTTCATAATAGTTTTATTTGTAATAATCAAAACCTGGAAACCAACTCGAATGCTCATTAACCACAGAATAGATAAATAAATTATGGTATATTCATACTAGTATACAGAAATGAGAACAAGCTAATTGCAGTTACTCGTGACATGGAAGAATCTCACAAACATAAATATGATCAGCAAAAGCGGCTAGACACAAAAGAATATAATTCCATTTAGATGACATTAAAAAAACAAAACAAAACAGTCAAGACTTAAAAGTTAAGATAGTAGTTACCTCTTGGCAGGCAAAGAGAGTAATGACAAGGGATCCTGTGAGTTCTGGCAATATTCTAGCGGTGACTCAGGTGTTTACTTTGTGAGAACATGAGTCGTATGTTTGTAAGTTTTGTGCCCTTTTCTGTATTTCTGTTAATATTTAAACAACAAAATCTATGAAATGTCATTTTCTTGTGGATATTCACCTAAAAGTCCACATCCCTCTCACATTTCCCAAAATATAATTTCAAATAAAAATTCAAATTAATGGTAGAATTTTTTCTAGTTAGTAATACATAACTACATGGGAAGCAGGTATATTTGCTTACATAATTCTGGATATTTTCTCCTTTCTCAGAATGAAATAAAGCATACTCCAAACCTGAAGGTCAGCTATAATCCCAATATATGAAATAAATGTGATATGTGATTTTTTTGTGAAGACTATCATTATAATATACTCTAAGAATTCAGAAACATAGTTTTTAATCATTTTTGGTGACTATACAAATTCTTTTACTGTCTTATAATAGGAAATGTGAAATTAGGTTCATAAGAAAAACCCTGTCTCTCATTATAGTAAAATAGTGACATGTTACTTCACAGTGGATTAAAAAACAGTAACCAGAATTTTTAAACCAAATAAAATTTTCTGGTATAATAATGTTATTTGCTATAAGCATCCTTTACTTTCATAGTTGGAGCTCAAATATATTACTGCAGGAATGACTCAGTGATTTATTCCAATAGCATTGTTGTTATTAAACTCTTATCAAAAAAATCCTAAACTGATGTTTTAGCAGCAAGTTTTGAAAAGAATATTTCTTATCACTCATAAGACATATAATACATATGAAATGTTGATATAGACAGATACATGTAAAAAACACTCCTTCAGTCTATAAGTGTCCATTGTAGTATCCTAACAGGTTTATAGAACAAATTAGATAATGTAGTTTAAAGAGTGATGATCAAGAATGGAACGGTAAGCAAACTCTTTTAAAAACTCTATAAATAACTAATGCCCTCCTTTCAATTTCATTCTAACTCTTAGTCTTATAAGGCATGAAAAGTTATTATTCTAATTTTTAAAATGGGAACAAAACCATGCATTTGAGAGATAGACACAGAATCAAAATTCAGTTATTTTAAGTCTTTTATTTCTTCCTTCACTGCGCCAAGCTAGTTCTTCATGTTTAAAACACACTACAATGGACTGAAAAATTTAAAAACGATACTGATTTTAAGTTTCTTATGAATCTTTATTCATGGAACTAAAGTAGCCATTAGCAGTAAGCATATTTTCTAGGATGGTATACAATTACTTATAGGTAAAGACTTTGGCATTAAGATATTAAACATTTTATGAATTTAATTATCAAAATATAATAAACCTGTATCTCCAACATTGTATTGGTCATAATACTTTTCACAGTGTGCAGTATTTGAGTCTGAAGATGAGAAGCACACAATGACCTCCTTTTAAAGTTGCCATTTTGGATATTTGGGTTAATGGGTTGAAAACAACTGCATTACACTATATTTATAAGCAAACTAGAAAAACTTTATTTGGAGTAGTAGTTAAGAAAAGTAGCTTTTTATGGAGAGTAAAAAAGTAGGGAAAGCATGAAAGAACAGCTCTCCTTAGGAAATACTTTTAGTTCAAAGTCTTTAATAGAACCTTATTAAAAAGGAGGCAACATTAGTTTAACATTTGACAGGTATGAAAATAATTCTCAATAGGAATCTTGCCTAATAATTTAGACCTTGGGTTGATATAATTTCTAGTTGCAGATATAAATCTTCACAGTATATATATTAAGGTACAGTGAACCAAATATAAAGTAGTGCTTTGAAAATGAAAATAGTATACTTAAGATTCCTTCAAAAAATGCCTCAAACCATAACAACTTCAAAGTACCTTGACTTATGAGAATATCACATTTTTCAACTTCTATCCTTATACTTATCGTATATAAGTAATCATGACAAGTTGTAAATTCTGCTTTAAAAAAAAAAATTGTTGCTTTTCCCAACTTTTACTTCAAGATGAATCACTGTTATACTTAGATGAACCTCCCCTGTCAATGCAGTAAAAACTAAAGGCATTAAATTAGTATCTAAAATCAAAGTTTTAGATACTTATCTATGAAATTATGTATTATACTTGACATATGGCAGCAAAACCATGTAAAATGTTTTCAGAGACTAATGCCATTATGAACATTAAAAGCTTTCATGTATATTTTCCCCTAACAACTTAAAAATCAATTTTAAAATATTGGCTAATCACTACTGGACAGATGTTCAAATGCTGAGTTTTAAATTCAGCATTATCTTATCCTTCCTTGAAGACAGGTCGTTATACAAACACTAAAAGTGCAATAAGTTAAAAAACCAAACCTTGGATTAGTATAGCTAAAGTTTATGTATAAAGCAGAATACTAAATGATGTAAAAACCTGTTCACTATAACAGAGAGCACCAAATAACAATGAATGAACATTGTAGCCCAAAAAAAGAAGCACAAAAATCTTAGTCAGGTTGTATTCACATGAAGTGTTTTAGCTCCACTGTTCCCATGCTTCACATGCCCTATCCTAAACAAAACCTATCAATACAAACTAAGACCAAGAGATTCTGAATTGATGTTTAGTGAATGCAGTTTGGCTTTCTTCTAAAGGGGTTAAGAAAAGTTAAGTTCAGCATACATGCTATAGTGCTTGAGTTAACCCAGAAAAATACAAATCTTCTTCTTGTGGCTACAGATCAAATATGTATATTAAAAAAAGGTTTGGCATTTAACATGGAAACTTTCCAATACATTCTAAAGATATACTGAAAAGGCCAGTAATGAGAAACAGTGATAACTGGGACAGCAAAGCAACTGTGACCGAGATGCACTTTGTTGGATAAAATAAGCACCTATAGATTGCCAGAAAAATACTCTAATTTCAAAAGTCAACTGTATTACACCCTATTTGGCATTACTAACTCCATTAAGATTACTAGTACTTTAAAAGTGGAACTGGCAAAAATATTTCCAGGATTCAATCTGTAAGCCCAAACCAAAACAAGACAAGAAAATTAGCAGACATTTAAAGTAGTCTCAACGAATATGTGATTTTTCTCCCCTTTACATTTTAGTTTTCTTTTTCAGCTCTTAAAAACTCTAGCTGGGATTGCTAAAGTTGTGAGACAATGTATTTCTTATTTATCTTCTTTTACTACAATAAATACTAAATATAACACAACTTGTTAATAGTATCACTTAAAACACCGTTCTGACACAACTCAGGATCTGCTTAGTCTTCAAACTGGTAGTGCTATTTTGCTGATTCGACAAATACTTGTCTTTATGATGTACTGATCCTTGGACAAACTATTCATAATGCAGTAGATTGTAGCTCTAAAGCCTACCTCATTTCTCAGAATCATTAACAGCATTTTACTTGAATGTATAAAAACATGAAAGAAGGGCTTCTAAGTTGAACTTCCTAATACTCACAGTTTGAAATGGTTTGGAATAGTTAATTAAATTTTTAAGATCTAACTGAGCACACCTACACAGAGGTAGTAGATACCTCTGGCAAATCATGAGGATTGCTCCAGTACAAGCTTCTCTCAATCTACTTATCAAATCTAAATCAGCTCTACCAATGAAAACAAATTTCAAGATTTGTTTTATGATAAGAAAGTATAACTGACAATCAAGTTATGAGTCACAACACCTAAATTCTGAAACAAAAAGAAAACAAAGCCAGTCAAATTTAAGAGCTATGCTCATAGTTTAAAGTTTACAACAAATGGAAAAAAACAACCAAAGAAACCATAAAATGAGACCTTCGTAGTTAACATCTTAGGTCCAACGTGCAGTGATACTATCATAACTGTTTTTGTCAGCATGACAGCAGAATCAATTTCTATGTTGAGAAAATATACATGCATACTACCATTTCTCTGTTAAATACGTATACAGCTCATATAAATACATCTTCATAGGAAACACTGATTTTACTTGGTCTTTTTTTGAAAACAATTTTGCATTGAATTATAATAAATTACAACTCACTGTTGTATACCTTAAAATTCTTAAAAGTTATTATAGTATTTGGTTATTACACAGAGAATTATAGTAATATACAAGAGCACTTCAAAAAGAATTGGATGAACAGTGTTTAAAATAAAAAGTTTTTATAACCAAGCTGTACGGACATTAGGGGGCTTAGGTCTCAGCAACAGGCCGCCTGATGTGTCAAAAACTGATCGCTCACTCTTACAACTGAGACCACTGGTAGCACTGGATGTCCTAGAAGCGCCTCCTGAAAATACATGAAAAATAAGAAATAATTTGAATTATTTAAACTAAATATAAAAATTATCATCTGATAAACTTCCTCTCCTAATTTTAAGTCCAGACTAAATTTTTCTTCTCTCACGTGTTTAATAGTCTAATATAATTTTCAACCAGAAATGTACTTCAGAGTTCAACATGGCCAGACTCTATGGGATTTTGATTCAATAGATTTGGGGTGGAAAAAAATGTTTTAAAAAGTTTCTGAAATGATTCAAGTGGAAAAAAAAATCTCTGTATAACCATTTATACATTTATTCAACAAATAATTTACCACATTCAAGACATAATACTAAGTATGAGTTGTTGGATCAAGACGCTATCTCAGTCACTATACCAAGGAAGTGATACTTGGAGAAAAAAATGAATGGAATTACTAGTCATTTGATTATTTAAGACTCACATGAGTACTAGGAAGTTGTGGCACTTTAAGTGGTTCCAACTTTCTTTTAGTATTGGCTTCTATTTTTCATAGTTCAGAATGCATACATGAAGTAACAGGACAGATTTGTGTAATGGAAGAGGTCTGGCCTTTTTGTGTGTTGCATAACTTAGCACTGAGTGGTCACTCTGTGCCTACATTCTTTGAGATACATCACTGACTAGATGTGTAACTGATCACATATCAAACATTAAGAGGGACTATATCTGATGACTCCACAGATTGCTAATTTTTGTTTTAGTTACTCAATGAGGAAGACAAAGTACATCTGAGGGCTGAAGATATTACCAAAATTCTCCACTGGCCAGGCAGAATGTTTCGGCAACATTTAAATGGCACATCTATTCATTTCTTCCTTTAATAAACATATTGAAATTAAGTCTCCCTTCCATTATCTAAGAAAACTACTGATATTTTCAATTTTCTTTTTTCCTGGTTTTCTTCCTATGTTGCCACTACCTGCTGTAAATGAAACCTGAGATTAAGTGAATTAACACAAGGCAAACAAAATTCATTCCAGAAGTCAGCATTTTAAAACTCTGTCATAAAAACATAACATTAAAAAAAGATTAGAGATACAAACAAGTACAAAATAATTTTGAATGTGCTCACTTAATGGGCTATATTGGCCAAGAGTCGACCTCACTCGTCTTGAGGATGGTGATGAGGTAAGATAACCCATGTTGCGATGATAGTCCATCAGTTGCTCTGAGCGTTTCATACCAACTGTTGGTTTCACAGCTTCAAGTCTTTTCAATAAAGCCTTCATTTAAAGACAATCAATTTGAAATTCAATGTTAGATAAATAACAATATTTTTAAAAAAGGCAAATACTTATACTATGTAAAAAAATATTTCAAATAATATACCTTTAGGAAATTTTAAGGATTTTCACCTATTGTATAACTAACCAAAACCACTATGATTTTAACAACGGATTACAGGCACAGCTTTCTTTTACGTCAGGTTACAATCTTAGAAAAGGTGCTGTAAGTTTTAATACATTAAACCCGATTTTCTCATAGAAATGACATAATGGGAATCATAATGTTAAGAGCCCTGAAATAACCATAAACATCAAAACTTCTATAAATTCTATATATGATTATAGAGCGGTGGCTTTTGACCTGTTCCGACTTCCTAACAGTGCCTCTAGGGCGAGTAGGACTTGAGGAAAAGCCAAGTGGATAGAGCTCTTAGGTCTCTCACTACTAATTTCTACCAACCCAACTATGCTTTCTGAATTGTCTTTTATATTCTTTATGTTATATGGTATCATTATATTATCTTTATATTATGGTGGATTCATATTATCATTTCTTCCTAAAATCTAGTTTGGGAGGTAAAAATGGTTATGCTGCAAAGAAGTTTGAAAATCAACTACCACAGAATATAAAACTTTTTAAAGGATATCTAAACCAACTAGCCAAGGCAACCTAATATCCAATAACATGGCATTTTCTTTAACATGATTAGTAAGAGTCTAATATATATGTTCTGAATTTTATTTTCTTTCTTCACAAATCAGAAGGTGAAGGTGTTTCTTTTGTTTGATTTTCTCAGGTATCATTGAGAAAGGATTATTCAAGCAGACCAATGGATTGAGGAACTGATCCATGGTTGTGTTTCATTGTTTTCTTTATTGATTTAAAATTTCTCTGTAGCACGTTGAATTTTACTTGAAAAGAGAATGCTATTCTTCACCAAGATTCACATTAAAAAATAAGCCTCATAGTTTGTCACAGGACAAGTTTCCTCTACACAATCTTTTTCTCTTCTTCTTCAATTTATTTTCCTTTTATTGTGGTAAAATATACACAAAATAAAATTTACCATTTTAAGCATTAATTCAGCGGCATTTAGTTCATTCACATCATTGTGAACCATCACCATGAAACGTTTCCAGAACTTTTTCCCAACCTAGTGTTTTGCTTTTAGCATTTTCACCCCCTACCCTTCTATTCTGAGGTTCCATTATCAGTGTTCCTGAGCAATCCCAGAGAAGGAATAGATGATGGAAGAATAAATCAAAACATACAGGGGAAAAGCTATTTAGAAAAGAGAGCGAAGGAAGATGTTATAGAAATAAACAGAACTTGGGAGACAAATGGTGGATGTGCAGAACACATGAAGAAACAGACATACTAACTAAGAACTTAGCCTGCCAACTATTCTTTCTGCATGCAACACACTTCCTCAGTTTACAGCTTTCCAAGGCTAGAAAAGAGTCAACTGCTCAGGGAAGTCTTACCCAACTAGTTAGTGGTTTTCTTTGCTGAGTTGAGAGTTACGATTTAAACATGGTTCCATCTATAAAGTCTATGTTCTTTCCGTCATAATGCATTGTCTTTCTCTTTTTGTAGACAGAGAAGTTGTATAATTTAGGAGGCAAAACCTCCTAAGATTGTATCTTCTCTATCTAGTTTTTAAATGCTGTGAGCTATGTAAGATAGTGGAAGGAATATAAGAAAAAATATAGAATACTGCCATCTATAATTTGTAACTTAGCTGGGATGATAATAGCATTGCAGGTTTAAGACATTTATCAGGTCTAAGACTGATTAAAAAACTTCCTATGTATCACACATATCAATGTATTTTACTGCGGAGAGCAACATTTTATGTTTTATCTAATTATCTATTATTAACTACCTATTGAGATGTACAGGGTGAAATGGATGGGACAGAAAACTTGTTATTTTCAGTTACCTACTAATTTTGCTTTTTTACTGGTGGAAGTTTCAATACTTTTTAGATAAACTCTTAAAGTTTATTTGGTTGGATGTGTATTTTTCCTTCATAAAATTTTAAGAAACTTACAATGCATATTAATCAGATGTAAAACATATAAATATCATCAAAATCAATTCTGAAATAATTTCACAATAAGGCCAAAAGTAAACCCATTATTCTGCAGATTTACATGCAGAAACTCGGGAGAAATAAGAGAATGCTTTGGCTCAGCCATCCAAACCACATGGAACCATACCATGTTATCAGTCTGTGTCATATGAATTAAATAAGCTAAGCAAAAGCTAAAGGAATGATTTCAGATAGAAATAGCTCTTGCTTGTATAAATGATATCAAAATATGAATAATTACAGTATAAAACCTAAAGTCAAAAGTATATATATTTCAAGGAGGAAAAAGAATGGCATAGATGATAGAGGCTCTGTTCATCTCTCTGGAGACCAAATTAAAGTTGTGATGGAAACAAGGAGCAGCAGCAAGGAAAAATCATCTGAGATCTTGATGAACAAGCCATACAACGAGGGAGAAATCCAAGAAATCACCCTGCAATGGCAGAAGGTAGGAGAGGGCAAGGACACGAGGTTACCCAGTCTAGAGCAGCGAGTGAGATGGAGGCTGTGGCAGAGGCAGCTGCAGCGGCAGATGCCTCTTAAAGGGGCTGCGGCGTGAGTGGATTTTTGCGGTAACAGACCTGCTTGCTCTGAGTACCAGTGCCCATTTGGCTGTGCTCAGGGTGCACCAGGGACTTACAGGGAGACACTGTCAGAGTGAGGGCCAAAGTGAGACATGCTCTGTACAGAAGTGCTGGTGGTCTCCATTGTTCTCTGTTGAGCCCTCTCTGTTTCCAGTGCACCGGACACAGTGCTGCCATAGCCGTGACATCATCAAACTGGATAACAGAGGTCACTCCACCCAGAGAGTCCCCTGAAACCACGCCTCTCCCAATTCACGGCTCCACCTAAGCCACATCCAGGTACATATACCCTCAGTAAGTCAGGTGCTCCTTGCTGAGCAGTGCCTAGACTCACTCTGGAGGCAGCTGGCCTTGGTTTCTGGCATGGCCTTTTGAGGCAACTATAAACACAGCATTTGTGTATTGCTTGCTGAATCTTAACAGGTGGCCCTGGAGGGGTAGAGGCTTGGGCTAAGTATGGCCTGCAGCTCAACCCCTCTCAGGACTGTGCCACTGGACACCTACTTCACAAATCCACACTAGTAAGACTAGGAGCTTTGCTTAGTACAAAGAAACAGACACAGAAAGGCAGCCAAAATGGGAAGACAAAGAAGCAGACACCGTATGAGAGAACAGAACAGAGATCCAGCTATGATGGAGTCAAGTAATCTAACAGATGCAGAGTTCAAAACACTGGTTACAAAGATGCTCAATGAACTTTTGCGAAGTGTAGATAAATTCAGGGAGAACTTCAACAAAGAGATAAAAAACATAAATATGGAAATGGAAATTATAAAGAACCAGTCTGAAATGAAGAACACATTATCTGAGATGAGAAATATATTAAATGGAATAAACAAAGGAATAAACAAAGTGAATAAAGAAAAGGATCAAATGTCCTATCTAGAGGATGGGAAAGCCAAGGACACTCAATCAGAATGGCAAGAGATGTGATGCCAAAACTAAAAGAATTTAAGGGGCATATAGGACAGTATTATGGGTCCAAATATCCGTACTTGAAGAAAATCAAGATGTTGAACAGCTATTTGAAGAAATAATGATGGAAAACTTCCCTAACTTGGTGAAGAAAATGGACATAAAACCCCAGGAAGCTCAGAGAATCCCAAAAACCAGGGATCCAAAAGGGCCCACACCAAGACACATCACAATTAAAATGCCAAAGGTTAAATACAAAGAGAGAATCTTAAAAGCAGCAAGAGAAAACAGATAGTTACCTATAAGGGAACACTATAAGACTGGCAGCTGATTTCTCAAAAGAAACTATGCAGGACAGAAGGGCTTGGCAAAAAATATTTGACAGGATGAAGACCCAGGATCTACAATACTTTATCCAGACAAGTTATCACTTAGAGTTGAAGGACAGATAAAGAGCTTTCCAGATAAAAATAAGCTAAAGGAATTTATCACACCAAGCCACTATTACAGGAAATGTTGGAGGGACTTCTTTAAGAAGAAAAAACATGTATCAAAAACAGGAATAAAGAATGGTAACAACTACATTCCTATCAATAAGTACCTTAAATGGAAAAGAATTAAGTGCTCCAAGCAAAAGATAGAGTGGCTGAAAGGATAAGAAACAAGACCCATACATATGCTGCCTACGAGAGACTCACTTCAGATTAAAAGACACATACAGACTAAAAGGAAGGGGATGGAAAAAGATATTGATTTAAATACCTAGAAGGTATTTAAGTCAGACAGAGAATGATAAACTCTATGATTTCACTTAGATGCGGAATCTAAGGAATAAAAAGAACGAATTAATCAAAAACAGACTCACAAATATAGTGGACAATTTGGTGATGGACAGAGGGGAGGGGGGTTTGAGGAGCTGGGAGAATGGGGTGAAGGATTAAAGAAGTACAAATTAGTACCTGATGGATGGTCATGGGTATGGGGAGCACAGCATAGCGAATGCAGTTAGAATTAATACGTTGGCTACGTGGAGGGTCAGGGGAGGGAGGGAGCAATTGGGGGGATTGTTTTTACTAACTCTATAGATGTCTAACCAATGAACTGTATACTTGAAACTAATTAAAATAAATTTTTAGAAAGCACATACATTTCAGTTTAGTAATGTATTTGATACGCCTCCATAAAACTTAAAAATGATAGTTCAAAATGTTGTAACATGTGGAATAGACTGAATAAAAATGTAAACTCTCTAGTAGTAAAGACCTGGATTTAAATCCTAGCTTTATTATTGATTGTGTTACCTTGGTCAAATGACTTAATAGGGAACTATCCTCACAATGAAATAACTTCACAGAATCAGTTTTGAGTAATAAGTGAACTAATATACATGAATTGCTCAGAACAGTACCTGGCATATAAAGGAAAAACTTATTAAATATGAATGCTATCATTAATGTTGCTTCATATTATTTTCTAGCTGTTTAACAAGAAATAGTATTATCTTTCCAGCTAAGTTATAAATTACTTGACAAGGCATTATTTAATATATTTTCAATATTCTTTGCAGTGTCTTAGACATCTTTGCAGAATTGAAAAATGGTAAGAATGGTTACTTATATTCCAATTTGTTTTACAAAATTTTAGAATTGCTACTCGAATCTGATTCTAATAATGAATCCAAATATTTCTTTTTTTTTTTTTTTATCTTGGAAGTATTATTGTTTTTGGAAAGAAAATTAACCCAGCCTGAATCCTGTCTGTCTTCTGAGGTAGAAAAGTTAAAACAAATGAATGAATAATTAATGCGTTAAAGATTTCTACAGCTGTCAGCAGAGGAATTGCTTAATTGTTTGTAAAGTGATAAAGCAAAGACCCTGAAGGGATTAAAGACTAACAACTGTCCTATAGCTGGGAAAAATCAAGACTGTTCCCCAATTTTCTACAGCTGGAGTCATACTTAGTTATCATTAGCTTTATTTCTTCTATGGAAGGAGAAAACAGACACTAAGTAGAGAAGAAGGAAAACCAGGTTGAATAAACTGTAAATTATTTCAAGATCTTAGAATAAAGGTACCGATTATTCAAAAGATTAATACTTATAGCAGGTATAAGATTTGCTATAAATCTTCATCTTTATGAAAACATATCACTCTGCTTTTAATAGCCTTCACATTCTAAGAGCTCTAAAATTACTCTCCTAGACCAGCAAAGAACAGGAGAGGATTTTATTTTTATTTAATGTTTTTAAGATCAGTTGGAATTTTCTAAATTTATATGTGCATTACTTTTATTTTAAAAATAATATTTTAACACAGGAACTCCTGAGTGGAAAAATTATGGTCTACTTTATTGTCTACTTATTTTTCTCTAGATTTAAAATTAAAATAAGTTAACTCCATTTGAACTCTAGGCTCTAATCCTGATACATTCCTATAGGAATCTTACTTCTTCCCTCATCAATTACTACCACCCCACCCCCCGCTCCTTCTTTCACAGCTCAGGAAACTTGATATACATTTAAAAGAATGAAATAGTCTCATTTCTTTTAGAGAGTAAAGCGAAACTATAAACTACATATCCTTGCTGACCCTCTCTCCTTCTGCTAAGATTATTCCTATGCTCTTTCATAAAAATATGATTCATATTATGTTCAGATGAAGATATTTCAAGATTCAAGAAATAAAAAATTAGTCCCATTTTTGGAAATAATAAAGTTCTAATATAATTGAATCTATATGTAGCAAGCACTCCCTCTACTGGACAAAATTACTTTTTCTTCATTATTCCTTTGATTTATTTCCCTTGTGAATGAGAGGGAAAGGTATATTTGCCTATTGAAACAAATAATGAAGATCTCAAACTAAACCAGAAAGACAGATTAACACCATGCTTTTAACACTAAAGCTCATGACTCAATTTTATACAATATCTCTCCTCTCTTTTTTCTACCTCCTCTGCACAGCACTACTTCTTTGTCTTGAATTATATGCATCTGAACAGCCTCTGGATTGGTAACATGCAACAGAAATGGAACAGAAATGCTTTAGCCATCATGCTGTTTAGCCATGTGAATTGATCTCTATCACTAGAGATGAAGAAAGTGAAGAAATACAAATCATAAAAATTATAAAGTAATGGCCTCTGCTTGTGCAGTACATCTGACACAGAACTATAAAAGTGTGTGTATGTGTACATGTGCATGGACACATGTGTTTTGACTATGAACAGCCTAGCAAACAAATTAAAAAGTATATCAGCTCACACTGAAGAATGATTAGAGGCAATGTGGCTCTACATATGGGTTTGTTAGGTGGCTGGTTATAAAATATATATACAAAAATCAATAGTTCAAAAGTAAGCAGTTGGAAAATGTAATAAAATAATCATGCACAATAGCATATAATATATAGTTTTGAAGAAAATTACGAAACCTTACTAAGATAGAATATAAGACAACTTGAATAAATGAGACAACATACCATATTTTTGGCAAGGAAGGTAATATTTTAAGAGTGCTACTCCACAATTAAAATATAAATTTAACACAATTCCAATGAAAATTTATAATAGGTTTTTTAAAAAAAGAATCAGTCTTTATGAAGAATAAATGCAAAAGAAAAGCCAAGAAAAGTTTTAAAAGATACAGAGTTAGCTTTATTTTGGTTTATAGAATAAAGGGTTAAACATAAATCTGGAAGATTAGCTTTCCTTACAAAATGTAATAAATGATATTTTATAATAAATTATATTTACTTTCTTGTTTAATTTTAAGCTACTTTTTTCACTTCTGTATGAATTAGTTTTTTATTCAGAGCTGCACTGTCCAAGGTCATTGGCTACAGAGCATTTGAAATGTGGCTTGTCTAAATTGAGATGTACTCTAAGTGTAAAATATACAACAGATTTCAAAGGCAGTACTAAAAAAAAAAAAACCCAAGCAAAATAGCTCATCATTAATTTTTAATATTGCTTACATGTTAAAATGTAGTATCTTGAATTTATTCAGTTAAATAAAATATTATATCAGAATAATTTCACCTGTTTCTTTTGACCTTTTTGACTACTGGAAAATTTTAAATTATATTATGTGGCTTGCATTATGTTTCTAATGTTCTTGAGTATGACAAATAAGATCTTTCTATAAAATGGAGAAAAATTACTAAGTATATGAGGTAAAGATAAAATAGTGATAATTTTCCATTGTTTATAGCTTGAATATACAACTGATTTGGGGGATAATAAAAGCTATAAACAGAAACGGCTAACAGTTTTCATCTTATTCAGATACAGAATAGCCACTAGATATTAATGCTTCCAACTTTTCAAAAGTAAAAGTTTGTTCCTTGAACAGATAAACTTAAAATTACCATATGACCCAGCAATTCTACTCTTAGGTATATACCCACAGGAACTGAAAGCATGGACTTGAACAGATACTTTTATGTCAGTGTTCTCTAGCATTATTCTCAATAACCAAAAGGTAGAAACAACCCAAGTGTCCATCAACAGATGAATGGATAATCAAAATGTGGCACATATATATAGCAGAATATTATTCAGCCATAAAAAGTAATAAAATTCTGATATAGGCTATAACATGGATGAACCTTGAAAACATTATACTAGGTGAAAAAAGCCAGACACAAAAACAATAAATACTGTATTATTCCACTTACATGAAATATTTGCAATAGACAAATTCTTAAAGACAGAAAATAGATTAACAGGTTACCAAGGGCTGAGGGGAAGGGGGAATGGAAAGTATTATTTAACAGGTCCAGAGTATAGATAGTATTAAGGTTGCACAATACTGTGAATGTAATTAATGCCACTGAATTGAACAATTAAAAACAGTTAAAATAGCAAATTTTGTTATATTTTACTACAACTTTTAAAAAATCAACAATGTACATACCAGAACCAATTGAGTTGAATCAACTATATACTTTAAATGGGTATATGAATTCTATCTCAAAAGAGCTGTTAAAAAAAGTCACCCAAAGCTAGGTAACCTGTTTGACCCTGCTAGCTCTTTGACCTTGAGGGAGTCCCTGTGTCCCATTCAGTGTCCCATTTACTCCACCACGACAACAGTGATTATATTATAAGGTTACCAAGAGGATTAAATGACCTACAATTTATAAAACAGTATGTACTGTGTAACTGCTTGTTAAATCAATAAAATAGGCTCCAGAGCCATGTGGGAGAGCGAAAACAAATAAACCAAAAAGGCACAGTGATTTCGCCTTTTCATAAATTATGAATGAATCTTGAAATTGCTACAGTGATGTGAGGAAAGCTATCACCAGCTCACTACCCACCAACCTCATTTCGACTTGCTTTGTTACTATCTACTCCTTGCCACATGCAAGGTAATCTTCCTGAAAGATTTAAGACTTTACTATTTTTTTGTAAATATACACCCCAGCTCCCCAACTCTTGGTGTTAGTGATGGTAATAAAGAAATTTATAAGGGTTGTAATAATTTCAGGTAAGTACATAAATAGGACTTTACTGATGATGAAACATAAGGGTGAATTTTTGTAAACTTTTTTAGTAATTATAAAGGTTTATCAATTATTTTAATTCTGAATTTATGTGCTCATAAAGGATCTAATTTTAGTTTAAGACACCACCTGGGTTTAGAATCTTGGCTCAGCCACTTACTAGCTCCGTGTCCTTAGGCTAATTATTTAACCCCTCTAGGTCTCAGTTATTTCATCTGTAAGATATGGATAAAAGTGCCTATCTGAAAAATATTGTCAGGATTCAATAAGTTAACATTTGGAAAACACTAAGAATAATGTCTGTCATTAGTAAGAGCTCAGTAAATATCAGCAATTATGATTAACTGAATTTTATGAAGGAAAAGGCTATGACTAATAGTTTTTAGTGTAAAGATTTTCTACAGTCTCCATATATATACATTCCTTAGAACATCAAAATGTAACTATGATTTTTAATAATCAATCTCTTTCATACATTTGAGTAGCAGATCACCAAATCTGGCCTCTTTGAGAACTTATTTATCCTTTAAAATAAATGATATATAATTTTTTTTTACCTTTTGAGGATAAAATGAAATTGATTTAGCTAGTGACTGAATACTTCACAGAAGATATATGTATCTGACCCCTGGACACTATTTCATGTACTATTGCAGTGATTTAATAAATAATGGAGCTTTCAGTATTTTCATTTAATGTTCCCTTATAGTTTGCTAGATTTAAAAAAAAAAAGCAGGCTTATAGTTCATAATATATTTTTCATGACAAACATATTTATAACTACATTTATGTGATTAAGTTTGAAAATTGGGCTCTATTTGAGTTTCTGGCAAATTGGACTTAAAATCAGTACAAATTCATTTTCTTAGATGACTAAAAAATTTCAGTTACTTACCAAATTTTCTCTTTCAATCCTTTGTTGTTCCCTCTGTCTGTTAAGAGCACTGTGATATAACTTAGGTGGATGACCAATCGATCTAGGAATTGTACTTCTGCTTCCTGGTTTTTCAGCCTGTCTTGACAGTTCTTTCAAAAGTCTCTGATTTTCCCGATCAATCTGTCTCACTTCCTCTCTTGTGAAAGAGTAGTTTCTCCTAGGTGCTACTGAAGGCTGATCTAAGTGATGTTTCTGTGGTCCCTTTTTATCTAATTCCAGAAAAGCTACAGAAATGAACGAAAAAGGGAAAAATAGTTAAAGACAGTAGCACAGCAATATGATAGTACATGCTTTAACTCTTAAAAATGGAAACTACATTAATTCATGAAAAGGTAAGTATGAAATAATGTTAATGACATCTAAACTACAATTGTGTAGAAAAAACCCAGAGGCAGCCTAGTTTTATGCTCATTGGGTTCTTTAGGGATAAAAGCTATACAAATACAATGAAATTATTTTAATTAGAAATGTACATGGTACTGGTTCTAAGATAGGTTATAATTTATGGAAAATGCTTTTGTTATGTTCATTTTATGTTTCCCTAAGGTAGCTTAATAGTTGGGGAGGTTAGAAACCTCTGGTTGAGTGAACCATACAATACTTAATTTCTACAGTTTTTGTTAGTTGGAAGGCACACTTCAAAAAAAGAAGTCCTCAGCAATGACTGATGGAAACAATGGCTAGAAAATGGCAAAAATAAACCCAGAATATTCTGAAACTTTCAACTTATGGTTGTAATATTGGCATTAAAACAAATACTTCTACTGTAAAAGTCAAACATGTTATTCCTAACTAAACAGAAGACAAAATGAAGACATTACATAGGAGTTTTTAACCAAGAAACCTATTATGTATACTATAATTATTAAATAAAATTTTTTACCAACATGTTTAATTCTTAAATTTCCACATAACAATTTTCAACAACTCTTAAATTTTCATAACAATTTTATAACAATTAAATTTTATAACAATTTTCCGTTACAATTATTACTAAACATTTGTTAGAAGTTTCTAAATTAAGCTCCCCGAATGTTTCAGCTTACGTCTGTACTAAAAATGAATATATTATATCATATGACATACTGGCGTATTTGTTTTTAATTTTTAAAGTAACCATTATTCGTTTTCACTTGAGTACCTTTATATTAAGCAAGTACCTTTTACTTGCTGAGTATTTTATATTGTTAAAAGCACAGTGCTACAAGGGGAAATGGCATTTTTTCTCCCATTTAAAAATGTGACTGTTAGAGAAAACTTAAAACATTTGAGCAGTCACAAAAACTTAAGTCTACCTCCCTACATTTAACTGAAGACAAAGATTACAGAAACTTAAAAAAAAAATTAACAGTGGCTTCTTGACAGGAAAAATGAGGAAATTAATGCTTGATAATTTGTTGGAAACCATACCAAGTTAATGATAAAATCTGAATGAGAACACATTTAGAAAGATATAGATGTGCTGTACATAATTATCTTGCTTCCCAGAAATGCCCATTTTGTAAAATTTAATAAGGTTTTTAGATTGATCTAGCCATGTATGAAAGCCTTTAAAATGAAATTATAAAGAGAATTAAAAGTAAGCTATTTTCCTAATGGCATTTAAAAAAAAGTATTTAAAAGTAAAATAAGGCAATAGCAATAAAGAAATACAGAAGTTTGACATAATTCATTTTTTAAAAGAGCATTCTAATTCTGATGTCAAAGTATGGAGTGTTTATATACCGATACCTAGTATTACTATTACATTTTTCTAAAGTGGCTATATGCTTTAGTATGAGGCAACTTTAAATATATGATCCACTGTTTTTTCTAATTAAGATCTAAAAACTTTTTAACTTGAATAAACTTGCAGGGATACAAACATTTATACAGATATGTACATATTTAAACTTATATTTAGGAAATATTGTTTTTTCCTAATTTTATTCAACGAAACAATTTTGTTCAAGCCCTTTATAGTATTTCAATATCAGTGTTTAACACTGATAGTATTTCAATATCAGTGTTTACTGGGAGTATTTACTGGGAGTACATAGTACTTCAATATCAGTGTTTACTGGGAGTATCAGAGCTTTACTTTCTCTAAGCTAAGACACGGCCAGAATTTAAAAATTTTATGTATAATGCTACCACTGAAAATTGTATCCCAAGCCATATTAAGCCTTATTAATATATTTGTCGGTTAAAAAAAATCCACCCTGTAGACATATTCATGATCCCATATATATATATAAAAATGGTATTTGCTTTTTAAAGTAATTTTAAAAGTTTTTTAAAATAAAAATCTAACACTTATAAACTGAGATCATAATTCAAAGAATAACAATTAAATTTACTAAGTTTTTTTGTCTTCTTTATGAACTCGTCAGATGAGAAATCCTATGACATTCTTCCAGTTCCCTTCCTCTGAATCTGGGCAGGCTTGTGACTGCACAGGCCAATATGATACAGCTGGGCCAATATGATATAGCTAAGGTGTGTCTCTTCAAGCTAAGCATTTTGCTTCCTGAAATACTTGCCCCTGGGGCCCTGAGCCACCCTATATGTCTGACTGCCTTGGGGCTGCCAGGCTGTTAAGAAATCAAACCACATAAAGCTTTGTGCAGGCACTATGATCCTAACCTTTTGAGTCATCCTAGGCTACTGCTTTACACATCTAAGTTTTGTGATCTGTTATCAGAGCAAGTTACTAAAACAAATTTGGTAACAGGAATTAGAGTACTACTATAGTAAAAACCCCAAATACATGGCACTAGCTTTAAGATCAGGTGACAAGTAGAGATGGAAGGGCCTAGAGACTGTTGAAGAGGATGAAGTAGCAGAATTTTAGGAACACTGTTGGCTGTGACTAGGTGCTTACTGATGCTGGTGGATTTGGCTAAGAAGATCTCCATGCAGAATGTTGAAAGTTATCAGTGGTTTGTTTTATTCACAATAATAAGACAGTATATATAGAGATGGACTAAAAAAGGGAATTAATCAGCCTTCAAGCAAAATTTTGAGAGAATATAAGAGCCAGGACTTACAGGGTTTAAACTATAATTACTCCTTCTTCCTAGTCTCTCCTGACAGAAGACTCTCAAAGTACACAGAGCCACATGTAACTAAGGAAGCATGACTGAGGAGCCTCAGCTACACTTGGACCTGTTTTAGACCCTGGATCTTAAGGTTAGAAAATCTTTGGAAAGGGGAAATTTATTTTTGCGTTTGGGAAGAACAGAAATTATTGTGTGAACAGAGGATAAAACATGTCCCTAAGTTATTTGACAGTCCTATTAAAAGGGAGGGTCTGTACTCCTCCTCTTGAAACTTGGAAGGTTTATAACTGTTTAAAATAGAATATGGAAGAAATGAAGCTATGTGACTTCTGAGGCTAGGTCATAAAAGGTGATGAGGTTTCTGCTTTCTTGGAACACTGTACTTGGAGCTGTGAGCCTCCATGTAAGAAGTCCAACTATCTCGAGGCCGCCATCTGTGAAGAAGCCAGGCCACATGCAGAGGCCACATGCGGGCCCTCTGCTCAGCAGTCCTGATCTTCAAATCATCCCAAACCCAGACACCAGACATGTGAGTAAACCAGCTCTCAGATGACTCCAGTTCTCTGCTCTTTGAGTCTCTCCAAATCCTAAGCAGTGGGAAAATTTCATATGTAGGAATAGCAACTGATATTTCATCGCTTTAAAAAAAAATATAGTGATAGACAAACAAAATAACTGTGGACAAAGTGCAGTCCACAAACAGGCAGGTAATTACTGTTTTTTTGTTGTTGTTTTTTGTTTTGGGGGAAGGGCAAGTCTAACTGATCAATTTTCCATAGTGATTATGGCTTTGTCAATTTCCTTATCTAGTTGTTTTGCTTTTATCATACATTTCAAATCAATGGCTGTTAAATCTTTTTGGTGTATTTAGTTAATTATTGTCAAACCTTCTTTGTCCCTTTTCGTGCTTTTTACATCTTTAATTCTATTTTGTATGCTAATAGGATTGATACTTCTATCTTCTCCTTGTTAATACCTACCTGACATATATTTTTCAAGCCTTTATTTTTATTATTCCTAGATTACTTAAAATATATTTTTAGGTTGGATTTGATTTAAAAATTTTAATCCCCTCTGATAATATCCTCTGATAAGTTAAAACCATCTCCTTATATTGTTTGATCTCTTCTACGATCTTTAAAAAAAAAAACACTTCAATTTCTTCTTTACTCTAATTTTTCTCCCTTCTTCTCTAACAGACTACAAATCTAATTCTATTCTTCTAAAATGAAAGTTCTTAAACTTTTTGGTCTCAGGACCCTTTTACTTACCTAGAGATTATTAAGGACCCCAAAGAATGCTTATGTGGGGTACGTCTATCAATATTTACGTTAGAAATAAAAGTGAAAAAATTTAGATATTAATTCATCTGAAAATAACAAACCAATGATGTTAACATATTTTTATAAAAAACAAAAAAATTAGTGAGAAAAGTGGCAGAATCTAACATTTTTGCAAATCTTTTGATGCTTGCCATAATAGAATAGAAGACAATTGAATTCTCATATCAGCTTCTGCTTTCACTCTGTTGTGCAGTCACTGTCATGTAGCCCCTGGAAAACTCCATCGTACACACATGGCAGAAGAGTATAAAAAAACAAATCACAGCTTAGTGCTATTAGTGAAAATAGTTTTGTCTTTGTAGATCCCCTCTAAAATCCTTGAGCTTCATTTTTAACTGTTTCAAGTATTATGTTCTTTATCTGTCAGTCTGTAGCCTCCCTTGATTTTAGCTTTTCTCAAATGTTTGGTAATACTTGGCAGTGTGTTGAAGATATCTTAGATTTCCTGCTCACCTAGCTGGATCCTGTTTACTGCAGGCTGCCAGTAAAGGGATAAAACATGCTGCCAGGGAGGATGTGCTAGTAGCTAATCTCAGTATAGGAACCCCTCGTTATCCACAGTTTCACTATTTGCAGTAGTGTGACAGCTCACACTGTCCCACCTCGGATGCGAATCACCCCTTTGTCCAGTATATCCATGCTGTATACACTGCCCGCCCGCCCTTTTAGTCACTTAGTAGCCATTTAGTTACCAGATCGATTTTGGCAGTATCACAGTGCTTGTGTTCAAGTAATCCCTATTTTACTTAATAATGGCCCCAAGGCCATTTGCATAACTTTTATTACAGTATATTATTATAAGTGTTCCATTATTATTAGTTATTGTTGACCTCTTACAGTGCCTAATTTATAAATTAAACTTTATCATAGGTATGTATGATAGGGAAAAACATAGTATATATAGAGTTCCATAAAATCCATGGTTTCAGGCATCCGTCGGGGGGGATCTTGGCCTATATCCCCTGAGGATGAGAAGGAAGACTACTGTAAAGGTAACCTCTTTCTTATGGAGTGTAACAGGGTCCACGTCTCTCCCTTGAATAAGGTACTTTGCTTCATTCCCTCCTATGTTGTTGTCAGTTTAGCAATAAGCTTAACCAGTTTATTTGCTCATCAATGCTTCTTTAATCATATTTCTTTTTCTTATATTAGTTTTTCTTCTTAGGATACATCTGTAATGATATATCTAATTATTTCATACAGAATCTATGCAGTAAAATTTGAAGTGGAGCATTTAGTGTTTCTATTTTGCCCTCCATAGTCTTCCTTAACTGATCTAATTTTACCTACACGAAGTATGAAACATATCTTCAAATCTAGTCATGTAAATTACTTTACTACTTTCCCAGTAGGAGAGATTCATGCCAAAACACAATGCCTAAACTTTTGTTTAGGCTACTACTCGCTTTGAACATTTACATAGCAAAAGCAGGCTTGGGGTAGGGGTGGGAGGTCTCTCAAATCAGCCATCCAACTGAGCTAAAAGAGGCTAAATATTCAGAAATTCTAATAAATTTTCAAGGTCTATTTTAAAGTCAGATGTCTAATAATGTTAGTCTATATTGATTTTCCCTTATTCTTATATTTCTCATAGAACTCCAGAACCCTGAATTTAGAATGGGCCTTAGCAACCTCTATCAATGGCTCACACTGCAAATGAAGAAACGGAGGCACAGAATAGTTACTGCTTATCTATGGTCATGTGAATAACACCCAGAAGCCTAAAATATTTAATCCACTTGCAGAATTTTCTTCACCTCGCTATGTACGTTTTCAAATTCAACAGTTTCATTATTCCAGGGCCTACAACTGGGATACCTGATTTTATATTCTTTTATCACACTTTGTTTCATAAGCTTTCATAGTGTGAAATTCTTTCAAATTTACAAATTTATTAATAAATTTGTTAACAAAAGTTATTTTAAACTAATAAATAACATTAATACTGTTAGCTAAACAGGCATCTCTCACTCTCTGACTCTAGCTCAATGTTTGCTGTAATGGCTTGAAAATTTGTCACTCAAAATTCACTATCTGAATCAAAAATTAGTGAAAATGTTTAAATTGAGAGGATGTAGAATATGTTGTGTTCCTACCTCAGCACCTCAGCTATTCTGATAGGATCACGTCTTGTGCTTATAATTTTTAAAATGTGGTATGCATCATCACTATCATCTTCCTCACATTAAGTAAATTTATATTCTAAGGAAGTAGAAAAGGTTGTGAAGAAATGAGGTGAGACAAAGAGGCACAGAAAAGCCCATATAGTTGTAGTTGAAAGTGATAACGTATAGCGAGAAATGAGTGCAGAAATGACATAGTCATGCACACATCTCCATGGTGATTGTTATGATTTGGATTTCAAACACAGATGTACCAACTGGCAAATGCCACCTTTGTTTCTGTATGTTTAAAAGCCTTGAGCACCACTTACTAGCAGGTCAGCGAGATCAGGGCTCCCTACTGTGCAACAGTATGAATAAAGCTTTTCTTCTACATTTTAGCTGTTTCCCTGTTGAAATGGTATTTCAGTGCTTCTATTATATTTGGGGAAACTGTTCAGGAATTTTAGGCGTGATTGTTATTATTCCCATTTCAAACTTAAAAATATATAGGCTCTCCATATCCAACTAAGTTTCAGAAATGAATTAGGTAAGAATAGTGAAAGACACCTGTATTTATTTTCCATGGAACCAAATAATTTTTTAGTGTCTTGGTACTCAGATTGTGGTACTTGGATCAGTAGTAATGGTATCACCACCAGGCTGGATGGAAATGCTGCTTCTTGGGTTCTGCTCTAGATTTACTGAACCAGAATCTATGTTTTAACATGATCCCCAAGTGACTTGTATGCATATTAAAGGTGACAAGCTCTGGCCTAGTGGATAAAGTTGGTTGCCCAATTAGCATACATTCCTATTTTCCTCTTCCTTACTTAACAGATCCCCAATTTTTTTTTAAAGACATTTATCCCTTTCCTAAGAAGCCATGTCTTTCAGGGGAAGCTGACCTCCCCTCCTGATTCCCACCTCTAACTTTAGGGTGAATCCGACTGGCCTGGAATAATCCCATTACCCTTGTCGGCGACTATGTCAGGAATGGGAGTATAACCCCATTCTGGGCAATGAGACATAAGTGGAAGTCAGTTGAAAGTGATTTTTTACAAAGTTTCCTCTAATTTAAGATGAAGAGGAGACAATTTCTCTTTCTCTGAACACTGTCATGTCTGGACGTGAATATTAAACATTGCTGCAGATATTTCCTAGCAACCTAAGAATGAAGCTAATACCAGGGTAGGGGAACAGGGTGGTAGAACCTGGGTCCCTGAAGACATTTTTCAGCCACTGAATCAGTCAACCCTCAAGCTTTGTTTATCTCTGGACCTCCTGTTATGTGAGAAACATGGTTTTATTAGGAATTTGTTTTTTGCATCCAAAATCATCCTAAGCAATACAAACAGATAATCATTGATGGTCCTGAACGAAAAGCTCAAATATCACAGACTATTTTTCCATTAGATGGTTTTTAAAAACCGGATAATTCCAAATGAAAATCAAGTGTTTTCTTCCTAAAATAAGCTTTTTATTGGCGACGTCTGCTCATTCTCATTTGGAAAACAGAGTGGTGCTTATAAATTGTGGAATCAAATAGTACTTATAAAAATAAAAAATAAAAGAGTGAGTCTTTAAAATTATGATTTAGTCAAATAAGACCATATTTTTAAAAAGAAATAAAACTTGTAAGTCATATTATACACTGTTATCTTCTATAACATTATCTTTTCAATATCTATATTCTTACTTTACCCTAATTTCATAAGAAATTTTTATAAGATACTTTATAATGCCATGTGTTAGGCCGCTACTTTTAAACACATATAAATCACGGTAGAAATTATTAAAAACAATACAGCAATAGAAATTTGACAAACAAAAAAGGAAAATATATTAAGATGCATATTATTAAACAAAATATTAGTGAGCAGTCTGTATGATCTCATTGGATGGATTTTTATGGCTTAATTTTGATCACCTTCCAATTTTTGCATTAAAAATATGATTTTAAAAAATAATCCTGTCACTTTAAGGAAAAAAACTGACAGTATTTGTTGGCAATAACAAAATATGAGCGCTTCAGTAAAAATTAGAATTTTTGGTAAACTTGAGTTTGACAGCTTTCCAAGAGCTTTATAACCAGACTGGTAGTGATATTAACGACTATGATTTCTGTATAGTGTATTATGAACTGTGTCAACATTTGTAAGCTCAGTGAACCAACATTTTTTAAATAACCTATCAGTGCTACAAAAATCATTCAAAATGTAAGACAAATCAATAATTCTAATGTAACAGATGACAAATTAATATTCATTTCAAATTTGACATTGCAACTAACATTTAAGAAACTACTACTTGTAGAATATTGGTGTGGTAGCAAAGAATATTTAAAATTAAAGAGGATATTAAAAGATTCCTCTATTTTCCAATCATATCTGTGTGAGGTCAGATTTTCTTCACATACTTCAACAAAAACAATATATCACAATAGTTCATGCAGAAGCTGACATGAGAATCCAATTACCTTCTATTGCCAGGTATTAGCGATTAGCAAAGATCACTAATTTTTTGGAAATATAGTTATGTTCAATAAAACATATTTAACTTATGTTTACATAAAACTTATGTTAATACACAATAGATTTATTACTGTTCTTTAATAAACTAATATTTTTTTAAATTTCTGATTTAATTTCTAATATGGTAAATAGAACTCTAAGAGATGTAGATGCAGTTCTCAACTTGATGAAATCATCAATCTGATGAATCATACAAATAATCTTACAGACTAGAAAGTGGCCATAAGAATTTTTTTTTAAGTGGAAATTGTTACACTGGATGGCTTGATAAAGAATTATAGTTTCTCTAGAGAAGAATATCAAATATATTAAAGGTTATTATAATACAGAAGGAGGCACAGACTTATTCTATGTATTTCATGGGTAACTTATTACAAAAATGAAGTTTTGGTGAAATGTGAAATATATTTCTTATTAGAGTTGTGCAACAATAGAAACTTCCTCACAGTTCCTTCAGTTGACAAATATTGTCTATTATGTGCCAACACTGGCTAGATTTGGGGATTCTAGCAAGGAATAAGTTCCTGCCCTCATATTGCTTACACTCCAGCGGGAGAGATAAACAAACTTTACAAGTTCCAGGATCTAATAAGTATTCTGTGGAAGGAAATAGGTTTTTGTGACAGAGAGGCAGGGGTCGAGGGTGTGAAGCTACAACATATAGAATGTTAAGAAAAAGTCTCTCTGAAGAGGTGATATATAAGCTGAGACCTGAGAAAAAGCAGCAGACTATGCAAAGGAAAAGAGCAACAAGTGCAAATGCCCCACAGATGTGCAGTGTGTTCTGAGAAAAGTAAGAAAGCAGTGTGACTGGAGTAAAATAATAGGAGACTTTAAAAAACAGGATATGATGCAGAGCAATGGTTCTCATCAACCTTAATAGCATATTGGACCAATAGCATCAGAATCCCCGTGGCAGGGCCTAGGCATCAGTATCTGTTTTAATAGTTTGTTTTTATAATTTGTTTTACTAGTTCTCTAGATGATGCTAATATACCACCTGGGATAAGAATCACTGATATCAAGTCTATTAGGCTATGATAAGGAATTTAAATTTTATTTTTAATATAAGAGTAAGCCCACTGAAGAATTAAGAAAGAAACTAGTAAGACTGACTGACTTTTTAAAAGATCACTCTTGTTGTTAGCAGAAGCAGCAGAGGGGCAAGAACAGAAAAAGCCTCAATCCTCAAAGTTTTAAGAGACTGAATGAGTATTTATCAGGAATGATATATTGAGTGGAGGCTTAGCCACTAGTTGATGATGGCCAAAGTGGAGAGTTCAATTTTTCAGACACACTAAACCATCAACAGATATAATCAGAGCAAAGGAAAAAGAAAAACCTACAAAGGAGGGAACATTCACAAGTGTAAGCTGCTCCAAAATACACTATCGATCCAACTACGAGTTATTTTAAATAAGAGATTTATTTATGCCCTTATATTGCCACAATATGTAAAGTATAAAGCTAAAGATTTATCCTTTCAATTAATATTTCAAAGACAGAGAATCCAATTTACAACTTAAAAATGTTAACTGACCTAAATCTAACCTGCAAGCCCAATATTTTTACAGTTTACATAAATGAGTCCAAAGGAAAGATTGAAGCTGCTTTTATTTCACCTGGAATGTACTGTTCCTTTCAAACTAAATATGGATAATAATAAATTGATACAGAAATACAGCAATAAAGATGATTCTAATTCAAAAATATATTTTAAAGCAACTGAAACTTGAATTACATTATTTTGTCAACTAGGTAATTACTTTCAAGTAATGCTTGTTAGCTTTTAACTTAAAATCTGAATAGTACCCCATAGTTTACTCTGAGTTCTTTCATTTGCCAGCATTCTTATCACTTTCTCTGGTATGAAGACAACAGGTCAGCTATTTTATCCTCAGTGCTTGCTGTTGGATTCCTTAATGAAGGAAGTAAAATATATTCAATGCCAATGTCTCTATCAAACATGGGAAAATCTAGCTCCACTTCTCTCATTATCTTATTCATCTGGTCCCTCTAGTTGAAGCAGTTTCTAGTCTTAGCTGTTCAGCTTTGTAATACTAGAAATAACGCCATTCCTAATATTTTTATGGTAAAATGGAATGTTTGGTAAAGTTATAGTATCAATTATCTCAAACAATAAAACATATCTACTAGAAAAACCAATGCAAATTCATAGCATTTAATATTTAAGCTTAATATACCATTAAATATTTAAATTCAATATACAGTTTTTAAAAAGGAAAATAAAATTACCTTTCAAAAGATGATTCAGGTCCATTGTGTCATGTAAGTCTTTTTGTTTATATCTGTGGTCTCCACTGGAATCTAACACTGAAGACTTTGAGGTGAGATTGGACCCGGGTTTTTCTTTCCCTTTTTTGGTCGATTTCGAAGATTTTGAATTATTTTTTAAATCCTCAACATTTCCATACACTTCCTGACTCACATTTTCTTGCCTTTTAACTCTTACTTTTGGATGATTTGATGCACCCAGTTCAAATGACTGAACAGGGCTGATATCTGGAGTCGATAAAGGAGTGACATCTGTCACAGTATCTTCAGATTCCTCAGTGTAATCACCGACTTTTGGTTTAGTACTTGAAGGCTGTGTTCCTGATGATTTTATTCGTGGTTTATATTTATGTTTTGGTGACAAGTGGGTTACACCAGAGAGATGTTTCTTTAATGATGGAGGTGAATCAGATGTACTGATATCAGACCCTACATCTGAACAATCTGTACCTGAACTTGAAGATGAGGAGGACAAAGAGGAAGAGGAACTACTTTTGGAATATTTTTTACTTATGCCTTTTTTAAAGTTATTAGATGGTTTAGCTGACTTGGACCTGACATGATGTTTTTTCCCATCATCACTGCTTTCCTCTCCATCTGTATAGTAATCATCTTCGCCTTCTTTTACAATTTTGGGAATTCTATTTGGAATGGTCAACTGTACTTTATGTCCTTTTGTAGCATCACACATCTTTTTTGATCTTGAAGAAGGAGTCAACAATAAAGAATTTCTGATTTGTGTATTGTCATTTTCTACAGGGTGTTCTTCTAGAGGAATTTTCTCTTTTCTTTCATTTTCTTTCTCAGTAAGATCATTTTCTTTTCTTTGCATTCCAAATTTCAAGTTTACATCTTCTGTATCTTTGTCTAGTCTCTCTTTAGGGTCACCATTTTGCTTGTCAAAAACTGAGTTACTTTCACTTTTCTTTGCTTCTTCAAAGTCACTGTCAAAGAAAGAATGGTCCACTTCACCTTCTGATATATCTCCGAATTGATCCATGATGACAAAAATATATCTGAAAAGGATAAAAATATAACCATCAGACTGAAGAGTAATTTCCAAATATTTTTCATCTTTATATAATAATTCCTAATTTTCCCAAACTGAGAAGTTTGGTTAATATATAAAAAGAAACATGAGCCTAAAAAAACAAAAAGAACAACTCAGCAGAGTGACAAGAGCAATATCAAGTTATATCAATGATTTGAAAATAGGTCTAATAGTTCAGTTCATAGGAAAATAATAGATCATCGAGGCAGGCATACTGCAAACATGGACACTTAGGTGAACGCCAAGGAAAATCTGCCTTCTATAAATTAAAGACAATTAGAGTTTAGAATAAGATGATGTTAAAACCTCATGAGATCAGCTAAGCCAGCCCAAACACATTATTTTCGTGGAAGTAGTCCAATGAAGATTGACACACTTCCCCATTTCAGCACTTGTTTTTGCCCTATTGTGTCCTACAGTGCAGGTACTGAAACAGCAGCAGAAAGAAGATGACTCCTATTAAAAGTAAAAACTGCCTCAATCCCTTCAAATAAAACCACTAAGGCACATACATAGGCTATACAGGTAGCTCGGAGTCAGACCTCTGAATATTTAATCACAAACTGTGACATAACCTTTTAAAGTAATTTTTTTAAAAATCAGGACCTTGGAAGGCAGCTGATTCCATTTCTGGAGTCGAAAAAACAACAAACACACAAATGAACAATAAAAAACCAAAAAACCAAGAAAGGCCCAGAATATCTTATTGTTGCCAGAAAGCACAATATCCAGATATGGGGTAGTGGTAATAAAACAAAGGATCCAGTTCAAAGGTGCTTGGACTGTCCAAGCTGGACAATTTAACACTAAAAAACAAAAAACACAAAATATACGTAAAAAGGAAAAAGTAATTCTGGGGAAAGTCATGAGTCCATAATGATAGTCAAAAGGGGCAAATAGTATGAGTTATGTTAAAGGAAAGAAATATATAAATTTCCAATAACATATATCTAACAATCTAATTATGTGCTTACTATATTCAAATTATGATTAAATAACATCCAATCAAGCAATGATTATGTAATCTGTAACCTAAATCAGTCATGACACTCTGCAGCCTTTAATTGTTTAAGTGATGCTGCAACTTATAAAAGCAAGTATAAACATGATTTTAAAATCAACCAAATTTATACCATTAATGTGATAAGTTAAATATGATAGGTTAAAGTATATGTGGTAATACATTTTATCATCACTGGATAATCTGTCTGGTTTTAAGGTTTTAAAAAATAGAAGAGATTATGATGTATTAAACTTATAAAATTTTAACTGTAATCTACTTTTAAACACTTAAGAGAACCTGATTAAATCAGAAAGTTTAGACTTCCTAGGTTTATAAATAATGTCTAAGTGCTAAGGAAGATGTCCTCTATTACGTCTATAAGTGTGCCTTGTCAGGAGTTTGAAGTATTTAAGAAAATCAAATATACTAAAATTGCAATTGTGCTGTTTATTAAGCAAGTTTGTAAATGGTGTAAAATGTTCAGGGAAATGTAAACTAAGCGAAAATTAAAGTATGAGTTTTAAAATTCTAAAACATTACTAGATTTAAACCAAAATAAGATGTTAGGTAAATTTTAAAGATTTAAGAAAAATTAGATTATAAAACTTTTATCAAGTAAATATTAAAACAAAAGAAACATTATTTCCTACAACAAATTAATGCCCTAAATCAGAGGATTCTAGCACCCCTGCCTTGGGTTCGATTAATTTCCTAGAACAGTTCACAGGACTCAAGAAAACCCATTTACTCACTAGATTACCAATTTATGACAAAGGATATTGAAGGATACGAATCAACAGCCAGAAGAAGACATACATAGGGCAAGGTCCCGAATAAAGAAACTTCTGTCCTTATGGAGTTTGGAGGTGGCACCGAAGCACGTGGAAGCCCTCAGAAAAACAACCAATGGGCTGTTCTCTTGGGTTTTTATGGAGGCTTCATTATATAGTCATGATTAACTAAGTCATTGGCCATTGGCAATTTAATCTCTAGGCCCCTCTCCCCACCCCACAGGGCAGGGGTGGGGCTTAAAGTTCCAAACCTCAAATCTGCTCAGTTCTTCTAACCCCCAGTCCTCACCCTAGGGAGGAGTCCAAAAGTCACCTCATTAACAAATACACCAGGATCCCTCTTGACTTATGAAATTCCAAGGATTTGGGGAGATAACTAGGAAATGTGGATGAGAACTAAATGCCTTATAAATCCCAATATTACACAGCCCCACTCTCGGGTTTAGGTGCTGTCACTGCAACACGTTGGGAAAGGGTAAAAAATAAATGATAGCTCATCAGAACTTAATAACCCTTCTGGTCCTCAATGAGGTATTTGCCAAAGCTGCCTGCAGAGCCGACAATAGAAATACTAATGCTTTCATGATAGATCAGGAAAACACACAAATAAGAATCTGAAAATTTCCAAACTGTCATTTTGTTACTGTGACGTTACGTTTCTGTAGTTAGATATATAATACATCCAAAGAAGGTAACCGATTGGGTACTCGAAAATCTAGGCCCAAAGTAAACATCTGTTTTTCGGAACTTTGAAGCTCCGTTCACCATCCCTCCTGATCCCGCCAGGTAGCAGAGGATAACTGACAACCCCTGACGCCTCAGGATTCAGGTTCAGGTCCGCAGAGGTGAGAGGCGGTGACCTAAGCCCGGCTCCTGGTCGCTACCACTTAACTCCGGGCCGACCCCGACTCCCATGCTAAGCCCGAACGCGTCCTAAGGACTGGCCGGGCCGTCCTTTTCGGGGACCGCTGCGGGTGTGGACGACCCCACGGACCTGCCGGCTCGGAAGCCTCTGTTGTGGTTACACCCGGCGCCCAGGGCTGGCCGGGCTGGAGAGGCGGCAGGGCAAAGGGCTGGGGGTGGGGGTCCCAGCCGGCTCGCCTCCTCCACCCCCGCGCGGGATTCCTTATACCGACCCTGCGTGTTTGCCGCTGGCCCGGCTCCGGAGAGGGGAAACGGATCCCGAACCGTGAGGAGGGAGGCGGGCGCGGACAAGAGGATGCTCGCGCGCCGCTCACCTGCGAGCCGAGGCCGCTACGGCCTCCACGCGCGCCGCCCGCGACGTTTCGCGCTCGCGCGCACGCGCCGGCGCGCTCCTGAAGCCCCGCCCCCGGGCTCCCAGCAGCACCCCTCGGCTTCCGGAAGCGGAGAGAGAGGAAAGGGGAAGTTGGTTGCAAGGGCAGATCCGCGAGCGTCGCGGGTCCCGGGCCGGTGCCAAGCGCTGGCTTTTCGTCGCTCCTGGCAGCGGGCGTCATAGAGCACGGTGGGCCGTGGCGACCGAGAGAGAGGCTCTATCTGCCCCGCCCGCTCTGGGTGGCGCGGAACAAGAGGTAAGGCCCGCCATTTTCCAAGGGGAAGGAACACGTGAAGAAAGTAATGGGCTTCCAGAGAGTAATTGTCCAGGCCCTCAATTGCTCAGTGCTTCGTCAAGGCCTTATTGCTGCCTCTCCCACTGTGAACGGCAATGCTGATGAGTCTGCTTGTTGGTGGCTATTTAATAGGAAAAGCTGCTTTCATTTTTTTGTAATTCCTTACCCAAACAGCAACAGCAGAAACAATGGGTGCGGCTGTATCTTTGTGATTGTTCATATCAGCAAATTTCAGTTCAGACAACTAATTCCAGGGGCTGGTAACACCCACCAGTAAACGAGGTGGGTAGGTCAAACAATCTAAGAGAAAAATGATCTCTAGAATATATTGAATGCCATAATTTTTCATTTTTGAATTCACAGGCACATAATAGGGGTGGTAGAATAATGTCACCACAAAGATGTCTACCTCTTAAGTCTCAGAACTTGTGAATATGCTACTTTACATGGCAAAAGGGACTTAGTTATGTGATTAAGGATCTTGAGGTGGGAAAACTAACCTGGATTATCCAGGTTAATGTACTCAAAAGGGTCTTTATAAAAGGGGAGGCAAGCAAGTCAGTAATCGGAGATGTGGCCGTTGAAGCAAAAGATAAGTACAAGCATGGTGACTGTAGTTAACAACACTGTGTATATTTTAAAGTTGTTAAAAGAGTAAACCTTAAAAATTCAGATCACAAGTAGAAACTATTCTCTATTCAAGGTGATAGATGTTAGACTATTGTAATCATTTTGTAATATACACATATCATTTTGTGTACCCTAAACTTAGACAATGTTATGTCTGTTTTGTCTAAAAACGAATTTAAAAAAATTTTAATTAAAAGCATCAAGAGATCAGAGTGATGTTAGGGGGCTGCGAACCAAAGAAAGCAGGCACCTTTGGAAACAGACAAAGAGAAAAAGGGATTCTCTCCCTGAAGCCTCCAAAAGAAGACCATGCCAAGACCTTGATTTTAGGCTTTTGGTCTCCAGAACAGTAAAGAGAATAAATTTGTGTTGTTTTAAACCACTAAGTTTGTAGTAATTTGTTATAGCAGCAGTAGGAAACTAATAAAACAGGTACTCAAATATTTTTACATAAAGTGCAAAGAAAGTTAGGAACTAAGGGTTAGCCATATCCTGGGCAGCCTCACTAAGGAATCGGCTCTAGTTTTGTTCTTCACAGTGCATTTCGTACTTGTACAGAAAGTCATTTTGTTCTTTTTGTAGGCCGAAAGGTAGAATTTCACTTCATTCTGCTTGATGAGACTGTGCTGTCACCATTTCCCAGGGATGCTTGTCTACTCTGTAGTCAAAGTTTTTTATGCAAAAGAGTCTAATAGATATTTTTCCAGAGATGTACAGATGGCCAATAAGCACATGAAGAGATGTTCGACATCACTAATCATTAGAGAAATGCAAATTAAAACCATGAGTTACCACTTCACACGCATTAGGATGGTTAATATAAAAATAAAAAACGAGGGTTGGCAAAGATGTGAAGAGTTTGGAACCCTTGTGCATTGCTGATGGGAATGTAAAATTGTATGGCTGCTGGAGAAAACTGGCAGTTCCTCAAAAAATTGAGCGTAGAATTAGCATATGACTCAGCAATTTCACTTTGACTGTATACCCAAAAGAATTTGAAAGCAGTCTCAAACAGGTATTTGTACAACCAGGTTTATCGCAGCATTATTCTCAGCCAAAAGATGGGGGGAAAAACATGTCCATCAGTAGTGAATGGAAAACAAAATGTGGTATGTACATACAATGGAATTTTATTCAGCCAAAAAAGGTATAAAATTAATAATACATGCTACAACATGGTTGGACTTTGAAGACATTATGCTATGTGAAAGAAGATAGACAAAAGGACAAATATTGTATGCTTTCACTTCAGAAATTAGAAAAGATATTACTAGGGGCTGAGAAGAGAGGGGAATAGGGAGTTATTGTTTAATAGGTACAGAGTTTCAGCATAGGATAATGAAAATTTTCTGGAGATGGGTACTGGTGATGGTTGTGCAACAATGTGAATATACTTAATGCTACTGAACTGTACACTGAAAAATGGTTTAAATAGTAAGTTTCGTGCGTATTATACCATGATAAAACATAAACAGAAGAAATTATTATATCTCAAACTTTAATTTTGGCTCTTTCTGGGCTGTGGATTTGTAAAGCTTTGCCTTTCCTCTGGTTTTCTTTTCCTGCAAAGAACACTTACTCAGTTGCCTGTATTGAGAAATGAGCCAATAAGTATGTGAACTAGATTGTAAATAAGCTCTTTCAGGACTAAGAATTTATTTGCTTTGTGCCTCTTCATAGTTCTGGTCATAGATCATCATCAATTCTTGGGTGAAAAAAAGGTACTTCCCAATCACTGAATCTGGACTCTTGTCAGAAAAAATGTAAATAAGATCCCCATCTCCTTTTTAAAAATTCTCAGTTATAAACCTCTTGAAACAATATAGGTTTAGCTATTTCTATAGAGAGCTGCTAAGAGACCTATCCATATTATCTGGAAGTTTTTTCATCTGTGCTAAACTTTCCTTATGAACAGTAACTACACACCAGTGGACAGATTTTTTTTTTTTTTTTTTTGCTGTTTGTTTTTTTAATTTAAGAATCAAATTTTGAAAGATGAAAGCTTTACTGGGTTAAAGTTTATAAACTAATTTTAAATTAGATTAGTTAAGTTTCATATTTTTTGAGTATTTAAAGGAGTAGCTCGAAATATCCAGTGCTATAATAAACACAGGAAGTTGAGAAATCTGAATGACATAGAGTCACAGACAAGGTAACGATCGAATTTTCCTTTAACTCCCACAAAGCAGAATTAGTAGCAGTCTTCTTGTCGCCATAGAACTTTGTAATGCCTATATTATAAAATGTATTATATTGCTTTATGCTTTTTCTCCTACCTTCTTTCTCCCCCCACCCCAATTAGATTGTGAGCTCAAGGACAGAGACCATATTTTATACTATTTTCTAAAACACCTGGCTAATATTTTTAGACAGAAGGAAAGAATGAACAGAAGTCACATAATACCTTGTAGAAATTTGTCATCTATTTAAAAGCCAGATGAATGCCATTATTGTATTGGTTTTGTAAGGACATTATTTGTATAATGTAAAAACCAGTGTATTTGTTCTTTGACATTACATAGCTTTTAACTATTGTATTTGAAAGATAGCATAATGAAAGAGAATCCTATAGTTTAGGTCTTACCATCCAGCTGTGTGATTTGGGGCAAGTCATTTAACTTCTGAGCTGCAGTTTCCTCATCTGCAAAATGGGATTATAAAACTTTTTATAGAGTTGTGGTGAGGAACATGTTTTAAAAATAATTTCCAAAAGTTAAAGTTTGTGTTCAAATATGAGATATTATTTTTATTACAGACTTTCGTCTACGTAATTATTCTAGACATATTATAAAAATATCAGATTTATTCATTCAGAAATATTAAGGGCCTACTCTGTGCCAGCCTATGTTCTGGACTCTGATTAATTCTCTAATACTAAAAATGTGTTCTCTTTCCTATAGCAAATAAATGACAAATCAAAGACACTGACTTAGGTGATGTATAAAAGTTTTATTTAATATTATGTACATAGTGTTAATAAAATATTCAAAATCTTTTCTAATTTATGCAAGTACACTTAATAATTGTGTACTGCCTACCTTTTATTTTACTCTGCTCATGACGATTATCATGAAACAGCATATAGATCAGTTGAAAAAGTTTCTCAGTTCACATGCATTTTAGAGAAATTAGGTAATAAGTAAACAGAATTCTTCATAATCTGCTGCCCAATAATACTGAATATCAAAATCTAAGTGAGCTTAGATTTTTTTTTTTTTGGCTTTATATTGGCTGTATTAGAGTAAAATAAAGCTAAATGATATTACCAAATTCCCAACTGGCAAAAATAGTTGTGTACTACCTCCCTTTCCCAGGCTCTTTATCTCATAGGTAGATGGGACTCAATAATGAATAACAATAAATTCCAAGAACAAGAAATGTGAACTTTAACATTTGAGTGATAAGTCACTAGATGCTACTGATTTGGGTGAGCAGCCAGATGATCCACCAGAAACTGTAATTAGTGTATTCTGTCAAAGTAAATTGTGGTAGGTTGTTAAAGTAATAGAACCAATGATTTACTCCTCCCTGTATTTAAACCCATGTGTTGGCTGCTCCCTTATTTAACTTCTGGTTGGGCCATATGATTTGCTTTGGCCAATGAGACATTAACAAATATGATAGGCAAGAGCTTAAAAATAACTTGCACGTCACAACCCTAAGATTGTCATGTGAAGGAGCCCTAGTTAACCTCTTAGAGCATAATACAGGGAGCAGAGACAAGCCATCTCAGCAGAGGCTCCATAGACCAAGCAGCCCCAGGCAATGCACAGCTTCACTGGTGACCCCAAGCAAGAAGAGTGAAAACTGCCCCCAGCCCAAAGTGCAGACCCACAAAATCATAAGCAAATAAAATGGTTATTTGGTAATAGTTTGTTATACAACAATTAACTTGTTATACAGCAAGTTAATTGACATACCACACTTCCCTAAATTGCAGGTCACAACTTAACTGTAAATTGAAATTCTGTTTTTGTGATCTATACTTGTTAATTCTTTAACTTGATACCAGCTACTTTAATTTACAACCTTTTGTAATTCTCTTTCTTTTTGATAATTAATACAAAGTCATTTGTGCCTGAAAGTTTCATGAATATTTTTACTTACAGGTATACCTCAGAGATATTGGTTCCAGATCATCAGTATAAAGCAAATATTGCAGTAAAGTGAGTCACACTTTTTTGTTTGCCAGAACATGTAAAAGTTAATGTACTATAGTCTATTAAGTGTGCAATAGCATTATGTCTTAAAAATGTATATACCTTAATGCAAAATACTTTATTGCTAAAAAATACCATTGTCTGAACGTTCAGCTAGTCGTAATCTTTTTGCTAGTGGGGATACTATCTTGCCTTGATGTTGATGGCTGTTGACTGATCGGGTTGGTAGTTGCTGAAGGTTGGGGTAACTATGACAATTTTTTAAAATAAGACAATGAAGTTTGCTGTTTTATCAACTAAGTTTATGTAATCTAATTGCTTTGTTGTCATTTCAACAATCTTCACAGCATCCTCACCAGGAGTAGAGTCCATCTCAAGAAACAACTTTCTTGCTCATTTCCTCTGGTGTGCCACTGAAGATCTCTGCTTCACCATGGGCCGCCGACCCGCCCGATGTTATCGCTATTGTAAGAATAAGCCATACCCAAAGTCTCGCTTCTGCCGAGGTGTCCCTGATGCCAAGATTCGAATCTTTGACCTGGGGCGGAAGAAGGCAAAAGTGGATGAGTTCCCACTCTGTGGCCACATGGTGTCGGATGAATATGAGCAGCTCTCTTCCGAAGCCCTGGAGGCTGCCCGTATTTGTGCCAACAAGTATATGGTGAAGAGCTGTGGCAAAGATGGTTTTCATATCCGAGTGCGGCTCCACCCCTTCCATGTCATCCGCATCAACAAGATGTTGTCCTGTGCTGGGGCTGATAGACTCCAGACAGGTATGCGGGGTGCCTTTGGAAAGCCCCAGGGCACAGTGGCCAGGGTCCACATTGGCCAGGTGATCATGTCCATCCGCACCAAGCTGCAGAACAAGGAGCATGTGATTGAGGCTCTACGCAGGGCCAAGTTCAAGTTCCCTGGTCGTCAAAAGATTCACATTTCCAAGAAATGGGGCTTTACTAAGTTTAATGCAGATGAGTTTGAAGATATGGTGGCTGAAAAGCGGCTCATCCCAGATGGCTGTGGGGTCAAATACATCCCTAATCGTGGCCCCCTGGACAAATGGCGTGCCCTGCACTCATGAGTCTTCATGCTGCCTCTCTTCCACTAATAAATCCTTATTTCTGTCAAAAAAAAAAAAAAAAAAAAAAACCAAAAAAAACAAAAAAACAAAAACAAAAAAAAGAACCAAAAAACCCCCCCACTTTCTTTGCTCATTCATAAGCAACTTCTTATCTATTAGTTTTATCGCGAGATTGCAGCTATTCAGTCACATCTTCAGGCTTCACTTCTAATTCTAGTTCTCTTGCTGTTTCCACCATATCTGCAGCTACTTCCTCCTCTGAAGTCTCGAACCCCTCAGTCATCCACGAGTGTTAGAATCTACTTCTTCCAAAATCCTGTTAATGTTGATATTTTGACCTCTTCCCAAGAATCACAAATGTTCTTAATGGCATCTAGAATGGTGAATCCTTTCAGAAGGTTTTGATTTACTTAGCCCAGATATGTCAGAAGAGTCACCGTCTATGACAGCTATATCCTTACAATTATATTTCTTAAAGAGTAAAACTTGGAAGTCATAATTACTCCTTGATCCATGGGCTGCAGAATGGATGCCATGTTAGCAGGCATGAAAACAATCTTGTACATTTCCATCAGAGCTTATGGGTGACCAGGTGCATTGTTAAGGAGCAGCAATGTTTTGAAAGTAATTTTTTCTTTTGAGCAATAGATCTTAACAGTAAGCTTAAAATATTCAGCAAGCCATCTTGTAAATAGATGTGCTTTCATCCAGGCTTTGTTCCATTTATGGAGCACTGACAGAGTAGATTTAGCATAATTCTTAAGGGCCCTACAATTTTTGGAATGGTACATGAGAATTGACTTATACTGAAAGTCACCAGTTGGATTAACCCTTAGTAAGAAAGCCTGTTCTTTGAAGCCTTGAAACCAGGCATTGACTTCTCTGTAGCTATGAAAGTCCTACATGGCATCTTCCAATAGAAGGCTATTTCATCTACTTTGAAAATCTGTTTAGTGTAGCCACCTTCATTAATTATCTTAACTAGATCTGGATAACTTGCTGCAGCTTCTACATCAGCACTTGCTTAACCTTACGCTTTTATGTTATAAAGACAGCTTCTTTCCTTAAACTTCATGAACCAGTCTCTGCTAGTTTCAAACTTTTTCTGCAGCTTCTTCATCCCTCTCAGCCTTTATAGAACTGAAGAGAGGGCCTTGCTCTGGGTTAGGCTTTGACTTAAGGGAATGTTGTTGGTTTATCCAGACCATTAAAATTTCCTTTATCATCAATAAGGCTGTTTTGTTCTGTTTTGATTTTTTGTCATTCATGTGTTCACTGGAGTGTAGCACTTTTAATTTCCTTCAAGAACTTTGCATTTACAACTTGGCTAACCTGGTACAAGAGGGTTAGCTTTTGGCCTGTCAGCCTTCAACATGCCTTCCTCGCTAAGTAAGCTTAACCATTTCTAGCTTTTGATTTAAAGTGAGAGACTTGACTCTTCCTTTCACTTGAACACTTAGGCCATTTTGACGTTTGAATACTTATATTTTTCATAAACAATTACTGCTTGAAAGTTTACAAGAAAGTAAGGGGTTAACTGACCTTAGGGTCTTATAGTGAATCAGAAGAAACTAGAAGAATGATATCTAGGTCTTCTGACTAATGTTAACATATTTATTCATAATCTTCCCCAAAGTGGCCAAGGGCAAATCCTGTGGCTATCTCCAAGATGGGCCGTGGGTTGAAGGAGAAATAGTGAAGGAAAAGATGCGTCGTTTTGGCAGAAATCAGGTGTTGTCTACCGATTTACACTCCATAACATTTTAAAGGTCATTTCCCCCCTCCCCCCCCGCCTCCATAGTTCATCCTTATAATAAAGCAGATGTCATTCCCATCTTAAGAGAATGACGAAGATAACCTATGGAGCATTCAATCAAACCCTGTCAAAATGTACTGGTTTTAAGGAATATAAGGTATCCCTACTTAAATTTGCTCTTTAACCCTTAGACCTAGAAGGACTCAACACTGACTTCTGGCAAGGAACACCTGGATTCTAATTTAATACCTGACTTCCAGACTCATCTCCCTCAGTACTTCCTGGTCTATTCACTTCCCTGTACCCTTTTATCTTACCTCACCTCTTAGTGTTCCTCAAACCCTACGCTGGGTAGAGGCCCAGCTACTAGATGTTAAGGAAAAGTCTGAAATGTCCATGCTGACTTAGCACCAAATTGGCATAAGCTTTATATATTATGACCATGTGTGTACATTTCTTCAGCTCTGCATTATTTTGGGGAACAGTATATTGGTGTTTTGGAAAGATGGTCTTTAGAGCTACAGACGAGGGCTCTCAAAAGTCAGATCAGTTTCTCCTTCACTGGTTTAAGTTATAACCACTTAACACTTGTCAGAGTGCTGTCTATGGTGCCAGCTATATTCACAAAGCAACAAAACAAGCATGGAATACAGGTCTTAAGATTTTAGATTTAACCCGTTTTTTTCCTCCTCTGTAATATGGAATGACTAAATGACAGTTTTTAGAAGCACCGTGGCATAGTGATTAAATGCATAAGCTCTAAAGCCAGACCCATGTAGGATGATAATCAAATCCTAGCACTGATGTTTATTAGCTTTATAGTGTTGAGCAAGTAGTATACCTTCTGTGCCTTAGTTTCCTCATTACAGATAGATAAATTATCAGGGGTGCTATGAAGATTAGACGAAGCGTGTCCAGTGCTTAGAAGAGTAGCACACAGTAAGTGTTCAATTAGTTACTGTTATTGTCAGCTATTGGTTTAAATTGGAAAATATATATAAAGCCCTCAGCACGCAGCCCTTGGCATGTAAATGGTCAAAAAATGAAGATATGATTGTTGGTAATAACAGGTACCATGCTTTATTGGAAATAATTTGGATTAGTAGGTTACACTTTGAGGAGGAATATTCATCTGTGGGATGAATATTAACTTTTAGAGGCAAAAGGGCTCCTTCAAAATCAGTTACACTGCTTTATTTTTTTTTTAAAAAAGAAGGGAGAAGGCAAGGAGAACAGGAAGGTTTTAACTTCTTTTGATGGCATTGTCACCATTGAGGCCACTTGGAGTTCCAGTAATACACACCTCTAGGTCTTTTTCACTGCCGAAGAAATGGATTTCAACTCAGTGAATATGAGAAATATTCGTTTATTAAAAACACTATGTGGTAGAAGACGAGTTAAGCCTAAAACTGGCTAGCCCCGTGGAAATGAGATTGCATACCCCTCAAGTGTGTGTGTGGGGGGCGGGGGGGGTTACACATCACGTAGGTATGGCAAAGGCACATCTGGCATACGGCACTAATTATCTCCTTGTCTTTGACTTACAAAGGATAAAAATAAAGTGTCCCATGAAAACATATTAAAAACAAAAGCTTTTTAAAAATGATGAATGTAAATACATTTGTTTTTATATAGCTATATAAAATAATTCATTTATATGCTGTTTCTTTAGAGCTAAATGTTAGGGATAATTTTTTTAGACCTCTTTATCTCCCACTTGAACCTATGCCATTCTAGGGAAATTAATTATGCAGACATAAATACATGGGTGGGCTGTGTATGTCCATGGACACTGGTATTTCTCTTTTCGAATAATAACTTCTTGGATGATACTTTAAAAGAATAAATATCCACTAAATAGTTGTTTACTTAATATGAATGTTGTATTTTTTTCTTTGTTGAAATGACACAAATGATTTCTTATAGAACAACACACTGGTACCAAATTTTAATGCTTATTTTTCCTAACTGTGCTTCCTGGGAAGCAACATATAACTCAATTTATTAGATGATAGTGCTTTTAAACTGTTGACATTCTTCATGGTTGCTGTATGGAAAGAGACCTGGGCTTTTGCTGGTCAATGTTTCCTATTCCCTTCTTTATTTCTCATTGCTTCTCTCATCTGTTTACCTTTCTTTCCCTTCCCCTTTCTACTCTGGATATGCTGTCTCTATCACATCCCTTTTAAATAATTATTAATCCCTTTAGAATTCCTTTATCCATTAAAGATAAATCGGCTTCTTTATTGATCTTAGTAGTAATTATTGGTATTTATCTAGCATATTGGCATCTTCTCAGTAAGTCTTATCTGTATATTAACATTGAGACCGTAATAGAAGAGGAAAATATGTACTCTAAAAATTATTTGGACCACGTTCATTTGCGTGGGCAATAGCATTTGTACTGAATTCTTGGCAACAAAAATGTAGGGACTTGGAGCCAAAAAAATGATGGCAGCTGGTACACCGTCTGGCACCAGGCCGACTTCTTTGGTCCTTTGCACGACGAGGAATTGCAGGCTTCATTTACTCCTTCACTTTTGTCTGATTCCTTCCTTGAGGCGGCCGAATGGGAAAGGGAAGGCTGTTAGGAAACTGTTAAAAGTGAAGATCAGGAATGTTTGCCTATTTAAATAGGTGAAAATAAGGCAGTAATTTAGGGGGTTGTAAGCATGCGAGGAGGTTGTCAGCAGTGTGTGGTGAGCGAGGATTAAGGGATCACCTGAGTTGGAGAATTACAAATGGTTCTGACACCTGCAGCAAAATTTTCCATCAACAGACGGTGTCCTGGGGGGACAGGGAGGCGCAGAACAGAGCCGTTTTGGCAGCCATTGGTAGCACCTCCTCCCCGGTGGGGGAGCTGTTGTTGGGACCCCTCCCCCTCGCCGCGGAGGGCGGCCGGGCGGGCGGGGCCCGGAGCCTCTTAGCCGTCACTCAGCGGGCCGCGGTTGCTCTCCGCCCCGCGCCCGGCACGCACTTCGGGGCCGCCCCCGCCCCCGCCCCGCCTCGGGCTTTGCCAGCTTAAGTCACAACACTGCCCCACTGCCAGGGTGCGCCCGGGCAGCTGCGGGCCCGGCGCCGGGTGGCGGCGCTGAGGGGTCGCCCAGAGGTGCTCACGGGCGTCTGTTGGAGCGGTTCCCTCCGTGGGCCGCCGGCGAGGGCATGAGCACGGACTCCCTCTGCCTCCGGAGCCGCCGCGAGAGCGGCGAGGGGAGGAGGCGCCGCGCAGAGGCCACCGTCCAGGGCAGCGCCAGGGGACAGCAGGGCAGGAAATGTGCCTGTCCTTAGCGGTAAAGGAAGCAGCATGCACCCCGATGCCACCGACAGCAGCCGTGCCGGCCTCAGCACCGTGCCGGCCGTGGGGGCCCCGGGCGAGCGGCGGCCGGAGCCCCGGGAGGACGCGGCGGCCCCGAGGGGCCCTGGCGGCGGGAGTTGGCGGGTGCCAGTGGCGGTGGCCGCACTCTCCGCCTTGTCCCTCTCTTACCTGGGGCCCGGCTGCTGGCAGGATGCAGGAGGCGCGGGGCCATGCACCATCCTGCTCAGGCTCAGCTTGTACCTGGGCTGCGCTGCGGCCGCCTTTCTGCTGGGCACCCTGTTCTCCCTTGTCTGCCGGAGCCCACGAGCCCCGCCGCCCGATTTCGCCGCCGCCTGGAGACACCTGGCGGCGGCCGTCCGCCGCGGGCCGGGGGTAAGTACCGGTCTCCCCCATCTCCTGTGCCCCTGCCTCGGCCCGGCCCGGCCCTCCCGGCTTCCGGTGCCAGCCGCCCGCTCTCGGAGATACGGTGGTCGCGGCGGGGCCCCGTCCTCTCTGGCCCCGGCGCCCCAGCTCGAAACTGGAAGCCGGGGAGAGAGACGCGGCTGGGGTTGCCGGGAGGGCGGGCGGATGCGAGCGCTCCCTCGGCCCCCGCGGGCGGTTCGGGCTCCCTCCATGGGGCTGGCGGAGATGCGCGGTATTAGGTGGTGTAGTCGCTCCGCAACCGTCCTCGGCTACCACCTCGCTAGTCGAATAGTCATCCCGATTCTTCGATGCTGCTCTGCAGCTGGTGAGTGGATGAAAGGGGAACACAGTGTTTTCTATACCCTGTGTCAGTCGTTATAGTTGGTTCTTCCAACCGTTCTCTGTGGGAGGTAACTTCATGAGCATTTACTGTGGAGGAAACTTGGCTCAGAGGGACAAACTTGGCCCAGGTCACTCACCCAGTCCCTCACACCCAAGCCCGTGTGCCTTATACCACAACATCCTGTCTCCACCATGTTGAGAAGTAATGCAGTCCTGGCCAGTTTCTGTTTAGAAACAGATTTAGAAAGGGGATGCAAGAAATCACTAGTGTGCAACAGAAGGAAAGCTCTCATCGGCGAAGTATAGGACCGTAGGGCAGTGCTTAGGGAATATAGGAAAGAACAGTATCTAAAATGAGCTCTTCTCTTCCTTAGTGCCAAACTACTAACTTTCTCTGCCTCCCATCTTCTGTCTCATAATCCTTTAAATGAAATCGATTCTATCATAGCCTGACCCTCACTGCTGGACTTAATGATACTATCATCAAACTGAAGTTGCCCAAGCACTTTGGGGTAAGGGAAATGGCAGTGGCTCATCTTTATAAGAATATTTGTTAGAGGGACCATTATCCCTTGAGTTTTGTATTGATTTGTGGTATGACCTCCTTACTCCTGTAAAAATCATCACGCTCTTCACTGAAATTTCCCTTTCCTGAGTCTGAATACAGCGCTGAGATAATTGCTGAAGGGTTGTAGGTAAGGCAGTCAGGCATCCTCACTCAGTAAGTTGATCAGCAATTCACTATGTTAAAGAATACTATATTTAAGAAGTAGTCTCAAAAATTAGTAATATTAATTTTCCTTAAAAACCTCCATTTAGCTTTCCAATTTTTTTTTCATGTCTAATTAGCAAGAGTTGGTGAGCAGATGTATTTTTCCTCTTGCTTTCCTCTACATTGATAAAAAATAAGGACCTCAAGATTTTACCAGTTGGGTTATTGATCACTGATCAAGTATAAGTGACATCATTGTTCATTATAAATTATGTTGCAGTTCTTTAGAGTATTGTAACAAGTTGAGTCAGTATGCATTTATTGAGTATTTTGTACAAGCCAGATATTATTCTGGAAGCAGGAATTGAATCAAGACACAAGAAAGCCCTCCTCTCTGGAGATTATATTCTTAGGGGAGATAGAACAATAAACAAATGAAATACTTCAGAATAGTGGGAAATGCTTATGAAACAAAAATTAATTAAGAGTTAAGTGATTAATCTGTCAATCACTGATAGAGCGGGGGGGCAGGGGGGAAGAGTTAAGTGATTAAGAGTGCCTAGTGTATGGAGACAGGAAATTTAGAAGATGAGGCCAGGGTCAAAGCCACAGTACTGCATGCAGTCCACCTCTGAGGGCCTGGAAGCCTCATGTTGTGGGTTACCATTCTGTTACCTGGAAAACGTCTCAGCTCATTTGCATCTCTGGGTAGATAAAACTTGGATTATCATCCAGAAAGGTGATTTCATACAAGAATTAGAGAAAATAATACTTTAAAGTTGAAAGAAAATGAAGCAGCATATATAAATCTCATGTATACTATCTGAAGATTTCAGGTAATAGAAGAGGTGAAGTATAATCGAAGGAAAGTTGATTATTGGTCAATTTTTTAGAATTTGTGTTCTTATAATACCTTAAATAAGAAAATAAGTACATTAGAAAATTTACTTTGTAAGTTATGTGTTACTTAGAATTGAAATGCATTTATTCACATAAATTTTTTTTTAGTACCTGTGCTTTTAGTTATGCTGTATCTCCAATAATGTGTGTTTAAGGTGTTTTTTTTTCCCCCCAAAATGTTCTCTTCCTTATGAATGGAAGCATAAGCATGTGGTGTAGTATAAAATATCTGTCAGTTCTGTGGGGGTAGGAGCTGGACTACACAGGTCACCTAACATATGTGGAGGGGGAGGCTGTTTAGTAGAAAACCAAATGGTGCCTCTTAAGATACAATGACTGTTTTACTACAGAAATTTTGGTTCAGAAGAATCCTCATTTATTCTTACACATTTTGGATTTTAAGTGTCAGCTAGACATGGCAGACACTGGGATCTACCTTTCTTTCCATCTGTCTATCCATCCTTCCTTCCCTCCTTCCTTCCTTTCTTCCTTTTTTTTTTTTTCTCTTCTTCTTCTTGGCTTCTGTCTACAGAGGAAAAAATGCATACATTATTAAAAGTAGGCAACTAGAGAAGCCTAAACTAAAAGGGAGAAGGTGTTTTCATGTCTAGGAGTGTTCAAGTGCTCTGCATGCTTCAGAGTGTAGTTATTGGCTGTAAACGCCATGTCGTCAGGACTCATGGTTGACCCTTTTTGTTATCCCTTGCACCTGTTAGGAGCTCATGAAGTGTTCGCTGATGATAATAAAGGAAATTATGTGTTTCGTAGTCACTAACTTAGTCCTTTCTCCTCCAATTATGTAGTACTTATTGGGCATCTCTGATGTGCAAAGATTTTGATTTTACTTGGGTGGGAATCACTATTTATTAAAGTAGTAAAAATAAATTTAATCTCAGGTAGAAATAATATCCAGTATTTTCAGGTACTAAGGAAACTTTGTATCAGGTGAGGAAGGTTGACGCTAAAGTCTTGACAGTCGAAATCTGGACCTCATTTTAGAAAAACTTAGACTTGGTTGCAAGTTAGCAGACTGGAACTGTGACACTTTGAGGCTGGCCTTCTCATGTGATAATTGGTAGTCCAGCTTTGCTGAGTAAGCTGTCACAGTCCAGGGTTGTAGTTCCGTCTTGTGCCAGATCAGTTAACTCACCTCGACCAAGAGCCTCAGATTCACTAGCCACGGTTACTCATTGACTTTAGGCAACAGCAAAAGAAATATGGCAAAAGTGAATCAATAGTTTAGAAAACTTATTTTCATTAGTGGACCAGCATTCCAAAGTGCATTGTCATAAAACAGGAAAAGGAAACTTCATTCTTACATTTTGATGATCGAAGGTAAAAAAGAATAGCTTCTTTAACTATCAATTATTTACATAATCTATGAATTTTCTTTTTTTTTTTTACATTGTAGTTTATTATATACCTCTTGATTTATGTCCCATAAGTTCAAAAATAAGTAAGCAATTAATGAGGATTGGAGGGCTGATACAAGAAAGTCCACAAAAGTCAGGTACTAATAGTATACGGGAAGCTAAGGTATACTTCCATTTAAACAAAACAGTAATGAAGGACTTTTCAAAGTTTAGGCAGAAAAGTTCAAGTTCATCAAATCTAATGAATAAGCATTTACTGAATGTCTGCTACCTATCTGCTATTCTGATCTTGTCAGATCTTTTTTTTTTTTTTTGCCTAGTTAGTTTCTGAGTGCCAATGCCAGGCACATAGTAGGCTCTCAGCAGACGGATTTTGTCTGAATGAATGGATTATTGTTTGAGATGAGAACAAATTTAAGTATGCCATTGACATTTTTAAATTTAAAATTTTGACCAGTTCCTAGAGAAGGATCAGAACCTTGCAATTGGTGTCACTAAGAACTTGGATAATTGCTTTCTCTAAGTGCGTGGCAGTGCTTTTAGTGTTGGGAAGATTCAAAGATGAACAAGATACTCCCTGTGCCTGCCCTCTCAGGCTGTGTAGATTGGTCTGATAGAGAAGACTGTGTGGAAGGGCAGATGTTTATAGAGATAGTAAAAATGTTCACACAGCAATCCATGGTGCCAATTGGCTTGGGTAGAACTTCTAGAATTCCTAAATCAGTTCTTTTACTAATACAAAAGTTCTTTGAGTAAAACAGATTTAATTTAGTTACTTGAGGGGAAAAAGGAAAAGAAATAGGAGTTAGGGATACTAAACACAGCCTCTTTGTGACTTCCTTTATTATGCTAATCCGATAAACTAATCTTCAATAATTTGATAATGGATAATGGCATAATACACTTACCGTCTTCAGAATATTTGTTTGAATTTTAACTAGGGTATTTAAGTCATGGCGACTAGTGAGAAAAATATTTTTGAAGAAGATGGCTTTTTGAGAACCTCTTTAATTCTAGGATTTTATCTAACGCTTGCTATGGTGTAGGGTTGTTTTATGTTAAATTCATACTATTCATAATTTTTAAATGTAATTTTTTACATTTGTTATACAATCACATGGTTAAAAAAAAAACAAAGCATATGAAAAGGAATACATTGAAAGTCTCTCTTCCCTACAGCCACTAATAATAGTTGTTTATTCTTCCAGATATATATTGTACATTTATAAGCAAATGCCAGTATGTATTAAAAAGAAAAAGGTTTTGATACCTGTAATACCTGGAAATAAAAACAGTAATTACACATAAAGGAAAATCATTTATTTTCTGTATCTTTGTTATGAAGGAACTATTTCTTAAAGTTAGTAAATGTAAGATGAAGTTATATATGAACAGTGATAACTTCGAAGTAGGAAGATACAATACACAGTTAAACCTAGGACATAAGAAAAGCTAATCAAAACCTGCAAATGTATCCTAAGAAAGGAAGAAAGTGTGTATTTGAGTTTAGCAAAACTATCTGAAGGAGGCAATATGTACTTTCATAATCTGTACAAAAAAAATAAACCAAGCAAATTGTTTTAGACACGGAGTACATGTACCATTTGGGATTTGAGTTGCCAGTGACCATATGAGGTGAATCATAGGAGCTGGGATTGGAAAGGTAGTTTTGGCCAGGTCGTGGAAGCCCTCATTTAAGAGAGTAGAATTGGAGTTTAGTCTGTAGGTATGGCAGCTACTGACATTTTCTGAGCACTGGAGTGATAGCATCAGAGCTGGGCTTTAGAAATGTTAAATGGTAATGTGATTGGGATGGGCTTAAAAAAAATACTGTACAGTTGCAGTGATGAAAACTGAGAGTCAGTGAAGCCGTGTGAAGGAACAAGAGGCAATAAATTCAAGAGTGAGTGAGATTTTTCTTTGATATTAATTATCATTGGTTATCATTACAGATAGGTTTATGAATCTTTTCAAGACTGCCCTAACATTCTCTTTAAACAAATTCAGCACCAAACCAAAGAGTTCTATTGTTTATTTACAAATGTGAAGACTGAGATCTCCAAACTTGAACATTCTACTTGGAGTCTAAATTATGGTCATTCTCAGGAGTTTTATTTCTAAGTCTTGAATCTTAAGCTGCTTTTGTCTTGGGTGCACATTATGATATCACCTTCGGAATTAAATGTTGCCTTCTTAACAATATCTTAGATTTCATTTCCCAATCTTATTATTTTGGCTATAGGACGTGCCCTAGATTCCTTGTGAGTCCTTGTAGGCAGAATAGTGCGTACAATTGTACTAAAAAGATGACTCAGCAAGTTTGGTATTGAGGGCTCAGCCTTTAGAAAATGAAGTGTCTCTGGAAGGTTGTCAGTATTAAAATGATGGCATGCAAACTTGGAACTTATGTTTTCATCCTTCACTGTTAGGTTGCTTTTTAAACGAGGGTTGATTGGTCAGGTGATGATGACAGGGACAGCTAGGCACCTCTTCTCAGAGGATCTCTTGAATACCCTGAGGGCCAGGCCCTCATTCCAGTTAGTCATTTCCACATCATGCTTTAGTGCTGGGGTGTGTGATTCTGTGGTTTCTCCAAACACAGTGGAACTTTCCAGAAAGTAGAATGGATTGGTTGTGTTTTAGTTGGTTTCTCAGTTCAGTTGCTGCTTTGGGAGAATGTAATTAGGATTGTGAGGGGTGCCAGCTCTGTCCCTGGGGCTGGCATGTGGGTATCAGTTAACTCTAGGCACTGGCCAGTCCTGGTACATTTGTCAGCTTGCCTGAGGTTTCCATGTATGAATAGCCACCAGCTGGTTGAAAAGAGCGGTGAACGTGGTAACTCCAAGCAAAGTGAGTCTAAGGCCAAGGGAAGAAGGAATGAATTGTGCATTTTTATGATAAGACACATGAATTTGATTAAGTCACTAGGATCTATTTAATAAGTTTTCAACTTTAGTGTAGAATATACCTCTTGGAAAATTAGATGTTTACAAATGCTCTGTAAATTCAAACCTGAATTTCCGTTGTTCTCTCCTACCTGTATGTATGAGTGGTTTTACATTAATACTAGTAACTAAAATTTTATAGGCATTTGCTCTTGTCTACTCATGCAAGACTTCATTTGGCAGTGCCCCTAACTTTACACCCCTCCGCCCATTTCTGCGAGTCCATAGGCAGTGCTTCATGTATTTGTGAATAACCTCATTTACATTCTTCCATTCCTGATGCCTGCAAAACACTTGAAAGATGCTTCTCTGTTGTAACCACTTCCAGTCTGTGAAAAAACTTATTTCTTGTTGTGCTGCTTGTTGTCTCAATCCGTTGAAGCTGGATATCAGGGAATGCTTAGTCTTTTTTTTTTTTTCCTGAGCCAGAGCGGTAATATGTGCTTTATAGAAGCTGGGAGTGTAGCCTTGTTCCTCTTATTCAGGCATGCTTTAAAAAAAATTTTTTTAGCCTTGTTATAGAAGTTGAGGAGCTTACGCCCTTGTTCACATCCCTAGGAAGATGGCCCCTTTCCTTTGTGGTTCCTCTCTCCACCTGCCTTGGAGCAGCCCCCGGGGCAAGCTAAGGCTCTCTCTCCTGGCTCCAAAGCTTTCTCTAGTCTCTAGCCTTGAGCTCATACAAACAAGCTACCTCCCAAAATGTCTCTTCCTCCTAAGTAAGTCAGCTTGTACAGATACACACCTGAGGGCTGCATGCAGGCTCTTCCAAGTTGTTAGACATGAAATTAATATCTTAAATGTTCCAGAAATTTCTGTGTGTTTTTCCTGAGACAGTTAATTTCATATTTTGCTCTCCAATTTTTTTTTTTTTTCTGTTTCACTAAACCTTTCTGAGATTTTGACCCTTAGATAAGCTCAAGAAGTTGCATTATTTTCCAGATTTGACTTTAGGTCATTCATGGGGTCTCATTTTTTTTTTTCTTTTATTGTGTCACTCTTAGGCAGTCTTACCTGTGAGTTGCCTATAACAGCTATCTCCACACTGAGGATTAGAGATTTATGCCTTAGGCTCAGATCTCTTTTTGAGCCTCAGACTCATTTATTCAATTGTTTAACTTGACATTTCCACTTGGCACTCACAGTGGTGCTGGAAACTCAACAAATCCAAGTGTCCCCATCCCTCTTCCATTGTTCTTTTTGTCAGTGACGAACACCTCTGAAAGTCAAGTCCCACAGCCAGAAGCCTGTAAGTCCTTGACATCTTCTCTTCACTCCCTGTATGCAATCCATCAAGTCCTGTCTCTTACCTCGAGTACCTTGCATCCATCCACTTCTTTCCCATCTACGTGACTGCAATAGCCTCTCAACTAGTCTCTCTGCCTCCTTCAATTTATTGTTTTAAAAATGCAAACCCTATCAGATCCCTCTCCAGCAACATGTTTAATTAAAACACATTAGTAGCTTCCTGTTCTTCCTAGCTCTTCAACCTAACTTCCCGTTATAACTACCTTCACTCTTTGCATTCCACCCTCAGTCCTCAGAGTACCAAGCTCCCTCTGTCAGAGGTGTCTTTGCCTGTTGCTTCCTCTGCCTGGAGCAGCCCACTGCCCGCCTTACTTAGTTTCTTTTCCTCAGACTTCAGTCATCACTTTTGCAGAGAAGCTTTCCTGTCTTCCCAGCTGTGTATATCTTACAGCGTCATATATACTTCCTTCATTGCATCGACCACAATTGTAGTTTTATACTCACTTGGAGGATTCCTTGTTTTTCTTTCTTTAACCCTTGAACTCCCTGAAGGCAGAAACTCCCTTCTGTATCCTTAACACTTAACATGATTTAGTATTTATAAGCAATAAATATTTCTTGAGTAACTGAGAATCAATAGAGCACAGGCATTAAGGGAATGGTGTTGGAGTCAGCCAGTTGCCTGAATTTGAATCCTGGCTCTGCCCTGATAACTCTGCAACTATGGGCAATTTGCTGAAGATTTCTAAGCCACAGTCTCCTTATCTGAAAAGTGGAGATAGCAAATACCTTCAAGGGTTGTTTGGAACAATGTCAGAGTATTTGAAAATACAAATACTTAGTATTTATAAAAGTGCTTTGAAAGTAGAAAGTGTTAAATGGTAGATATACATTTTTAAAAAGCTTTATTATAAAATTAAAAAATACAGATTCAGAAAATCGCAAAAAAAAAAAAATGTAGTTGGATGAATGATTATAAAGAGAATACCCTTGTAACTTCTCCAAACCCAGGAGCCCTTCTATATCACCACCCCAATGATAGCCTCTCCTGTTTTCCCTAAGTAACCCTATCTTGACTTTATAGTAATCACTTTGTTGCTTGCCATTATAGTTGTATCTCTCAAATGTGCATCTGTGACATAATAGTTTATTCTTACCCATTAAAAAAATCTGTCTTTTCCTTTTCCTTATAATTTATTTATTGAAGAAGCTGGAACATTTGTCCTATAGTATATCCTATAGTCTGGATTTCGCTGATTGCTTTTGAATGATGCAGTTCAACATATTTCTCTTTCCTTTGTACGTCCTGCAAATTGGCAGCTGGATCCAGAGGCTCGATCATACTTGTGTTTGATCAGCACTATAGGTGGTAGTGTGTCCTTTCATTGGGAGGCTCATACTATCTGTCTTTCTTTTCGTTGTATTAGTAGCTGTTGATGCTCAATACCTAGATCCATTATTGGTGACAAAATGGTGATATTTTAATTATCATTTATTTTTCATTTATTGATTTGAATACTTTTTAAAAAGACACATTTTCACCTCATCTACTGTTTGGTTACACAGTGGTACAGTTCATATAGAAAAACAGAATGAATGCTAGATTCTTTCCCATTATCAGTTTCCATGTAATGATTTGGTTCCCCATCATCCTCTGAAAATGACCAATTAGTTGTGTGTTTTAAAAAAATATATTGTGAGACTTCCAGTCAAGATGGTGTAGTAGGTAGATGCTATGTTCACCTCCTTTCGTGACCACATCAAAATTACAACTAAACTACAGAACAGCCATCATTGGGAGTTGCCAGAGGTCTGGCTGAACAGAAGTCCTACAACTGGAGATATATAGAAGAGGCCACCTCTAGGCTGGTAGGAGGGGCAGAGATGCGAAACAAGGCTGGTCCCACAACTGTGAGTGATGGTTGAGAGTCAGGAGGGATATCTCATCTGCAGAGGTTCCCCTGGAAGAGTGAGGGGTCCTGGCTCCACACTGGGCCCCCCAGCCCAGGGTTCCAGTGCCAGGAAGAGAAGTCCCTCCAACCTCTGGCTGTGAAAACGAGTGGAAATTGTGGCTGAGTGAGGCAGAGGGCTGAGGGAGTCGCAGACATTCCTATTAAAGGGCCCATACACAGACTTATTCAGCGACGGACTCACTTGCTCTGAGCTCCAGCGCTGGGGCGGCAGCTCTAGGAGAGGAATGTAAGGGACATACAGGAAGGATCTGAATTGTCTGGTTTCAGGGCAATGGCTGGAGAAGGGCAGCATTCTCCTAGACAGAAGTGCTGGCAGAGTCCATTGTTCCTTTGTTGAGCCATCCCCAATCCTGGTTTGGTGGGGACACAGGTAGCTACTATATCTGAGTCTCCATCAACCTGGCTAACAATGGTTGCCCTGCCCCAGGTGATTCCCTGAGATGCCACCCCTCCCAACTTGCAGGCCTACCCAAGCCACCTCCAATGTTTTTTGTTTTTTCTTATGATGACACTGATTAACAAAATCCAATAAGTTTTAAGTGTACAATTCAGTAGTAAGTCATAAATATATTGCATTGTGTGTTCACTGCCCATAGTTAGATTTCTTTCTTTCCAGTGGTTTTTTCCCCATACAAATGGCCTTTCATGGCTCATGCTGTGGACTTTCCTTAAATCTCTCAAAAGTTCACAAAACCCAAACAAGCAGCATCTGGCCTTGGTGTGCCTGGTACCTCTTTCTGAGCAGTCCCAAGCCTGGCACTAATGGCAGTCAGCCTTGAGTCCGGGCTTGGCCTCTCGAGGCACCTCTAAACCCAGCATTGGTGGCGGTCATCTGTAGATTGCTTGATGACTGTTGCCAGGCAGTCCTGGGTAGTGCACGTGCTATAGCTAAACTTGGCCTGTGGCTGGGCCCCTCCCGAGGAGGTTCTTGGGCTGGCACTCCCAGTGACCAGCTTCAACCAGAGCCAGAGCACCACCCAGGGCTGCATCTGAGGAGGACACACCCAAAGGGCAGACTGGGCAGGCACCAGAGTCCTGCTACAGTGAATCCTGTTCCATAGGGTCAGCCCCTCACTGGCCAGTCCTCACAACCAGTCAGCCCACTGACATGCACACAGTAACTGTGGCTTAACTATAACAGGAGGAAATACAGAGCCCATAAAAGGGACACACCTTTGGCATCCAGTTTGGTGACCAAGGAAGATTATGCACTGAGCCCCACAGCACATCTACTACATAAGGGCACTCTATTATGACCGGTAGACATACCAGCCCTACCCTAATATATAGAAACAAACACAGAAAGGCAGCCAAAATGGGAGACAAAGAAATATGTCTCAAATGAAAGAACAGAACAAAACTCCAGAAAGAGAACTAAACAAAACAGAGACAAGCAATCTACCAGATGCAGAATTTAAAACACTGGTTATAAGGATGCCCAATGAACTTAGAGGAAGAGTAGATTAACTCAGTGAGAACTTTAGCAAAGAGATAGGAAACATGAACAAGGAGATAGAAAACAAAAAGAATCAAAGATGAAGAATACACTAGAGGGAATCAACAGATTAGATGAAGCTAGGGATCAAATCAGTGATGTAGAAGGTAGAAGAAATCACCTAATCAAAACAGCAACAAGAAGAATAAATTTATAAAAATGAGAATAGTTTAAGGGATCTGTGGGACATCAAGCATACCAACATTCATGTCATAGGGTATGAGAAGGAGAGGCGAGAGAGCAAGAAATTGAAAACCTATTTGAAGAAGTAATGATGGAAAACTTTCCTAACCTGGCAGAGGAAATAGACATACAAGCTAAGGAAGCTCAGAGTCCCAAACAAGATGAACCTAAAGAGGCCCACATCAAGATTACTCATAATTAAAATGCCAAAGGTTAAAGACAAAGAGAGAATCTTAAAAGCAGCGAGAGAAAAGCAGTTAGTTACTTACAAAGGAGCTTCCATAAGGTCGTCAGCTAATTTCTCAACAGAAATTTTGCAGGCCAGAAGGGATTGGCACGAAATATTCAAAGAGATGAAAAGCAAGGACCTACAACCAAGATTACTCTACCCAGCAAAACTATCATTTAGAATTGAAGGACAGATAAAGAGCTTCCAAGACAGGAAAAAACTAAAGGAGTTCATCACCACCAAGCCAGTATTAGAGGAAATATTGGAGGGACTTCTTTAAAAAGAAAAAAAAAATGTATCAAAAATGTGAATAATAAAATGGCAAAAACCACACATCAACAATTACTTTAAATGAAAAAGGATTAAATGCTCCAATCAAAAGATAGGGTGGCTAAAAGGATAAGAAAACAATACTCTTACATATGCTGTCTACCAGATACTCACTGCAGATCAAAAGACACACAGAGACTGAAAGTAAAGGAATGTCAAAAGATATTTCATGAAAATGGAAATAGAAGAAGAAATCTGGGATAGCAATACTTATACCAAACAAAATAGACTTTAAAACAAAGGCTATAACAAGAGACGACAAAGAAGGACCCAGTAATCCCACTTCTGGATATTTATTTGAAAAAACCCAAAATACTACTTTGAAGCATTATTTACAATAGCCGAGATATGGAGGCAACCTGGGTGTCCATCAATGGACGAAAGGATAAGAAAGAAGTGGCACATATATACAATGGACTATTGTTACTCAGCTATAAAAAAAAAAAAAGAATGAATTTTTGCCATCTGTAACAACATGGAAGGACATAGAGGGTATTGCTACTGAGTGGAGTAAGTCAGAGAAAGACAAATGCCATATGATTTCATGTGTAGTCTAAGGAACAAAATAAACAGAATCAAACTTATAGATACAGAGAACATTTTGAGGGTTGCCAGATGGGAGGAGACTTGGGGGAATGAGTGAAAGAGAGGAAGGGATTAAGAAGTACAAATTGGTAGTTACAAAATAGTCATGGGGATGTAAAGTATGGCAAAAGGAATATAGTCAATAAAATTGTAATAACTATGTATGATGTCAGATGGGTACTAGATTTATCTGGATGATCATAAGTTATATACACCTGAAACGAATATAATATTGTATGCCAACTATAATTGAAAAATAAAAAATATTAAACAGTTAAAAATATATTATGAACTCAGGGATTTGAACATATTTAATGGGTATTAATCAGTTGTAATTATTACCTTTTGAAGCTTACTTAATTCCATCTTTGGTCAGTGGGAACCTTCTCAAGTCAGCTCATGAGTCCTTTTGATATGACCCTACTAGTCTTTGAGAAGTTTCTTGTATCTCTCTGGTATGATAAGATATTTTAGGTTTGATCTTGAGGATTTTCTGCTCACACCTGGTATTAGCCATTTCTCTAAAAATATCCCTGATTTTTTTCGTGGGAAATACTATTTCTTGAACTCATTCTGCCTTACCTCTGAGCAGCACAGCCACTCCCAGACCCAGCTGTTGAGATTCCATTTGTTATTAGGGTGAGTGGCCATCCTGATTTGCTCAGAAATGGCTTAGTTTTAGCACTGAAAGTTTCATGCCCTGGGGTAGGGGGTGGAAGGAACTCATTCTAGGTGTTATGGAAGCTTGTTGCTATTGGTTTGGTCATTGTTTCTTGACCTTCTCTGTGGAGTGATCTGGAAAAAATATGTATGAGATATGGATTTTGCAGATACTAACCACTTAGTAGTTAGATTTATATACTCTCTATGTCTTTTTAAAGGAAAGTAACGCTTATTTTGAAGAGTGTTTTGTAATCTTTCCCATTTGCTTATCAGAGACTAGGTACTGTTAATGGATTCAGGGAAATGGCTCCATGTCCTCGGTTTGATTTACTTTACTCTAATTGTGGCTGTTAACAGACTGCATAAATTCATGTACTATAGAAGTCATACTGCGAATGTCATAAAGTGAATGCCTTAGTATTTGTTATAGCTAAACTTAACATTTACTGCACTTATCCAGATGCAGGTGCATGTATCTATTACCCAATCTAATTTTTGTATCTACGTGTGAGTTTAGGAAAGTTAATCGCATTTTACAGATGGGAAAACTGAGGTTTAGAGAGGCTAAATAATATATCCAGGCTACAAAGCAAGGGGAAGAACTAAGAATTAAACCCAGGCCTCTCTTACCCTGGAGTCTATACCCTTAGCCACTTTATTACCTTTTTAATTACTAAGGATTAGTCTGGGTTGATTCAGGTTTAAAAAAATACTCTAGAATCTTTAGGATAGTTCTAGCATCTGTTTAGGAATTAGAGTCACTTTAGAGGTCTCAGAATGGATTAGAATTATGTCACAGCTGCTGCTCCTATGTTCATGACAGTCATTCCTAATGAAGTAAGGCTTTTCGTTGTTGTTGTTATTTTTGTGTTTTTTTCTTGTTGAATCTGGATGAGGCCTCAGAATCCCTTTCAATATAACATTCTAGGCAGCCACTAGAGGTTCACTAGTGTTGGCACATAACATGAAATGCATCTGACATGTGAGAACCCCATAGCCTAGCAGTGATCCCTTTGGACTCCTGTACTCCTTTTTCTGTGCCTGTATCACTCTGTCATCACTATACTGTATATCACAGCCGCCAGGGGAGGAGAAGGGAAAGTCTAGGTTAATTCCAGGATTCTGGCTTGGATGGTTGAATGGACACAGGTCTCATTTGTACAGGTTTGGGATGGTGGAAGATAATGAAGTAAATTTTGGCCATGTAAATTTTTGAGATACCTGTGAATAGGTTCAGCCTGCAGTTAGATATTCAGGTCTGCAACTTGAGGAAGAGGCCAAGGTGAAACAAGTAGGTTTGCAGGTGGTAGTATACAAGCAGGGTTAAAACTATAGGGTCCATGAGACTGCTGAGGATAGCTTGCAATGGTTGAAAAGCAGTGAGCCAAAAGGCAGGCAGAGAGGAGCCTGCTGAGGCATGAGAGAAAATATTCGGAGACAGCGAATAGGAGGGAAAAACTTGGAAAGAAACCGGGAGTAGATAGATGGCCAGTAGTATCAGATGTAGCAGAGAAGTCCAGAGGGAAGACTGAGACGTGTCATTTGGAGGTCTCTTTGGAGACCTATGCCAGTGTTTGGGGAGGTAAGGGTGGACATAGGGGTAAAATTTGGGTGAAGAGTGAGTGGGAAGTGAGGGACCGAGGCAGCATGAGGGCTATGCTCCAGAAGCTTGGCTGAGAAGGAAAGAAGGGAAGGCTGCATTTACAGAATAGTGTGTTACATGTGTTTTGGGAGTTTTTTGTTGGTGTGCAGTAGAGTTTTAAGCACACTTCTAGGTTAAAGGGAAATCTTGAAAGATAAAGAGAAAGGGCCTAAAAAATCTTAGAGATAGAAGATAACTGATAGAGCAGTGTTCAGGCAGGCAGGAGTCGAGTACAGGTGGAGGGTTTCGGCTTGAGATTAGTGGGAAAGGTAAAAATGAGAGCATATTGAGAGAATTTCATAGGAAGATAGCAGGGAATTAAGATATTTCAAGTTGGATAGCCTCAACTTTCTTGGTACGTGGGAGGCAAGAGTAATTGCTGATGGTGAGGAGAATGACATGTGTTAAGGTTAATTTTACGAAAGGTGGTAAAAGGTTTGGAAAAGCTTATTGGAGAGAATAACAGCAAAAACATTTATTGAGCCCTTATCGTGTACCAGGCCCTATGCTAAGTACTTTGCGTTCTCACTTGGTCCTCACAGTAACCCCATGAGATAGTTAGTTATCATTATCTCCATTTTAATGGATCAGGAAATAGTTTTAAAGAGCTTAGGTGGCTTGCCAAATGTGACAGAGGTGATGAATGAGGGATCCAGGCTTTTATGATGCTGGAGCCAGCCTTCTTAATCTATGTGCTCTCCTGCCACACAAAGGAGAGGAAGTGTAGCGAAGATAAGTTTTAGAGTTTTAGAGTTAAGGGTAGAATGTGGGTTAGAGTCTAGCAGAATGTGGTGACACCTATTGGCATGAATATGATATTTTTGTAGAAGGAGCATTCAACTCAGCTCCTGAGGCGCAGCCTTGAGGAAGACGGGCTATGGGCGTGGTATGGCAAGGTTAGGGTGTAGGAATGCTTGATGAGAGTTGCTCAGGTGTCAAGCCAAGAAGGACCTGAGGTCAGGAGGGAGCTGAGGGCTTAGAGAAAATGGAGGGTCAAAGGGACTGGACGTCTCCTGTCATGCCAAAGCCTGTGGTGTGGCCACGAGAATGGGGCACTGAAGTGCAGTAGAGGCGAGGGTCACTGAAGTTGAGGTCAAGGCATGTGTGCATGTGATCCTGATGTTCCACACTGTTCATCTTATTTCTCTTTTGACTGAAGGAATTGTCTCCAGAAATTCTCTGGTAAAATATTGCCAGAGAAGGAAGATTGCATTATACATTATGAAATCAGAGGGAATGGGAGGGGTTGAGATGGGTAGAGTGGGGTTGCTTGTCTCTTGACTATTTTGCCCAAGGCCAGGTCATTCAGGGCATTCGCTTTTGACAGTACTTGGGCAATTTTACCAATTAAATGCAATAAAAGTTAGGTACCAGAAAGTAGAATGGTTATTTTTCTTCTTTAGAGGAATATGTTTTAATAAAGTTAAATTTCTAAGAATGGTTTTTATTCAGCGCCTGTACACAGTATAGACCATTCCAGGAATACAAATAATTTATTTAAGTGCTATGTTTAAAACTACCTTCGTTAATTTAACTGATTTTTCTTGACTTTTAAAGTGATTAATGATTTGGTAATATCATTATGGAATAAAAATTCTATACAGAAAGAGTCCATACTACTTCCTTTCTTTATAAGAATACAAATGAAGCATTATAATTATTTCAGTTAACTAAGCAAAGTCAAAATTAATAGTGAATCTTTTGAGATTCTGCTCCCAATTTATGTAAAATGATTGTTATACTCTTACATTGAAATAAATCTTTCAAATAATAAAACGCTTCTCAGTTTTATTTCAGGGGTCATATTTTGTCATGATGACCATTTAGCAGTGTTTCTCAAAGTGCAGTCTAAGGATCCATAGTTCAGGGATATGGATCAGTCTAAAGATCCATAATTCAGGGATATGTTAAAAATACTGTACTTATTCCAAAGACATACTTTAATCTTTCTGAATTAAGAATCTTGGGGGATAGGATCTATGCATTTGAATAAATTCCCCAAGTGATTCTTGAAAACTGAGTAGTGTGTTTTTGAGTAATGAATGGGGCTTCTTGATGTCAGCAAGGACCACTTTTAATATTTATTGTGTTTCTATACCTATATGCTCAAGTATGCATTTTTCTGTCCTCTCTACTCAGAGGTAGATAGATGCTGCACAGCAGCCTATCTTTAATGCCATGTTTCTTTTAAGAGGAGGTTTTATTTCTTGAATTTCAACACATTTATTTTAGAAATGGAAGAAATAATTTTTATGATCTAGATCTATTCTGGGGCAGATAACTTTTACTCAGCAGTAAGAAGCAATGTAAAAGTCAGCCTCTTTGAGTTGATTCATTTGAATTGTACTTTAAATTTTATGCAACTAGTATTTTTATGGCAATAATTCATGTCATATATCTCAGTATTTTGTACATGTATGTTATGTACAAAAGGTGCCTGGAGCTCACCTTTTAATTTCAAGGTAACTATGGAAATAAAGAACTCATTGAATCAAATTAGCAATGTAGTATTTTTTCTAAACAGATATTAAATGTTTTTTCACCAGTTTTTATTTAAAAGTCAGTCAACAAATTAATTAGGGATTGTATTATGCTATTCCAGGACAGTAATGGAGTGAAAAGAAAAACATGATTGCTTTCATTAATAAATATCTTTGTGAAAAAAGCCATTCTATGTGACTTATATAGTTGTTGAGTTACATGAAATCTTTGAAGCAGAGGCAACCATTTTGGATCTTCCTTCATTTATATTCAGTGTTTTCAGGAAGAACTCTCATGAAATGGGAATAATTTTTGTCATATACTTCAATATGTGTGAACTTCAAAATTCTTATGAAATGATCTTGTGAATTGATTGTATATTTGAATAACGTTTCTTCTATAACGTAGGCTGGAAAACAAAGTGTAGAGAAGATACTGGAATAGGAAGAAAAATAAAATTCCTAAGCACGGCCTCCCACAATGATATAGCTCATTAGTTACTCAATTGTGAGCTTCCATCAAGGACAGATTACGCCCCTTGAGCACAGAGTATGTAATTTACTCACCTTTGTCTCTCTAGTACCCACCTAAGTGGCAGGCGCAGAAAGTCCTCAGTCGGTGTTATGTGACTGAACAAATTGATGGAAATGTGATTCATATCATGGGAACCTATGATTTCCCTTATGAGCTCAAACTTACAATGGAAGCCAGTGATAATATAGTTACAGAATTTTTATTACATGAATCCTTTCAGGAATGCAAAAAGCTAATGTCAGTTTTTAATTACCTTTCCTAAGCCAATTAGCTTTTCTTCATTCTTCTTTTCCAGCCCTAGTATCTGTTCTGTGTACTTGCAAGTGCGTGTTATAATTTCAGTTTCCAAATCTGTGTCTAATTTGATATATACATAAATTTCTCATAATCAAGTATGTTTTCTAAGGATCTTCAGATTTGAATCCTTGACATTAGAAATAAAACACATTTTTCGTCCCATGATTCTTAATTCTTCCAACTGAATGGAAAAACAATCCTAAGTATATTAACCTACCTCAAAATCTACCTCTATTGATCAGTTACTGAAGATTCACCTTTGTATTAATATTAATTTTTCTCTTAGAAAGCAGATTAGTAACCAAGAAACATTACTTAAAGGAGTCTGCTTATGACAGTGAAGCCTGAGAGCATGAAAGATCATAGTACAAACCACATGTAATATAACTATAATCATTCTTTGGGAAGGAAATTAACATTGTAAAAAATTTAGACTATGGCTTTTGGAACTATAAGAACAACCTATATTTGTAAACTGCTTTATAATTTTTAGAGTACGTTTATATGCATTTTCCTTCTTGAAATGCATAATAATCTTTTAATAGAAATAGGGCAGACATTTAAATTGGATTGAATCTCAGAGAAGTAGACATATTCATTATAACTCAGTAAGAAAATGGCAAAGAAATCAACTACAGCCTATTTTTTCCTGAGTCTTAATTGAGTGCTCTCGCCACTTGAATGTGATACCACAGGCTTTCATCACAGTAATAATAGGGGGATTGTGCCTCAGCATAAAGCACATTTGAATTTCATATTTGTTCAGAGAAAAAGACCTAACTGATTTCATACCCCTTCTTAGGGTCTAGTTTCAGAACCTGTCCTGACTGATGATCATACTTTATTATAGAAGTATAAACAGAACCTTGATTCCTACAGTTGATGCATGCAGGCAGGGTCAGCCTTTAGCCTGAACACAATTATATTGATAAATGGTATAATAAGTTGCAGGAGCTACTGAGGATCCAATCTACCATTTATCTCTTGCCAAGTTCATTTTAGGTAAAATCATGATAGGGATTTATACCTCTGGAGGCCAAGTTGGCTTGATTTTACAGCCTAAATGTTCCTCAGGGTAGAGAAGGCCCTGACCTGCCTCTGCCTCTCGTACTCATTACTCACTTCCCTATCTGGAAATTCTCTGCCTATTGGGCTTTTAAGGTTCATAGTTTAGGGTTGGTTAAAGAGGCTGGAAGGGGATTTTTCCAGTTCACCTTTGCATAGTTTGTGCTTCAGAGCATCCCCTATCCCCTCCACCCCAATGTTCTTCCTTCTGTTTCTTCTTAGCCGATAGAAGACTCTCCTTGAAGCACAACAAAATTCTTGAGGCACACAGTCCTTTGAGTGAAGTCAGAGTCCAAATTCAGCTATATATTTCATGGACACTTGTAGTAGTTTAAAAATATTTTTGGTGGTACTACTTTAATAGAAATGAAAATATTTTCATTTAAAGTAAGGAAAAATGGTGGGGAGAAAGTAAATATACAGTGATAAGAGAATAAATTATGGTATAAGTCATAAAACAATATATTCTAGATCTTTTATTACATATAAGATGCTTATGATATAATATTGCGTGTAAAAAGCCAGATACATACAGAACTGTGAGATACTATGATCTTAATTTCTTTAAAAAAGTATGAAAATGAAAAAACATACCAATAATAATTTATAGTTATTAATGTGTTGCCAGGCATCATTGTGTTTCATGTATATTAACTCAATGCTCAGATCAATCCTAACAGGTAGGTACTCTTGTTATCATTACTTTGCAGATGAGGAAATTGAGGTACAGGAATGTAAGTTTCCCAAAGTTACATGGGAAGTGTTGGAGTCATCAAGTAGGAGAAAATACATAAAAATATCAATAGCAATTATCTCTCGATAATGGTATTCTAGGTCAATTTAATTTTTTTCTCACTAGATTACCAGTTTATTACAAAAGGATATAACTCAGGAACAGCCAGGTGGAAGAGGTATATAGGGCAAGATATGGAGAAAGGGTATTGAACTTTTATGCCCTCTGAGCACGTGACTTTCCTCCAAATCTCTACATGTTCACCAACCCGGAAGTCCTCTGAACTCCATCCTTCTGGGTTTTTATGGAGACTTCATTAAAAGACATGACTGAATGGGAGGTGAACACACAATGTAAATATGTATATGTCTTACTGTTAAAATGTACAGGTGAAACTTATCAGATTTTGTTAACGAATGTCACCATAAAAAAGTAAAGTTAAAAAAAAAGAAAAAATATGTGGAAAAAATTTTTCAATAAAGGCATGATTGATTAAAACATTGGCCATTGGAGATGTCAATTTAATTATTTATAATATAGGATGTATCTCTGCTTTTTATATAATTGGAAATAGCATTTAAAAAATAAAGCATGTTTGGAATCTAGCAAAAACATTAGGAGAACATTTGTAAGCCCGAATTTTAAAGACTAGCTTCTCTTATATCTAAAGGAGAAATTATGTTTGATTAAGAGTGGAGGAAAATAGAAATACCACTACTATCTATCAGTACAATCTCTCTAATGATTAACCTCTCAGAATATGTGTTTGACAATATTCTTTTGTTAATAAGAAAAAGTCTTTTTTAGTTTATGATTAAACATTCTAGGAAATTAGCTTCTGATCAAGCCAGGTTTTGTTTGAATACTTTACCAGTAATAGAAAGTATAAAGGCATATACACAGAACGTTTGCAGGATAGGTGTACTTTTCTTTCTGTAAAGTATAGCCTCAAAGGCAAAAATATTTTAAGAACAATATGTTTATTATGTTGTCTTACTCTAGTTGCTTCACTTTTCAACCATTCTTTCTTGCTTTCATTTCCACCATGTTTTTCCCTTTAGAAAATCAACCAGTCAGCCAGCCCACCAAATTAGCCTCAGTTTGTTGAAAGTTGGTAACATTTTCTGTTTTATTAGTGATAACTTAGCATTCTGCTAAGTGCTTTCTGTGAGCCAGCAGTTATGGGCTAGATGCTTGTGATTTGAATGTGGCTCACTATTTGGCCCAAACAGTATAATCCTACAGTGTTTGGAGTAAAATTTAATTACTCGGAGACACATCTAATATACTTGATTTCTATTTTTTATTGAAAAGAATTGGAATTGAAAAGAATTGAAAAGAATAACAGTATAGCAATAGCATCCCCCTGAAACTCATTTATATTCCTTACCAGGTTCCTGTTTTCTTTTTGCTTTTTTGGACCCTTGATATTATTTTATTTAGTCCTCTGAAGTTTTATAAACCCACTGAAGCTTGAGAAGGAAGTGGCTGGGTCAAGGACCTACTATTAGTAAGAGGTCCTGTTGGACTCGGTAGCAGGTGTTCTTTCTGCCCCACCTTGCTGCCCTGATGGCGCTGTAGCATGGCCACTCAGCTTCCATGTTGGACATGGCTTTTCTTGCTTATGTCACAGTCTTTTCACAGGCTCTTAGTCAAATGAGATGGCCTTTCGTGTTTCTTAGTCTTTTCCTGCCTTCCTGAGGAAGAATATGTGTGGTTCCTTTATTTCTTTAGTTTCGAATTAATTATTTTTTTGAAGCCGAAGCAGAATATGATTGGTTTGAAAGAAGCTGAGGTTTTGAGAATAACATAGTTGAAGAATGAGAATATTAGTTATGGAATCCTGGTAGATGGTCAGATGCTATTTGAAAAGACGCAGCCATGTGACAGCACCGTGTGGTTAATGATGATGATTGGGGGTTTGTGTTTATTTTCCTAAGATAAATCACTATTTCAATAGCTTTACAGGAAATTACACCCATCTTCCTTCAACTCTGTACAAGTGTTTTTTTTTTTTAATCAAAATACATTTAAAAATTTTTAAGCGTGTAAGTTATATAATAAAGGAGAGAGGTATTTGTTTATTTGAGTAGCCCAGGTAATGGGCATGAGAGGAATTACAAGTCATGGAGTGACCGTCCCCCCCGCATCCATGTTCCCACAGGAAGCAGCACAGTAAGTAAGCACCGTCATATTTTTAAACAGTGGATAATGCGGTGTATGTGTTGGCCAGATTCCAGACAGTTCCTGGTGGTTTAGTTGCTCATGGCGTCAGAGTACTGAGGTCTCTCTTTAGGGATTCTCTCTGGATGTTGTTTCCTCAGAAGAGGGTGTCTTTAGCTCTGACACGAAGACGGTTTGAATGTATGAAGGCTGTAGACTAAAAGCTGATATTCAAGAGTAAACAGAAAGCTGATATGTGCTCTGAGAAGGGTTTATCGATATGGCATCTTCTTTGATGCTGAGGATCTAGTTACATACGTATATTAGAGAAAAGTTTTCAGATTTTGCCCTGTTTTGGAAAACATTTTTAGAATGAACAATGATATGTTGAGACTTCTCATTTTCTCTCTCCAGAGAACTCACTAAATGTTTAAAAATGATCTCAACATTTTTAACTTTAAGCTAGGTTTAAATCTCAAAATGAAGACAGGTTTTATTTATTTCAATTAAATAAAAAATTAAGGTGTATTTTTTACGTGACAAGAGGTGACTAGTTCACCAAAAGCTTTTATGAGTGAATAGTGTGATATGGATACAAAAAGCTTAAAACAAGAGCTGACTTGTCAAACTACATTTGAAGTTCTAATTTCTGGATTAGGATATTGAAGATTTCTATCACTTAACCCTTTGCGACAGTGGGAAAAGCACATGTTTCTTTCTTCTTTCCTAAAACCGGCACTTTTGAAAGTGATTGTCAGGAAGAGTGGCAGGCTTTACCTGAGGAATGAGGCCTTTTTAGTGCAGAAGGGGGAAAGTTAGCGTTTGCTTTAAGAACAAGTCTTCTGGGACCCAAGAATCTAGGGAAGTCTCTGCCATGTAGAGTTTCTTTTTTCAAACCTATAAATAGGAGAATGAAGACAATTTTTGCTCGCTGTCCTCTGGGCCACAGGAATCTATTCACATTTTGCAATTGTTTTAGCTAACTTTCTCCCTTGACCTTTCTTTCTTCCCTGTTTTCTTCCTTTCCTTTCCTTCTTTCCTTTTCTCTCCTTTCTTTCTCTTTCTCTTTCTTTTCTTCCTTCCTTCCTTCCNTCTTCTCTTCTCTTCTCTTCTCTTCTCTTCTCTTCTCTTCTCTTCTCTTCTCTTCTCTTCTCTTCTCTTCTCTTCTCTTCTCTTCTCTTCTCTTCTCTTCTCTTCTTTCTCCACTGTGGGATTATGATTGGTAAATTCCATCTTTGTGCTCTAAAAGAAATAAAGTATGTAGTGACTAACTTATACTCATGCAGTAATTTAGACATGAGGAGATTCTGGCTCCATAAATATTAAATCCTTTAAAAAGCAATTTCCATGTATAGTTACTCAGTTATTTTTGGCCCATGATGTTTTCTGTTATCTTCCTGTTCTCCTTACTTACAGACTCCATCTGGCTGTGGGATGGGATAGGGATGAAGAACCTTTTCCTTCCTACTAAGAGCCAGTGACCCCTGGGGAAGGGGTTATGAGGAAATCCAGAACTAGATTGAAAAATAAGATTGAAAAAATAGTAGAGCTTTTACTTAAAGAGCCAAAATGGAAAATGTTGTTCTCATAAACTTTTAAAGGCCTTATTCAGATACAGTTGGTAGTGACAAACATATGTTTATAGATGTATTACATCTAATTTTAGAAAGAGAGAAGAAACATGCAGATGGCAAGAAGTAGAAGAGCCATTTCTAGGGAGACCAAAAAAAAAAAAAGGTAAAAAGTAAGAATAAAATAATAAAAATTTGAAGGAAACTGTAAAGATAGACACATAAGCACATAATATATTTAAATATACATGTACTGCTTGTCTATCACTTTCAAACTTGCTTCTCTCCCAGCCCTTAAAGACCATTTCCATTTTAAGAACTCAAATTCTGGAACTTTTCAAATAACTGTTATCTGGCTTTGGTTTTATTGTTCTATTAGTGTTGCACACAAAAACTACCATATCTATATTTGGGAAACTGTACTAGACTATCTGCCAAAGACTTGAGGAGTTGAGATTAAATTTATTTATCAGTATAGCACTCTAAAAAGTATTAACTCAATTAAAAATTTGTCCAAAAAAACCCCATAAGTTGTTTAAATACCTGCCTGATGTTTTTTAAAAAACTAGAATTTAAAAATTCCTCTCGTTTCCTCAATTTTTTTTTACAAATTAAAAAAAATTACAATAAAATGTATTGAGCATTTAATTTCATAGCAAGCTATAGTGAGACTAGAAAGTAGTTTTAAATGGTTGAGAGTGTACTTCTTTTATGCATGAAATGGCTTTCATCATAGGATTATGATTAAGTTTTTTTTTATTCGTTGAGAAAGTGTTGAATGTTATATGTTAATTTGTAAAATAAAGGAATTATTTTATTTAAAATGTGCATGAGTACAACATGCACATCTTAAGGCTTTTGAAAGTATTTCAACTAAGGGATCTTTATACTATGGCTTTTTGTTTTGGTTTTTAATAGTGGTGATCATGAAAACGAATGCTGCTGTTGGCACTTGACCCAATGGATAAGTGTGAAACTAAGCTCGGGACTGGAAATTCTCTACTTCTGGTTGGGTGGCCCAGGGTCATGGGATTGACTGCATCTGTACTAAGGTGGCCTGAGAACCAAGTAATTTCCTGAGGCTTGTTTCTTGGAGGAGGGTGATAGCAATATTAGCCATTCATATCTCTTTAGTGAATATATACCATGCAAAAAAAAAAAAAAGACTCCACATTTTGCTAACATTACTTAGTTACTTTTTATCCTTCAAAATCAGTAAGTAGGCCAAATTACATTATACATGCTTTTGATCATTTTGGTATGTGATCAATTAAAAAATTTTCCTCTTTAATGTAGTCTTATTAGCCAGATATTAGATTTTAATTCTGTACATTGTTTCTCCTTATTTTATTCTTGCCAAGCAGTATCTTTATACAATTAAATTTTTAAAAACTTGCTGTTATATAGACACTGGAGTAAAAAGTTAAAATCCTATGCCCTTGCTTAGAGAAAACTACTTTTAATTGTTTGGCGTATGTGCTTCCAAACATTTTGCGTCCGTTTTTGTACTTTCTACCATTTTGTTGATTTGTTTATTTTCGTACTTTGCATCATAGTGTTTTGATATATAAAAAGGAAAACAAATCCTTCCTTAATTCTTTTTTTTCCCAAAATTTTCTTAACTAACCTTAGCATTTATTAACTTCTCCAAAAGAATTTTATAATTTGATAAGCACTATTGTATTACTTGTTTAGATAGATGGTCTTTCATACCTTTGGTTTTATTGTTATATGTTATTTATTCATTCAGTAATCTGTATCTTTTCTTCCTTTTTCTTACATTTCAGAGTCCTGGGTATGGAAACTCACATGAGTCAGTTCAGTCTAGAAGGGTAGTAATTTCTCATAATATGGACAAAGTTCTGAAAGAAGGTAAGGGTTAAATGAAAGTATATAATTACCATGTAAAGCAATTCATTATGTTCTAAAAGGAAAATAATCTTCAGCAAACTTATCTATCCTTGTCTATGTATAACATTGGGATTTTTTATTCATGAATTTTTATTTGATGACTGAATAAATACATTTATATTTTAGTAGGATGAATGGGTTTTAAACCTTTTATTAAGTGGGAATTTCTAGGTTCCATAAAGTCAGCCAGCCATGTGGAGCTAGTTCCACCATATGAAGCAAGGATCTGTACTCTGTTTCATAAAATACTTATCAGCAAGTATTTTCTTCTTTTAGATGTAACCTAGAGAAGGTGTACTGGGAATAAATACACTCAGGCTCACTGATTTACAAATCAGTTAATCAGATTAAGAGATAGTGGTCAACCTTACAAAAAAATGAAGGACATGCAAGTGAAATTTATGTTGAGGAAGGTTGGATGGGGAATTGTGGAGGGTATAGTATTGTTGCATGTCTAGAAATGGGAATAAGTCATTGTAATTACAAATATTAAAGTTTAAAAGATAACATATTTTGATCAAATTAAAGTTTAAAAAGCAGTTTTAAAAATCAAATTTCTAAAAACACTGACAGTTTCAGTTATATGTGCAGAAAAAAAGGTCCGAGTTTTTCAGGTGAATATGTGATGTTAGATATGAAGTTAAGGAACTAAATAAGTGATACATAAGCAAGTATGTTTTACTTGTCACAGAAATCACCATATTAAAATTTGAAGATCAATACTGTATAAGTACAGAGACAGAATTTTAGAACTTTTAAAATATTTAAACTTTTAAACTTTTAAAATATTTGTTATATTAGAAGTTAAAGCACGATGGCTTTAATAAAACTTATTGGATTTAAAATTGGACTTTTATTATTCATAATCTCAAAACCATGGTTTAAAAAAGTAATTCTTAATTGCTTTTATTGAGGTAAAATTACATACTTCGAAGTGCATTAATTTTAAGTGTACAAATTTTAGTAATTTTCAGAAATGCATATAACCATGTAACCACCACCTTCATCAAAATAAAGAACATTGGTATCATTACAGAAAATTAAGTGCATCCAGCAAATTTTTTATTCCAGATACTGTGCTTTTCATATCTAGAATTTCTATTTGATTCTTTTTTGCAGTTTTTGCTTCTCTGCTGAGATTTCCCCATCTGTCACTTATGACTATCTTTATCTTTAATTCCTTCAACATATTTATAATAGCTACTTTATTTTATTTTATATTTTATTTTATTTTTTTCCCCTCCTTAATCCCCTCCCCACCCTTCAATCCTTGACCTATGGATGTTGCTGTTTCCCCTTAAGAAGTGGATTTCTGAAGGCAGAGCGTCTTCTCCCACACGCTCACGACGTGCACCTGGGGCCTGGCACACCCGGGGCCTGGTGCACCTGGGGTATGGTCCATGGCTCTACCTGGGACGTGAACCTAGGACCTTATGTGTGTAAAGCAGACATGCTAACCACTACACTATGGAGCTACCCCTTATTTTTTATTTTTTAATTGAAGAAATGATTAAATTTTTCCCTCCATCTACCTCCCCTCTCTTCCCCTACCCTCTGGTAACCACTAGTCCATTGTCCCTGTCCATGAGTCTCTGTTTGTTTGTCCTGTTCATTTGTTGCTTTTAGGTTTATATCCTACATATAAGTGATACCATGTGATTTTCAACTTTTTCTGTCTGGCTTATTTCGCTTAGTATGATTATCTCAAGGTCCATCCATGTTGTTGCAAATGACAGTATTTCATCTCTTCTTATGGCTGAGTAATATTTCATTGTAAATATGTACCACAGCTTCTTTAGCCAATCATCATCGTAGGACACTTCGGTTGCTTCCATGTCCTGGCCACCGTGAATAATGCTGCTCTGAACATCAGTGTGCAAATACTTTTTGGGATATGGGTTTTCAAATCTTTGGGGTAAATACCTAGTAGAGGGATTGCTGGATCATATGGTAGATCAATTCTTAGTTTTTTTGAGGCACTTCCATACTGTTTTCCATAGTGGCTGTACCAATTCGCAGTCCCATCAGCAGTGTACGAGGGTTTCTATTTCTCCGCATCCTCTCCAGCATTTGTTATTACTTGTCTTGTTGATTATAGCTATTCTAACAGGTGTGAGATAGTATGCCATTGTGGTTTTGATTTGCATTTCCCTAATAGCTAGCGATGTTGAGCATTTTTTCATATATTTGTTGGTCATTTGTATGTCCTCTACTTTAAAGTTTCCTGTATTCTAACATCTGAGCCATATTGGGATTGGTTTCTATTGATTGCTTTTTCTCTTAACTATGTGGTACTTCTTTGGGTTTCTTCTCAGGTCTAGTTATTTTTGACTGTGTACAGAACAATGTAAATGATACTTTCTAGACATTCTAGATTCTGTTTTCTTCCTCTGAAAAATGTTAGTTTTTGTTCTGTTACGCAGTTTAATTTTCAGGTGATCACCTTGAAGGTATTTGGTGTTATACATTTTTTTAGGGTGGATCTGTTTGTATTTTCATCCTTAGCTTATGGTGAATCCCTTAGTCCTGGGACTTAGGCTTAACTCATCTATTTCATGGTCCTTCCACAGTTTCAACAGAAAGCCCATGGTCATACCTCTGACTTGGTGAGACTCCCTGTGGTGGACAGAAGTTGAAGTCTCTGCTCCTCTCTTTTTAGTCTCCCAGCTCTTTCAGCCTTCCGCTGCTCTTGTCATGTTACCTACGTAGATGTGTAGTTTAAAGCCAACAACTGGTTTGAGAGTTCATACTCAGGTTTTGCGGATTTATACTTTTTGGTATTTCCCGCCTTTATTTCTAACTGCTTTGGCAATTTCTGACTCTGTATTTTGAGTTATTAAAAAAAAAAAAATCAAATGTTCAGTCTGAGTTTGAACTGCCTTGTGTGTCTCTGACCACTGAATGCTTTCAGGGGAAAGTTATATAAATGCGAATTGTACCTTGGCTAGTCCCTTCTTTTAAGGGTAGATTCTTCTTCAGTTTTCACCTACTTTGGTTACTCTCTGGTGCTTATCAGTAGTTCTTTAATATTTTTTCCCGGAGTTCCTAATTGTTTTCTGTAGGAAGGTTAATTTGATATAAGCTATTCCACCATCCCTGGAACTCTCTCTTTAATTTATTTTAATTATTTTAAATTATGGTAAAAAATATATATCATAAAATTTACTATCTTATTTTAAAATTTACTATTTTAAGTATAAAGTTCAGTAGTGTTAAGTACATTTTAATTGTTGTGCAAAGTCTCTAGAACTCTTTCCATTTTGCAAAACTGAATCAAACTCTATACCTGTTAAACAGTTCCCACTCCTCTTCCCCCAGCCCCTGGTAACCACCATTCTACTTTCTGTCTCTATGAATTTGATTCTAAGTTCCTCATCTATGTGGAAACATATAGTATTTGTCTTTTTGAGTTTAGCTTATTTACTTATCATAATATCCTCAAGGTTCATCAATGTTATAACATCTGTCAGAATTTCCTGAATAACATTTTATGTGTATACCACATTTTGTTTATTTGTTCATCATCCATCAATGGACAACTTGGGTTGCTTCCACCTTTTGGCTATCATAAATAATGCTGCTATGAGCATGGTGTCCTTTTAATTTTTTAACACTTAAAAGTTTCTCTGCACTTAGGCATGACATGTTTATCTAGGACGGGCCAGTTTGTTTCAGAAAAATTTTGGGGAAAAAAAGGCAGGATAAGGGCTGAGACCTAGTGGACAAAAAATAAAACAGAATGAAGCGAACCTCGCCACCCCTCCCCCCCAATTATCCTTAAGTTAATTTCTGTGCAATGATTTCTTTTGAAAGAAAATATCCAAAGCCTTTAGGTAAGAGTTTTAGTTAATTATACTTTGCTACAGTAGTTATTTTTCTTTTTTCTTTCCTTTTATTTTTTGTTTTGGCATATTCTTAATGTTTACAATTTCCTGTCCTTTGTCTTAAGCCAGATGATTTACAAAGAAGTTGAACATTGTATGATCTACCAAAAGGAGAGCTGTAGGCTGCTATAAAGGTGGTTACTGAGAGTACAATTTATGCATTTAGCAGTAGTTATTAAAAAACAATACGAGACAGAACCAATATTGCCTTCTAAAAATTTTGGACATTAACTTAATGAGGAATTAGAATCTAAAAATGTGCATTAAAATGGCTATGAGGCTTTATATGCATTTAGAAATTCCATAGTGACTATAATTTGCATCTCTAGAATGTTTTAATTTACATTTCTAAACCCTGGCATCAGTATATTGAATCGAATTCTGAATTATTAGCTAGTTCAAGTAGACTTGCATTGATAAAATTGAGGGTCTTTTGGTATGCTTGCAAATTGTAAATAACAGAGATGCTTATTAAAGCTATAGTAATTTGAGTTCAGTTTATATGAAATGCTTATGGACATTGATTAAAAAATTTCCCCCTGAAGTTAGTTTAAACTATATAACATTATTGTATCATTTTATCTTTATCTATTTTATTCCTTTTAGAATGTATAATTTAAAAACAGATTAATGCAAAGAGTTGAGTAAAATACAAGTCATGTGTGTCTGCATGTTCATGTGTTGATTTTTTTTGTTACTAAAATGTGCTCGTATTGTAGCTCAGTATAAATTAGAATTTGTCTTAGGTCTTTATAGATGGAATTACAAAGAAGAAAGAAGTAACAGTCAAAAATGCAGAGCAAAATAATATAGTTAGGCTTTCTGTGGAGCAAAAGAATTACTAAAGCTATGAATGCTGGAAGCTTAATGGCATACTTGAGGAAGAAGATCAAAGCGTATTATTACTCTGTGTTTTGTTAGCCAATTTCAAATGTAAAAAAATATGTTTTAGCAGTTCAGATATAGTATGAACTATATGTCTGTCTGAGAAGCCAGAACAGCTTCCCTTCTATACCAGATACTTTTAAAATTTTCTCCTGAAGTTACATTTCCTGGAAACTGATAGAGATAGGAAAAAAGACTTTGAAATATCATTTTGATTTACTATTAAATCTCATTTGCTCTGTAGCCTAATTTTCAATAGGCTACCCTGAGTTATCTCACCAATGTGAACCAGAGAATTTAATTCAGTAATTATTGAGCACTCGGTATTTGCTCAGTAGTGTCCTGAAAGTTAAATTGAAAGTGCTTTTTGTAACCATTTTTATTATTTTTTAAAATGTATTTTTAATTATAGTTGACTACATTGGAAGTTCCCCAATTGAAAATACAATTCTTTATAAGATTTTATGCTTTTCAAAGTACTGGGGCTACTGACCTCAGCACTTTGTCTTGTAAGATACCGTGTGAATGTCTTAGAAATACCATTACTTTCATTACTTTTTGTGGTGGTCTTCACAAATGCAATTAATGTTACATGTACATTTCAAAGTGAATATATTTCTATTAGTTTTGATTGGCTCTTAATATTTTTCTGAATTTCATTGGTAAATGTGCCTGTAAATAAATTGTCTGGGTTATGCCAAAAGCCATAACTGATCACAAAAATGATCATGATAACAGAAAATATTATAAGGTCATTTTCCAAATATAACAGAACTTTTAGTTTCTTTGGAACATGTCCTAGAGAAGAGAAACATGATGTGGTCATTTCTATTACTAGGCTCCTTCTGTGGCCAATTCCTGAGAATATTACACCTTTCAAGTAAGTGTTAGATGCTGACACAGGAAGCAGAGCTCGCACCTCAAAGACCATGACTTCTCCCAGCCTTTAGGCTCTATTCACCTAGTTCAGGACTCTACTCAGTGGAATGCAGTGCGTTTACATTTTTTTGTTGTTGTTAAATGAATGAATAGATCAATCAGTGACATAAACTAATAATCCTAAATTTTCCCAGAAGATGACTTTTTCCATACACAGATAGTGATTAATAAATATCATATTGCATTTAAAAAACTTTACAAACCATAAATGGCCATCTCTATGAACAGTGGATTTATTGTCCTGATTACCATCAGGCCAGTTTTTGGTTCAATGACTATTTCTGTGTTCCAAGAGACTTGGGCCATGGACATTTATGAACCATGGGGCTCTACCTCTTGGGCATGGAAGACTGTACTTCTGAATTGCTCTGGGGAAAAGGCAGAGGTGGAAAATGGTTCTCTTGGAGGTCTCTTTCTTATACTGCTTACTTAGCTTGAGCTGTTCCTTGTTCTGAAAATATATATAGAGAGATTGTCTAACATCACTTTATTTATAACATAGTAGCTTTTTAACTGGTCTCCTCACTTCCAGTTTCTCTCTACTTTATTCCCTATATCCTCTTTTCATATTAATATAACTAAAACTAAAGTTCCAATCATGTTATTTCATTTTCTGTAATCTTCAGTGATTCCTTTTTACCTACTTATTTCTTTGAGAGCAGTCCTAGAAAATAGATTATATTTGGGTGATAATAAAGCCTGAATTTTTGTTGGCTGTTCTTATGCCTTTAGGAGACTTGTTGCTTGGCTGTGAGGATAAGTGTTCTTTTATTTTTCATTGTAGTTTGTTACATTATTTATATTTATTTCTTAATAAAGGCCATAAAATAATTTTATGATCATGATTTTCTGTCTCCTCAAATTGACTCATACGGTATGTTTTAAGATATTTTGTTCATGTGTGTACTTCTGTAAATGAGTGTAGGTAGTTATAGAATACATATTTAGAATTACTGCTTTGTTTTGTACTTTTTATATTTGTTAGATTTTTATCATACTTTGAAGAGGGGTGCTGACTAGCTGTCAATAGACGATATACCTGTGGCTAACATATATCTCTATTACTGATTACAGATTTTTGCCAGTATTCATTTTTATTGGTTCTTAACCAAAATATGTCACCTGAAGACTATTTTAGAGCTATATTAATTAGCATATGCACTGTGGTTAACAAATGTAACGGGACATTGTATAGGTGTATATGCCCTTCACATTAATCCTTTAGCATGCTGAAAAGATCTTATTCTAAGACATTAAATCTCTTATAATTGTTCTCAATTTCCTGCTATAATTTGAAATTAAATTTTAATAAAGGAAAAATGCTTCTGTTTTCCAAACCTTTTGGATTGCAGATTTATATGCTACTAGTTAAAAATTTTATGGCATGAAAACTTTAAGTTTAATAAAAGAGCTGGAGAGAAAGAGTTGTAAATGAATGAACTAGCAGTGTTTCATTGACCAGGTGGCTCTCATCGTGCTCTGCTTGCTTGGCATTGGATGTTCAGGAGGACGGTATAAAGGCCCTGCCCACATGGGCCTTCAGAGGCCATATAATCCAGCTCACCACGTTAGAAAGTAATTTTTTTTTATGTTATCCTTGTCCATGGGATATCCAGCTTATTGAAAAGTTCCTTTTGATGGAATGTTCTTCATCTAATATGGCAACTTCTTGAATGGCTTTAATGTTTTTATTCAGTTCCTCCTATAAACATAAAAAGCAATCTCCCTGTGACTTCTACTCATTGGTCCTATTTGTGTTTTCTAGAGCAATTTAAAAAAGGATAGCATTTTGCATTTTTTTCATACAAATATGTTTTAAACAAGATAGATATCCAGTGGAAAAGGGAGCTATTTTAGATTTCTCATATCTTTTACTCATGCGACTCGTTTGTTCCACCTTTGTGCAGGCCTACGGTGCGCTGAGTAGAAAGAATGTTTGACTGGCAGGAGACTTGGCTTTTCCACTAGTTGACTTTGAGCAAGTTATTTCACTTCTTGGAACCTCAATTTGTAGAGGGAATGAAACTCAATTACTGTGTAAGAACCATGATCTATTTGTTTGTTGCCCATAAAAGAGGTTATAGGATTGGTCCATTCCTGTTTTAGCCGTAATTTCTTACATCTGAGTCAGAAACCATTTCTGCCTTCTTCTTAATGGAATAGTCCAATTAGGGATGAGATGTGGCTACTTTTTGCAGAATCTAGAAAACATAACAACCATTTGTTCAAATTAATATCTGGAAGTGAGCAGAAAATTGCTGAAGGGCTTAGGAGATGATACATTTGTTGGTTTTGCTTTTGTTTTGCCTTTTCTTTCATGTTCAGTGGTTATTGATTTCTCTTACATACCGGAAGCCCTCTATAAATATTTACTTAATGAATAGTGAAAGATTGAGGTAGAATCATTTTTTTCTTTTCAATGCTTGACCCTCAGCCTTTGTTCTCAGCAAGTAATCATTCTTACCTGTAAAGCTCAGTTATATTAAGTATCTTTTCCACATGACTGAGGCCAATCTAAACCTTTATACTTGTGTCTGTGAACAAAACTCTTGATGGTCTCTGTATGTTTTTGAGTTATGGGATTTAAGATGATATTTTGTAAATTATTATAAAGCTGAGAAATTCTGGAAATATGGAAAAGCATTGGATACAATTTCATGGTTGATATTCTGAGAAGAAAAGCCATCAAGGAATATTAAAACAAGAGCGGTGCTTCCTTTGACCTTTGGGCTTTGGCAGATATGTTAAATCTTCACATAGATTGAATACTAATCCTGAGCTGGAGATTCCATTTGCTACTCAGTTTCCTAAGAGATAAGACCCCCCTTCCCCCGCAAAAAAACCCACTTAAAGTTGGTGTATAGTGTCCAAGGTGAGTTAAATGAGCACCAGATGCTAGGTTAAAAAATTATTTGAAAAATAATAGCTTAGTTGTTTGTATGCCAGGTGTGAAGTAGGTCAGGAACTCAAGTTACATTTTGTTCCATAGGATTCCTGGAAATAAATTAGTGTGCAGACAAGCAAAGCAAAGCAGGAAGATAAATTACGTATCTGAAATGATGTATGGTTACTTCATAATTAAGCCAAATCAAGTGGTGTTTGTAAAAGGAAAGGAAAAACCTTCAGAGATAAGCAGATAGCCCAGATATCCTTGAGCAAGATCAGGGTTATGTGGCTAATGTTTTTCTCCCTTGGAGCCCTTGGGGAAATCACCACTTAAGCCCGGTAACATTTTTATTTTTCAAAAGGCCTAATTTTTTGCAAAGATCACATCAGTTTCACCTTTTTTTGTATGGACTTGAGTTACCCTGAGTGACGTTGTAACCACTGTACCCACGTGGTTACTGAGCGCCAGAAATGTGGCTCATCCAAATCAGAATGTGCTCGCAGTATATACTATACACCAGACTGTGAAGACTTAGCGTGAAAAAAAGCAAAAGAATTATCAATAATTTATAATATTGGTTATGTATTAAAGTCATAATATTTGGGGTATATTAGATAAAATATATTATTAAGAATAAGCTCATCTTTTTCTTTTTTTTTTTTTAATGTGGCTACTAGAAACTTAAAATTGCATACATTGCTCTCATATTTCTGTTGGACAGCGCTGGTCTAGATGGAGCTGAGGTTTTCTAATTAATTACGAAGCATAGAATTGATCTGGAATTAAGGAAGTAGAAACTAGAAATCTCCCAAAGAAGTTGGTCAGTCACAGATCTTGAGCCTCGTGTGATATCTGATATATGGTAGGGTCTTATTAGGAGTCAGAAATCACATAGCATTAAACAGGGAAAGTTTAATATAAAGATTTATTAACTTGTAACATGGAGTTGGCTAAGTGCCGCGGAGTGAAGAAGACTCTAAAGATATAGGAAGTGCAGATGATGGGAGCACTCTCTCTAGGGCTGTCTCTGCGGCTGAGGCAAAGCACTTTAGGAAGGCATACATTTGTGAGAGGATTCCTTCTTCCCCCAGATGTGAGATCCAGGCCTCTTTGGAGAGAGCACAGCCTTGGCTCACTTGGTGGTGGAGAAGTTGTCGAGGGGGATACCGTAGACCAGGGGATGCTCACAGGGTGCCAGCAGAATTCTCTGAGAAGCTGCCTCCTGGGTGCTGTTGGAACTTGCTGGGGGTGAGCATCATCCAATACCCCTCATGCTACTGTCAGCTGTATACTGCAGAAACAATCTAGGAGGAGCCCACAGGAACCAAGAAGAGAAGCCCCTTTCTCCCCCTTTGTTCCCCCAGCACTCTCTATTGACAAAACTTAACATTATACCAATTGGAGAAGAAGAAATGTTTACAGGGTCCAGCTTTCAGTATCATAAAGCAGGGCAAAAAGGATGAATTCGGAGCTGAGAGGCAATAAATTGATAACTGGTATACTCCATAAGTGTGTCACCACTGTGTAAGATGCTCTATTTTAGATAGTTTGGCACCAAGATAGAATATTTAAAAATTGACTGTCCAAGAAAATCCAGGACATATGGTCATTATACCCCCAAACTTCTAGTTTGATGAGAATCTTTCATTTTGAAAGATTTTAGGGAAGATTATGTCTTCTCTTGTTTCATTTTCTGCTTTACTATTGAGTGAATGCCGGAATGATGAATTGCACACTTCTAACCTGTACATGTTTTAAACAGTGAATATTAAGTAGTCGGTGGCCAGTCTCCAGCAGAAATGCTGTCTTGGTGTTTGCTTCTTTCATCTACATTTTGCTCATTGCTTTGTTTGTTCCGGTAGTGTTTGACTACAGTTATAGAGATTACATTCAGTCCTGGTATGGAAACCTCAGCAAGGACGAGGGGCAGCTTTACCACTTGCTCTTGGAAGACTTTTGGGAAATTGCCAGACAGCTACACCACAGACTGAGCCATGTGGATGTGGTTAAAGTCGTCTGCAATGACGTTGTAAGGACTTTACTCACTCACTTCTGTGACCTGAAAGCTGCGAATGCCAGGTAACTGTAATAATATGAATAACGCCCCCTTCTCTTTTCATATGAAAATATTTTTCTTACTGAGTAGGGGTCCAAGTCAAGACATAACTCTATAATATTCTGCATCTTACTGACACTTGGCTTGAAATGCAGACATATCAAGGGAGAATAATTATAGTATTATGATAGAGTAGAATTTTTAAAATAACTTTCTAATAGAAAACCACTTGATAGACTTGTTTAATTTTGTAAATAACCTAAACAGTGAAATGAGTTTTATCGAGCCAGCACTATCATGAACTTATTTATAGTATTATGGGTACCTAGAAATAGAAGATTTAAGTATTGTGTTTTATACTGTGAAGAATGTCATGAATTTACAGTTTTTAGAAAAGTTTAAAGTTTGTTTCTTTTTGTGAGTCCTTTGTTAAGAGATCTATTGCCTCACAATGGCCTGAAAATTGATTTTTTAAGAGAAGTTAATGTTGGAGTTTGTGGGGGTATAATTAGAGAAGATGTTTTAATTTGAAAATTGCTAATATTAGGCTGATTTGCTTTTTGTCGTGTCACATTGAAAAGGTCTGTGCCTATTAGGTGACTTTGCCTTGGGAGAAGACTTCCATGAGGCCATTTCTGTGCTGATAATAAATTCTTACTTTCTTAGGTTTGCCAATAGGATCTTAAATGTATGTTTTACTATTGAGTGAATGCTGGAATGATGAATTACACACTTCTAACCTGTACATTCAAAGTGGTTTTATTGAAATGAGTAGCCTTCTGCCTGTTTAGATATAGACTCAGTTAGAGTAGGAGCAGGGCTCCATACAGTTAATTGGATTATTCTCACCCGTATTATTCTACTTCTACTTTTAGGGAAGAGATAAAGTATTTGGAAAATATGTAAGGGGATGAGCAAGCACTAGCATCCTTATCGGGCAGGTAGTAACTCATATTTCTTTCTAAGGAGGCCTATCATGTGAACTTGTCAGAAAGCAGTCCCTGTTTTTCCCTGTGATGTTGCTCAGTGGGATCTGGTTGCTAAATGTGCTTGTGCAGTAGCCGCTGTCCATCCTCAGCTATGCTGCCTTCGTATGAATCGTCTTCTCTCCCAAAGTCCACCGGGCACAGGCGTATGAGCCATCGCATGCCTATTATTTTTTAGCTTGCTGCCCCTAGTGTTTTGCAAACTATTTAAAAACTGAAATATGTTTTATTTCATGACCCAGTTTCATAAGACAATACCCTGATATTTTCGTTCCATAACATTAAAAAAAAATGGTGTTTGAGACTAACTAAATTTTATTTTGTTCCTCATGGATCACAACCCATGGTTTGAAAAAGTTACCATAGAGCAGTAGTTCTCAGGTTTTTTTTCTTGGTCTCAAGATTCTCCTATACTATCAAAAGTTACACTATCAAAAGGACCTAAAAGCTTTTGCTTAGGGAGCCAGCTTGTCCTGATTTGCAAGAGCTGACTGCCCATCTCTTCCCAGCTCTGAGTTCAGTGGTATCACATTGTTTGCTTGTAATTGGCCGTGGTGGAAGTATTTACACTGTGAAATGGGTAAATGCTACAAATCATATCTGTTTTTTCCCTTTTGGAGAGCCAGTTGTTAAACATTAACCGGCTCACCACTTATTATATTTATCAATATTTACCATATTAGATATTAAAACTAAGAAACTTTTAAAGTACAAGAATACACTGTATACTTTCCATTAGCCATCAGAGTGATAATGTCATCACATCTTGTAGCCTCTGGAAAACTCCACTGTGCTTGTGAGAATGAGAGCGAAAAAAGCAAATAATATTTTTATATTACTATGAATATAGTTTTGACTTCAGGGACCCCCTGAAAGGATCTTGAGGACATATAGGAGTCTCAGACTACCCTTTGAAAATTTCTGTTTATAGTGAAAGTAACTTCTAGGAAGGGGGTATGTGAACTAATAAGGAAAGTGAGAGAAATAGGACTCATGGGTTACTTCCCTAGAATCTCAAAAGCTTCAGCCTCTTCTTTCAAGGGTTTAGCAACCTCTTGGAGCACCTGCTAATTTGCTGTGGTATCTCTTATGTGAAGTGCTCCACAGTTCTACCTGGCAGATACTATCAAAGACATGTTTGAATTGAGTGGAAGCTCATTTTAAGGTATAGTATTTAAATTATGGTCCAACAAAGGACAGTATTTTAAATTAATGTTTTGTACCAGTTAGAAGGTTGATAGATTTAGCTTTGTGAGAGAGCAAGAAATTTAGTATTTTTATGATTATCTAATTTTAACATGAGAATATATTTTCCATGGAGACATTTACCAGCTTCTGAAATTACTGATTTTGTGAATAATACAGAGATATTATAGGTAAAGCATCAGAATAATAGAAAAAGAGAACTGATTCTGTTTTAGAATCTCTTTTTCTTTGGGCTTCTAGTTGTCTTATGTCGAAGGTAGATTTATTTTACTGATATCTAGACTTTGCCTAGAAACTCTAGTTGATGATTCTTGTTAAAGAAAAGTATGTTCTTTAACCACTGTTCTCTGGGATTATGGTTATTTGAAAAAGTACCAGTAGGTTATTGGCATTTTGCATATAGATAATTGTGCCCTAGAGGTGAACCCTAGAAAACTTATATTTGATTATGCATCATCTTCTACAAATCATACAATGAGGCTGGCAGAGAGCTTGTGTAGGTTCGATGGCTAGATCTGTACTTGCCCCCGATAAACAGTGCCCTCCTCCTAGAAATCTTTATGAATGTGCAGATATCATTGGCTGCAAAATGACTTGGAAACCTAGGGAGCTCCCAATCGAATTGGCCACTATCAGACAAGAGAATAATAAATTACATTAATAAAAGCAACACCTCCTCTAGTTGACTGTTAGGCAGTTGTGTGGAGGCCGCTTTCCGGTCAGCCTGTATTTATTTCCAGGCCGACATTTGTTGTTTCTTTAAGCCAATCCAGATCACATTTAATTTTTGCCTCTGCTTCCTCTTCCTTTGTCCCATCTGTGTTGTTACAGCACGTATCAGGGAAATCTAAAAATGATTGTTTTTATGTTATTAAATCAATAACATCTTTAATTTTGTATTCTCCTTACAACACCTATCTTTTATTTACCAGTCAAGCACTGGTATGCTGTCTAAGGGAAAAAAATAATAATTTTTTTTCATATTTTTATTTTTTATCTCTGATATTTCTCCTTTCATCTGTTATTACTACCATTTATTATCTCCATGATTATTCACAAACCACTCAGATCCTTAATATTTTCACCTATAAAATGGTAATGATAATATCTACTCGGTGTAGATGGGAAGATTAAGTAATAGCGTATATGTGAAATTTACAAAGGGTTAATGTCCTTTTGCCCACTCAAGGAATGAGAATCCAGAAGTAAGTAGTAGCAATTGCAGTAAACAGATGACTGATTGAAGGAAGATTGACAGAAGACAGCTGCTGCCTGGATTAAGGCTACAGTCCACCAGAAGGCTGAATGGAAATCTGACTCCAAAGCAGCCAGTGGACTCTTGGCTTTTGAAGCAATGCCTGATGTTTACTTTCTAGGGGGTGTCATAGGAATATCCTGCTGGGAATAAGCAGAGGGTTCTGGGGAAGCGTTCACCTTTCCTGTTTCCAGAGATCAAGCTTCTTTGGCCAGCCTTCTGGCCTTTGGCTCACTGAGAAGGTTTTTTCCTAACTTCGCTCTAGGAGGGAGAGGGACTTGTGGAAGTCAGAGGACCAGGCTCCTTTTATGATCTGCCTTCCACTGGAACAGAGAAAGGGCGGTGTACACATCCAGAGGGATTTTGATATTATTTAAAGAAGCCTCTCATAAAAGTGGAGTATTTTTGGCCAACTTCCCCCAATAGATATTAACCAAATATATATTTTCAAGTGAAGTGTTACCCTTAAAAGTGCTTGAAATGACGTAGCATCTAAATCTTACTATATTAAACTATCAACTCTAGCTGGCAACATAGCTAGGGTTTAAAATAATTGAAGATGCTGTTTTTTAAAAAGTCAGTATATATCAGTATATGTGCAAAGGCTTGCTGTTAAGATCTCTGTTCATGTTATTGGCTTTGCACATTAAGGTTGAATTCCTCTTAGTTTGTTGTAGGAGACTAAGAGGAAACCTTTCTTTTTAGTGTATATTCTCTATAAACCAGTCTTCAATCTCTCAATCAAAAAGAAATCAGAGTTTACTCCTGGGACACACTAGTCATGAAGACACTAATATGCATTTATTTGTTTCATTTCCTATGTAGTACCTAGTGTGTTTCCTCTCCATCTGTTTAATATATTTTTTTTCCTTCCAGTGTTGGCCACTAGTTTCTCTAAGAAAGCCATAATCTTTGTCTGTTCTTGGAAGATACTAGAAAAATTACCTTCCTAGTCTTTCTTGAATTGCTATCAAGGTATCATGGGAAAAGGAGATATAGAAAGTTTTACTTTCCACAGCTCTGCACTCAGATCCTCCAAGTTCATGGTCCTTAGATTGGGATGGGGCAGTGCTGTCAGGGAGTCAGTGAACAGGGTTGGCAAGACTGGTTGGGAAATACTTGGGAGCTTCACAGAAGGCTATTTGCCCTCAAGTTATGTAGCATCAAGTCATGAACCGTCTTTTCAGTATATGAAATACCCATAGATTTTTTAAATCCATGATCACTCAGTCAGGAAAGCTGGCCGGTGCCCTTGGTTTACACTTTGTTAGATTTTTTTTCTTTGAAAAATGAAGCTATAGATCATATTTAAGAAGAGACCTAGGAGACTTAAAAATAATCTAGCTAAAGAAATACTCATAGCTTTCTGGATTATTGCTATGATTTGGGAGTTATGTGTAACTGTTGGCACTACTTAAGGTCTGAAATCCCAAAAGGCCATGCATTTGCATTTTTCCAGACTAGTCTGTGATTAAGAAAATTATTGAGTCCTGATATTATTGAGGAGCAGACACAATTATTAAAAATCAAAAATGGACATACTGCTTATTTGAAATATTTTTTACCTAATGGTATATAACTGAATTGTTTTTAGAATTTTCTTTCCTTCCTTTTTCTTCTCTCATTTATTTTTTTTTTCAGACAAGAAGAACAGCTGAGGCCTTTTGTGTTGCATGCTTGTTTGCGAAACTCAGATGAAGAAGTAAGATTCCTCCAAACATGTGCTCGGGTTCTGGTGTTTTGTCTCCTCCCCTCAAAGGACATCCAGTCTCTCAGCTTGCATATAATGCTTGCAGAAATTCTCACAACAAAAGGTAGACTTTTATAAGTAATCGATAGTATTTATGTGACGATAAATGTGCAAACAAACGTGCTACCTACTAATGTGACTGATAACACTTTATATAACACCTATGTGGACCTTGCATACTGTGGGACATATGGGAATTAAAATAGTTTCAAAATTTTTACTTTAAATGTCACTCAAAGAAGGCATCATTTGGCCATACATGATAAACAGTTTTTTATATAACATATTGCCAAATGCATAGTACATTCTGTTGTTGATTTTGACATAGGATAACCAACTCCACGCTCTCCATAGGGAGGCATCCATTTAGGATAGCTTTCGAGTTATCCAGGCTGATAATATATACATTAATGAAAGAATATCTATACTCAAACTCCAATGTGCATTTACTTACAATGCCTTCACTGATAATGCCTATATATGAATTTTGTGAACTTGGAATAAACAAAAAAGGAACTGTACCACAATATAATGTGATTACTGGTGGGGAAAAAAATATATCCCGGGAAATGCTTAACCAGGATAAGAAAAACAGAAGAATATATGACCTAAGAGAAATTTTTCCTATCTCATAATTTCAAGAAAATAGCATTGTGTTTGATATGCATTGATTTGAATATCTCATTTATTGTCTCAGGATTAGCCAGTGGTGCCCATTAGCTGATACAACCAACCACAGAGAAAAGGGGAACTTTTTAACTTACAGTTAGTAGAATGAATTTGTAATAGTGTCATTGACTTTTTAACAACTTCTTCCCTAAGGTCCACTTTCACCAGTTGAGAGAATGTTGATTTTCATCTTTTGACAGACAAAACATATTGAGCCTTATAAAAGAAAAAAATCAGTGTACCTAATTTTGATAGCTTTGTTAGCAGCTGGGGATAGGCAGCCGTGTGTGTGTGTGTGTGTGTGTGTGTTCCCCATTTGGGTAGTTTAAAAATGTTTCGCAAATGTAGTTTCAGTTATATAATATGAACACAGTTCCTTTAGAGTAAAATACCTCTTTCAATGGTGCTTTCTTCTCCTTCCCACAGTCTTGAAGCCAGTAGTGACATTACTTAGTAATCCAGATTACATTAACCGTATGCTGCTTGCCCAGCTGGAACACAGAGAACAGATGAATGAACATCACAAGAGAGCCTACACCTATGCTCCTTCTTATGAAGAGTTCATTAAGCTTATTAATAGCAACTCTGATGTTGACTTCTTAAAGCAGCTAAGGTATCTGGTCTTTAATTATAGTGTGACAATAGCTACTAATTATTAATTTCCGCCTACTTAGGTAAAAAAAACAAAAATGTGTTTGCCAGGGAAGCAAAAATAAAGTCCATAAATCTTAACCATTCAGTGACAACTAAATTTATCCAACTTCTTCAGTGGGATTAGTTTTTTCAAAGTATAATGTTTTTCAAATAATTAGATTATAATAGATTTGAAAGCTGTTCAGTTGTTAGGCATATCTCCTTAGTCACTCAGATGCTTACCTTAGAAAAGCATTGGAAGGAGATGATGTGTTTTTAAAATTACATTGCAGAACATTGTATTGGTTTTCATTTTTCTAAGAAAATGCCGAGGCCAAAGTTTGGGAATAAGGGATTGTTAACTAATTGTTTTGAGAAAACACATTTGAAATACACCCCTGGACTCTCTTTTATGGGAAAATTCAATCTCACTTATCTTACTTGAGATATTTTAGGGATGAGTGTGTGTTTTTGTGCTTTTTTATTTTTATTTTTTATGATATATCGTATACAGTATGATTATATAGGGTTGTGTAGTTTAAGGACTTTCTAGTCTTCTATTTCTCTGATTATCCTGGTGTTTGTGTCCTCAAATGATAATGCATGGGGAAGGAAGGAAACTCTGGTATGTCATTTTGCTTCTGAAAAGTAATTTTGGTAAATCTCTGATGGAAAAGTAAAATATTGGCTGAAATTTGGTCTTTGAACTATTCGAAGATTTTCGACTTGTCTTATTTGCCTCTGAACTAAGGTCAACATTAAGATGTCAAAAGATTTTTTTAAAACCAGAACTAATTATTTTGATCAACTATTGGTAGTCTAGCATTGGCTGTCATTTTGTGCCTGAACACAATTCATGAGAATGAAGGTTTATTTTCTTCAAAATATACTGGCCAAAGTCTTAGGACTAGAAATGCTATAAATATCTTAATGTAAGCAGTTTATTATGTAGTAGGTAAAGAAAGAAGCTCAGCAAGACTTGACCTTTATAAAACAAAATCACGGCATCTCCTGCCCTAGGATGATTGGATGGCCTGCTTTTATCACAGTCGGAGCATTGTGGATTGCCTCAATCTGTGTGGCCAAAGATTACACTAGAAGTGCGTTTTCAGATTTAAAGTTTTCTCATTTCTTTCTAATATGTGATGAAACAAAAACAGTATGAGCACTTAAATCTTTTTTTAACATCACTTCCTCTTGCTCTCATAAGTCGGGCAGCATTGAAGGATAGAACACTGGGAGTCTGAGGAAGAAGGCCCTCTGAGCACTGAGAGACTTAAAGGGCAAGTAGAAATGTTGAACTAAAGAATGGCTTTTTCAAATATCGAGATAATTCAAATACTATAAAATTCACCTTTTTAAAGTGTACAATTCAGTGGTTTTCAAGACTGTGTGACCGCCGCCACTAAGTCCAGACTAAGTTCAGAATGTTTTCATCACCCTAAATAGAAACCTCATACCTGTTAGTAGTCACTCCTCCCATGCCCCCCAGCCTGTGGCAACCACGAATCTGCTTTCTATCTCTATGGATTAGCCTATTCTGGACATTTCATAGAAATCAAGTTATCCAACATGTGGCCTATTGTGTCTGGCTTCTTTTACTCAGCATAGTGTTTTCAAGGTTTGTCTATTGGCTGAATAATATACCATTGTATGAATATACCCTATTTTGTTTATCCATTTACTAGTCGATGGAAAATTTGGATTGTTTGCACTTTAAAGAATGCCCTTTGAGTGATCACCGAGTATCTCCAATAGCATTTTCAGTGACTGTTGATAAATAAATGAGAGTAAAATAAACTGTTGCAGATTCCTAACCTCTCCCTACCACCAGCTCCCCCACTGTATACCTGCCACCAACAAGGAGTCATGGAGTGCAGACACCAGGATGGGGGCTCCTTTTGTGCATTGTTTCTGTTCTACATATTGAATTCTCTGTGCCCTCCACTTTACTGTTAGACTCTATGTTTCCAACACAGTTTATAGAGTCAAAGGGGAGGACACTTGGAGGTACTCAGGTGATTAGATCATCAAACTCTTACAGTGCCTACTCTATTAGAAACAAAAAGAATAAACTTTCAGATTTAATTAAGTTGATATAATGACTGAGTCCAACTGAAACGATTTATTCTTCTGACCTCCATGCCTTTATGGAGGGAAATAATATTGATAACTTCCTCTTGAAGGGCTATGCAATTCTAGAAGTGGCAAAGAGTGATCATTTTTCTCAGAAAAGTAGTGGTGTTGCCTAAACCATCTTGTTACTTGGCTATTTATTGTTTATCTGATAGAAAATTTTTTTCTATCCGGGGTCAAGTCTGCTTACTGTTATCGACAGGCAAAATCACTTTTTATCAGACTCCTGCCTGTCCAAAGCCTAAGGTGATGAGGCTTATCAACTACCTGGCACTAATGGAGCTGCTTTCTTCAATCATAGTCTGAACTGTTTTGTTGTATTTCTGGTAAAATTCAGAGTACTCTGTTGTCTGATTTTATTAGTGTTTTAGGTCATTATCTTCAAAATTGCTCTTTGTAACATTTTAGGATTGGCTGCCGGAGGCAAGGAATGTATCTTATTTAGACTAGGCAGTTGTTGAAACTGTCCACTTTTATTTTACACATATTTCGGAGATAGATGCATATTTTCTAAAGGAAATAAAGTTATTTAATTCCGCTAGACTGGAATGCATTGAAAACAAAGAAACAAACCTTGATGGTGGTATTTGAAGTGTTTATTTTTTATCCGAGTCAGCATGAGATGCTTTCACAGTAGGATTAGGAAGCTAGAAATGCTTCCTTCAAAGATACTAAATTAGTGGATTTTTACTCTGGCTGTGTATGAAAATCACCTACGCTTTTAAAAAGTACAGTTGAATATCCCACTGTCCATAGCTACTTCCTTTTTCTTCTTTGCTGGCATCTAAGAAGTCGAAGCATGGTGACTGGACTAGTGTAATATTTTGAATTTTCCAGGGTCTCCTAGTAGGAGCAGTGATGAACTCTGTTAATAAAGCAGGAGCCCAAAATCTGATCATCATCTCGATGCAGGATATTAAAGGGCAGCTGAATAGTCTTCCCACTGCTAGTGTGGGTGGTGGAAGGAGGATGGTGGTCAGGGAAGGCGAATCAGAGTTCAGAACGGAGGTGCGTCCATCAGTGAAACTTGACAACTACAGAATTATCAGAGAAAGGACAGTGTGTTCCTTTATTTTGAAAATGAAGCAGGAGTCAAAGTAAACATTAAACAGAGGAAAATGAAAGGTTCTGTGCTTACAAGAACCTCTTATAAGGGAGTGGGCAGATCGTGGCCCAGGAATGCAGCCAGTGCTGCCTGCACTGTGTAATTCTTCAGTGTATTTGTAAAAAGTATTCTAATAAAAATTATTTTCTCCTCCATGACGTAGAGGAATTTTTATATAACTGGTCTGGAGACGAACCTAGACAGTACTTTTTAGAGGCTCCCCAGGTGGATATAATGTGCAACTAGTATTGAGAATCTCTTTTTAAACGGAATATTCTTCCACGTGCTACCAACCTGAACTCTTAGCTGTCATGGCATATAATTTGTTCTACTTTAATTCTTTGAAAACTGTTTATCACTGTTTGAGATATACGGTAGCTCTATTGAGGAGAATATAGATTAATCGTGATACCTCATTATTCCACCACATTATCATAATAAACAAAGGATATTTTGTCACTGGCCTTCCTGAGCAATATGTTTGGCTCAAGGTTTCTTGACCTTGCCAAAATCGACATTTCAGGCTGGTACTGGGGCTCCGTCCTCCTCAATGACCCTGTGGCTCACTGCTCTGCTGTGCTGAGGGTATTTCCAGTGTCCTCATGGTTCAGGGTGTATTCTGAAGTGCCAGTCATCATATCCAAATTCCAGAAAGCAGAGCGAAGACAAGGAAAGACAGTGGCAAGGTCACACACTGGATGTATTTTAAGGAAATTTCTGGAAGCTGCTCCTTGACCTTTCTGCTTATTATTTTGTTGGTCAGAACAATTGCAATATAATAGGTAGTCTTATTCTAGGCAGCCTTAGGCTAGGTTAAAAATGGAAGATTCTATTACTAAGAAAGAAAGAATAATGGTTATAGAATAGGCAAATAGTAATTTTTCTATAGTACTCCGAGTTGTATAGTTATAGTGAAGCAGGATAGCACTGCTTCCCACACAAGCACTGGAAAAATACTTCTTTCCCGGATTTGACATTTGCCAAGGTTAAAGAGATGCCAAGCAGATGCTCAAGAAGGGGAAAGCTTTCTTGCATTTAAACTACCATTTGTTGAGTATCTAATATGTATTAAGCACAATGTCAAGATCTTCACAATCGTCATCTCATTATTATAGCAACTATGTGAATTAGGTACTATTATTCTCAATTAGTGGTTGAAGAAAGTAAAATGACTTGCCCTGGATTGCATAGTTAACAAGTAACAGAGCCGGGATTTGAATTCAGATCTGTTTGACTTCAAATCCCATATGTAAAGCTGGGTAACTCGCTAGCCAGGAGGGCAGAAAACAGCAGTGACACACAACCTCAGCCTTGTGGAATTTCCTATGGGTGTGGCAATAACTCTATTGTCCTTGAGTCTTTGCAGGCACTAATCCTGGCGTAGAGAATAATACCACCCCAAAGTGCCATCATCTTAAGATGGTGATAGACTGCCAGAGAAACAAGTAGTAATAAAACCAGAGCAACCTCTCACTGCCATAATTCAATTTACTGCCAGTCCAATCTTTATTAGATTTTGCAGTTCTGGATTTGCTTGTATCTGACTCCCCATTTAAAGAGCAACATGGAGAATCTAAAAATAGTAGAGAGGAAATTCTAATAATGAGTGAAAGGTTTAAAATTTTAAAGATTGAAGATTTTTTAGGTTGGAGAAGGGAAGCAAACCTTTTATTTGGTATACACTGAAATCGATGTGGTGTTTTCTGTTTTACTGGGATAAAGCAAGAGGCAGTGGGCATAATGAATGAATTAACTTCAGAGATAGTTAACAATGGAGTGGGTTACTGAGGGAATTTGCTACATATTTTCTCTTTAGATATTAAGGGGATGGATTTTCATCTTAGAATTAGTTTAGGTGCATTGGCACATGAAGACAATATATTAACAATATTAAAATTCTTAAAATTTCATGCTTTTGTGTAAAAGAATTTAAATTATCTGAATGTTCAGTGTTTTGAACAGTGGTTCTGAAAATATTTTGTGTCTCATGAGCAGTAAAATAGGATTACGTTATAGAGGAACATGAAAGAAGAGATTGCACGCACCTTAAGACAAACTAATGCACCGTGTCCGAAATCAATAAGGACATGTAAACAGCTAAGGGAAAGGCTAGTGTGGGTGGACAAAGGGATGAAAAAATCAAAGTGCGGAACAGGGAAGGCTAGCAAATTTTTATGAAAATAATGAATGAACATAAATTTAAACATTAAAATGCAAGGCTACCTAAGAAAAATGTTCTAAATAAATCTTACAGTTTTATCTTACAGAAGATCAAAGTACATTGACTTCAGAATATAATTCCTTCTATTAGTGTCAGAGAAATAGCAGAGGGCACAGAGGTGGCAGTTAAACATATCAGAGAACGTAGATTATTTTCACTTAGGAGCAAAGATAAGTATTGGCAGCAATGTAAAATTTGACATAAGAAGGAGAAGTTTCGGTATAAAGAAGTTTATGGTCTCTCTGAAATTAAAGAATTTATTATGTGCTTATAATTGTTGCACCACTGGTGCTGTAGGTCAGATGTATGTGCTTTATGAGCGACAGGAGCACGTAAGTCAGTTTATATAAAACACTTAGCCCAGATTCTGCATATTCCTAATTGGTAGCTGCTACTATTGTTGTTGTTATAATTATTAAACCAAGGATTACAAACATTTCATTGTGAACACTGATCAATTACTAGTAGCCCACCGGCATTCAGAGTTTCATTCAGGTTTGAGGAGACCGAATAATACATAGAAATGTTCCTCTCTCCATCCTGAGGTCCAAGCCATCTAGGGCCAAGGAATAAGGCAAATGTCACTCATTACCAATAGATCATGGAGAATGTGGTTTATATACGTAAGTGGCATACTCTCTAAAACTGAGTCTCGGAATTAAACATTTTTTCCCACCTAGCAATGCTAGAATCAGCAACCTCCTCCCTACGTACTCCCTTCCTCCCCATCTCCCTGGCAGGTGCAGAGTCTACTTGCTGGCTGGCCTTGGAGGCAGAGAACACGTGCTCTTAAGAGGAAGGAGAACAGAAGGGCTGCACTCCATATACCCAGTTCCTCCTTCTCTGTGATCAGATTAAAAAGCTCTTCCTTCTCTAGGGAGTGAGAAGAGTGAATGAGAGGTGGAGAGAGACCAGAGATGGAGCTTCTTATATTTCAAATGAAACATCAGGAGTTGGGGGTGGAGTGGGGTGGATAGGTAATGCATTTTTCTTTAAAAAGAAAAAACAAAAATAAAAACTGTGGTGCTGAGTCCCTACTCAACAGCAAAGAATTTTATGACTCAAAGGTCTCCTAAAGGAACGGTCATGAAGAGTGGTAGAATGATGTGCTCATAATCTTAAAAACTGCCTTTCGTGGGAAGAGGCGAGAAACCCTGACTCATAGCGTTTGCTGATTTAAACCCATGGCCAAATTAAAGCCACTGGTATGACATCACGGAGTGTGGTGTTGGGAAGAGATGTGCAGTAGCACACCATTTTATATGTGTAGTGTTTCCAAAATACTGATGCAATCAGTGTAAATAACCTTGAACATAGATAATAGTAAAATGAATGAAATTATTAGGAAACGATGAGTTTTGAGTACTCTTACACTGAAAAACTATGATTTAATTATAAGTTTGCATAAATTGATTTTAATAATCATAGGTTTCATTCCTGAAAATTAACAGCCAGCTCTCAAGAGTTGGCAAGAGCCTTGTGAGCTGGCTCCAGCACAGCACTGAGTAGTGGCCACACAGCTCTGTCTTTCAATGACCCTGCACTAGACAGAAATGCAGTTCTTCTAGAGGTGGCTGAGGATTAACAACATCAGAAGTTAACCTGTAGCAAGCATCTAAAGTAGACCCTAGCCATGAAAATGGGCTCAGGTGTCAGACAGACCTGGATTTCACAGACCTGCTTTGCTTTTGCTTTGCTGCTTGCAAGCTGCATCACCTTGGGCAAGTCATTTAAATGCTGAGCCTCAGTTTTAACTATGAAATGAAGAAAATAGTTCCTGTTTCATAGGATTGTGGTGATAATTAAATGAGATAATGCATGTAATGCATTAGCACAGTTCTCAGAACGTGCTAGGCTCCTAATTAGAGCTGAAAAATTACCAATGATCAAGAGAAGGCAACAAAATTCTCAGATCCTGACTCGAATAGGATTAACGGGTGAGGTGAAGTAACACAATAATATCTTGTTTCAGAAAAACTTCACTTAAAATGTATAAGAAAGTTATTAGGATGTCTTTAATATAGAACATAAAACTAGGCAGTTAAAGATGATAATCAGTAAACATACTGAATGAAAATGCTTTATGTAAGAATTGAGAATATATAGCAGTGGTTCTGTGTACATAAGCCTATAAATAAAGTGATATTAATACCTGACATAAAAATATGAAGAACACTAGTAAAAACTAGATATAGGAATCAGAGAGAACAATTTTGGCTTTCTTGAGGTTAACTTAAGGGCACTAGCTAGCCAGGGGTGACAAAGCTTTGGTCACTACTGTAACATGTAATTTCTGTAGGCTCTGGGAACTAGAAAATGAATATTTGGTAACGTAGTTATTTTAGGAAGATTAAAAAATATAAACAGGACTAAGAAAATGGAAATCACTTATTGCCAGAAGACAAAAACTGTGAATACTTGGCGTACATATTTTCAGATTATTTTCTGTATATAGGACATGAAGTGTGTGTGTGTGTGTGTGTGTGTGTGTGTGTGTGTGTGTTTGTGTGTGTTTGAATACGTTCAGGATAACTCAGACAGCTCTGGTCCAGAACTTTCTTACTGGTGCGACTCAAATATAGTGTATAGTTGTGTGGAGAAGAAAGATTTCTCAGCCCTGGAGGTAGCTGGATAGAGCCTGGGATGGCTGGTTATTACAGTGTTCTGTTCAAATATTATAATTTGCTACGTGTGCCAGGGATGAACAAGGGTTAGGAAGCATGTCTTAGTATTTCTGTGGAAAACAGAAAAATGGAAAACAGGTTTAGAAATCCCTTTAGTGGAAAGAGTCTCTTACTCCTCCGAGTCCTAACTGAAAATATTTCCCGTTTGTGCTGCACTGGCTCTTTCTGCTTAATACCATAACCATGAAAATATAGCTCAGAACCTTGTTCCTGTCCTCAGTAGAAATCAGACCCAAAAGCCAAAGTGAGATGCTTCGCTTTGTTCATAATATTGGTGAAGATTAAAAATTCGATGATACCTAGTGTTTACAAGGGTGTAGGAAAACAGATAAACTCATGTCCTACTGGTAGGAGTATAGATTACCACCTTTTTGTAACACAATTTTAGAATATGAAAAACAGGTCATAAAATATGCATTCTTTTCGATAACGTTATTAGTCATAAGAATTTATCTCAAGGCAATAATCATGAATGTGCTGAAAGATTTCTCCAAAAATGTTTCTTGAAATTTAATTTAAAAGAGAGAAAAGCTTGAAATAACCAATGTGCCTAGAAATAAGGGTTTGGTTAAAAAAAAAATTTGGCGCAACTATGGATTGCCATGTAACAATGGTTTTGCCCAGAATATTTAATGTTGGAAGATAGTAACTACAAATAGATGAGTTAAAAAGGCTCTAAGACAGTATTTACACCCTAAATCCAGTCTTATAAAACAACAAAATATTATGTTGGCATAGAAGAAAGGTTAAAAAGATGTATTGGATGTTAATTGTGGTTAACTTTGAATGTTGTGCTTTCACATTGCCCTGTTTCCTTCAATGAACATATGTTTTTTCAGAGAGAATAAAAATTGGCTCAGACTAAGAAAACACATCTGCCTGTCCATTTATCAGGCTGGGATAACAGACACTAATGGTGGCTACAAAGTTAACAGGAAACAATCTTTCTTCCAAGTATACTCAGCAGCTGTAAAACGTCAGAATGATTCTCTTTGTTGAGTGACGACTGCTTTCTTATTCAGAGAAACTGCTTTCTAAAATTTTACCTAGACTACCAGAAACTTTGCTGTTTGAAATTCTGTCAGTAAGAATGACACGTCCTGCTCGTGCTTGGAGGATTTCAGTCACTTTAACAGAGAGAAGCAGCCTCATTTATCACCCACATGTAGGGCTGAAATTAAGGGGTTTTGGGGCTTAACATTCCACATCTATCTTAACTTTGTAGTTTCCATGGAAATGGGACCGCAAATGCCCCCGAAAGCGACCGCTTAACACAGTCCTGCGCTGAGCCTGTCCCACTGCTGCTTCATTTAAATTTCATGTATACACCATGCTTCCTCAGAATCCCGTAGTAATTGTCTTTTTTTTGTTTGTTTGTTTGGGAGAGGTGCCAGGGTTCCTTCTTGCTCCTTGCAGTGGGTCAATAAATCTGATTTTGTTTGACTATAGTGACCCTTCGATTGATTAGGCTCAGCTACTCCTATAGTCAGGAAAAAAATAAGGCTACTTAAATAATTTTTATATATACTTCACAAACATACATACTGTGTCCTTCAGTAGTACATATCTAAAGAGGCAACAGCGGTGTTAAGGAGCAATAGTGATAGTTAACATTTGTTAACATTTGTTAGCTCTTACTGTGGGGCAGGCATTGTTCCAAATATTTTAAAGATGTTATTTAAAGATCTCATTTAATCTTCATAGCAACCCTGTGGAGAAAAATATTGGTATTCCTCTTCTTACAGATGAAGACTCCTGAGTTTTAGAATGCTTAAATAAATAATTTCCCCAGGGTGACATAGTAAGTGTTATAAGCAGGATTTGAACACAGCTCATCTGGTGCCAGAGCTCACATTCTTAACTACTTCCTAGGTTGGGACACAGCTTTGACTTAGCTAACTGAAATTACGACGACTTCATTTCTTCCCCAGAGCTATCACTGAAGTCCCTCTACTGAAAACATGTCTAGGCTAGTATAAAATAGCTGTGGCAACTCTGAAAACATTATTTTTAAGTTTTTAATTTTTTCTTCAAGATTTGTGTGTGTATATGTGGTATTCTAATCTGTAGTATATCTTTGCTAATTTTAATTTAAGTTAGTATCGTAGACCATTTTCTGTATTGGACTAATAACGCCTTAACATCAGGGGAAAGAATTCGAGAATCCAGGTGCTTTGTACATAATTTTGAACATAGTTATTGACTCTGTAGAATTCATTTTCACTTAATACCAAAAGGCAAAGTAGGAAATGAGTGACTTTCTCATTCTCAACAAAACCATACAAACATATGCCTAGGATTTGTCTAGCCTTTGACTCTGCTAAGACGTTCCAGCATGTGCGTGCTCAAGACAGCTGTAAAGTAATGGTTAACAAAAAATTGCGTAAGGTGTGCCTAATTAAATGAAGAGACGAACTTTTTTTTGGTTTGGCTTGTAAGTAACTTTGAAAATCAGTTCTAATAGAATTCCAAAGCTGTCCTGAACAGTTGACAGTAGAAGGACAATAAGTCTATAGATTTCCAAGGTGATTATTTTGAAGAACTGTGTAGCATTTCAGGTAAGTGTATGATAAATGGGAAGAGTTCATAAATATAAGTCTGCTCTAAGTCTTTATTAACCTAGCTAAGTCTATAAATCTAAAGAGAGGTGAGGTGGCGACTCAGAGGGGCAGGTGGCAGCTATCTTTGTGTGACTTTCCTCGTCCCTGGGACAAGGGATACTGTAGGTAGGATCTTGCCAAGTTGGAATAGAACTGAACTCCTGTTATGCTTTCTCTTAATACCTGATTTTACATTATCCTTTTGGAAAAACATATACTAATTATCTCTGCACTTCTGATCAAGAGAATGTTTGCAAATATCAGTCTTCCTGATTCTTGAACCAAACTTGGCACCAGCAAGGCCATGTTTGCCTCTGGACGAAAGCCAAGGGAGTGCCAGGTATCCCTGAGGAGCTCTCCAGAGGACAAGGAACCCTGTGCCATCAGGGCTAGCCCACATTTGGATGCATATGTTTGTATGGTTTTGTTGAGAATGAGAAAGTCACTCATTTCCTACTTTGCCTTTTGGTATTAAGTGAAAATGAATTCTACAGAGTCAATAACTATGTTCAAATGCCTATTATGTACAAAGCACTATGTGAAGAGGGTCTGGTGTATGTAAAGATAAATTGGTTGTGGATTCTCGAATTCTTTCCCCTGATGTTAAGGCGTTATTAGTCCAGCATAGGCACGCATGTGGGCATAAATAGTTAAATATGAAGCAAGATTTTAGAGCCAGAAGTAGAGCGTAAAAAGCTAAAGAAGTGGGTAGGAGCAAATATTTCATCCTGTAGAAGAGAGGAATCTAAGAAGCTTCAGAGAGGAATGTCAATGAACTGAGTGTTTAAGAACAAATAGGATTTCAACAGATAAGGGGAAGGGATGGAGTGCAAGAGAAGAAAGAAATAAGGAATCGCTGGGAGTCAGGAAGGAGCTGGAGTGTGTTTGGGGTATTGCATGCTGTCTGGTTTGGCAGGAAAATGGTATCGAAGAGGAATACAGAAGGCAGTAAGCCTAGAAAGATTATCTGGCACTGGCCATGCTTATATGCTTTGAAAGGCTTTAGACAAGATAAACATTAACCTATACTGAATTGTAGAGTAGCAGGAAAATGGTTGAGAACATGAGCTTTAGAGTCAGGCAGCCCTAGGTTGTAATTTTGGTCCTAGTATTAAAAGCAATGAGGCCCTGTATATATTTCTTAATCCACTCAAACTCTAACTTTCTCCTCTTTAATGGGGGGATGATTACAGGACCTTGTTGTGAGGATTAAATGAGGTAATGTAAATTAAAGTATCTATACAGGTACCTGGTACCTGATGAAAGGAATCAATAAATGTTAGCTGGTATTGTATTATAATTTTATGGATTCATTTATAAAACTTTAACTCTTTACTGAGATGGTGTGTATTTTTTCCAATACCACTGATGACTCATTTATTTGTTCCAGCACATGAATCACTAAGAATATCAAAAGAACAGATTGTTCAGAATATTATTTGTACCTGTTAAGTGTTACAGATGTTAACACTTGTTAATTTATTAGCTCAGTGTCTTGGTCAGTTTGTACTGCTATAACAAAAATACCATAGACCGAGTGGCTTAAGCAATGAACATGTATTCTTCACAGTCTGGAGTCTGGGAAGTCCAAGATCAAGGGGCTGGCAGGTTGCGTGTCTGGTGAAGGCCCACTTTTTGGTTTATAGATGGCTGTCTTCTTTCTATAATCTTTCTTGGTGGCAAGAGAGCTCTCTGGGGTCTATTTATACAGGCACTCATCTCATTTATGAGGATACCACCCCATGATCTAATTACCTCCCAGATATTATACCTACAGATACCATCACATTGGAATGATGTTTAAACATGTGAATTTTGGGGGGAATGCTAACATTCAGTCTGTAGCACTCATTAGTATTTACTGAGTGCCTACCGTATGTTTAGTGCCAGACGAGGTCCTATAGGAGATGACATGACACAATCCGTCTCTTCAAAGAGGCTTATGATAAAGTTAGAAAAACTATAGCATATCTTTGTTATCGACAAAGCCACAATTTTGTCTTTGGCTCAGATGTGTTACCATTTTTTAAGGACATGTTAGGCCCCGAAAGGACTGGACACACCACTTTCTTCATTCATAGCACTGTGGAAATGCAACTCTTTGCATCAACAGTATAAAATAGTAGGTAAATAGGTACTATTATAGAGCAGAAGTAATTTAGGGTTTCAGAAAAGAGAAATATTAATGTGAATTAGAGAGGTTGGGGAAGATTTGAGGGAAAAAAATAGTAGGTATAAGATCTAGTTAGGTGGGCAAGTAGGGAGATTAGTTTTAGAAGGGAACAGCATGAGCAAAAGCCTTGAAAAGTGACTATAGTTTTAGGAGGGTCATACAGAAACTTCCCTGGCTTAGGTCCAGGTTTATACTGAGGAGAAAAAGAAGTTGGGCTGGATAAGAAGGCCCGTGCCAAGTTGCAGAAGGAGTGGCAGTCCACGGTTAAATTAAAGACTTGGTTAGGGAGTGTTAGACGTTGATGGTTGCAGGTTTGTGTATGTTTCTTATAAGCTGTTTCCTCATCTGTTCAGAAACTTGCAGGAACAACCGTTTTTTGCACTTTACAATGGAGGAATGAAGGCAGTTCCATCAGAAAACTTTATTGATCATTAATGTCCTGGCAGTGCTTCCATTTGGGGAACATTGCCTGAATGTATATTCAGCCTAGAGATGTCTTCTCTTTGTATGGAGTTTTCAAAGCATGCTCTATCAGTTGGGGTGGCATTTGGCCATAGGACAAGTTGACATACAGTGACTTAAACAAGTTAGGGATTTATTTTCCTCATGTAACAAGATGTCCTGGGACGGGCAAGTGCAGGGCTATTAAGATGGCTCAGTGTTGTCATGGAGACCTAAACTCCTATCTTCTTATATTACTATCTTAGCCTGCGGCTTTCATCCTCATGGCTGCTGTATCTTCAACCAATTTCATTCTTGTTTCACACAGGAAAATGGGGAAGGGCATGGACAAAAGACTGAAAAAGCTTTTCTGTAGAGTCTGCCCCTTTAGAAAGCTTTCCTGGAATTGCTACCCAGCAACTTCTGCTTATATCTCATAGGCTAGAACCATATCCCTAACTGCTAGGGATATGGTTCTAGCCTATATCCCTAACTGCTAGGAAGAAGGTTAGCATTTTTACAAAGGTGCATTTTTTTTCTCTGATAAAACCATGGTTCATTTAGTGAGGAAAAAAGAGAGAAAGGATGCTGGCAACCAGCAGTGTCTTCCACACTCTCCAGGTGCCAGCAATGCTCTTAACAGCCTGTTCTTTGAGGTGGTGAGAGGCAGGCGTAGGTATTTATGTAACACGAGCGAAGAAATAAAAAGATATGAATTTGCGAGGAGTCCATGAATAGCTATAACTATGATGAATCCATGACTCTCATCTGGGTTTTAGTTGAAAAGCAAAAGAACCCATCAAGCCAGCCAGATGTAGCATTAAATCTAAGAATTCCACAAAGTTTGTGTTCAGAATAATAATTAATGTTAAATAGCTTTAATACAGGCAGATTCTTAAGCAGTCAATACAATTATGTGTTAAGAAACATTGAGGATAGATGAGCTTGGATAGGGCAGTACTACGTTACCACTGCAAAGCTCTCAAGAACTTGGGTTCACAAAGCCACCTGAATATTCTTAAAATAGTCACAACTCTAGGGTCGTACTCAGCACTTTTGTCAACTTTTAGTTTTCTTGATTCAGAGGTGTTTTTAGTCACACATACATATATGTGATGTTGTCAGCTCCCTCTGTGCATTAAAATTACCTGGGGAACTTAAGTAATATTGATGCCATGGTCCCACTGCAGATACTCAATCCTGGAATGGCCTTCCAAGAGAGAAATAATGACGGAAATCACTAAGACAGTGACAGTGGGACTGGAGGGGAGAGGACAGCTTTGAGACATATGTAGGACAACTCCATCCAATAGAACTTTCTTCAGTGATGGAAATGTTTGTATGTACTGTCCAGGATGGTCCATGAGCCACACGCGTGTGGCTGTGGAGCACTTGAAATATAGCTAGTGCAGCTGAGGAGCTCACGGGCACCTCCTTGAACAGTGCAGATTTAGGAGATAGAATCGATAGGCTCTGGTTACTGATGGGGGCAGAGAAAGGTAGGGGTGGGAGTGAAAGAGAGGTGTTAAACACAACCTCAAAGGTTTTGTCTTCAGTGAGGGGGCAGGTAGAAATGCTTCTTGTATAGGGAATGGAGTGGGGCGGGGGCAAGTTCATGATTCTTACATCGGGGTCTCGGAGACGACTAGCATGCAGCAGAGCGCCTGGCTTACTGTAGGTGTTCAGATCATGTTGGATGGTTTCCATTATGTGTGGTCAGGATCCGCAGTTCCTGTGTTATATTTGATTAGTACAAATACAGTCTAAAAGTATCTCTGAGAATACTACTCTCTTCCCATTCATGCTTTTCTTTTTCTCTCTTTTTAAAAATCAGGTATCAAATTGTAGTGGAAATAATCCAGGCAACTACAATTAGCAGCTTTCCCCAGCTGAAGAGGCACAAGGGTAAGAATTAATTTGTTATTTTCAGTTATGCATTCTAAAGGTCTATCCCTGGTCTCCTTTCTCCTGTCAGAACTTTGGCAAGTATGAGCATTCTTCTGGCTTACATTTAAATATTTCAATTTATTAAATAATAGTATAATAGCATTAGAGAAAGTAAATATAAAATCATCCTAACATGAACCTTTGTTTGTATTCTCTGTTCCCGTATGAGCTTTATTCATCTGTAGTCATAATTCTTAGAAGATTAAAATCATCGGACAGATAGTGCTTCCGTTGTTTTAAAACATGATTTCATAATTTTTTTCTCATTAACATTTAATTTCAATACACATTACTATTTCTACCTTGAAACATAACCTTGATGGTCATTTAAATGACTCCAGTGAGTTGATGTTTCATAATTTAATCTTTTCCTTTAGTTAAGCATTTATATCGTGAATAACTTCTGTCCTCTTTCCAGTCTTCTAGACTTTTTTTTTTTTTTTAAATATATTCTATGTTTTTTTCCTGTTCACCTTCAAATAAGAGATGTTTACCCAGGCATAATACTGAAGAATAATTAAGGTGTGAAGATGGCTGTCAGCCCCCTTATCATTTGCGTGGTGCTAGCATATTACCCCTCTCATACATGAGGCTGAAGGACATGTTACTGTCTAGAGTGCAGAGCAGGTCTAGATTCGTAGCTACGATGTAGCAAACACTGCTCCCTTATAGGCTAGACTTTCCACGAGAGTCTCCTGGCCCACTGGAGTCCCCGTCAGGGAGCACAGTGCTAAACGAACAAAGAAGAGCTGGCCCGGAGACTTTACACATGCACCCAGGGTTTGTCGTTAGCACATGGAGACAAAGGAAGCCTGGGTTGGGGACTTTACTTCTCTCTGTGTGTCCTGACAGAAGATAAGAGCTGTATAAAAGATGGAAATGAAGGTATGGATTATGAAGAGGCACTAATTTTTAATCTCAGCCCAGTAAGGAAGATGGTACAAATGTGTTCATTTAGAAATGTTTACCAAACACTGACTAGGTGATTACGATACTGTGATGAACAAAGCAAGCTCCATATTTGTTGAGTCCCTAAACCAGGAGGGCTATGCAGTGACCAGGAAGGAGGTGTTACAGGGTAGGATGTGGATGATGGTAGTGAAAAGGAAGGGATTGATAAGGAAGATGATGAAGGCAAAATAGCCTACTTGGCGCCTGATTGGATATGGGGAAGAACCGATGGGACATTACAGTGCTGGCACACTGCTGACTTCACAGATGAGGAAATGGCTGTCTAGACAAGTAAGTAAATTAGTTTGATATCATTCTAGTCTGCTACTGTTTCTGTTATGTACATTGCTTCAGGTTGGTGAGAGGAAGTTTGACGTACAGAAAGAAAGTACTAGAGCAGGAGTTAGGAGACCTTGGTTCAAGTGATAGCTTCCTGATGAAACCTAGATAAGTCCTTCTATTTTTCTAGGACTCCATTTTTTAGTGTTTAGATTGAATGCTCTAGATGATTGTAAAGCGTTTCTCAGTGATGATGTTAAAAGAGTCAGAGAAAGTATAGGGGGGCTGGTTTAGAGGTAAGAATGCTTGGACATTCTGTATTTGTGAGACAGGAAGATAAAAAAGAGCCTGTTTGGCTTTTTTTCCTCCTCTCATTTGGCATTTCTAAGCTGGGATTCACTTTGTGGAAAGAGAGAGAGCAACCCTGAAGAGAAATATTTGGTAGTTATTAGTATAGAGATAATAGTTAATGGTCTACTATATCTGCTGTCTCCAAGTCAAGTATCTTTGCAAAGCTGAAGCTGTTCCCCATTCTTAGAGGAGAACAATGTATTAACAATCTCATGTGACTTCCCCTAATTCGTAATACCATCTACTGTCTCACTGTTCAAGTTCACATGTAGGCAATTTCAATTTTAAATAATTAAGTTGTTAAAATTTGTGTACATACTTTATAAAAAAAAGGAAGATCAAATTTAGCATTCTCCATTGTCCTTACTTTTTAAAAAATCGAATGTTCAGTAACATTGAGTATTATTGGAAGCAGTTCTTGTTTCTCTGTGACCTTTGGAGTTTTGATGTGTGGCTATCCAATAAAAAGTTACTTTATAAACCAGTTTAGATAGCCACTATATCTCATTCTTCCTCAAATTGATCTTTAATTTCTTTCTAGACAAATATATGTGTTTTTTTCCTCTCTCTCTTTAAAAGTCATTAAGGAAAGTTTGATTTTTAGCATTAAAAGACTCCCCAAAATATAATTGTTGAGTTGTTTTTGGAAATCTTTGCATTTTAGAGGCAGTGAAAATATCATCAGGCAAAGAATCTGGGAAAAGTCTCAGCCTGTATGTTAACCCCTTGCCACAAGCCCACCTGTCTGCACTGGTTCTCTGAAACCTGGAAAATGGAGCTGTGCTCATTTGTATCTCAGAGTGGCCATGTAGTGACGCTGCCAGGTTGTGTGTGCAATTGTAAGCAATGCCATTTCCAATGTTATTTCTCCTATTTTCACATTATCTTTGTAAGTGGGGGAAACTGAAGAAGTTTAAAAAAAGAATAAACAGATGGAAGATCATAAGAATATTTAGTATTCAACCTACAGATGGGAACCTTACTTATGAGAATAGTGTATATAAGCTCTAAATATAGTTTTGTTGCTGCATATAAAGTTGTTTCTGGCAAAGCTTTTTCAGTCATAATCATTGATGATTAAGAAATGATATGCAACTGTGAAAATACTTTGAGGATTTAAAGAAAAAATGCTGTATTACAGGTTAGGAGAAATTACCTGATTGTGTAACCCTCTAAAACCTTAAGGCAGCGGTCCCCAACCTTTTTGGCACCAGGGACCAGTGCTCCTATGAGAATCTAATGCCCGATGATCTGAGGTGGAGCTGAGGCAGTGATGCTAGCGCTGGGGAGTGGCAGCAAATACAGATGAAGCTTCACTCGCTCGCCTGCTCCTCATCTCCTGCTGTGTCTCGGACCAGTACCAGTGTGTGGCCCAGGAGTTGAGGACCCCTGCCTTAAGGAATTAACCAGTTCACTCTGTACTGCCATGTGAAAGTGTGTAAATCAAAGCCCCATGTAACTGGACATCCGTAGTTTCTTGTCTTCTGTGAATGGCAGCACCATTCATCCACATAAGTCAGAAACCTAGGAGTCATCCTTGTTCATTCGTTCTCCATCATGTACTATATCTAGTCCATCATGGTCACACAGATTGACCTCCTAAATATATCTGAATGCTGTCTTTCTACACCACCATTTTCTACCAGTTCAGTCTTTCTCTTGAACTATAGCAATAGTTTCTTAATTGGTCTCCTGTATCCACTTCTGTCCCTATTTAATATATTTTTCATACTGAATCCATAGTGATTTTTAAAAAGTAGATCGTTATCATGTCACCTTCATGCTTAAAACCCTTCATTATCTTCACCTTGTTCTTAGAGTAAAAGCTCCTTGATGTGAGACCGACAGAGTCCTGCTTGCTCTGGGCCCTGACTTGATCTTCATCCTCATCTCGTGCTGTTCCACTTCCTCTCTTTGTGCTCCAGCCACACCAACTTTCCTGTTTTCTCTCACTCTGATTCCTCATCTTTGTACATTCTGTTCCTTCTCCGTAGAATGCTACCCTACTCTGCCCAGGTAACCCCTACTTATCCTTTATATTTTATCCTGCATGTTTCTTCTCTGATCAAAACCCCTCCTCCCCTGATTCAGGGTAGATGAGAGAGTGCTTGAGTTCTCTTAGGACTCCTCATATTAGTAGGGAATGTACTCTGGAGGACATCTTAATTACCAGAATTAGGTCTTCAGTCATCTCACAAACATGTTTTCGAGTGCCATTATGTGGTAGATACAGCTGTGCAATGAAAAACTGCCTTTGACCTTAAGGAGATCTCAGTCTAACGAGGAGACAGGTAGGCACACATGAAAATCATAATACAATTTGATAAATGCAGTGAGAGTTGCACATTTAAGATTTAGTAGTGGTTCAGATGTGTGGAGCAGTCGGGTCTACCTGCAACAAAGGTCAAAAAAGGTTTTCCCCTAAGAGTAACAGGGTTGAGTCAGAAAGACTGAATGGCTCTCATTCCCTATGGACTTGTCAGGTATATGTGGGTGGAGGGTACCACGTGTACGTAGATGAAAAAGACAGTTGTGGAACAGCCCCCGTGTGTGGGTTATGTGAGGTGAGACACTGTGCTGGCGTTTGGCATGTAATGGAGAGATGAGGCTTGATAGGAAGACAGGGGCTGATCGTAAAGGGCCTTGTAAGCTCTCCTAAGAAGTGTAGGCTCTCCTAAGGCCATGCCACCCTGAACGAGCCCAATCCCGTCTGATCTCGGAAGCTAAGCAGAGTTGGGCCTGGTTAGTACTTGGATAGGAGACCACCTTGCAAGACCAGGTGCTGTAGACATAAAAAATAAAAAATAAAAAATAAGAGATTGTAAGCTGACAAGGTCCTTGCCGGTTGCTTTGCCTACAAAATAAATAAATAGATAGATATTTAGATAAATAAAATTAAAAAAATAATTAAAAAAAGAAGTGTAGACATAATCCTGTAGAACAGTGATTCTTAAACTACAGTTTGCATCAGAATCTCCTGAAGGACTTGTTAAAATGCAGATCATTGCCCCCACCCCTGCTCCAGAGTTTCTAATTCTGTAGATCTGGAGTGGGGTTCCTGAGAGGTTGCGTTACTCACGGGTTCTCCAGCGATGCTGGTGCTTCTGACCCAGGAACTGCATTCTGGGAACCACTACTGTAGATGATAAGAGTCATTGATGTATTCATGTTTGCATTTTAGTGCCCAACTCCCTAGTTTTTTAATTTACAATTTGAACAGCCAGAGTACTTGAGAAATGGGCTATGAAGGTAACTGGCTGCTATGGTCTGAATGTTTGTGACTTCCCAAAATTCCTATGTTGAAATCCTAACATCCAAACATAATGGTATTAGGAAGTGAGGCCTTTGGGAGGTACTTGAGTCATGAGGTGGAGCCTTCATGGATGGGATTTGTCCTCTGATAATAAAAGAGTCTTCAGAGAGATCTCTAGCCTCTTTTACCATGTTGAGGACATAGCAAGAAGGTGACCAGCTGTAACCTGGAAGCGGGCCTTCACTAGAATCTGACCATGCTGGCACCCTAATCTTGGATTTTCAGCCTCCAGAACTATGAGAAATAAATTTCTGTTGCTTATAGCTACTCAGTCTGTGGTTATAGTCACTTGAATGAATTAAGACACTGGCCAAGTGTAGGAAATCTCGTAGTAATGGAACGTATGCTAAATTTTCTCTGAAATTTGATGTGAATAAGCCACAGTATTTTATCTCCCTTTAGAGCTTTCTTTTCGGCTATTCTGAATCCTGAAGTGTCATCAAGAATAGTTATGGCGATTCAGAGTAATATTTATTCAGCTGACAGCAGCAAATGACATTATGTGGATTTGAGTCTGCTATAAACTGCTGTATATAAGTAGTACACACTTGGGAGTGATATGCTCATAGTATAGACTGGAAGGCTTTGGTAAAATTATGCATTTTCTTTTCTTTAGACTATAAGTAAACAGTTTTGGAATTAAATATATCTAGTAGAACTGTAGAACTTTGGAATATATCGAATATGTGTATAGACACACATGTACTCACATACATTTACTTGCTGATAAGAACCATAATAATTTCCATTAGAAATTATTTTTATAAAGATAATATGTAGCTTCTTTGTCTGGTTTGGGATTTAAAGGTGTCACTGATTGAAAGAAGGGAGCTAATTGCCTCAGGGTCCTTTCTGATGCTTTGATGTGATCTGACTTTCTAGCATTGCAGTAATTTGATACAAATGTTTCTAATTTATTAATGACCTAAACTTACAAAACACCCAGGCTGGTTCTCTGCCATTGCTACAGGGGCCCCTGCCAGTGTTTTTCCCTGCCCAGCCCTCTACTGTGAGAACTGCTACCTCGGGCACCTGCTAGTCCTTCTCCAGCGTCCTACTTCACCCCCATCTATTCTCTGACTTGAGGGACTCGTAATTTTATAGGCAACTCTACTCTCCCCTCTGTCCCCAAAGAAAACTTTAGTCATCGTATAGTCTAACACTTGAATTTATACAAATAAAGTTTAGGACCAGAGATGTTAAGCACTGTACCCTGTGTGACTAGAACTACTGGTTAGTCAGTCACACACAGATCTGGGACTTGAACCCAGGTCTTCTGACTCTTCCTGGACTCTTCCCACTCCCTGCTCATTCACACAGGTAGATGTTATGAGAGCCATGCTCAGGACTTGCAAGTGACATGGGCCAGATCCATGTTCTAAGTATATGTGTCTATCTGTTCAACTCATAGTTCTAATTTGGGAGCAGGGCTCTTCTGGGAATTTAATGTGTGGATTTAGTTGATATGACATTATTTTAAAAAACGTGTTGCAGATATGTCGGAGGGCCTTAAATCAAAGCAAATGCTAGATACATTTAAAGGAAGGAAACATGAGGTGTGCAGCCAGCACCCCTGACCGGGCGGTGCAGGGCCCGTGAAGCCTCTGCAGTCTCCTCCAGTATAACTCGAGTGGCTCTCCCATCAGCTCCTGCTATCGTTTCTGCTGCTTGCTCAAATATACTTTCTGCTAAAGTGGACTGCCACTTTAGGAAATTTCAGGTGTTTGATTTGTTAAGAGAATCCTATTTGTTCTTAAAAAAAAAAACAAAAAAAAAACATACAGGCCTCAAGTCGAAAAGTAAGGTAAATCTTTTTTTATTTCCTGGGCAGCCTTTGAGATGATTTTCAGATAATTTTGAAGAAGTTCGTGATGATTAGTAACTACCGAGAATCGCTGTCAGCTTCATGTCAGGAAGTCAAGCACCGTTTCTCGTTCTGAGACTTGACTAGGCCCTAAGTAAATACATACCTGTTTCTCGAACCCTCCTCTCAGGGAGTGTTGAGTGAAACTTCTACTTATATGTTTAAGAAAGACTCAGAGGCTTGGTAGTCTGTTGGTGTGGATGTAGGTTGAGGAGTGGAGGCCTGACGTTTTCTACTGGGGAACTTTCTTAATTTCTTACCTCGATCGCCAGGAATGTGAGAAGACCTGTGCATCCTGGGGAGGACAGCCACATGCTGGGAAGCCGGGGGGAGGGAACAAGTGTGCTGCCTGTCACCTTCACGGCCAGCCAGCCGCAGAGGTTATGCTTCTGTATTAGTACTCCTCAATGGGGCGGGGTGAGGGGCACAGTTTTGCCCCCAGTGGACAGAGGACATTTGACAGTATCTAGAGACATTTTTGGTTGTCACATCTGGGGGAAGGGATGCTACTGGCATCTAGTGGTAGAGGCCAGGGATGCTGTTAAACATCCTACAGTGCGCAGGACGGCTCTCCACAGCAAAGGTTTCTCCAGCCCCAGAAGTCAGTAGTGCTTAGGGTGATAAACCCTGCCGTGTCATCCACTGAATTCCTCAGTCAACCTGCTAAGGTGCCGTTGTTAGGCTATGCCTTGGAATTTGATAGTGCGCTATCAGAAAAGAAAAATATTCTGCTATTGATGTTTTTTTAATACCTGAAAAATATAGGGGTGCATTTTAATCCATTTATACTTGTGCTATTTCTGGAGTCATTAGAGTAAGTTAATTCGCCCTCCTTTGCCTCGTTAGAAATATTATGACACAGTTGTCCCCTGGTGTTTTTACTGCAAGCCGCTTCACTTACTTAAGGAAGAACTACATCATGGGAAGAAGGTTTACAGCAACAGGCAGTTCTGTGATGTCATTCACAGGTCTAACACGATGTCTTTGTAGCCCAAGGGTCCATCTAACATCTAATCCCGACACCATTTTCAGCAAACGAAACCAAATGAATCCATTTCCTTTTGCTCCGACCTCAGTAGAATCTAGACTACGTAGGAGGAAAAACAGTAAACATTATATTAATTACTTTAGAATATTATATCCCTTGTGTGTTCATCTTGGCACCAATTTAAAGAGCCACTGCCATCCAGTTTCACCTACCACTATTCATTGTCTTGGCTTTCTTTTTAAAGCTAGATTAAGTGCTGTGTGAATAAACGTTTATTAGCAATGCACAGTGTTACCTAAGGCCCTACACAGAAACAGCCATATGAATCTGGCTTGAGCTCGGCCACAGTGGTTGGTACACACCTGCTTGTCTATACTTTTCTTGACTTGAATATTTCTTGGCCGAATGGGATTTCAGGTCACAAAGAAGCGTATTCATCTGCATGGCTGGATTTACAAGGATTTTTGCACAACAGACACATGGGTTGCGTAAGTTCCATGTTAGTCATTTAGCCTCGAATGTGGCATTAGTTTTCTGAGGCAAAAATAAACAGCATTGTCTAAGCAACAAGCTGCTGTTGCATTTGTTAGCAACAAGCTTTGTGATCAGACAATGGCGTTGTATCGCCCTTGAACAAACAGAAGGCGTTCTCGTGAGCAGGCGACATTCAAGCAGAGCACCAGAATATTCTCAACCCTGCAGCTGGGTTTTAGAGGAAAGTTTATTCTTTTTTCCTTCCTTCTCTTTGTAATTTGCTTTTAGTTTTTATACTTTTAGAAAAGCTTTATAAGCTTTCTTAGGAGAAGAAGAATTTGGTTATTGATAAATGTGTGTCAATTTCTTCCAATATACATCTCTTTATTAGCCTGTCTTAACCCCAAATAAACATTGTATTCTAGGTTTATTTTTAAAAAGCGACTTTTTTGTTCCCAAATTTTAGAGTAATTTAAATGCTCTGCACAAAATTTAGACTTTAAGGATATATGTTTAAAAATGAAAAATTTCTGAAAAATTAGCTATTCCAAGCATGGATTTCTTTAGGTACATACACAAAGCCTACTAGGTTACAACAGACTAATTTGGGGACAGACTAAATTTACCTGTATCTTCCCACTGTGGAGGCTCTGAAACACTAAATTTGACTCTTGAGGTGAATCCTGAGTTATTGAGTTCTTTGCTCAGGGCCTCTGTGTCAGCCATGCATAGGACAAGCCGAGAAACCACTATGGAAGTCAAAAGAAAATAGCTCCTCAGCAGACATATGGAAAAACGGCTTATAATGTCTGACAGACCCTCTTGAACAGGGCCATCTATTGACTTGAAGTCTGCCTGTGACCCTCTGTGATAAATGCTGGGAAAAGCTGCTTCTGAAAGACAAAATGTTTTATGGTTCTTTTCTAAGTTTTTTCAGTTAATGTGGTCAGCCTGCTGAGGAACTGTTTTAAGCATTTGCACAAATTGACTAAGTGGAACATGAGAGAGGTAAGGATCATCCTGGGGAATTGGAGGTCTCCTGGGAGATGTGTAAAACATTGCTTCGACTTCACTTTGAGGGGCACCAAGAAGCAAAGAAAGCACAGATGCTTTTCTTTTATCAGTGTAGCGCTAAGCTAAGCCAAGTACACTGTGACTCACCTCCGGAAGGTGCAATCTGACCAGGAATATTTATATTTATCTAGTGGTCTCCTAGGCCCTGAACATTGCCTAACAATCTCACAGTGTTTCTGAAGTGAGCTTGCTCTTCTGCATTCCACAGTGAATTTCCCCCTTCCGCAGGCCTCTGACCACTCACTCTTTTTACCCACCTCACTCTAAGCAGGTAACCTCACTCACTTGGTCAAGAAAACTGAATCCATGTGAGGGCTGCTTCAGCCTGCAGCCACCTGTGTCTCCAAACTTGTTTCTGTCTACACCTATCCATGTTACTACAGTGGAGGAAACAGCCTTTTCCCAAAGCCAGTCTCTTCACCTGTCTCATGGATTACATTTCCCATCTAACACTCTCTTTCTCTCTTAGCTGGTTCTTTCTCATCAGCATTAAAACCAGCTCATTTCTTTCCCATTAAAAAAAAAAAAAAAAGCCTTCCGTCATCCCCAATCCCTGCTCCAGGTTGTGTATGCAAAGCAGTCCATTCTCTATAAGGTAATGCTCAATGCTTAAGTCATTTTTTAAAATTAATTTTCTGCAAGTTTTTTGCTTTTACTTTAAATTATATAATGCCAGCTTAAGGAAACAAACCATTGTAAATGTTCGTAAATGTTTTTCGATCAAATTTTACAAATTCTTGGTAAGACCACATGGCAGAGCCAGAATTCTAATCTAACTGTGATTCCAGACGCTACTGCAAACACTCCACTTGGTTTGACATGAAAGTCCCTAGTGATCTTGGCAACAGCAGCTTTGGTGGAAGGGAAGGATAGGAACCATATTCGAGTAAGTTGAAGAGCGGGAGGCGAGGATACTCAATCCTGTCTCCCTCATTCACAGCTAAAGTTTTAGAAAGGACACAATACCCGATAGGTGGTAAGCACTCAGAAAACGTTACCTGTGTTGTTAGTGACGTCTGCATGACATTTGACATAGTTCATTCACCCGTTCAGCAGCTATTTAATGCGTCCTACTGGGTTGCCAGACACTATTGTAGGTGCTGGGGATACTGAAATCTATAAACAAACAAAATGCTGACCTTCGTGGGACAAATTGGTCAAGTATACAGTATGGTAATATGCTGTATAGCAAAGTAAAGCAGAGAGGGAGAAAAGTAGTATTGTAAGGTGAGGGTTGCAGTTGAAAATAGTGTGTGTGGCCAGAGAAGGCTTCCCTGAGACCCAAACCAGGGACCTGAAGGAGGCGAGGAATTGAGCCACACAGATGATACGGGTGATGCACGGGCCAGGCTGAGAGAATGCATCAGACTTTTATACCCTGAGCAGGGAGCTGCCCAGTGTGTTCAAGAAGCTAGTCACCAAACACCACATAGTATATGATTCTGCTTATATGAAATGTTCAGAACAGGCAAACTCACAGAGGCAGCCCTGGAAAAATACCTAGGGCTGAGTGGATTGGGGGATGACTGCTAATGGTACATGGTTTCTTTTGGAGGCATTGAAAATGTTCTAAAAGTAATTGTGGTGATGGTTGCACAACTCCGTAAATATACTAAAAGCAATTCAATTGTATACTTTAAATAGGTGAACTGTATGGTTTGTGAATTATATCTCAGTAAAGCTGTAATTTAAAAAGAAAAAAACCAGTAAGGAGACCAGCGTGGATTGTGTGGACAGTAGGGGCTGAGGTCATAGAGCTGACTCTGAGGCCAGAGTGTGCAGGGCCTTACAGCCCCTTAGAAGAGGCTTTGCTGTGGGTGGAGTGGGGTATGTGGGAGGTTCTTGAGCAGAGGAATGGCATGATCTGATTTATGTTTTGATAGTATTGCCTTGGCTGCTGTGTTGAGATAAAGCCTGAAGGGGAGGCCAAGGATAAAAGCATGATGACCGGTTAGGAGGCTGTTGCAGGAAAACAGAAAAAAGAGATTATTTCTCCTTTTTTGTTGAAATTCTCTTTCTTTGACTTCTCAGTAAAGCACACATTCATTCATCCTCTGTCTCTCCTTCAGTCTCTCGGGTTGGCTTCTCTTGTTATCCTCTTACCATTAAATATGGGATTTATTTAAGTTATGTCCTGGGATCTTTTTTTTTCTTCCTGGGTTATTTCACCTACCCCTATGACTTCAGTTACCATCTTAGAGCCAAACACTTTTAACTTCACACCTTATGTCTCTGCTTAGAAAGTTCAAATGGCCTCAAACTCAGCTTGCCTATTCTGGTTATTGTTTGCTGCACAACAAACCACCCTAAATCATCATGTCTTAAACAACAGTCATTTCTTTTGCTCAGGAATCTGCAGTTTGGGCAGGGTTTATCGAGAATGGCTTTTCTCTGCTTGTCTGGGGCTGGACGGTTCACTTTTCAGATGGCGTATATACATGGTACCAAGTTGGTGCTGGATGTGGGCTGAGATCTCAGCCAGGGCTGTCGTCTGGGGGGCCTCTCCATGCCCATCTCTCCACTGACTGATTGTGTAGGCTTCCTCACAGCATGGAGGCCTCATACCTGCGGGATAACTTAAGAGGCAGCTCAGGGCTCTGAGTCAGTGGTCTTTTACCAACTAGCCTTGGAAGTCGTAGCGTCACTTCCTGCATAATCACAGACCCGTCCAGCTTCAAGGAAAGTGAACACATACCCTACTTTTTTCAGAAGAAGATTGTCAAAGTGACACTGTAAAAAGAGCATGTGAGATGGGAGCTATTATTATGGCCATCTTTAGCAAATATCATCTGCTGCATTGTTCAAAATTGAACTTCTGATCTTTCATAAACCTGCTTTTCTGATTCAGTAATTGGCTCCGCCTTCTCCACGGCTGCTCATGGCAGAAATTCGAGAGCTGCCTTTGATACCTCTTTTCTTTTTACATTCCTTAGCAGCCTATCCTCTGTCCTGTCTAGTCAGTCACTGGGTCCTGTTAGTTGTCTTTCTAAATCATCCTTAAATCCTGTCAGTTCTCACTTCTGCCATTGCCATGAGCACAGTGTGGGCCACGGTAGCCCTCCTCAGTTACTGCAGTGACCTCCCAACTGGTTTCTCTACTTGCAGTCTTTCACCTTCCACCTCTCTTTTGCCCTCCTTCCTGTGTAATCTTTAAATATACACATCCATTTACGGCATACTTCTGCTTACGAACCCATTAAAAGCTTCTCAGTGCTCTTGAGCTAGAGACCAAAGTTCTTTCTATGGACCGAAAGGCTTTGCATCTTCGAGCCCCGGCCTACTTCAGATTCATTTCGGATCACTCCAGCTCCTTTTACATCTGCTGTCCGGCTTTGTTTCAGTTTCTTCAAAGCTCTGTTCTCTTTCCTGCTTCAGGGTTTTCACTTTCACATTTGCCGTTCTCTCTTTCTGCCACACTCCACTCTATTCATTTTATTTGAATGGAATTTCCTCAGGAAAACCTGGGTTAGAATCAACTGTTTAGCAGTTTAGTGGTACCTACACATTTTCTTTATAGCCCATATTATATTTGTAATTGCTCATACTGTCTTTGGATTTCTCCCTTGCTACATTTTAAGTTCCAGAGATCGAACAATTGGTCTTGAATCCCTAATGCCTAGCCAGTGCCTGATACATAGTGAGCACTCAGTACATGCTTACAAATGATTATGCATACATACACATACATACAAAGATATAGATACATAGATATATACACACATATACACGCACATCAATTTATGAGTATATGTGTATAAAGGTTTTATTTAAGTGTTTTACACTTAGATAAGATTTGTCAGTGGTATATTTAGAAATTATGTTTAGAAATTAATGGTATTTCTATTTGTATTTAGCATGAATTCTGTTCTGTTCTGTTCTGTTCTGTTCTGTTCTGTTCTGTTCTGTTCTCTTCTCTTCTCTTCTATTCTAATCGTTTAGTACCCACCATTGTTCAAATGTACAACATCAGATACTAATCTGGTTCAGGGTTGTTGTGTTCTGTCTTTCGTACCTTGTCCTCTGACTAGGTACTATCCATTCATCCCATTCAAGGTAAAGAAACTGCTGCAATGAAAGCTGATCTCCTGAGGGCCAGGAATATGAAAAGGTACATTAACCAACTGACTGTGGCAAAGAAGCAGTGTGAGAAGAGAATCAGAACCCTGGGAGGCCCTGCCTATGACCAGCAAGAGGATGGGGCCTTGGAAGAGGGGGAAGGGCCGCAAAACCAAAAGGTAGAACTTTGCAGTTTCTTGTTTTGCCCATTTCATGTTTGTTACGAACACTGATGAAATCACATATACAGTCTTTTAACTTTTTGGTTTTTAAGACATATGGTCCAGAACATAGACTCACGTGTTTGCTTTGATGAGTGAAAGAACTGTAGTGCTTGATGTCCTTGACTTCTGTGAAAGGTAATAGGTGTGATAGATTGGCATGGGGTATATATATGTGTGTGTGCACATGCCCGTGTATATTTTCCCAGCCCCCCCCACCCTTTGCCCTCCCACAATCCTAGAGGAGCATATTTATATTTGCAAGGGCCAGTCGTATTACTCCCTACCAGTTGGATAGAAATAACCATCTATGAAGTAAAGGTATCTTATAAATTATTTTACTTAGCTCTCACCACATTGTTATTAAATACGTACTCAGTATCCCCATTTTATAGGTGAAGAAACAGTTGGTTTAAGTTAATTGCCATGTAGATAGGAAGAGGAAGAACTAGGTAAAAACCCAAATCTAATTGATTCACAAATCTGAGTTCTTTCTCACTAAGCCATAATATGTTGGTGACTGTTTTGTACAACAAAAGTTCGAACTGTGTGATATGGACTCCTTAAATCATAGAGCTTAGGAAAGTGCTCTAGCCCTACCTGATGCCTGCCCTTATTTTCAAGGACCAAGTTTGTCTTCTAAGACTGAGAGCATGCTAGGATTGAAGGAAACAGCCAAAATACTCTCTGAGGAGCTTGACTGTACTACACGGGATCAGGACCTCAAGGCAAACTCCAGCCTCTTTTGTAAGATGGCACTTAGCCACAAAGAAACATCAGCATAATTTAATTCTGGCTATACTCCTACTCACGTATTCTCGTTTTTAGTCTCTTGATCTTTTTGGTTTTTAACTTTTCCTGTTCAGCTCTTAGTTTGCATTCAAATGTTTATCTGTGACTTTCCCCTTCCTCCCTGTTCCACTGATGAACTTTTACTTTGTTCAAGGCCCAGTCTCCATTACAGCCTTTTCAGAAAAGTTTATGCTCCATCTTCGACCAACTCTTCTGCAGCATTTTACACAAGTAGCACAAATGCAGCCCTGAGTAGCACTTGTTTTATAGAGGGGTCCACTAACCACTGGAGTTCTGTTTATTTTGCTATTAGCAAGTAAACCTTTAAGTGATTTTGGCTTCATGGTCCAAAGTAAAAACTTCACCCTTTGGTTAACATTGGAGAGAAAGTGGATTTGGCAAATTGAATGTTGTTCTCTTCCTCCTTCTCCTCAGCCTCTGGTCTCTTAAATAAATTTCTAGCCACATTTATCATAGATGAAGTCTTTTACTTGTGTTCTATTCACTTATTCACTCACTCATTCGTTCACTCAACAGACATTTATTGAGGGTCTACAGTCTCTCAGTTATAGTGCAAGGTACTAGGATGCAAAATGAATGAGATGGAGTCCTTGCTCTCAAAGGATCCCATGTAATTATAAAATAAAAAGGTCAGTGACCTCATAGAGATAAGAGAGACACATATAAGAGAAGCACCTGATGGCTTGCTACCTAGTCAAAAGATGATGTGGTTTTAGATGTTGTGGTAGAGGAAAACCCCAAGAATGATAAAGGAAGCTTATTTTAGGAGATTTGAATATGATTTCAGCATAGGTTATCTGGAAGTACCTACTGGAAGTAGACAATCTGATTCTAGCTCCATTTCAATTCCAGATATTTAAGAAAGGAGAAACCCATTTCTGTTGCAACAGCTTATCCTCAGAGTAAAACCATTTGCTCTGGTCTTCAGGCCAGAAGCCTCAGATAATACTATAGAATTCTAATGTTTATGGTTGTTTACTCTTCTAAAGGTAAGACTTTGGTTAGTTTGGGGCCCATGTGATAACTTCATAAATAGGTAGAGCAGTTTTGCTATAACCTAATCTAATTATAACCTAATCATATCCGATCTAGAGGAATCACCACTAACTTCATTTTAGAACGTAGCCTTCAAAATTAGATGAATCCTCCAGTTAAAAGAAAGAGATTATCTGAGTGAATAAATAAAAAGCAAGATATAATTATATGTTGTCTACAAGAAATGAAATACAAAGGCACAATTAGGTTGAAAGTAAAAGCGGCGGGGAAGTGCATGCCATGTAAACACTAAGCATGGGAAATCTAAAGTAGCTAATATTAACTTCAGAACCAGAAGAAAAAAGAGAAAGGTCTAAAATCAGTGATATTCCAACTTAAGAAGCTATAAACTAAAACTAAAATAACTAGAAAGAAGGAAATAATATAACAGTAGAAATCAGTGAAATAGAGAACAAGAACAAAAAAACAATGAAACCAAAAGGTAGTTCTTTAAAAATATCAATAATATTTATATTCTCTAATAGTTAGACTGACTAAGAAAAAAAGAGAGAGGACACAAATTACTAATATTAGGAATGAGAGAGGACATCACTATAGGTCATAAATGCATTAAAAGGATAACAAAAGAATATTATGAACAACTTTAAGCCAATAAATTTTACAACTTAAATGAAATAGATGAATTCTTTTGAAAACACAAATTACCAAAACTGACTCAAAAAGAAATAGAAAATATGATTAGCTCTAGATGTATTAAAGAAAATAAATTCATAATTTAAAACCTTCTCCCAAAGAACACTTCAGGCTCAGATCATTGCACTAGTGAATTCTATTAAACATTTAAGATAATATCAATCTGAACTACACTCTTTTAATAAATGGAGGGAAAGGGTACTCTTCAACTCTTCATAGGATACCAGAGTAACTGATACCAAAACAGAGAAAAACATCACAAGAAAAGAAAACTACTGACCGATATCATCATGACACTAAACAGAAAACTCCTTAACAAAATATTAGCAAATCAAATCCAGCAATCCATAAATAGAAAAATTACTCCAATGTGTAATTTGGAGTAATTCTTCTGACGGTGGGTCCTTAGAATAAACGTTGTGTACACTGTTTATCTGCAATTCCATTGTCAAGGCTTGATGGAATAGTTATTTTTTTAAACAGTTTTGTTAAGGTATGACATAAAATGCACTACATGTATTTAGAGTGTATACAAATAAGTTTCAACATATGTATATACTCATGAAACCATCATCACAATCAAGGTAGAAAACATATTTATCACCCATAAAAAGTTTCCTTATGCCCTTTGTAATCTCTCGACCCCACTTGAGACCTACTGATCTAATACTACCCCGATTTTTGGCTCCTGTCATTGTCTTGTCTTTCAGAGCCAAAATCCTGGTTTGTGCTTTTCCCAGTTAGTTTTATTATTTGTTGTGATTCACAACAGCTGTTATAAGTCTCACAGCAACCTGTAAAGTAGGTGGTACTATCCCCATTCTACAGATGAAAAAACCAATGGCTCAGAGTGATGGAGTAACATAGAGCTCACTGGACTAGGAAGTAGTAGAGCCAGGATTCAAACCTCGGTGTGCCTCTTTCCAAATATAGGTGCTACATGGTGAAATGCTCATGCCAGCTTCAAGAAAATAAAAAACAAATGGGGTAAAGCACTTGGTTAATCCGCCAGCCAAGATATGAGATATATTAGATGTTTAATTATCCTTGAGATATATTTGGCATCATTTATTTGTATATATATACAGTTTGGAGACTGAACAGAAGGTATTCATAAGACACAATAAAAGAATAACAATGGCTAATATATTTTAGATGTTTTGAACTTAATTTTTGCAAATATGTGAACGTATATCTAACTTGGAATTCATTTGATCTGAGTGAATACTGGGAAGACTTCCTTAGAATTTGTTGACTGTTCTTCCTGCTCAACTCCTCCCTATATTAAGAACCAGAAGCCCTCTAGCCACAGTTGGTATGAGCGCCTTCAACTTCTTGGGAGCATGTACAATTAAGATTTGTACTTCAAAATGCTTCACTAGTATGGTTTACATAAAGTAAAGAAACATACTACAATCTCCCAAAGTTAGTAAACTAACTAAATACTAATGGTCTGAAATATTTATGGAAACTAATCATTAATGGTCCATAGCAAGGAATGGCCACCTCTAATTAGTTACTAGAAGTTGTTAGAAAAAATGTCTGCTGCCCACAGAACAGGTTGAGGGGTCACCGTCGGTGGCAGAAGAGTTAAATGTGCGTTGACCATATGCACTTGGTTTTATAAAGATCTTACTGGTAACATTTCTGAAAATTTTCTAACTGCCAGAGTATTAAGAACCTTAAAATATAAGTTTTCTTTTCATTGCATTTGAGTTATACTTAGTTATCATTTTTTATCTAATTAAGATCCAAGGATATGGGACTTAAATTCCTTCTAAATTAATTTGAGGCATTTCTCCTAATTAATTGAGTTATGAATTATTATCAAGGTCATCTGCTTTCTCATATTATGACAGTCTGTTTTCAACATTGTTCCCATTGTGCCTTCAGATAGTAGTTTTTCTTTTTCTGTAAGCATATATTCATACAATGGAATGTCATGGATCAATTAAAATTTTAGTTAAAAAAAGATTTTTTAGTGAATGTGGTACTCTAAACAGAAGCTCAAGACATAAAATCCTTTTTAGATTTCCTTAGCTATATAAAAATAGGATAGAAAGCAAAAATGCCACATTATTGGACTGCAGCTTTGTGGTCTTTGATACATTTTGCTTTAATTTTTCTATTATTGACATCTATTGCTTTTAGCAGTACATCCTATAGGGCAGGATTTTTGTCTGTTTCATTTCCTAGAAATGTGCCTGATTCAGAGTTGATGCCAAATGAATGAATGGTTAATAGAAATTAGTATTTATTGAATATGTGCATTTTGAATATTCAGTAAATTTTTCCACTTAAAATTTAGGAGTGTGAGAGAAATACTATATTACATTGACTAGGACCTTGAAAATGAGATATTCTGCCCCCCCACCCCGCCCCGTCCCTTGAATGTAGAAATTAATCCATTGGTAGTTAAAGCAAAGTAGTATTTAAAATTTGATTTTTAAAACATTTTCTTAAATTCCTTTATAGATTCTTCAATTTGAAGATATCTTGGCCAATACTTTCTACCGAGAGCACTTTCGAATGTACATGGAAAGAATGGACAAGAGAGCTCTGATTAGTTTTTGGGAGTCTGTGGAATATTTAAAGAATGCTAACAAGGTAGTATATTTAGGCTCAAAGGAGTAATAACTACGACTGAAAAAAACTTGATTGTTAGGTAGTGTGTCTGTGTTTCTCAATGAGCTATAAGATAAGAATACATTAAAAGAATATTTTAAACCACATATAATATTGGCATTAAGTTCTAGTCCATAATAGTAAATAAAATTAGATTTTATTTTTGCAAAAGATGCTTCTCAATTGTGTAGTCAAAGGAAAAAAAGATTTACAAATGTACCAAAATATTGAATTTAGTTTCAGGTAGTTCCTTCTTAACACATTATAAAAAGGCATTATTTTTTTTTTACAATACTGTTCACATTTTATTTAAAATATGATTGAGTTAAGAAACATAGAAAAAAATTTTGGGGTGCAGATGCCTCTTACAATGAAAAGCCCTACAATAAACATTATGTTTTGCACTTGGCAAGTTCTCAGTATATATTTAAGAATTAAAGAATGTGAAATATGTATGTATGTATATGTCTATAAATATACATAACAATATGTATAGCATATATAATATATTTATTTTGCAAGGCTTATTAAAATAAGCACAAAGAGCACTGTGTACATTGAATTACTCATTTGCACTTTATGTGAGTGTTGCTAGAACTGAGTACCAACTTTCATTGACCGTTCAACAGAAAGTGTTCACTTTACAGAACCAGTTACTTTTTCATGGTCTGACACTTAGTCCTTGGCCCTGAATGTGTGCACGAAAGCCAAAGCCCCACACTGATGTACCAGTGTACATTCTTAGTGTCTTTCTTCCAGCTTTAAAAATGCAGAGAATTCAAGAGAAAATAATTCTCAGAGGTGATATTTCTTACCTTTCTCTTTATTTTCCTGTCTTTTCAGAATGAAATCCCACAATTAGTGGGTGAAATTTACCAGAATTTTTTTGTGGAGAGCAAAGAAATATCTGTGGAAAAATCACTTTACAAAGAAATCCAGCAATGTCTTGTAGGAAATAAAGGTATTGAAGTGTTCTATAAAATCCAGGGAGATGTTTATGAGATCCTGAAGGACAGATATTACCCTTCATTTATTGTCAGTGACCTGTATGAGAAATTGATGATAAAAGAAGAAGAAAAACATGTCTCACAGTTAATTTCTCACAAGGATGAAGCGGTGAGTCCCATTTAACTTTCTGCTCCCTTTTCAGTGGGTAAGCTTTGAATATAATTAGGCGGGCGCACGTTGTATAAGCCAAATTTGGTGTGCACTTTCATCTTTTATTATACAGTACTTTAAGTAGAATTACCTTGTTGCTTCTGGCCGTATGCACTCCTTTTTTGTCCTGACCAACTGCTTACCACCACCCAGTATTTATTCAGTCAGGGACCTCTCTTGCCCTGTCTGCCTGAGACACACCCTGAGTTTGACTCCTGAAAATGAGGGTAGAAAATCTGTGGGGCGGGACATTTGTGGCTCAGGCCAGGAAAGAAATCAGTAGAACTCTAGTCCAGCCTAAGAATAGACAAAAGATGGGGGGAAAAGGAGGAGAGGAAGAGAATGTGGGAGGAATTACGGGAAATATTTTGGAGTTTAAGAAAATCAGACAAAATTAAGTTGTTCTAAAAGAAACTATGCTCAGCCAATATCTTATGTCTAATTTTCTTACAGTGTATGAGGTCATTTTAAGAAGTCCCAGTTGCCATCTCTCATTTACTATTAATGACTTACATGAGTTTTAAGATTTGTGAAGGTCTGTTGTTTTAGAGTCATCTTATTTAAAAAGATCATAATTTGAATTCTTTCTGCCCAATTCACTGTGTCTTAAGCCCCGGGGATCAAGTGTTTGCTCTTCATGGTATTAGAAGCTGGCATCTCTGAACTGTTGTTGAATTCATTTACTCATACTTTTTTTTTTAAGTTTGTTACTTGGTTCTTTATATATTCAGTGTACAGGCCAGTTTGTTTTAACTGTGTTATCTCTCTAGCCAAAAATTAAAATGGTTAATATGCAAATGCTATAAAAAAAGAGGTTATTCAAATTAATAAAAACATCAATACCCAACAGATAAATTGAGTAAGGACTTGACATGATAGATACTAGTAAACAAACATGACGACATGTTCAGTTTCATCTAGGATTCAGAGAAGGGTAATATGTATTACTGCCCTTTTGAAAAGTCCTACTCTTTGTTGCATAATCCCAGTTATAGAAATTTATCCTAAGAAAATAGCTAAAATATAGAAAAAAGTTTATGCACAATGGAGTTCATTTTAGTATATCTGGGATAGCAGAGAAACAAAACCCGTATCAAGAGAAGCAATAGGAATATGCCTCAGTAAATTATCAACTCATAAAGTACTCAGCAGCCATAAAATTATAATTTTGAAGACTATAATACCCTCAGAATATGCAGTATTATATGTCATATGAAAAGGACAGAACACCCACATGAGTGTATACAGTATGTAGGTGTAGAATTATGTCATAATGTATGTACTTATGGACAAGACTTAAAAAGATCATACAAAAAGGAAACCAGCTTGGTTTTCTGTGATTATAGTATTTTATTTTCTGTGATTACAATACAATTATAAAATGATATATAATATTTTTTGAAAAAAATAATTTATTGTTTGTTACAATTAATAAAAGAAGAAAAAACTCGAAGAAAGTTAAGGAGCAAACAAACCGGAAGATAGTTCTCAGTAGTTCTTTTGAGTGTCCTGCTGCCTTTGCTGCTCGTGAAGCTAATTAACATGTCCTTTGGTAATCTGTCCAGATTTTTCCAACTTATATAGTTCTTTGTGAATTTTAAGTCACTTTCAAATGCTAACCATTTTACTAGTAACATAATCTACTTAATGATTTATGAAATATGCCTTCAAGAGATGGACCAAACAAAGCGTATACTGAAAGTACTTTTACTGGTGGGAATTTGGAAATTTTATTTTAAAGAAACTTTTCATGAGTTTTTCCATAATATTCATAGGAAACCAAAAGGAAGCCCAGTCTCAGTCTTTCTCAAAGATCAGGCACAGAATGTTTGGGTTAAGTTGGTTAGATAGCTTAGGTGCCTTCCCTTGTTCCATGCAGATTCCCTTGGGTGAACCTTTTGGGAAATAATGGTATGGAATATTTTCTCCTTTCTTTAAGCTTTTAAATATTTCTTTCTTTTTTTTTTTCTTCGTTGCAATTTGGAATACCAATTACTTTGGTTCCAAATACTTCAATTTTTAATTTTACTAAGAGAAAGCAGTCTGCTTCTAGACAAAAATAGATTCTTTCTTTAGTGGGACCTAGTGTTTTGGACAGTGTATTTATAATTATGTAGCATCTATACAATGAATAATAATTACTGAATAGTCCACCTTTATAAGATAATGGTGGTTATGTGACTTTTCTCCCAGGACCCAGGTGGTGAAGCTGGTGAGGAATCTGTGGATGAAGGCACCAGTCAGATTAGTGAACAAGCCAGTTTTGCTGTAAACAAACTACGAGAACTAAATGAGAAACTTGAATATAAAAGGCAAGCTCTAAATTCTATTCAAAATGCACCAAAACCTGACAAGAAGGTAACTCTTTCTATTTTGAGGTTGTCTTTGAAAGTGTCAGTTTTTAAAATTTGATAAATTGTAGTTTTCAGTTTATGTTGAGAAGTGTCACAATATCTTTAAAAAGAATTTTACTGTAAGTTCTATTGTTATTTATTTATTTATTTATTTATTTTTTTGCTTCTAGTAAGAATTAGGAAAGTGCTTGTTTTTAATCATTCGTGATTTGGGGTTCTTACCCAGTTATCAACTGCGTGTAACTGTTTTCCTATCTGGCTTGCCTGCAGTACCTTTGGGGAGGGGCAAAGCTTTCCCTTGTGCCAAGGTCATTTCTGGGAGTGAGTTAACAAGGACAATCTTAAAAAAAACTTTTGTTTTTCCTTACCAATGTTGCAAGTACAATTTAAAGAACCCCACAGAATTATGCAGGAAATAAACTATTTTGCTAAAAGCCAACAAAATCTGTAAGTTCAAAAAATGCAAATGGCATCTTGCTCTTTGGCATTTCTCCAGCCCAAGCAGTGCGCGGCCTTTCACTTTGTGTTCATGCCCCTTTGGAGTCCAGCAAGGAGGTTTCTGTAACGGAGGTATGGCCAACTCTCTTTGGTCTGCCAGATGGATCTTCTCTGGCAGTTTCTGAATGCATGTTCAGAAACATAAGTGATGAGTAAATGAATGATGCTGTAGTGGTTACTGTGAAGAATCAGTGAAACATTGAGTCTACCACCTGCTCTTAGGGAGCAAGCATACTGATTACGGACCCAAAACATACTTCCACGAAAATGAAGCAGAGAGTCACAGCCTTTAATGAGGATAAAATGTGGGATGATAGCCTAGGCAGAGACACTTCCTGCAGGTTTTCTGAGCAAGGAAAGGGTTCCGAATGTAAACTGCATGTTCAAAAGAGTGTAGGGGCGAAGCTGCCACCCTTAAAGTACAGGGTTACATAACCCTATAGGTTTTCTCATAAAAGAGATCCAAGGAGGTAGCATTTTTTTAATAAAGTATTTATTTTGTCAAAATTGTCAAATAAACAACAAAATTTTACCATTTTAGCTATTTTAAGTATACATTTTAGTGTCAAGTACATTCACATTGTTAAACAACCATCATCACCATCTATCTTCAGAATTAGCTTTATTTTGCAAAACTGAAACTCTGTTCCCATTGAACACTAACTTCCCATTTTCCCGTCACCATGTCCCAGCCACCATCATTCTACTTTCTGTCTCTTGAGAATTAAACTACTCTACATACCTCATATAAATGGAATCATATAGTATTTTTTATTTTGTGACTGGCTTAGTTCACCTAGTATAATGTCTTCCAGGTTCATCCATATTGTACTATGTGTCTGAATTTGTTTCTTCTTTAAGGCTGAATAATATTCCATTGCATGTGTATATAACATTTTGTTTATCCATTCATCTCTCTCTGTACACTTGGTTTGCACCTTTTGGCTATTGTGAATAATGCTGCCATGAATGTGGGTATACAAGTATCTCTTTGAGATTCTGCTTTCAATTCTTTTTTTTCTTTTTCTTTTAAAAATATAGAATACTTCACAAATTTGCATATCATCTTTGTGCAGGGGCCATGCTAATCTCTGTGTCATTCCAATTTTAGTATGTGTGCTGCCGCAGTGAGCACTACTTTCAATTCTTTTAGGTGTGTATGCAAAACCGGAATTGTCGGTCATATGTGAATTCTGTTTTTAACTTTTTGAGAAATCTCCATACTGTTTTCCACATCATTTTGCCTTATTAGCAGCAGTACATAGGGATTCCAGTTTCTGTGTGTCCTGACCAACACTTGTCATTTTCTGGGTTTGTATTTATTTATTTGTTCATTCATTCATTCATTCATTCATTCATTTTATTTATTTTTGATAGTAGCCATCCTAATAGGTGTGAGGTGTGGTATCTCATTGTAGTTTTGATTTGCTTTTCCCTAATGACAAGTGACACTGAGTATCTTTTCATGTGCTTTTTAGCCATTTATGTATCTTCTTTGAGAAATACCTAATCAAGTCCTTTACCCATTTTTGAATCAATTGTTGGCCTTTTTGTTGTTGAGTTTTAGGAGCTCTCTGTTTATTCTGGATATTAATCCCCTATCAGTTATGTGATTCGCAAATATCTTCTTCCATTCTGTAGGTTGCCTTTTTATTCTTTGCCCAAAAGTTTAAAATTTGTATGAAGTCCAATTGTTGTTGTTGTTGTTGTTGTTGTTGTTGTTGCCTGTGCCTTTGGTGTCATAGCCAAGGAATCATTGAGAGTTCATTGTTATGAAGATTTTCCCCATGTTTTTTTTAAGAATTTTATAATGTTAAGCTCTTATGTTTAGGTCTTTGTACCATTTTGAATTGTTACATATGGTGTTAGGTAAGGGTCTAACTTCATTGTCTTGCATGTGAGTATTCTGTTTTCTCACCATCATTTGACCATATAGGTGAAGGTTGATTTCTTGGCTTTCTGTTCTGTTCTATTGGTCTATATGTCTGTCTTTATGCCAGTACCATACTGCTTTGATTAGTGTAGTTTTGTAGTTGGCATTGAAATCAGAAAGTGTGAATCCTCTAACTTTGTTCTTCCTTTTCAAGATTGTTTTGGCTGTTCATTCTCTCTTGTGAGTCCATATGAATTTTAAGATGGATTTTTCTGTTTATGCAAAAAACATTGTTGAGATTTAGATAGAGATATCAAAGCAATGTCAAATCTGTACATTGCTTTGGATAGTGTTGACATCTTAGCAAATTTAGTCTTCTAATCTATGAACATGGACTGACTGTCTTTTCATTTATATTTATTTCTTTTTAAATATCTTTCATCAGTGTTTTGTAGTTTTCATTGTAGAAGTCTTTCACCTCCTTGCTTAAGTTCACTCCTATGTATTTTATTATCTTTATGCTATTGTAAATGGAATTGTTTTCTTAATTTCCCTTTTGGATTGTCTATTGTTAGTATATAGAAACACAACTAATTTTTGTATGTTGATTTTATGTCTCGCTACTTTGCTGAATTATATAGCATTTTAAATGGTTTCATAACTCCCAGGATTGTTTCCCTGTGGTAGATTGTTTCCAAGTTGAAGGAGGAAATCATTCTAATAGAGAAAGAACGCACGGAACTTCAACTGCACATGGCAAGAACAGACTGGTGGTGTGAGAACCTTGGAATGTGGAAAGCCTCCATCACCAGTGGAGAGGTAGGTTTGATGGCTTTTCCTCCCAATTTATTTTAAAAGTTGGCTTCATCAGATAAGATTTTGTCCTGGAGAATTAAGGTAGGACATTAGGATAGAAAACTTACATTTATTCTTTTAGACTGCATTTGTCCTACCTTCCCTCCCCCATATTTCACTCTGGTTCTCCCATGACTGGGAGCTACACACGGTTGCCTGGTAGAGATCTAATCTCACTCCACTTCAGACAGAAAGTTGTCCTTGTTCACCAGAATCCTAAGACACTTCAGATAGGAACAATTAATGTCCCTGAATTACCATTTTGTTTTTCCATTGAGCATTGGAATAAAATGGAAATCATTACTTGAAATTTAGAGATGAAAAAATAAAAATTTAAGTGTTTCTGATTGTACCATCCTGCTGAATTCAATTGCTCAAATGTCAGTAGCTCTAAGATCTTTAATAATAAATATTTTTTTCCTTTGAATTCAGAATATACTGCTGTTTTCAGAATATACTGCACCCCTTTTCTTTTGTCTGTAAAAATAATTTCATTTAAAGGAAAGATGCTTATAAGCATTTACACTCTTAATGTTAACTACTATCTGTAGTGAAACCTGTAGATACAGGTCAGGTCCACTGTATAGTACACAAATAATAAGATCCTGAGTAAGACAGTGCTAATGTTTTGCCTCATCATTGTTTCAGACACTTGTCAAACACTAATTCAGCTCTTTAGATTTACAAACACTCAGCTCTTTAGATTTACAAACCTATCTGCCCAGCTTATCTTCGTTCATCCCTGCCTTTCCCATCAACCCAGTGGCTGGACATTTACTGGGGAGGAGGGTTTAAAATTTACAATCTTAAATTATTCTCTATATTAGAGAGTAAAACAAAGCACGTTCTCTATGAGCCACTCTGAAAGCACACACATTACATGAGAACTTAACCACGTGCCCTCAGTGTGTCTTTGACACTTGTTGGCACTCCCATTAAGGCAAGCTGCAGGACAATATACCTTTTTTTAAAGGGAGGTAAGGACAGTGAATCAGAGGAGGTTGTACTCAACCTTGAAATACCACATAGAAACCCTCAATAATTGCAGATGGAGTTATCTTGAGGACGAAAGTCTAGGAAGGGGTTAGGCTCAGGGGTATGTAATGTCTAATGATAGTAGAGGAAGCCCGTAGGAGAGAAAGAACACAAATTCTGTCACCTCCTCAGTTTTGCCTAGAGCTACCTCTGACATTTTATTATTTGACAGTTTATTAAAATCATCTTTCAAAGGCAAATATTGAAGGAAGGAGGGAGGAAAGGAGGAAAACTCTCACAAGGCACTTTGTCCTGATAATCAGTTATTACTCAGGAGCTTGCTGTGTTATCTTGGTCACTGAAAAGATTATGGAAATAGACACAGAGGGGTCCCCTCTCTGCCAGTTCACCAAGCCGGTTCACATGAGAATGTGTAGATGTGTTTACGTTGCACTAGACTCTGAGTTCTGATACTGGCTGACCCACTTACTGGATGTGTGATCCCAGGAAAGTTAGTGGCCCTGTCTGTGTCCTCACATCCCCCATCCTTACAGAAGAGTAATAGTCCTACCTCACAGGGCCCAGTGGTTGCTCACTAAGTCTTACATCATCTCTTTCCTTTGCCTTTCTTATTGCCTCTTTCTCTCAAATTTGATTAGTTTTACTAATTCAAGCTTAAATTCAATGTATTTTCTTTTGTTCCTTCTTTTATCTGTTTGTGTTAAGTAGAATAGTGGCCTATTCTGAATTATGATGTGTGTGTGTGTGTGTGTGTGTGTGTGTGAATTATCTAAATTGGGAGATAGATGACATTATGTCTCCCAATGTAAAATTTCATAAAAATAGAAATCATGGTTTGTTGAATCCTGAAATTAAACTGAGGAAATCCTCATCTTTCTCCAAGAGAGATTTTGATATATCTCATACCTGTTTGCTTGCTGTTAATTTTTTTCCTTCAAGGAAACACAGGATTTTAAGTTGGCCATATTAGTTTTCTTTTGCTGCATAACAAATTACCACAAATTTCATGGCTTAAAACAATACCCATTTATTAGCTCATAATTCTGTAGATCAAAAGTCCAGCACAATGTGACTGGGTTCTCTGTTCATTGTATCATAAGGCTGAAATCAAGCTGTTGGCCAGACTGAGTTCTTGTTTAGAGACTGGGGAAAAACCACTGCCAACTTCATTCAGGTTGTTGCAGAATTCAGTTCCCTGAGGCTGCAGAACTGAAGTCTGTGTTTCTTGCTGTCAGCTGGGCACTGTTCTTTGTTCCTAGTACTCTGAGATCCTTCCCACGTGTCCCTCTCCATCTTTAAGCTAGCAACAATGCTTTGAATTCTCCTTGTGTTTCCAATATTTGTGACTTCCTCTTCCACTAATGGCCAGCGAAATCTCTCTGCTTTTAAAAGGCTCGTGTGATTAGGTTAGGCCCACACAGATCATCTCCCTGTTTTAAGGTCAGCTGTTCCTTATAACATAACCTCGTTGTCGGCATTGGGTCCATCATATTCATAGCCGCGGGGTTTATGCAGGACGTATACACCAGGAAGAGAGGAATTTGGGGGACGTTTAAAAATCTTGCCTGCCACATCCGCTCACCATGCTTTTTGTTGTGTTTGTTTGTTTTGTTTTATATTCCAAGGTTACAGAAGAGAATGGTGAGCAAATGCCCTGTTACTTTGTCATGGTAAGCTTACAAGAAGTTGGAGGTGTTGAAACTAAGAACTGGACGGTCCCCAGAAGGCTCAGTGAGTTTCAGAATTTACACCGGAAACTTAGTGAGGTATGAATACTCATGAACACAAGAGTTAGAATTACTGAGCAGGAAAAGATATATGAGCTCATTTCAATTTTTACCCATAAGGAGACTGATTACTTTTTCTCATTTGCTGTTGAAGCTGGCAAAGTGGCATTTTCAGCCCTGACATTAGAAATTTACTCATAGATCAAACCATCTAGTGTAGTCTCAGTCCTCTTCAGGACGGATAATTGTCTGATCTCCATTGTGAGTGGAGCCCCAGAGAACCCCAGAGCTGAAAAATAATCCACTCCCCAGAGCACTGTGCTTTAGCTGCAGGATCTGGACTATAATCAGAGTGGTTTTGAAGCTGCCAGTTGTGACCTATTAGTGGGTAATGAAATCAATTGTGGGTGGCAGCAATAGAATGAGCATAGAATATATTGAATTTCATCACAAAAAGTTGAGTCAGTAAAGTATCATATTGAAAGTACAGACTCTGGAGCTAGTCTGCTCGAGTTTGGATCCTAGATTGACTACTTACTGCTCTATGATCTGGGACTTGTCACTCTGTTTCTTTGTGCCTCTTTCTCCTCATCAGTGAAAAATACAAATATGGATAGCAACTCCTACCTTGTCTCACAGAGTTATTGTAAGACTTAAGGGAATAAAGGAATACGAAGTATTTAGAAGAATGTATGGCACATAATAAATGTTATTATGTTATTATTAGTAGTAGTAGCAGTAATGAGCATTGTTTCATAGTTTTGCTTCAGTTTTATATGTGTATGTATAGTATATACATAGATATGTATATATGCATGTACGTTATGGGTTGCAAAGTAGCATGTATTTCCTGCTGCATGTTTCAGTTAAAATGTTTGAAAGCTACTAATTTAGGTGAATTCTTTTATTTGGTAGATGATGAAAACTGGTCCCAAAAAGATAATTGACTTATCATAGTGTGTGTGTGTGTGTGTGTGTGTGTGTGTGTATGTGTGTATACATACATACATACATACATACATACATACATACATACATACATACAGTCGCCAAACCAGGATTAGAACCCAGGTTGTTACTTTCAGTTTCACATTCTGCCACTTTTTTCAGGAACTGCATCTTCTCTAACTCTCTTCCTAGTGGAGGAAATTGCCCTCTACCCCAGCAATTAAAAAGTTTTTCCATCACTTACTTTCATTTAGGTTCAGGAATGAACTCCTACTGATAAAACCCTATGGTCGGTCACCTCTCAGACCCTTCTTTTGCAAATGAAATATGGCTGTTTCCTTTAACTTTTTCTCATAGGGTGATTTTGTAAATCCTTTTAATCACTAACTTCCGAATGCTGTAACTTCTTCAACTGCTTTTAAAAGCTAGTGGCCAAAACTGGATGTCATGTAAAGCATTTCTCAAATGGACTATGGTCACCCTAGCAGTGTGGAAAGCAAAATATTGATCTTAATATAAGAATAAAAATTTCCCAAAACTGTTGAGTAAAATCGACACTACAGAAAAATGCATCTTTAGCCTTGTGACAAACCATTATGAAGCCAAATTTTAGTATCAGTCTAGTTGCTGATAAAACGGAAGAAGAAAAAGGAATTTAGGACAGATTTGGAAATAAAATATATGTGGAAAATAAAATGTTCTATGAAAATCAAGAACAATTACATGGAAGCACTAGGAAAAAGAAAGTTTATAAAATTCCATGTCTGTCCTTTGGTCTCATTGTCACTGGTCCTCATCTGTGGCCTGCTTTCTGGGCTCTTTCTTACCCTTGGTATTTCCTATTGTGTGAGTTTTCACTTTTTGAAAGAACCTTTCTTGTTGACAACCGCAACAGGAAGTACCTTTTCAGGTCACTGGTGATTTTAATCTTCCCTTCCAATGCCAACTGCCAATTTCATTTCTCTAAAACTTTACCCTGCATTTGGGCCCTGATCGACATACCCTTCTCGGGTACCTGCTCTTGTACTTGAGGCGCTTTAGTGGGTTGTGTAGGAAAGGCCAGTTTTTCCCTTTCTGCTACCCGAAACACTTACATGCTCTTGATACAGGTAACTTGTTACATGCCCTCGCCTGCTATAGCCAGACTGGCAGGGTTGCTGCTGTGACCCTGATGATGACAACAGGAGTGAAAGCTGTGGCAGGCAGACTCCATGCTTATTTACTTTTCGATACCTCTTGATGTCATGAAGCATATTCGCATGGTCCTGGAGTCTGAATGAAGGCCAGCGCGTCTGGAAATGGGGGTCATCCGGAGCCTTTGGGATCCACTGGCCTCCTAGTGCCTAAGGGGCAGACTGGCAGGGTGCTATGGGAATTGGCAGGAAGGGAACAGACTTCAATTTATGGTCAGATGAATCTGGATTTTCATCCTGATCCTCATTGTCTCATATATAAAATAGGAATGATAATAATGCCCAACTCATGGAGCTCTCTCACATGCCAAGCTTCTAGCACAGTGTCTGGCAGAATGCAGGACTTCATCTGCAAAGGAGAAGTCTGTTGTTATTATTTATTAACATATTTTATTATTACTATTGTATTTACATTCTGCAGTTTGTCATTAAAGGCAATAATAGAGCTACAACTCCAGTTTTTCATTCTTTCTATTGTCGTCTTTTGTCAACTTTGATAACTTTTTACAGAGATTTGTAAACAAAACTCAGTCTCCTGTGAGCCCGGTGTCCACATCTAGCCTATTATGCTGCTGTGCATGTTGTGCAAATGCATCCTATCAGCCTGGCTTCAGGATTTCCCCACTTCTGAGCATTTGTGGGTCTAAGGATGAGCTTTAGCTTTTTTCACCAAGCGCCCCACTCCTCCAGATTCCTTGAGCCTAGTTAGAACAGGTAGGTTTCAAGGTCTTAAATCTCAGAGGAATGAGCATGGGAGGAAGACACTTGGTTTGTTCTAGTTATAATTCTAAATCTCTTTTTAAGATTAAAATGTAATTTCAAGATACTAACATTTAATTTTTCCCCCACAGTGTTTCCCTTCTTTAAAAAAAGTCCAGTTGCCTTCTCTCAGCAAGCTGCCTTTCAAATCCGTAGATCAAAAGTTTATGGAAAAGTCAAAGAATCAATTAAATAAGTTTTTACAGGTAAGCAACTCAGAAATTTTAGATATGAGAGGAAAAATTATTTATTTGGGGTTAAATTGCCTTCATGCTAAGAGTTTGCTTGTTTAATTCCTGTTCTCACAGGCCATGCCAGATCCTCAAAATATCTTTTTTTTTTTGATAATTAAAGTATACTATACATACAGAAAATGCAAACATCATGTGTACGATTTTGTGCGTTTTCACAAACCGAATACTCTGTACTGGTACCAAGTCCAAAAAACAGAATGGTGCTGGTCCTTCCAGCTTCCCCCGTCACTGCTCCCCACCGAAGAGAACCACAGTCCAGACTTCTAACAACTCAGATAGTTACGGTTGTTTTTGAATTTTATATAAACGAATCCTGCAGTACGGACTCGTTTGTGTCTGACTTCTTTCATTCAGCATTACATTCATGAGATTCAGGATAGCGCTGTTTTAGTCTAGATCATTCTTTGTCAATGTTGTGTAGATTTTTCATTGTGTGAATACACTGTAGTCTGTTCCCTCTGCTGTCGATGAGCATTTGTGTCATTTCCATCCAGAGGCTACGTGAAGCATGCCTGTGTAAACTTCTAGGACTTGTTTACTGGTGAATAGATGTTGAGTAATACCTAGGAATTTGGGTTCTTCGGTTTTTAAAAGTGGTTGTAGCAGTTTTTACACTCTCACAGGCAGTGCATAAGCATTCTGACAGCTCCTCATCCACTCCCACACTTAGCCATTCTGGCGGAGATGGACTGGTATCTCATTGTGCTTTAAATTTGCATTTCTCTGATGACTAATGAAGTTGAGCGTCAGCTTATGTATTTGTTGGCCATTTAGATAGTTTCTTAGGTGAAGTGTCTGTTAAGGTAGTGTCTACTTTTTTTTTTTTTTTTTTTTTTGGCATGTTGCCTGTCTTTTTCATAGCGCTTTGTGGAAGTGGTATGTGGGTTTTGGATGCAAATCTCCTGGCAGACCATGTGTGCTGCACGTCTTTTCTCCCTCTCTGTGGATTGCTTTTTCACTCTCAATGATTTCTTTTTAATGACATCATTAAGAAATTTAGTTTAGTTCTCAAGTGTAGTTTAATTTACCAGTTTTTTTTCTTTTATGGTTAATGCTTTTTTGTGCTTAAGATTTCTTTGTGTTCGTTAAGAAATCTTTGCCCAAAAATATTCTCCTAATTTCCTCTAAAGACTTTGTTTTCCCTCCGTCTGATTTTAGAGAACGAGGCTAGACAAAGGTACGCCATCCTTAACTGCAACCAGTATTTGTTTTTTCCTTAACTAGGCCCTCAATATTCAAAGTATAGGTTAGGTACTCAAACCATGGACTCGGGGGGTCAGGAGAGTAGAACTTTGCCTTGTAAAACACTTTTTGCCTGTGCAGTAGTAGCTAGAAGTCCTGAGACTTTTGATAATGGATATTGTGAAATTCTTAGTAAAGGCTACATTAAAATATAATCGTGGAGTCAAAAATATGAATCATAGGTAAAATAGATACAGTTAAGCCAGAGTTGCCTTGAAAGTGTTAGCTTCTCTTTTTCTGTCATATATTCATAACTTTTTCTTTATCTTTCTCTCATTCTAATATATATGTGTGTATATTTGCATATATTTCCCTCATGAAAGAAAATAATTGCACTTTTGAGAAACTTTCCAAGTTTAATTATGGCAGAGCTGGAGTAGAGAATTATTAACGCTTAAATACTCTTAAGGAAAGAATTTAAAACTGAAATATTACCATTTCATTGCCAATTCAGAATGTCTAGGAAACATTAAACCAACCCAAGCATAGTACCATCATTCAGATGAATTAAAGATCTTGTTTGTGAAACAAATGTGTCTTATTCAAAATCCAAGATTTTTAAGCCCCAGATGCGTAACTTTGATATCCTCCAGCCGACTCTGGCTTCCTTGCAGCCTCTGCTGTTGGGGAGGGTCTCAGTCTGTCTTTCTGGTCTTCCTAGCCCTTCAGCCACCTTTTCTGTTGTGCCGCAGCGACTGCACTTGTGCCTTCACTTTTAGGGGTGCAGGGAGGGCTCATATGAGCCAATATTGGATTGTTGGTGGTGGAGATGGATTAATGAGTTCTGCTGTTGTGTCAACAGAAACACACACACCCTGCTGGTAAGTGCTGCAGGCACGGCTGAGGGCAGGAATATCAGCAGCTAAACCAGATGAAGCAGTGATCTCAAGTGGCCATTTGTCTTTTCATCAAGAGGATTTTAGTCAGGAAATAATAGTTTCAATGGTTTAAATTGACTTTATTTGAAATCAACAAAACAAAAAGACAACTGACTGAACGGGAGAAGATATTTGCTTGTGATACATCTGATAAGAGGTTAATATCCAAAATATATAAAGAACTCATACAACTCAACAACAAAAAACCAAACAATCCAATTAAACAATGGACAGAAGACCTGAACAGATACTTCTCCAAAGAGGAAATACAGATGGCCAATAGACATATGAAAAGATGCTCAAGGTCACTAATCATCAGAGAAATGCAAATTAAAAACACAATGAGATATTACTCATACCTGTCGGAATGGCCATCATCAGTAAATCAAAGAACAACAAGTGTTGGCGAGGATGCAGAGAAAAGGAAACCGTCATACATATATACAATGGAATGTTACTCAGCCATTAAAAATCCTACCATTTGTAATGACATGGATGGACTGAGAGGTTATTAGGCTGAGTAAAATAAGTCAGAGAAAGATAAATACCATATGATTTCACTTATATGCAGAGTATAAGGAACAAAAGGAACAAACTAATCAAAAACAGACTCACAAATAAAGAGGACAATCTGGTGGTGGCCAGAGAGGAGGGGAATTGGGGGGCTGGGAGAAAGAGGTGAAGGGTTAAAGAAGTACAGATTAGTAGCTGGTAGATTATCATGGGGATGGGGAGCACGGCATAGGGAATGCAGTCAGCATTAATATAATGGCTAGGTGGAGAGCCAGAAAAGAGAAAGAGCAATTAGGGGGATCATTTTATAAACTATGTAAATGTCTAACCAATGTACTGTATACCTGAAATTAATAATAATAATAATAATAATAAAAGGCTAGTACACCAAAAAAAAAGTACTAACTATTCAACATATTTAGGTAGTTACACCAGCTGCAGACAGGAAAAGCAAGATGCAAATATTTAGTCTGAAAGGCAGATATTATTAGGTCCATAGGACCTTCCAGAAGAGTGAATTCCACTGATTGTATGTCTACATGAATGTTTATATTTAAAATGTGGTTCCCTATTGAGGCATATAATATAGCGGATATTTAATAATATAGCTAATTATTATTGGCCATGCCATCACTTATATCATACTTCATTCCTAAGATGGTATGTAGTCATCTTTTCATTCCTCACATACACATCTCACTTATTTTAGTCATTTCCCTCTCAGTGCTCTATCCCACTTCTGGGTATGCATATGCTGTTCCATATGATGCTCCATTACCCACTGAATAGGTATCTTTGATCTTCATGAAAAGAGTAACATGCTCTAAGTGTTTGGGGGGAGGGAGCTGGGAATGGGATTCTGTTCTTGGAGAGCTTAAAAATTATAAAATCCTAAATATATTTTGCCCCACAGATAAACCTTTGGGAACATTTCTAACTTTTCTGGCATATTTAATTTGGTTATTTTCCTTCAAAATAAAATATAATTTAGGACAAAGACTTATTAACTCTTAATGATTTCCTTATTTATCTTGATTGTATAAAGTTTGAGACTTACTATTTATCATTTCCTACTATTTTATAAAATAATGTTGGAGTATAGGTTAGCTAAAGGAAATCCATTTAGGAGGAGAATATCTCACTGCTTCTAATCCACCCTCACATACAACTGAACATTTAATATTCTGAAAAAGAAAAAAGGACATATGTATGGGGCTCAGGGGCCGGGGAAGGCAGTAGTAACACCAGCTATCTATCCACCTGAATCTCCTTCCCTACATCTGAGGCAGAACCTGCCTGTCTTCAGACCAGTCTTCTACAGGATACATGGAGCTGACAGCTGCTGGAATGCTATGGCCCCCCTTGACACCCCCCACTTCTAGTCCCAGTGTGGCAGTACTGGGTGCTGTCAGAGGTGCTTTTCTAGGGAGGATCATAGAGTTTTTCAGATTCAGCCTTCGTCTGAACACATCTAATGTGAACATTATGGACCAACTCCCCTGGGATTAGAACTTAACCTCTTCTACCACCCCAGTTTCCGTTATCAGAAGCACAGTGTGCTCCCCAATGTTCCATCTCCTCCAAGGGGATTACATCATATATGGAGCAACATTTCTCATTGCTTTATTTATTTCTAAGCTCTGCATCTTTTAATACTAGACATTTAAACCTTATGGTCACACTGTTAATTTTACTGTCTTATCTATCAGTTGCACTTGCTTGTACATGAACTAACTTGATTGATGTTCTCCTATCCTCTCTACTAAGGCCAGATAAGTACATAAAGAACTTTAGGAAATTTCCAGTTTAAGGGCCAACAAAAAACAGTTATATAATGATGTAAACAAGCACTTCTTGGAAGGTGGCAGCAGAGTGAAACAAAGCTATTGCCAGATGGGCAGTGCCACGATGTGACAACTCAAAGTTCTTTTTTCCTCTGACGTACAAAGTCTAAATGTAGCCATAAAAGAGCGATAGAGTGTATCCTTGTGTAATGTACAAATATGTAAGTTGTTCAAACACAGGTAGATGCAAGTTTCAAAGGTGGTGCTCCCTGGATCTGTAAGCTGTGTGCAAAGTTAGAATTTTTTGTTGCACTAAACAGTGCAAACCAGAGTAACTTCTATTGTCTGCATAATATCTCCAACAAGCAGAATGAGTAGGGCATTCCAACCCACCTACAGAGGATGGTTTGCCCTGGTAATCATTGAGAATTGATCTGACATATTTTATTTCAGGGGGAAAGGGAAGTGGCTTTAGGTTCAGAATTATGATGAGAGTAAAATATCTTGGTTGCCTAGACTTGTGGCTCCCGCAGCACAGACCTATTCCCATATAGGAGTAATTAATCCTCTGTCTTCCACAGAATCTGCTTTCAGATGAAAGACTGTATCAGAGTGAAGCACTTTATGCCTTTTTGAGCCCTTCTCCTGACTACCTCAAAGTTATTGATGTGCAGGGGAAAAAATCCACTTTTTCCTTATCCTCATTTTTGGAAAGACTTCCTCGTGACTTCTTCTGCCATCAAGAGGTGAGCCGCATCATTTTTTAGCATATATCAGTGAATGTCTTTTCAAAGGTCATTTAAAGTAACAGCTATGTGTCGAAGCATGCTGCTAATGGGGAAAAGGCAAAGACATCCTTTTTCAGTTACTATCGCTGTCATATTTTGGACACCTTCTTGTGCTCTCCACAAGCCACTTGGATGTGTTAAGATACAGAAACGAAAGGAATGATAACAAGGTAGGTGAGTGAAATGTGGATGGGGAGTTCTTCGGAGCCCCTCTCCATAAGGTGGACTAGACAGTCCCTGGGGAAGGGACTGTCATTATGGAGGTGTTGGACTTTACATTGAAGGAGAAGAGGCTGTGTTTGGGAAACAGTCAGTGCAGTGTTGGACGACAGGGGAGAGTTTTTCAGTGGGCTAATGGATGATTAGGCAGAGAGTGGGAGGGGCAAGGATCAGCCATGCTGAGGAGTTTTGACTTTATTCTCAGGGAATGGAAGGCCATGGAATATTTTGAAGCAAGATGAATCTAGCAGTAATACGTATGGGAAGAGGAATGAAATAGAGACTGTGGACATTTGTGACCTTATATTCTTGACCTCAGGCTTCTCTCTAGAGTAAGCTCCTAATGCACGTTTAGGCCACCGAAGGCCCTTGTTTGGCTCTCCAGCAAATTGCACAAGACCCCCTCTGAAATTTGGCGTCTCCTTAGTTCGTTGTCAAATGCCCCTCCCTCTTCCTCAGGATTGGTTTAATGAGCTTGGATAGAAGGAACTGATGATGAAAAGGAATGTGCTGTGTGACTGCATTCTGAGCTGGAGGAGAAATCGTTGCATAATATAGGGCAGATCCGCAGCAGCATTCAGGTCAATGTGTAAACCCGCCCTCTCTCTGCTTTTCTCATGACTGTCTGTGTAATGTCTTGCTATACTTGGCTAGCTTACCTCCCTTACCTCCCGTTTAGTCCCAGACCCTGTGGAATTTACATTCTGGCTCAGTTGCACTATAAAATTATTCTCTGAAGCGTGGGTGCCGGTCAGCGGCTTCCCTTCAGTCTTCACCTTTTTCAGCCTCCTCACAGCGTTTGATGTTGCTGGACTTCTTGCAAAGCTGAGAAGTTTTAGGGAACTCCTATTGCCTCTGTGGCTTCTCAGTCCTTTCCTTGCTCATCCAGTCCCCCCGGAGACCTGTCATTGGCCCTTGCCTTGGTCCCACAACTTCAGCTGTTACTTCTCTCCAGACATTAGGGTGAACTTTCTCAGTTGTCCTCCCACTGCCTAATGTTTGTGCCTTTATCACAGCACCTCACCGACTTGTAGAAACAGGTTTGTGAATGTTTGTCAGTCTCCCAGAGAGCTGTGGGCCACTGAAAGTCTGTGTCCACATCGTGCTCATTGGCACTAGCCTGGCACCTGGCATATAATGAGTTTTGAACTAAAACGCTGATATGCAGATCAGGAAATGAGACTAGCCGAAGTACAGAATAAAATCTTGACTCAGAGCTTTAAAAATAAATTGCTTTAAAATACATGTTTTTAAAAACAGTGAATTTAAATCATTTAAGTTAAAAAGACTTACTTTTAAAACTCAAAATGGTCAGAAAACTATTTTGATGTCTACTGATTTCAGCCCTTATTAATAGTGACAGAGGTTTTTAAAAATTATTTTAAACCTTGAATAAGGCTTTAAGATAAAGCTTTTCCCTGAGAGTAGATACATTTCACCCTCTTTATTGAAAATGCATAGATATCTGCGTGTACAAGAATTGAATATGAAATATGAGCACATAGTTTGGAATTTACACTTGAAAAAGAACAATTCCATCAACTTCCTTGGATAAGTGACCTGCTTCCTATTACTTTTCTGTACCCCCAGGAAGAGATAGAGGAGGACAGTGACCTGTCGGATTATGGAGATGATGTGGATGGCAGGAAAGATGCCTTGGCTGAACCATGTTTCATGTTGATTGGGGAGATTTTTGAACTTCGAGGAAGTAAGCCTCTTGGTTATTATTTAGTTTTTGTTTTT